>NC_059673.1:13148126-13777751 GCF_905147105.1 Pieris brassicae
TTATTATTCTAGTATATTATTCTAGTTATAGTCTAGTGTAATTGTACACTGTTCAAAGTTCAAATATCTAAATAATTTGCATCAGCTTAAAGATATCTGATCAACAAAATGTTTTAAAACATAATCCTGTAAATAAATGGGGCCCATAGATTACATTTGGTTTTCTGAGAAGCTTAGACACTTGCTTAATCTGTGATCAGCCACATGCATTATTTGGTGACACGTGTTTCGCGTTCGGTTTTTTAATTTCTATAGAGATTTTTTCACGCGCTTTATGCACTGGCAGGTGTGTTTTAAGAAACTGTTTTTGTGTATTTTTTAAATATGTAGGGGTTCAAAACAAAGTACCTTAACCTGAACTATTCGTTGAAATAAACTACAAGTCGAATTGTGTATCGGATTGTCGATGTTAATGCTGCTTAGTTACATAATAAGTACATTCGTAATGATATAATTAATATGCGTTTGACCTATTCGATAACTCGCAAATATGTAAAGTTAAAAATACTAAATGGTAATTATTATTATTACTACTATGGAGGTTGTGAATATTGTGAGTACTGCATAATACAGTTAAAACTGGTTAATTTGGAACTCTAGAGACCAAATATGTACCAATTATTGAGGGTTTCCATTATAGTTGTCTCATTTACAGCTCGAAATGTATCGTTATTCTATTTCTAGAGATGTTAATAAAAATGCGTATTTTTGGTGTAACGAATTGAATTTGAAAAATAAAACTTATAATTAATACAAATAATTCCCTTGTTTTTACTTGGTCAAAACCCGAGATAGTACTAACAAACAAATTATATATGAAAGAAATTCAAATGTTTGTAAACAAGCGTGTCTAAATCTAACTCAATCCTTCTCACGTATATAGGTAATTTGAGGGACAGATTCCCAATTATAAGCCCCAATTGTAAACTTCGAAAAAATCTAAGAATCCATTAACAAAGGTAATCCAATGGAAAGGTACTGGGACCTCATTGAAACACTCAAAAATAGAGGTTTAGAGTAGAAAAATGTCGCTGTTTTGTTATCTATAACAATAAACCAGTATTTCATGCGTAGAGAATATTTTCTCTCGTCGCGCAGCAACACATACATCCTATACAGCCTGCACCTATGAACAAGTACTTAAAGCAAAAGTAAACTGGCACATACAAAATTTAAACTGATTAGAAAAGTTTTTATATAATAGGTTAACCTACGGAACAATTATATAAGGCAACTATCGCAGCCCATGGACATGTTAGCGGGTGCGCTGCCGGCGTTTCAAATAGCAGCTTTTTTCCTAAATCTCTTGTTTAAACATTAGAATCTGCTTTATCTGAATACATATCTAAAATATAAGCAGTAGCTATATTTTTTGTAGATAACACGACCTCGATACAAGACCCCTCGTCGGAATGTTAATGTCCAGATTGGAAATTCAAATGAGACTGGGCAAATTTATGAGATGCCTCCCATCCATTACTCCCCCTTGTGATGAATGTATCAAAAGGAAGCCCATTTGACCACAAATATTACAAAATTGGAACAGTTCTATTAACTATATTTCTATGGCTAAAAGGCTGTCATAACTTTGTATCTATAGTATTATTACTAATTAAAAATTTAATCTCATTTTTATACAAAATTTTATTATAAAACAAGCGTTTTTTGTTCCACGTTTAAATACCTCTAAGTAGGGCTAAGGTGTTTGATCATCTTTTATACGTGTTGCACTATGTAACACAGTGGTTATGTAGACCTAAGCTAAAAATGTTTCGACCAGTCCTGACTGCCAGGCCAGAACTGCCAGGACAGTGAATTTTGTGGCTAAGGTGCTCCATTCCATCAACGACTCGATTTTTAAAGAAAGACGGTTTAAATAAAATCACTCATGTGTCTATTTTCATAGCATTGTAAATTTAATGGTAAACACGACTGAGGCATGTACAGTTTACATTTGTTGTATACATTTTTTTCTTGTTATTTAGTGCGATTAGAACCACTTCATGGGAACCTCATCCAGCTTTTTCCTATTTTCTCTATCCATGGCTTTTCTCTTCATTATAAGACATACTTGTATACAAATTAAACAAATTTAAATAATGTGATTTCTTTTTAATCGCGGATAGCTTCTCTCGCTTAATTCTGAACATTCAAAAAGAAAAAATAAATTTTAAGTATTTTTTCGGGTTCATTAGTAACTCTCATATGCATAACGTATTCTTGATATAAATGTCTGTTAATATGATCGTATGTTTACGAATCGATCTTAACATGAGGTAAGCCTGCCGATTTGAACACTATAATAAATAAAAACTATAACAAAACGTCAGGGGAAATATACTCAGTTCTGAATCAAAATAGTTATAGAATATATTATGTGCTATTCAAGACAATATTGTGTATAGATCTTAATTTTTTAACTGTTTACGTGGTGGTATTTGGTGCGCTTTTTATTTACTCGAGTTAGTATATTTTAACCTCCTACGAATTTATATGTTTATGAATAGCCCCTTGCTGTAATATTAAAGTGAAATAAAGCGATTTAGAAATAAAAATCAGAGTGTCATCTGTCAATACCACTTTTATGATTTATGGTCTCCTTTAGAAAACTTAATAATATAATATTTGAAAATGGAATAAAGCGAATGGTTGGTTGTTCTATATGAAGTCTAATTATTTCCTTCGTAAACAAATTTAATCCTTTGGAACAAATTTTATAATCCATTTCGAATTTGGAACGCTCATCTGCATCTGTAACAAATGTTAAAAATCTCTGAAGCAAAAAGCTACATCGCAATTATTATTTTAAGATGAATCCCTGTCAATGTCGGATTATTTATTTAAAAGAAAGTTTTTACTGTAAAAAGCGAGGAAAGGAAATGCAAAAACCCTTGTACCTGCGTATTGTCCCTTACACATGCGAATTCCAAATATAGCAATCGATTAAAAAAAACTAAAATTTTTGCCGCGTGAAAAAATTCTTTGTGATACGTCAAATTTCTTTGTCCGGTGGGAGAAATTTAGAAATGCAATCTAATCCTTTTATCATTTATGTTGAAATCATTGTATTTATGAATGATTGTTCGACAGATGTTTGAAATAACTTTTTGTTGGACATATTTAGGAATTATAAATAATTGCAATACAGCTTGGAACATTTGACATAGAACCAATATTTTTCTTTCCTTCTTTAAATACATTTTTCTTATACTAATTATTCCATAAATGTTGCTAGCAAAGAAATATATCACAATAGACTGTTTCAACAATGACAAAGTTTCACAGAATCCCAATTTCAATATTTACATTTTATTGCTTAACCCTTTAAAAACGTGCAATAAAAATAAGTCTCTCAGTGCTTCGGCATCGGGATAGGAGACAAATGCAAAAATCCTGTCGTAATATGCAAATAGCTGACAAAGGCGACACCGGCCGGTAATAAAAAGCTTAGGAAATAGTTCTAAATATTGAAATTGTAAAGCAACGGTATATTGTAAAAAAAGGGTTGGATTTTTTGCAAACGAAATCCCTTTAACTTGATTAATGGACAATGGCATTAATTTTTGTACTGTTTGGTTAGGCTTTCTAAAATGTAAATAATATAACGGTACAAAACCTTCATCTCGCCGATTGTGCTTTAGAAAGAAAAGCTTTTACGGGTGTACATAGTATTAAAGAACTTAAAAATCGAATTTATATTGCGCGTTAACTTCGGACCCCAGTTTAGTATTTCTTATGTATGTTTTCGAAGGGATTAAACTACCAAACAAACAAATACATGGGAGAACGAATATAACATATTCTAAATATGTAGTAGCAATATATATATATATATATATATATATATATATATATATATATATTAATAATTGTAATATTCTAATAGGTATACGATAAAACAGTTCCTGCTCTTAGTATTTTGAGACTGTATTATGAACTATAAAAGACATGGCGGTTTCTCACAACGATTCCTTCACTGTATGAGCGAGTATTAAACATGCACAAAGATATAAAAAATCTCCTCACAGCATTGACCTTATAACCTTCAGAGTCACCTAGCCTAAAATCAATTATTACTGAATAAAACCAAACGTAGAACTTCTCCCTTAAAGACCCCAAAAGCCGCAAGACACGCGCAAAAATTACTTTAATAGGACCCCTTAAAATTAAAGAGGGTTGCACAATACAGGAAGCACGCTTGACATTACACGCCCTGAACTAAAAAGCAACACGCGAACCGCAAAAAACTAAAATAAGCTTGTTAAAAAGCTCCCCTATTGCATTTTTTACGTGGTTACGATTAGGTGGTTAATTTAATTGTTATTAACGAGATTTTGACATGTATGATTCATTTATTTACAATCTGTGGGGTTGGTTTTTTAACTATTACTTGTTAACAGATAATTCTGTCTTAATAAGCTAATAAATAGTTATTCTAACATAGTTTACATGGCGCTACAACCTTTTTTGGTCTGGGCCTCAGATTTCTGTATCTGTTTCGTGATTGGTCAATATAATAAGCAAGTAGATGATCGGTCTCCTGTGCCTGACACACGCCGTGGATTTTTTGAGTCTAAGCCCGTCAGTTTCCTCACGATCTTGTCTTTCACCGTTCGATCGAATGTAAAATGCACACACAAATAACGTCAATTTGTGCCCAGCCGGGGATCGAACTTACGGTCTTAGGAATGAGAGCTGCATGCCGAAGCAACTAGGCCAACACTAAAATTTATATGGCCAAAAGAATTCATAATTTTATACACACCGAAAGGAGGTACGATGAGTCATTCATCGTCGATACTCATGAATATTAGTCTAACAATAATTAACTCAAAATGTGGAATTAATTCTAATTTTATATTTACCACCAGTTCGCAAGTTAAGGGTGTAGAGCGGACAAGATTGTTTCATTGTTGGCCTTACCTAATAATGAAGCAGTAGGTATGTGTTTCGTAGCGTCGTTAAGCGCGTTCACAGTTTGTTTAATGTTTCTTTTGGATTTAATCAATGCATTACGGATTTAGCTTTTGGTATAGCTACGTACGAGCAAAGCAAAGGACAAGCTACGTACATTTTTTATATATCTGTGGTGGAACTGCATTTGCGCATTCCCAACCGCACCGATATTTTAAAACAAATATCGCAAATTAATTAGAAGTAGCATGTCTAACACTAGTCCCAGGCCCTTTTATCAACTAGATAATCGTTAACTTTGTAGTAAGCCTAGTAAGCAAAGATAAAAGAGCCTCTGGGATTTTATTAAAGAAGAGTATCCCTTTATACTAAAATCAAAACGAATAAAAGATGAATTATTATGACATTACGATTCTCCTAGTAATCAGTTACAAGAACTCCTAACTAGCTAGATAACAATTAAACACAAATTTGAGTGCAAAAGTGCAAAAATAAATTAACATAGATAGTACAAAAAGCACATCCGTAAAACCACCAAACCGAGATAAAAATTGTTTTACCTGCAAAAAGTCCGTGTGGTCCAGTTTTTTACGCAATCATCTACATCGTAAAATAATTCATTGTTTAACACCTCACCTCATACTTCCGTCAACATACCCTCATTTTAAACTTTTAATAAAAAAGGGCAATTAGGGTGTGGTTTTTCAAATAGGGGTTTTTATTTGTTCGCGTGAGTACTTTTTTATTTATTTTACCTTTATTGAAATGATGATTAAAACAGGTTTTAATTTTATATAACTGAACGGTCAAAGGAAACGTATGGACTTAACGTTTAGAAGGTAGATACCATAAAATATGTATTACACTAAATGCAAAATGATCGTACTATTAATTGAATAAAATAAGACACTCAAAGATAAGCGTATAGATAGAAGCGTATCTAAAGCTACTGCGCTAATTGCGCTAAACTATGTTCTAAAGCTTAAATGAAGATGATCAGGGCATGTAGCATGACTATATTGGAAAATGAAACAGAGGAAGACCCACGAGATGGGCGGACGATATTACTAAAACGGCTGGCTCGAGTTGGATGCAACTCACCCAAAACCGAGATAGCTGGAGATCCTTGGAGGAGGCCTTCACCTGCGGAAGGGTTCTTAGGAAATAGATAAAAATAGGAAAGATGGTGTAATTTGTTTTCTTAAAAAATATATATATATAAAAGGATTAAGTTAACTTTGTTCTTTTGCAAGAAATAAAAAGCCTTTTTAATTTTTTGTTATTCTTTTTTTACATAATTAATTAATTTAGTGTCTGCGGTGTAGGTCTCCCCTAAACCATTTTATATCTATTACCAACCTCATCAAGTATCAACCTGAACCAGAATGGTAACATGCCAGAAAAGAACGATCCTCCATGTGAGACCAAGACAGGTTGCTGCAACACAATGTGTTTTTGTGGTCATAAATAAGAGAACATTTCATAATTTCTTATAATTTTATTTAAATTGCCGTTATAAATATGGTAAACATATTAGTTTAACATATTACTTAAATATCGAAGGTAATAAATGATTAAATAAAAATCTGTTATATTTTCTTTCGTACATACACAAAATGAGGTAGCATTTTCATAAAAGAAAATATAATTTACAAAATACAACAAATAACTTAGAATTGCAATTTTGTTAACCGCTGACCCCATTTCCTGCTAAAAATAGTTTATAATGATTAAAAATTCCGAATGAAAACTATAATACAAATATTCTAGTTAATATTTAGCATTGTACAATTTATATAGAAACGTTTTACATACTATATTAATTAGAGAATTTACTAAATTAGAACCTTACTTAATTCAATCTTACTAATAATCTTATGATACTTTTAAAGTTTTCCATTCATTTTACATCTTCCTAAATTTCGTTATCTGACATCTGCCACGAGCCAATTGAACGCCTAAAATCAATTTCACGAGCTATCAAAACTAACGATATCTTCATACAGATTCTTATCAAATATCAAGCAAGTTAGCCCTCATCCAAAGCCCACCGTTATTTTGTACAAAACTACTCGGTCAGTCAACAGGGCTTTGTACCTTTTTTTCACTTCCACAATACAAAATAATCCCCAAAAAGTGACCCCAAAGTGCTTAGAATCGCTTGTCGAAAAAGTTGAAAATGCTTCTTTGCAAATAGTACAGGATGTTCCAGTTGGTCTACTCAAAAATATTGTAATGTGTTCCACGATAACACGATAACAGTGACATACATCTTATTAACACACACGCATAATTTATTGCACATACAAAAATTTTAAAGTAATAAACTTATATAAATTTTATGTTTTGTCTTTAAAATATTTTTGGGATCATTATAGGTTTAAAATAAAAGTTTAGGTATTTGTGTTAGTTTTTATAAATAAGCTACTTAATTGTGCAATTTTAAAGTAAAGGCACCAAAACACTATTTCGAATTCCTCCTGTAAACACACAATGTGCATGATGGGTGCTGAACAGCTTGTCCTATGGACATAATAACATAAAGGATGGACGTCGTGCGCCGGAGTCCACACACCTGCTTAGAAAAAAAACTTAACAAATCTGTTTCAAATTTTAATATTACGAGTATGAAGCTGATAACTGATGAACTTACCTCATATTTACCATTAATTATTATTATTCAGACTTTATGACACCTCTTTTCTAATTTTAGTATGATACTAGCTGACCCGACAAGCATCGTTTTGCTATTGTATAGAGTATGGGAACGAACATTGTGACTCGAGAATTTTATATATTTAGAGTACATAAACATTTGTTTAAATAACATAACCTAACTTAGTCTAATACATCAGATGTGCCGGTTTCGGTGATCAGCGTGTCGTGTGACACATAGGCCTCTTCCAGGTGATTCCATTATTTTCTAATGTTAGGCCGTCTTGCCCAAGTTGTGCCTCCTATTCTCTTCATATACTTAGTCTGCCCATCTCATCTCAGCATGAAGCTGATAACTGATGAACCTATCTCATATTAATTCTTAATTAATTTTCTCTTAAATTAAATTTACACGACATCAGGCGCCTAGGGTACGAGCTTTTGTAATCTGTTTTTAGGTATAAATATATATATTTACAGTTACATTTATAGTGTAGCAATATCAAGAATTAATTATAATAATTTATACAAATAAATCATGAAAGAAATTCTATGACTTTGAACGCTTAGTCTATGTAACCTAAGATTTTCCACATCGCCATAGTTAAATAAAAAATGCTGTTGATAAACGCGATCTTTGAGTAAAATACTATCCTTTTCTGGGCTTGCGTAAATATTTTTTACCTTGGTTATCGGTTATCGTTAAGAGATTTATGATTTATACGATGTCGCACAAATGTGACCACGACGGAAAACAACCATTTACTCGATTCTAAATAGCAATATTATCTATACTAATTAGTGCAAAATCCACTTCATCTATATGAATATGTTATTCGTTCTTCGATATTGTAGGCTTAAGAATAATTACCAACGCATAATTTTAAGAATAAACATCTTTTATTGAAACATATTATAAAATAGGAAATAATTTTATTTAAAGGCGACTTTGGTGTAATAAAAATGTATATAAGAAATCATATTACAAAAATTTGACGTCACCGTCATAGCAAATTTATGTAATAGCATAGCATAGCAAAAAATATTATTTTCATGGAAACATTTCTCTATTTTTTTACTTAATTTTCGTATGAATACCTAATTACATACGATTACGGAACAATAAACATTCACAATACAATTAGTGCGTATGCCTTATCACGAATTATAAGAATTGATAACGAAATAACAAAAATTACGGCGCTTTTTTGTATATATATATAGTTACTATGAATGCAAGTAGAATCTATACAGTTTCAGTGTTACCATTTTTTTACCACATAACTATGTATATGTACATATAAATATTATATTGAAATGTTGCAATTAAACATACATACAGTTTTTCATATTCACATCGATCTATCGATCATTTCAAACAATTATTTAATTTGTCAAGTGTCATATTAAGCTACAGTGTGTATCTATATAAATATATCTACCACAGCTTAATGCACAGAACATTGTTCCAGTGCCAAAAACCTGGAATTTTAAATTGATACATGTAATACAATTTTGCAGCAGTGTTCGCCTAGTAATTTCAACGTGCGACTTTGATCCCTGGGATCGTAGGTCTAACTAATCCCCGGCTGTACACCAAAGGGTTTTCTATTTATGAAAAAATCGACGGTATGTGTCAGGCATAGAAGGTCGATCACCTACTTGCCTATTAGAAATGATCGCGTAAGGATACAAAAATCAGAGGCCCAGACCTAAAAGGTTGTAGCTCTATTGGTAAGTGGTATATATGGTGTATATACAGTACAATTTATCAACCCGGTCTGATTTTTGTTTAATTTGTAGTTTTATCATTCAATGATAGTATCTATAAAATGTATAACACATTATATTAACACATTTCTGTTTTATATGGGAATTTGAAGTCTTTTTGAATAGAAAATCTGCTATCATAAACATCTGCTAAATGTTATACAGAGGAGAAGTTTAAATATGGACTTTGTTCGTTGTCTTATGACATGAATTTTGATAATAGGGCCAAATATTATATAATATAATATCAAATAATAAAATAATATAATATTAAATTATCAAAATATTATATTTTTATAATTTACATATAGATACATAAAGATTACAATTTATTAAAAAGCTTATATAGTTTATGTATAGATAAATATAGATATAGTTATCGCCAACAAAGCGTCTGGATCAATATCAGTCGTTTCATCACGTCGACGGGAAAAAGAGGAGAAAAAATACATAACTTTTTAGGGGTTCGCCTCCCTCGCGTCGTCTCATCCTACGACCCTCCCAGAAAAAACCTCCCGATAGCGCGTGCTTTCTTTATCCTATATAGATAGGGGAAATGTTGCAGGGGTAATTTAAAGTACATACTTAGTTTTACAAATAATAATCGCTTTTTAGAGATTTGGAAATTGATAAATTAATCCAAAAAGTAAGTCGTGTACCGATGTGTTTAGTTTTAATAAGTACTTCTTGCTATTTTATTAACTATATTATAAATTTATATTCATAAATAAAAATAAATTTGTTAAAAAATTAAGTGAAATAAGGAAAGGAAAAATGAAGGACTTAACATGTTATACTCGAAAAGAACAAATACAAAAATATTATTAAATGATATTTTTAATTCTCTATTTACAAAGACTTCGTTGAACATTACGATCTAGTCTAACTTAAGACTAATAGGTAATTTAAGTCTGATCTTATTTACTGATAAGCATATTTTACATAAAAAAAGTGTTCAATAACTAATGACGTACTTTATCAAAAAAGAAGTATGACATTCTGTTCTTGTGTACTATTTTTTCACTCACCATTGTTTAGCACTTATGACTAACGTCCACTAACACTAATTTAAATAATAAATTATGAGATTTGCGTATTGTTCCCACGAGAATGTTAGTGCGTGCTCCTATTTCACCATGCCTCCTGCTGATATAGGAAATACAAATATATATTTTTTTAACTATTATTAATTACTTAAGATGTCATGTGAAACATGGTGTAATGGTTGCAGCTCCTTACAAAGAGTGGCGGAGAGTTTATTGCCAGTTCTTCTCTTCCGTTCTACGCCCTTGATTAGAGAACTGGCAGTAAATGTACCTAAACTTAGAAGCATTTTATATACATTTCTGTTTTTGACGTTCATAAGTGTACATTACCAATATGAATAAATGATTTTGAATACAAAATTCATAAAGTACAAATAATTAATTAGGTAAAAATCATTACTAAATATAAGCTGTAAACATGTATCGAGGGCTGAAGATTTTTGATCGTACATAAATTATTTGTGCGTTAACATAACATTTTATGCGTTTCTATCAAATATTTATCCCAAACAGTGTTGCCATTTTCCTATCAATATTTCGTTAGTTTATTAAAAAGATCATCCGTAATTATTATTCCATATCTTCTTGTATATATAGAGAAACGAAATGTTTATTCATGAGCACTTTAATGTTGATAGGCTGACGCTTGAATATTAAACAGTATTGCTAAATACCTTGTATTGAGTGTCTTCATAGTTAGCCCTCGGTAAAAAAAAATGTTTTTTTGACTGGTGCCAATTATCAAATCGAAACTGAAAAATAGGTCCCAGGGTTATTTTAAGTTGGCGTACGTCCAAACCAATATCAAGTTATATAGCTTTTCACTTATGAACCTTTTTATAAAATGAACTGTTCAAGTTAAAAGAAAATCCTTAAACCCAGTAAAACTCTAATACCTAAATATATTTAAAATAGATATTTAATTCATTAGAGTTTTATCTTCCTCTGAATCTTCCATATTAAGAGGCATTCATATTTTTAATATTTACAAAATAAATAAAACCGATGTTACTCAGGGATAATGACGCATTTTACAGGTGAAATAATTTTTGCAACCGTTTTTGAGTTTATTCCGTGCAAACAAACGTATCTTTTCCCTTTATAATATTAATATAGATATTTCTTGAAGAATTCTTAATAGACGTTTTCCCAAGATTTAGATTTTCTTTGCAAAGATATTTGAAAATAATATTTACTACTACGAGATTAAACCTCGTTTATTACATATTACTATTATTCATTACTAATAACAAAGCTCCGATCATTTTACAAGAGGTGGTTACAACATCGAGACCATTTTAATTATTATTTAGTGTCTGCAATCATTCGAAACGACATAGGCAACAATTATATACATATATTATATAACCTCTAGTCTATGAAAAAAGGCACAGGCACACCGCCTGTGCGTTTGACTGAGCGTTTACTTTTTGTGAGTCAGATTTCAAAAACTCAGATTTGTGTCGTATAGATTCATAGTTTTAGTTGCTTAATTTAAAAAAAAAACATTATATTACGATAGGAATTTCTTTGTAGAAACTGAACAAATCAATAATTTTAAATAAGAACGATACAATTGTTTCTCGTGTCAAATATCAAACGAACCTTAAATATCTCGTTGGATCATGAATAGCCATTGATGCTCAACGGAAACCTATCTCCATCACAAAGCATTTTGGAACTTAAAATACATTGTAATTTAGAAAAAATATCAACATCTGGCCATTGTCTAGCTTTCGCGGGGGAGTCGGTATAAAATAAATAGCAAAATGTCGCCACCGCACGCGTCATTATTCAAGCGCGATTGACAGCCACTTCCATAGGTCGGACCGGGGTTGGCGAGCTCAATAATACGCCTACTTATACTAACTGAAACGAACTATAAGAAGTTTTGATACTTGACTTAATCGTGTAATCGTGTAATCATAATTAATGAATAAGATAAATTCCACTATTTTTCTGTGTTTAACGTAACGCTTGCTATATTAGTATCATATTGAAATTAAAATAATATGACAAACGGACTTTCTTTTGATTGATACTATATACTATATAACTACACTATACAGGGAAAATACACAATACACATATTGATAATATTGCTTCTTTTATTATCTTTTATACTTTAAAGAAATTCAACCCGTTTTACAAAACCCCTTTTGCCCCCTTTATCTTTTACCAATAGAATAATATTTATACTATTTTCTAAGTACATAAGTATATGTATAACATATCACATTTTCCTTGAATCAACAAAGTATTTTAATCGTGTCGTCTATGTCAAATCTTCTCACGCACATCTTCCATAGACAATAGAAATGCAAAATAACTGCAATATCAATAAAAAAAATACCTAATCTATCACAAAGTACATTTCTGTGCGTACGTGACTCCATTGTTCTAATGAACTAATTTACGACTAATTAAAAATAGATAGTATTGCATTGTTTAAGTATATGCTGGTCCAGACATCACAAAACGCACGATAGTTATCCAAACATTTGCTAGTTGGCGCCTATAACGATATGCTTCGAATGAAAAATAAATATAAAATAAATAATAATCAAAGTCATTAAGCAGTTTACCTTTCCGATAAAGACAGGAATAGTAAAATTATACGAAGATATATTTTGGTTTTTAGGAAGCGCGAATGAAGGAAGAATGTAATTTTTCTACTTTTATATTTTAATGATATTAGAGATATACATGAAATATAGGGATTTAAATTTACATTACATCTGTCTCTTTAAGATATACACCTTTTAATAAAATGTAAAAGGCCTCTGGAAATATGAGTTTCTATGGATGACGGTATCACTTAACATCAGGTCAGCCCTTTCTGCCCGTTAGACCCCTGTTATATAAAAAAATCCTTATTGTTAAAATAATACAATAATAACATTCTTAATTAACATATTATACATCTTGTAAGTTCGCAAAATTAAATTACTAAATTAACCAGAGGAGTAACTAACAGTTTATCAATAAAATTCACATATTATCAAAATGTGTCGATCTATAACTAAAAATTTCTTAGACGCGTGTCCTATCGTTTTTGAACAACGGTGGCGAATCGAAGTTCATGAATATATTCGATATTTCTTTTGAATAAATGTGTCGAATAAAAAAGCGATTTATCAAAAACTTTTGTTCATTCAGTCGCGTCTTTTATATCGTTTAAATAAACATCGTTTTTGGAATGACATACAAAATGGTGCGTACCAAATTTAAAAGTTCTTTATTGAAACCATTTTTAGTGTGACAAAGAGTACTAATGAGTGGAGGACACCCACGCTACGATGATACTGCGATTTTATTATCAAATTTGAACAATGTTTGCGAAAGATTGGGAATTTTATACAAAGACAAAATATCATACAATTGCTTTTTCGAGTGAGCATTTTTGATCTATAACGCTCAATTTGTAAAGAGATTAAAATATGTAGTGTTAGCGACTATTTGTTTAGTCCCGTAACCCCCTAATGGGCTAAATATTAATAAGGCAGTGGCTATAACCTTTTAAGGTCTGGCTGGGCCTCAGATTTAGCTATGTATCAGTTTCATGACCTGTTTTTTCTAATAGGCAAATAGGTGATCATTCTTCTATCCTGTCACACGCCGTCGACTTCCTAGGCCTAAAGCAATTGGAAAGAGTTGCAAAGCCGGGGTTCTATGGCAGCCAACAAATATATGGCTATATAATTTCTGATATTTTATTCATTTTTTTAAAATTTAGCCAGGTGCTTGCCTGCATCCTAATATATGGATGTGCGTGCAGATTCAGGAGGAAAATCACGCCTGGCTAATACATTCCCGTTTGTAATTTTCATGATAATCGCCGTACCTATAATTATAAAGAGGCAAAGTTGAGAGGTTGTAGGGGGTAATCATTGGATTATTATTATAATATGATATATTATTTAAGGAATCGAAAGCCACGTTTTGTGGCAAAGGTTATATATTAACCCGAAAATCTTTTGTCGTAAGTAGTCGGATTTGCAAATTAAATTGATGAAAAATCGGTCTAACGAATTTTTTACAAACGCCGCCTAATGATGAGAAATATATGATTCAGTTCTGGAGAAAAGTTGCACTATGTATAGCGCCTTTACAACTCAAACTTTTTTCAGGTAACCTTATGGCGTTTGACATAACATTTCTTCGATTACTATATTGATAAAATACATATTAAATAATTGGTTAAGCCGGCCTTATTGTTTCTTTCGGAGACCAAGATACTTCCCTCGTCTGTTGAACATTTGCACTATCCAGGCTTTTGTTTTGAGTATAATTTTAAACCACAAGCCGGTGTATGCGTTTACATTCGTAAGGGTATTAATTTCCGTCGCCTCTCACACATAGAATGTGCGGACCAGCCACGCATCTACTGTTGCCTTCACTGAAATCAACCGACTTATAGAACACGCCCAAAGTGCACTCTATCACCTGCTGTAGTTGTTATACTGGGTGATTTCAATGCCCATCATTCTGAGTGGTTAAATTCTAGTACGACCGACTGTTCGGGAGGAGGCTTCCATGATTCCTCTCTTGTATATGGTTTAACTCAACTGGTCACAACGCCCAAGCGAATACCGGACCGAGCTGATCCTCAACCTTCGCTATTAGATCTTATACTGACTTCCCAGACATCTACGAGGTTACTGTGGATGCCCTACTTGGGTCCTCCGACCCCTGCTTGGAGCGTCATTGACGAAAGCAACACAGGGAAAACTTTGTCAGCCCTCTCCACCATCTTTTCGAAAGGAGGACGACTCGATGGCTCACTCGGGGAAAGACAAAGCAGAGCGCCTTTGCTCTCTAGTTTTCAGTGCCTGAAGTTTTATTCGAACAGACTGGTGTGCGGAAGACCTTATTCTCCCTTGATACCCACAAGTCGAATGGCCCTGACAGCCTTCCCATGATTGCACTTAGAAGTTAAGACTTGTTCTGTTGAGTTGACTCCGGTGCTTACACTTCAAACTTAGAGTGTACTCCACCCTCAAAGGCCGGCAACGCACCCACTTAAAATGGGTGTCTACGGCCGGGGGTTTTGGGCGTCCCGGAGGCTCGTTTGCCCTTCTATATATAATAGATAGTAGCAGTAAGTAGTTAAATCAGAGAGTTAATTAAATCTCTAGACAGTTAATTAAATGTCTATATTGAATCAAGTCGCAATCATTTTGATTTAAATAAAGCAGTGTCGAAAACTTTTAACGATCTGTCGGACCGAAAGCCAGCGTGTTAATTAACTATGTGAAACAAGATGGTAAAACAAGACTCCACCATGATTATTTCATTTGGTATTGTTATTTCGGTGTGATCGTGAGAAACTGAGAGCTTGGAAATTCCGTGTTGTGCTTTATTGTAAATGGTTAGGTTAGGTTAGTCTTGTCGCCTAGGAACGTTTAGGAAAGGGTCGTTCGAACCCTCGCAACATCAACGAAGTAAGGGTGAAGATGTCGAGATGACCGGAAGTTGGTAAATTATTGATAATTTAAATCGAACACACCAGTTTTGCCCTGGTGGCTAAAGCGTGCGATTCTCATCCTTGAGATGGTAGATTTGAGAAGAACATCGTAAGGAAATCGGTTTGCCTTAGACTGAAATAGTCATTGCGAGTGTCCAGCACAGGAGGCTGATCACCTACTAGCCGTTTCTTAGTTATTGATAAAGGATCATGAAACAGATACAGAAATCTGAGGCCCAGGCTTAAAAAGGTTGCAGTGCCACTGGTTGTAAATGACGTAATATTAATAATAATATCTAATGCTAAACTATCTCATGTATCTTATAATTAATATACGCGAACTTAGCACCATTTTTGGAGTTAGTAACACTGCGTGATGTTTGACAGATTTTGACACTATGTCATTCTCGGACTGTCATCATCATTGGCAGACTGACAACTGAAAGAACATTTATTATAGTTGATATTTAACAAAGTTGACATCTGTCAGAGAGTTGAATTATTTGCTTGCAGCAGTGACTTTCAAAATTTTAAATTAATAATTGAAAAGAATAACAACAGGCATGTAAGTAGCTTCTTTTTTGGTTTGACTAAACATAAATAAACAATCTTTACTTTGGTATATGTTTAATGCATTTGACAACGTATTTTGTTTATAAATTCATTCCTATAAGGTTATTTCTATATTATTTCAGTAAAACAATGGCCGCATCAGTAGTAGACACTTACACTGACCCCAGCATGAGCTGGATGAATGCTCCTCACAGTACGGGAACCTCAATCATGGCCTGTGAGTTTGATGGCGGAGTTGTGATTGGTGCCGACTCCCGTACAACAACCGGCGCCTACATAGCTAACAGAGTAACGGACAAGCTGACAAAGATCACTGACTACATATATTGTTGTCGTTCGGGATCAGCTGCAGACACGCAAGCTATTGCTGATATTGTAACTTATCATCTCAGTAAGTACCATTCTCTTAAAATTTCTTTCAGATGTCTTAGAGACTTAAGAGCAGTCTGGGAAGTTTCAATATCCAATATGTTTATAGACACAAATTCTTATAACACTATTTGTTGCCTTTTATATAATATGGAGGTCTGCATCTCAAACAACAGAATGTATGTAAAGATCTGTAGGTATTATCTGATGACTGTTTGTGCTTTAAGTTTACCAAGCTTTTGTTTAATTACTCACCACTCACACTTTTCTTACAGATTTCCATAGGATGGAATTGGGTGAGCCTCCACTAGTGGAAACTGCAGCAGCAATATTTCGTGAACTCTGCTATAACTACCGAGACTCACTTGTAGCTGGAATCCTTGTTGCTGGTTGGGATAAGAATAAAGGAGGTTTGTACAATCCCTTTTTCCAGCTAGCACATATTAGTGACATGTATTAAAATATTTTTGGTAATTATATTCTAAATGCATGTCACAATAATCTCATTGTGGACATGGACATTATTAATCTATTTCACTCTGAGAACTAACCTTAGGACTTTATCCATTCAATAGGTAATACATATGTATAAAAAGTCAATAAAATGCAGAAAAAATAGTTTCTTTTCCTTCAATTCAATTCCATTACAAGAAATCTCAACCCTCCAGTAGTCAAAATAATCTTTTAGTCCATTTTGGTTCTCTAGAACACAAAAAATAAATCAACCTCTGTATCTCAAATATAGCAATGTTTTATTTTTCTGGCTCTGTTAATGTGTGGGTTATAGAGGTTCTCCTGTATATGATCAAATGGTGTATAACTATTTGAATGTTCATTAAGGTGTGATATAACAAGTGATAAAGTTAATGTTTTTAGTGATCTATTATATTTTTAGGACAAATTTATTCTGTACCCATTGGAGGTATGGTTCAGAGACAAGCAGTATCTATTGGTGGTTCAGGATCATCTTATGTTTATGGTTATGTTGATGCTAACTTTAAGCCTAAAATGAGCAAAGAAGAAGCTGTCAAGTTTGTTACTAACACTCTGACCCTGGCTATGTTGAGGGATGGTTCCTCAGGAGGTGTTGTAAGGCTTGGAGTGATATCAGAGGCTGGTGTTGAGCGATCAGTTATCCTTGGAGATCAACTACCAAAATACTATGAAGGTTAATTTTTGTATGAATAAATTTTTAAGCATATTTTTGTTTTTTAATATTGTATTTAATTCTTATAGCAGCCCACAATGCTAAATGGGGATTAACTAGAGTGTCATAGAGACTTATTGGGATGTGAAGCTTAGATATTAATAAGAAAAAAATGTTATATAATGTATACCTTTTCATCGGTGGATTATGACTATAGATTTTCAAAAATTAAAAAAAAAACTGCCATGGACATACTCGAGCGCGTCAGACATTGTTAGCATACATCTCCTTCGTATATTATTTATTAATGTACGTTTGTTAATCTGATTATTTGCATGGTGGGGGTGGTTGTACATAAGGGTTGAAAATGACAAATACAACAATAATTGAGCGCGTCAGATTTTCTAAGGGGATGTTAAATGAACCTATAAAATCGATCTCATTTAATAATCTGACGATTTGGATGCGACGCATTTTGAAATACTCAAGCGTGTCAGAATAAGATATATATGGCTCATCTTTATCTCCTAGACGTGCTGGCTCAGAAACTGAGGATTTTCTGAAAGGATTCGCCTAATCTGACAATTAAAAACAATTTTTTTTGAACTATTGAACTTAATTTAGAAATAAAAAGTGTATGTTGTTGAAGTAGAACTTGTTTTCATTATATAATAATGTTAAAAAAATCATTAACCGAAGTATTGGTTTACGTCGACGATATTCTAAAATATTTATACATTTTTCTAAATAAATATTATTGATTTTTGCAAAGAAGTTTCACAACAAAATACACACTTTATGTATGTAATATTACTCATAGCCTAACTACTATAGGAATCATACATCTCATGTATCGACGATTTTTTCTTACTTCGACTTGTGGAAACTTTCTTACTTCAGATTATATATTTTTCATCATCCTTGAATTATTTCCTTTAAAATAAAAAAATCAGCCACGCTCGAGAAAGTCGGGATGACGTTTATTTCTACAACTTTGCAGCACTCCCCTATCTTTACGTCACTTGCAATTGTCAAGATTAGTGAAATATACACTTTTTAGCATGTAATTAACTAACCCTACTTTAATCTGACGCGCTGTAGTAAATCCCGAAATCCCCGCTTGGGCTCCCCTACTATTAAGCTCCAATATTTTTAAACCAACCAAGTAAATAATTATCAACACATAATTTATGATTTAAATTATTTGAAACATGCTGAATCTTAATCTTTAAAAATGTATGTAAAATAAAACTTCAAATAAAATGGCAACTGCTTCTTCTGCTTCAGTATATATTTTTAAAGCTTCGCTTTATTTATCCTATTGTTATACACAAAAATCAAACTTAATCTACAAGTTTTTTTTAAATCTATGAATCAAAAAATTTTTTTTCATGTTTAAGTTATAACACCCAACTCTTCCATAGTTTCAAGATCTCGCATCAACATTTGAATGGTTTGTTTAGTTCGTGGGAAAAAGTCTGCGGTTTCATCATCTTCAAATGAAGGATCTTGGGATTCCAATTCTAAAAAACAACAGATTATATCATCTACAAATTCTTTTATAATATTTGTTTAAATTTTAATGTCATCTAAAATTATTTAAAAAATTACATGTTGCTACTTACCAGCAACCTGTGCTTCAATAGAGTCAAGTCTTGCATCAATAAGCGCTTGACATCTTTGTACATGCCTTAGTAATCGTTCCCGACAAACATTATTATCAATTGCTGCTTCAGGCTGTGGGGCTGACACACGGGATTCTTGCTCTACAAATAGTTTATCACTATGAAACTAGATATCCTATTATATTTGGCAGAATCTGTGCAGAAAGAGAGCCAGCGTGGCGGTAATGCAAACGAATATATTATATATCTACGCGTCATTTATTTTATTCACAAAAATTACATACTTTTAAACTTTTCAAGATTATTACTGTCAAAACTACACATACAAATTTTCAAGATTATTACTGTTAAACTCTAATGACGTATCTGTGTTGTCATAACAATTAAGATTTTAATTTAAAATTTAGCACTGCAAAGACCTCAATTCTCTATGGTTCGCTTTCCGCACGGACGCTATAACGGATTTAAAAGAAAAATATTAAGGCTTTTAACGGAATAATCAAAACAAACAATAAATTGAATAATGAGAATTAACTGACATAATTAGTATAATCATAATTTTCATGTCTTGCGATTAAATTATTAATCTATGTATAGTGTACATTATATACTAAGGAAACTGTCAAGTAATTTAGACGTTTTACAGTTTGACTATAATTGAAGTGTACGTAACATTAAGTTTGGACCAAATATTTAGAACTCGAAAAATGTCTGCCTATCCAGGACCATAGTTTTAATAGTGTCGCATCCAGCTAGCTTAATTAGCCTTTCAAATAACAGTCTCTACTAAACAGAGCCGTACAACTAACAGCCTGAATTCAGCCATTTGATCAAACATCTAGACAAAAGGCTTGAATCGATGACGTTACATTGCTTGTTTAACCTGTTCATTTCAATTTAGTTCCACTTTCCTCCTTCATCGTACTTCAAACTCACAAAACGTCAGCAAACACCAAATTTGAAGATATTTTCCAAAGTTTAATGAAAAATCGTATGAAGAGTGTAGTTGTCACCACAGTACTTACTAAGAGCGTAATAATACTTATAAGGACATTTATATACATTTAATAAAGAATTTCTTATGTCAGATATTTCAACCTTTTTACTTGTCACATTATCGTACGAATGGCCTAAGCATTAGCCATTATATGAAATGTTGTTACAAACGCTACGGCTGAACATCTTTCAGGCCACTAGTTAATTTCAAAGGCTAGGCTGTTAATTGAACGGCTTATTAAGCTAGTTGGCTGATACAGATAGCTTTTAATTTTTTTTCTATGTTAGGAAAACAATTGCTTTATTTTTGGTATATATGTAATGTCGCTTTAGTAATACAAAAGTAAAAAATCACTTGAATATTAGAACTAGAAAATGCATTATAGTATTTTTTATAAAAATTCTATAATTGCATTACTAATGGGAATGTTCTGGGTATATTTGTACCTAATAAATCACAGTTATATTGATAATTTAAATTATGATTTTTTTATGAGTAATAAAACTATCTAATTTAAGAATACCTTGTATAGACCTGGCCATTCTCTCTAACTCCGTAGTACTAATGGGAAAATCTAAAGGCACTGTAGGAATTGGCCCCGATATGTTTAGAAGTGCCTCCCTTTCATCGTCTTGACTTTTAACTGGCAAATTCTCTTTTCCAATATTATTGATGATAATGTTGAGATCAGAATAATCAGAATTCAGTCTCTCTTGTGTGAAATTCAATTCAGCGTTTTCCCAGTCTTTGGCCCAAAGGTATAGTTTTGGATGGTTCTTTTTGCTAAAAAATAATATTTTTTTAACAAAACCTAGTACATAAATAGTTATATCAAATGTTATATATACAGTGTAAACTCCATGTAACATCCCTCGATTCAACATCGAACTACCTCGACTATTGAAAAGCGTCGAAATCAATTGGCTTTGGTTGGTTTAGCTTGTCTTATATACAATGATACACTCTAGATAGCATTACACTGAATACCGACCACAATTGCGTAATAAAGTACTTTTTAAGTTGCTAAAATTAGTAAAAACTGCGCAGCTATGTACGTTTTTTTGACGCTTTATTATTCTAGGCCGCAATAATCTCGACTGACGACATGACATGACACGAAACTTTCTTTTTGTTTACAAATTGGGATTGCTTGCACATGTAGACTGTTGTTAACCATGACTAATAAGTAGGAGTCATGGATTATTTATACATTTTTCTTCTTTCCATTTAACGTGTTGTTATATAGAGTTTTCACTGTATGTATGTATGTACTTTTATATCGTTAATACAAGTGTAACCCTCAGAAAATAAACTATGGAATTGAAGTTTCATTCCTATTGCAATCCTATGGAAACGACTTATATGGTTGTGTTTTTTAACTTCGGAATTATAGATTTACATCATAGAACCGTTCTGAATTTTTCATTTTAAAATAAAAAGTAACTCACGTTGCGACATAGTACTTGACTCGCATAGCATGTAAAGCGTCCTGTATTCGCAGCAAATTGCCAGAGAGCTCATGAGAGCGGCGCAGGAATTCACAGGGCTTAGCCCCAGGGAGTAGACCCTCGTACAATCTGTCTTGATCGTGTAGGAAACGCTTTGAGCGACGACCGCGTTTTGGATTCAAGCAAATGCTGCACGTGTACTTTTCTGGTACCTGTAAATTTTATTTTTCTAGTATATCTATTTTATAATATATAATATGGTTATTGATTTATATATCCATAACTCGACGATTAGTTTTTCACATGAACAGCGACGAATATCTCTTCAACTTGTTAGTCGGTAGCGTAAATTATCAAACCAAACTAAAACCTAAATAAAAACTTTTGAAAAAAAAATTGATCTATTGGTATTTTTCTAGCTCTTCGTGGTGTTGTTAAAGCATATGGCCTAAAATCATTATCTTATAACTAAAAATATTTGGCCATACCATGCCACTATACTTAAAAATATTTTTATATAATTATTGTTTTTACCTCTCCCTCAGTGTGAATATTATGGCAAAGCGCGTGTTGCCAGCACAAACACAGTTCGCATTGTACCATTAGTCCATCTTCTTCCCGGAAGCCGCAATGGCAATTTATTATCTCTTCACGCTTCATACGCTCGATCTTAATTCGTTCACCGGCTGTAAATTTTCATATAAATTGGTAATTTTTTAGAATACGTTTAGACGTACTCGAAACATCGTGTATCGGTCGTTCAAAATGCATACATAAACTACTCAACTCCACCATATTTTTTTTCGACATACTTTCAGAAACGATGACAAAAAAATGCAAAGAAACAATGTGTTTTTTTTTTGGAGCTTTGCGACCGTATAGGCCCTTAAATAATACAGACACATTGCCAGAGGGTGCACTCGCAAGTGCGTTGCAGGCCTTTAGGTTTAGGTAGTTACTTGCTCAAGGGTGCCGAGTAAATATGTGGTTGTGTGTGAGTGAGTGTTATGCGACTGTTGTGTGTGAAATTTTAGGCCTCGTAAACTAAGTCACCGTAACTTAAACGAAATTTATTTTAAACGTGTATATTAATTAATAAAAATAAGACGACTAATAATGATTAATTTCATGAATAAATAAACCGTGATACTAATAACACCTTATGTGTGTTGTCTGCTTGCGTCTCTTTGTAAGGTAGCTTGTGTGACTAACTTTTACTTTGCCTTACATGATTAGCCGTTTGAGCTCAAAAATATTCAAACTTCCACAAAAAACTTAATAAATCTAATTGTACTATTCTAACCAAAGTACTCTTTTGTCTCCCATAGTCAAATTGTGACGCTGTTATGAAAAAAAATTATTTAGTTAAAGTATAGTCACACAGTTTTATGTTTTATGAATAATGTTAACGTTTAGGAAGCTGGAAACACAATTGAAAACATTAGTAACTTACTTTCCGTGAACATGTAAAGTTCTCCTTCCTTCGCTTCTTCGTTTGACTCTGAAGATACACCTGGGATAGGTGTGGCCACTTTATCCATTGTCTTTGAGTCCGGAGTACCGGAACCAGGGAAACTAGATCTAGTTTCAACATCAGAATTTATGGGCCATTCTTCATCTTCACTAAAAGCAGGTTTAATTTCTATATGTTTGAAGTCACTCGGCTTTGTTACTGTATGTGTAGATATGGCAGCCTCGAAATCGACACACTCCACTTCTGATTTATCGTCTTCGGAGACCTCCTGTTCCGGTTTACGAACCGGTAATAACACTTTTGGACGCTTTACCGGTTTTGGTATAAGCGCTTGGCGAAGTTTTGGTGAATCTTCTTGCGTCTCTTCCGTGGGTAGGGGGGCTATGTTGATGCGTAGTTCCGGTTGTGGCTCGCTCACTTCCGGTTTAGGATCGAAGACAACATTCGATTTTTGAACTCTTGGAATTTTCACTTTGATAACTTTCTTTTTGACTTTCTCGCCCGAGGGCCTCGTTCGAGCGTAGGCCAAATCTAACACTTTCGGAGTGTTACCCAACATTTTCTTTAATTCGCGATGATAATGCTTTATGTGCATCTTTAAGAGTGTGTTATTTCTGAAGTTCTTGAGACAACCTTCCGCGGGACATCTCAGTAAGCTGTCAATTACTTGGACTTTGAGAGATCCGACGTATACTGTAACACGGTCAAAAATAAGAATTATTAAAGGAAAAAACTTTTTACAACAAATTAATACGTTTTCGGAGGATTCAGCAAATGTTCGAACAGTGGATCTAATACCTTTAAAATTGAGTTTAAAAAAATATCTAAGAAAAAAAATTGAAGTTATCTATGGTATGTAATAAGAAAAATGTACACTTACTAAATCCATTTTCAATTGGAGGATTTTGCATATCAATATTCGTTTCTTTCGTTTCACCAGATTTTTCTGATGAACCAGATGGTTCTCCTACTTCTCCTTGTCTTTGCAAGATATACTGTAAATCGTAAAACATATATTTAACGTTTCGTTGCTATTGAACATTTTGGTGTGTTCGACATTAATTGTTTAATTTCTACAAAAAAAAAACATTATCAACAATGTGTACTAATGTTATAAATTAATTATGATTGGCTACCATATTGTGTTCAGAATTATCAGAAATCTCCGTAATTCGCCAATGTTTCGAGTTCAGCTTACCACAATACAAATAACGAAGATGTAGACATTTTGCACCTTACCAAAAAGACTGACTTTATTTAGTAGTAGTAATAATATAGCTTTTTCTTTAATATCTTAGTCAAAAGTCAAAAATCATTTATTCATATTGGTAACACAATGTACACTTATGAACGTCAAAAAAAGAAATGTATTAATTTAATGTATTACAATACATTAAATGCTTCTAATTTTACATTTACTGCCAGTTCCCAAATCAAGGACGTAGAACGGAAGAGAAGAACTGGCAAGAAACTCTCCGCCACTCCTTTTAATCGCCAAGTTATTTTTTTGTATTTTTCTGCGCGATTTTTAGGTATCACTTAGAGATCGATCGCGTGATTGGTAAATCAGTTGACATTTGTGTTCCGCGCTGTGTACGATGCGCAAACATTCCCCCACTCCCTTGTTTAATGCTCAAGAAGTTTGCCGGTGCCAGGATAGATTTTGGGTAGATTTTATTAGGATGTGTTAAAAAATTGTACCTAAATAGTGCTTTTATTAATTTATTTTGTAGTGTTTGTAAGTTAGAAATTTTGTCTTTGCATGCTTTACTTCATATTTCAATTAGATATATGAAATGAGGCTTGACTAAACAATTAAAAATTTAATGACGAACGGATTGCGGAATACATTTTGATATTGACCAAAATCTGCCTATAAGTGATTTTAGTTTGGTAATTACGTGTGATATATGAAAGTACCACTTTAAATATGTATCTATTCTAGGACCCAAATATTTATTACCCATATCCATTACCACCATACCCATTTTTTGTTAGTGATTTCAACGTATTGAACTTTTAGAGGTTGAAAGATAGGAATTAATAACTACTAATTCCGTGATCATTTCTAAGCAAGTGCAACCAATCAACAAGATCAAAATTTTGTGCCTGACACACACCATCGGCTGTTAAATACACTCATAGACTAATCTATATTGCAGAGCTGGGGATCGAACGTTGAAGGGACCAGGGATGGAACAATGCTCAACAATCGCTATGGCGCATTTCAAATTTCCAATGTAAATTTTCACACCAGGATCATTTTAATAAGGATTTGAAGTGCGTTAAATAAGAAAGCAGGTTCCTTCTGGTCGAAAATAAAATATTATATTCTCTTAAAGCACTTACATTTGGCTTCCGTATCTTCAGCCTCTTTTTCCCATCTTTAGTGGTCAATTTCTTTCTATTTACAAATGGTGAAACATTCGAAACGGGTGCATTCGAGGGGCCAGTATTGGAAACCCATCCCATTCTTCGGGACAACTTCAGATGTACCCCAAAGTCCAATAAAGCATTTTCGTAAGCTTTAAATTCGCCTTGAGTTTGATCGAGGTAGGTTCGCATCTCTTGCTTTGTATGGAATCTCTTTTGATCCGGACTGTAAAAGGAGTTTCATATGTAATTTAGACCCAACGATTTTTGTTATTCTCTCAAACATAACATGTTAAAATTAGGACAAAAAAAATATGTTTTAGAAAGTATATAAACATAAATGATATGTGAACTTAAGAAGGCACACTCCCAAGAGCTCTTTTTGTATCGAAGATGTTGCATATATTGACTATGTACGAAAACTATTCTAAAGATGTAATTTGCTTTTGTTTTTTTTTTTAAATAAAAATAAAACATTAACATTTTTATAACTCAAAGAAATCTTCAGCTTTAATTTCAATGTAATTTGCTTTTGTGTGAATAAAAATTAAAAAGATTAACATTTTTATAACTGAAATAAAGCTTCAGCTTTAATTTCAATTACATTATATATAAGATATTAAATATAAAATTTTCTGAATTAAACGACTTATCATATTGATACTTTTTGTTTAAATTAACTAATTTTAACTAAACGTTCTGCTACTTGAAACGTTTTTTGTTTTTAATTTATCGATTTAATACTCCTGAATAAAATAAAATATAGCAACATTTCTAAATATTTTTACTAGAAATTCAAACCGTTTTGTATAGAAATTTATTTATAACAAAGCTAATAATTGGTCAAACAAAAAAAAATTTTACCTGAGTAAAACGACGTCCCATTTTCCAGCAGATTGTCCCAAACTCCTCCTCACCATAACTTTCTTCCAACCTTCGGGTAGTCGTTTGTCGTCCACCTGGAAATTGAAAACCATTATTATTCATAAATGATATAAACATTTTTATGTTTATAATTGTCTTACGTAATAACACGAAAGTGAATTGCTTCGAATGAATTCTATACAAATGTTCTATTATTCAATTATATTAAATATCAACCATTATTATTATTGGTTTTTGTATGTTTGTCTGTTCCGACGGTAATGTATGTGTTCTTATGACTACTTAAAGGTACGATTCATGATACAAACATTTTGTGAAAAACTATAAGAGAACACGTACTAAGCAGATATCGGCGTTTGGCTTCTGACTCCAACAGCAATGCTGTGTGTAGCTTTTGTGAACGCACACTGTTAAACACTTCGTCACGAGCTTGTTAACTGAGTTTTTCTGCCTACAGTTGCTAATATAGACAGGACAGGAAAACGTTGTGCTCTGTGCCTGTGTTTTTATATTGTGCGCGCAGAATAAAATGTTATCGCTTTGGTATTAGCTTTTGGTAAGCAAGACTGTGTTCGCAATTAACGAGTGTGTGCAGATAGTCACGAGCCCACTAACGCATATTGAACAGAAGTCTGTATACTTTTTCATGACCGCCATCTACATATTTCCATATAAACCTAAGCACTAAGATTTAGATTTTTTTTTATTCATATTTACTTACGAGCACAGTGCGTCGTGGCAAAGCGGGTTTTTTTTGAGCGTCTCCCCGGGGCTCCACCGTCTCATGAACTTGTCCCACTGGTTCGCCATTCACCCACCGACAACACCACTCACCCGGCAACAGGAAACTTGCTGGCATTTCGTTCTGAAAATTTTAAAATCTCTCAAATTTTAATACGTACGAGACGTTAAATAATTAACGCTAACAATTCAAAAATGTATCCCGTATGTCGATACGTTTTTTATATATTTATTACGAGACCTCTTACAGAACATTGTTGTCACATAATTATTTCCCAAAGTTCAAAGTTAGAACGATTTTTCAAATTTCGTCTACAAAAACCAACGTAGGAGTTCACATTCATTGAAATTCTTCGCAAACATAACAGAATAAACACTACTTATCCAGAGTTTGATATATTTAGTAGTGAGCTGATGAAAAAAGCATTGTTAAGTGCCTATTTGATACCTAATCCGCTATTTTGTTTATATATAAGCAAAAAACTATTAGTAAAATCTAAAAATTGCAAGTTGAGTTTTAAGTGTATTTTTATCTTTTGAAACACATATGTTAACCATAATATTAATGTATTTTAGAAAAGATAACTGGGTAACATATACCTGATACAGCATTATATAAGATCCACATCATATATAAAATATACTTTATTAAATAAATACTTAGCAAAAAGTCTCAGCTCAGAACTCATTAAACGAAATGTAGCAAGTTTCAAGTTATTATAAAACTATTAAACAAACAAGCTAATTTTAATTATTTTGAAATGTTAATTAATTCCGCATCTATTATATCTTATGACATTTTAAATAAAAATTCAAAATGAGATCTACAAATAATACATTAAACAGTTAATATTTTTAATTTAACCAGACTACAATCAGTCTTTGTAATCTAAAAATAAATACCTAATCTGAAAACAAAGCCTAAAGTACATACCGGTGCTGCACGCTGCTGTTGATGCGTAGCTAGCTCTTCTGTCTTCTGCAACATTTGCTTTCGCATTTCCTCTACCTGCTTTTTCATCTCTTCCAATTCATTTTTAACCTTCTCAACCTGCTTTTTAACCTTTTTCTCCTGTAACAACCTCAACTTTTTACTCTTCTTTACTTTGGATGCTAACTTCTTTGGTTTTTCTTCCATTTTCACTGGTCTATTTAAATCGTTTGGTTCAGTTTTTTGTTTTGTTTTGGTCATCATTTCATCTTCAATTTTTGCTTCAATTTTATCAATTTCTTCCGTTTCTAAATCAATTTCCACGTCATTAGGATCGACTTGTATAACTTCAAGATTTATTTCTGGCTCTGGTGATACTTTTACGTCTTCTATACTTTCCACTTTATTCAAACCATCTTCAAGTTTACTGATTACTTCTTTCATTTTATCGATTACCGCTTCGTTAATACTTTCGTCGGGATTATCGAATTTTTCTAAAGTATCTTCTTCATTAGAAACCTATATTATGAGTTAAACTTGAGCAGATTTTCTTTTTAAAGAACCAAATACAATTAAGGTAATACCTACAGTAGTAACTGCATTTGACTACAATTTGAACATTTAATATATGTTTTAATTCTTGTCTATTATTACATAATTAATTATATCTATTAAAGCTACTGCTACAAAGCTAAATAATTTTGGATGAAACCCGCACTTACCGGGTCCGAGCGGTTAGCAGCATCAGAGTCTGACAAGTACGAAGCTTCATCCTTTGAAGTAATCAAATCATCCAAAGTTATTTTTTCATCACCTTCATCGTTACTTTCAGGTGTTTCTGGTTTTGTGTCTTCGGGAATACCATCTACTGTTCCAATAATTGATGCAACTGCGTCTGTAACAACATGTTAAGGCTTACTTAGACTAGTTAATTACTAATAGTTACTTAGCCAGTCACTGTTCAAGAACTACAAGAATATATTAGAAAGATTTCTTTAAATTGAATTTTTATTTAAATACATTTTCATATTATCTCAACGAAACAATCGAGGAGAAACGTCTCGTGAGAATAACTTTTTAAATATCAATCAAAATGGTTTACTGTGGTACATGTAAATAATTTTTAAAATTGCTATATTTTTACTTACCCGGTAATTCCTTCTTAATTTCCACAGGTTTAGGTTCAATTTTTATTTTCTTTTTTACACTTTTTGGTTCAGTGTTTTCTGGCTTTATTTTCCGCTTTTTCTGACCGATATTAAAAATTTCCTTAATATTAAGTTTTCTTTTCATTTCGCGACGCTCGCTTTTGGATCCTAAGTAGTCTCTGGTGGGATCAAAGAGGTGCGTATGGAATGCTGGCTTACTAAGCGGCCCGATGCCTGGTGACAGCGGAGATAATGCTGAAGTACTCGGAGACATTGATGTATCTACGGATAGATTCTCAAAAGGTTTTCCGGAGGAATCTTTTAATTTATGCAACCTTGTGACTGAACACTTCCACTGGAATCCATCATCAAACACAATTTTATATTGACCTGAAAAGGGAAAATACTCAATCCTCAAAGGCCAGGGCTACTGCCCTTCATGGCTGTCCGGTAGGCCCATTTGCCTCAGTATCTTATTAAAAGAGTATAAATAAACATTTAAGTGACATTTATAATAAATAATATAAATAACATTTACTATGACTAGATACATAATAAAAGCCAATGACAAATAATTTCACCGACATGACAACAATTTTACAGACTTTAATATAATGCATGACTGTGTTTGACATAAAGATATCTGAAAGACTTACCATTACCCAAATCATTCTGAATTGTAGCCATAAACCTTTTATTGTCTCTCCAACGCGCTAAACACCTCTCTCCTTCAATAAAAGTTACTTTTTTCTTTTCTTCCATCTTAATTTCATCTTTAGGAAAAACTTCTGTGCTCTGTCCAGTGGTTTTCGGAGGCATATTTGGCGTCGCTACTTCAGCGGGCCAATTTGGTTTATAAGGTCGCAAACGAGAACTAGACACGCTTATCCATTCATCTGGCCTAAATTTGTTTTAATAAAAATAAGCCTACTATTTATTATAATAATTTTTTTAAATCAATAATTAGTGCTACTTAAACCTTTCAATATAATGACAGTTGTTTATAATTTAATTTGAAATGGGGATCCAAATTTGAATTGCAAAAAAGTATACACATCAATATTATCTATGAAATAGGTTTTATATGCATATTAAAAACCTTGTAATCTGTGTAAAAATCAGGTAATAGTATCAAATATTTATTGTATGAACTGTTCTAATTAAAGATCTGTATTCTATTAAAATGTTGCCCTTTTTTTAATAAGTGGTCATTTAGTACACATGGTATACATACATATTAGTAGAATTTTCATAATGAACTAAGACCTCCACCTCATCATAATCAACTTCAACTATAGATGCAGCATGCCACTGACCACCAAAGTCTTTTGCTTCCACTTTACTGCCAACTTTTAATGACACTATTCCTGATAAATTATTAAGGACAAATGAGTTTTATATAAAAAAAATAAAAAAATATTTAAATAAATACACAGTATTTAAGAAGTCTGTAAAACCATATCAAAACCACCAGCATACTATATATAAATTAAAATATATAAAATAATCTGCGTTATGCAGATGCAAGTATATTTATACCCTGAAAGGTCTTTTTCATTCTGTATGAGTTTTTTAAAGGACCAATTTAAATTAAGAGCCAGTAAAAAGAATTAATAAGGGAATACGACCTTATTTATAAAAAAATCTATCTAATTGTAGCTAATTTGTCTCTTTTTAAAGTCAAAACTATTTTTTTAACATAGGTTTTTGTAATACAATTCCATTAATTTAGTATTCTAGAATATAAATAATCTCACCCTTATCACAGTGGTTTACGTTATATTTAATTTCTTCTTTTTGATTTACCTTCGCATTTGAACTATCAATAATCATATTCATAACACTATTAGCTATAATTGGTATCTCTTGGGACTTGTGTATTACATCTAAAGCTGTTACACTTAAGTTTAAGTCGCTTAAAGTGTTCAAATTGTCTACATTCTCTATCATTTTTTGCTGTTGATGTTGACCCTCAATGAATTTCTTTATTGATTCTATATTCTCTGGGTCTGAATCTTTAATGCTATTGCATGTATTAACATTATCATTATGATCATCCTTAATTAAACTGCCAATATGAGCCTGAGGAAAGTCATCGCCTTCTGCCATAGTCCACGGAAATATTGATGGCAATGCTCCTGAAAAACATGAATGTCATAAATATAAACATTAGAAATATGTTAATATATAGAAATCTACTGAAAGTACACACAATAGATAAATGCATTATTAACAAATATAAAGGAAAAGATGCATCAAACAAATATAACTCGCTCACTACTTTCAAAAACTAATTAAATATAAAAATAATTAATGAATATAATAATTTTACATATTTCATATAACTCTCTAGCAAATAATCATAATATGTATAAATGTAAGATTATGTGAGATATCCAATACAATACAAGCAAGCAAGTATCCATATACTACACTTCTACAAAATGTCTATTAACAGATACCTGACTTTAGTACATATTTTGATTCTTGATACATTTGAAAATCACTTTTACAAAAATGCCTTGAACACACATATAAATTATTGTCAGCGTTAGGTCTTGTATGGGTAATACGAATCCAACTATTGTAAATATCTAGATCTTTGGGAAACTTATGATATGTCACTCCAACGTCTTCATTTCTTAATGATGAGGAAGTACAATTTTCTATGCAACACTGTTTTTCGGCCATCCTATGTTATGTAAACAACTTTAGAACTTAGTAGTTTAATCATGTACGTCCATATGTGGGTATTATAAATTAATAATTACCTTAGCCAATTACAGTATACCCTTTAGAATTTATTAAGGGTTACGAGTTATGACATAGGACATACACACAATCAACACAACACTCCGCAACAAATTAACTGGTGTTGTAACAATATAAACGATTCAATTAGAAACTACAATAAGGAATCGCTTTGAAAGCAAAGTATTACAATATTTAAAACAGATTTTAGGTCAAAGGGTAATTGGAATTTGTTATTTTGTAGGAAAAAGGTGTCCAATAAACAAAGCCATATTCATATCCCTACTCCCTTGTTCATACTTTAGTCTATGGTTTATTAACTACTATACTAGACTACACTCTATAAGACTATTTAGGTTAGTTTTGGTTTAAGTTGATTGGTCCTTATTTGGTTAAATTAAAACTTCCTAATAATTCGTTGAGAAGAGGTGAAGATGGAATGTGGAATGTGTTTATTTTTTAAAACTGTAGATTTATATATAAAAGTTATCCTACACTGGCCACTAGTGGTAACATGTGGTACCAAGATGCGAAGGGTGCGTAGACGATAAAATCGAGGCGCTTTTTTTTTTTTTTTAAAAAGGAATCTCGCTGTTGGCCTTAAGGGCCTTTACAGCTCAGCTCGGGCTGTTTTGGCGAGCGTAGCTCGGCCAGAATGGCGTTTTATCCCGCGGCTAGCGCAAGGGCGTCTCCTGTGAGACTCGAACCTCGGCTTGGGCCGTCGCGGGGCGGTCAATCGCCTGAAGGGCAGGACGGAAGCTCACTGGAGTGAGCGAAGTGCGAAGTAAAGGTCCTCACCTTCCCCGGTGAAGGCGGTTTTTTACCCTAATCTGTGATTGGCTATTTTTATTATTTTTGGCCGCGCGGGCGGCTTTTAATTTATCGTTTGCTACGGTAATTGGATCATCCGGATCCGTTAGTATGTGTCGGGGCCTCCTACGAGCCTTTTTTGTCGGGAAGGGGTAATAGTTGATGCGATTACGCACCAGCGGATTGGGATGGTGTTTAGCCTTGTCAAAGTGGCGTGTGGACGCCAACTTCATCCATTGGGCTATGGTAGGGAGCTCCAGGTCGTGATGGAGATCGACGTTTCTCACATAGAAGGGCGCACCGGTCGCGATTCTCATGAATCGCGACTGAAGCACCTGTAGCCGGTGAATATAGGAGGGGGCACAATGCGCAAAGACTACGCTAGCGTATGTCATGCACGGTCGGATGCATGCCTTGTACAGGGTCACCTTGTGTCTGAGAGACATTTGACTCCTTTTATTTAGGAGGAAATGAAGGCGAGAGAGGACAAAATGGGCCTTCTTGCGAACGGCGGCTATGTGCTTTCGGAAAGACATGCCGCTATCGAGCGTGACTCCTAGATATTTGACGGACTTTTGCCATGGGATGGCTTGCCCGTATAGGGTTACCTCTGTCTTGAGGTGAAATTTATCCCTAGCGTTAGCACCGGGGTTGCCCCTGGCAAAGAGAACTGCTACGCTTTTCTCGGGATTTATTTGGAAGCCCCATTTCCGAAACCATTCGCCTAACGACGTGGTAGCGGTCTGGAGTCTGTCCACGATGACACCTCTATCTTTGTGGGTGGTATAGAGAGCGGTGTCATCGGCATAGAGGGCTAGCTCCACATTGGGAGCCCTAGGGATGTCGCCGGTATACAGCGTGAACAGAAGGGGCGAGAGGACCGAGCCCTGAGGGACTCCGGCCATGATGGGGCGAGGAGACGATAACGTTCCTTCTACGCGATAGCGCATTGAGCGGTCGGACAAGAAGTCGTGTACGATACGCACGAGTCTTAGTGGCACATTAAGGTGGTAGACCTTGTAAACCAAGCCGTTGTGCCAGACCTTGTCGAAAGCTTTCGCTATGTCGAAGAAGAGCGCACCCGTGGCTCTCGGTTTCAGGGAGCTATTCATCCCGGAGAGGATGTGCTCCGTGATTCGATGGACTTGATGAACGCACGAGTGGGCCGGCCTGAAGCCAAACTGCTCATCGGGAATGAGCCCCTTATCTAGGGCAAAGTCTAGGAGGCGCTTTTTGAGTACCTTCTCGTAAAGCTTGCTAAGCGTATTGAGAAGGCTGATAGGGCGGTAACTAGTGGGGTTGTTACGGGGTTTGCCTGGTTTGTGAATACCAATGACAATGGCCTCTTTCCACTGCGCCGGGAAGGTGCAGTTTTCAAGGAGGCAATTGAAAATGGACACTAGTAGGCATATCAGATGGGGCGGGAGGCACCGGAGGACCTTGTTCGAGATGGCGTCGAGACCTGGAGATTTACGAGGCAGTGAACTCTTTATTAGAGTTTTGACCTCGGCGATTGACGTAGGAGGGAGCGGCTTGGGAGGGAGGGGCAGTGCTACGATGCGTTTGACCTCGCGGTTCACGTGTTCGACGTGCGCCGGGTCGCTATGATCGAGATACGGGGTGCACTGCTCCACTAGGTTGACGGCTAAGCACTCGGCTTTTTCGTCGTCGTCGAATGCGTCAGGCAGATTTGGACGCTTGAGAGGGGGCATGGACGCCACCGTGTCGGTTTTAAGGGAACGCGCGAGAGACCAATAGGCCGTGTGCGAAGGTGACAATTCGCTGGTAAGACGGTCCCAGCGTTCGTTTCTAATTTCCCGCATGCGCTCTTTGACTCGGCGCTGCGAGGCGCGGAGTGCTCTGCGGTTTTCGTCGGTCGGTGCTCTGGCGAAGGCGCGAGTCGCCGCGTTCTTCTCGGTCAATAGACGCCTCGCGTCCGGGGGAAGCTCCCAGCGTTGAGCGAACTCATCTGGGACCTTCCGGGACGACTCGGCGACCTTGGTCTGAATGTGATTAGTGACCGAGGAGATCGCGTCTAACGCGTGAACGGACGAGACTAAATTGTCGGGGACATTTGGGAGGGCAGAGGTGTCGGCGGGCTTGAGGGCCTCGTCTAACTTCTGCCAGTCGACAATGGACTTGAACCTCTTCTCTCGAGTGTTAGGAGGGCCGAATTCAAAGTGAACCGGGAAGTGATCCGAGTCTAACTCGTGTAACGTCTCTACGCTTTGCGGCTGTAGTGCCACGTTACGTAAAACCGCTACATCTATGACGTCCGTTGAGAGAAGGCCGTTGCCTGTTATGCCACGGCGAGTCGGTTGTATGGGGGCAATGACGTTGAAATTGAGCACGTCTATAAGCCTATTGAGGGCTAACCCATTAGGGTTTTGTTTTGAACTATTCCAGTCCCCGTGTTTGCTATTGAGATCCCCGACTAATAAGACCGAGGGGCCCATCACAAACAGGGTTCTGAGATCGCTCTCTAGTATGTCCTTGGCGGGAGGGAGGTACACCGACGCGATAATAATCGGCTGATGGCCGGTCATGGCTACGCGCAACACAGAGCACTCTATGTTGGTAAGGGAGGGCGGGTCTAACGGCGAGCAGTGAAGCGCTCGTCTATAATAAATGAGCGTACCGCCTTTCGCCGTAGTTCGGTCGTTTCGCACTACGTTGTAATTCGCGAATCTGGGAGCGCGAACGCTGGGCTTGAGAAAAGATTCCTGTACTAGGAAAATATCTATTTGGTGGCGAACGAGGAAATCTCGAACCAAATCTGCCTGCGGCTTGAAACCGTTTGCATTGAAAGTCACTACGGACAGTGATCGAGCCTTGATCCTAGACGTGGTCGTAGCTATTGCGGTGTGGTGGAGTCTGCAACTTGTCGCACGGACTTAAGGAGCTAAATCGAGGCGCGGCAAAAAGTTGTCCTTTTCTGCGCGCAACCGTCGAAGCGTACGAACGTGTTCTCCTCAGAACATTTCGATATCGTGGTCTAACGATAACGCAATTAAGTTCAAGTTCTCCAAGTTCTCAAAGTTCAAAAAGAACAGAACTTTGAGAACAAATTATTGTTTCATGACGATAACGTTTACAACTGTCCTTGTCAGGACACATCACTGTTTCATTACGACACGTACTAATCACCTACAACTATATAAATAAATAGTGCCTTCGCTTAAAATACGTACGTATTGTAATTCTTTTTTTCTATTTATTTTCATTTATACGAAATTAGCCCTTAAATGGGAAAACTTAGTACTTTTTTTAATGGGGTCATCACAAGTAATTAGGTTTTAATTTGATAGAGGTAGGCCCTAGGATATAGATGTATTCTAGATAGATCTGGCGAGTAGATACCCAAAATACGGCGAAGACAATGGTTGACAAAGACTTGGAGCTGGTGCAAGATATCGTTAGTGACATTTCACACCCATATAGCAGCAAAGATTTGACATTGGATCTGAATATGGTAGACCTTGGGTCTACCAATATTTCAACTTCCATGACTGCCATTCAGGCCGAAGTTGTTAGAATGTTTCTTGAACCTTGGCGTAAAGTAATGTCCACCTCTGTACCTCCAGTTTCAGACACAACGCTTCCATCGTATTTAAATTTATGAACGCTTTCCACATTCTCTACACATCCACAATAATGTCCCACCGATGGTGAGGTCATGGTGAAAGGGCAAGATATTGGCAATACTCTAAACGGTTCATCATACTCCTTGTGCACTCGAACTTCATGTTTACCTATGGAAATCCGGTCTTCCGGGCTCTTGAGTTGAATAAAGCCCAGATGATTCGGTCCGAGATCACTTTCCAGTCCATAAGACTTTTTTTGCGGAGTAAGCGACAGCATATTTGAGGTCGTCCTCTTCATTTTCCTTGCCGAAGAATAGAAATGTTAGGCCTTTGAATGTTCTCAATTCATCAAAACAATTTCAACATACTTCGCTTAAACCAAGTATAAGCAGATTGTATCTAAGGATTTCTGGTTTAGCTTGTGCTATTCGAATGTCTGTGTCACTCAAAAAAACAATTCGTGTCCGTGTACAAGTCGTTGGTAAATGATGAGTCCTGTTTGTCACTGTGTCTGGATTAACAAACAAGCCAGAAATTAACTCACTATATCCTAGTCTAGTAGGGTAGTAGTAGTAGTAGTACTTCCAGGGCTTCCAGGCAAGATCGGTTTTATGCGAATTTCTCCTTAGTGAGTGGATTCTGTTTTGAGGTATAGAATGTTCGCCTTTTTCCCTGCATCCTCAGCTCAGCTGCATGTTTAGGTTGTGGGCACATATCAGCGTGGGTACTGCAGGTCTCAGGATGGACGTCTATATAACACAACGCATGGATTTTTGTTTTTTTTTAGGCAATGCTGACCTCACTTCGTCAGTTATTCCCACCAAGACCATGCCCTGATTTCGGACCCCACATTCATTAGGTTTCTTTGATTTTAAATATTATTTTTATTTGATTGTTTTTAAGTCTATATACCATATAGATTTACTTGACGAATAAAAATGTTTTATTACGGTATAGAAATGTCTAGGCGTTTAAGTATGGGGCTGAAGTTAGGTGGGCTTCTTTACTTCTACTATATTATTTTAGACTCTGTGCTCTGGTGTAAGCGCTATCTACTCTAGCATAAAATTAAAAAAAAAACGCCATCTTAGTTATTCAATAAATAATAATACAAATTAATATAGATACAGATAGTTGTTTAGAAAGTATGTGTCAATAATCTTATTTTTTGTGTAATGGTCAATTAGTAAACATGGATATAGCGAAATCATTATTTAGTTCGCGTGACCACGTCGGTTACGTTGGTCGTGAAGAACATGAACGTAAGTTAAGTGCTGCTCTAGCAGATGATGACCCAGAAGATGTAATAGATGCAATCCGTGGTATGAATGTAGCTGATGAACTTCTACCAGCACCTGGAGGATCATTCTCAGCGCTTACACCGAGTATGGTGCCTCAAGATATAATGGCTAAACTTGCACAACCTGAGTCAGAAGGTCACGGAGGTCTTCCCGACTATAGATTTGATGAATTTGGGTTTTGTGTTGATGAGGAGGATGGACCCGAGCAAAGTTCTAATAAATTACTTGCCTCATCATTTATTGAAGATGACCAACATCGCCTTCAGTGGGAATTCTTTAGTAAAGAGATTAATTTCTCTGAAAATGAAAATAAAATGGAAAAAACGGATAAGTTACAAAATATGGTTAAAGATGGAATACCACACTCGCTTAGACCACATGTGTGGATGCACCTTTGTGGAGCTAATCGAAAACACTTAACAACGGAAATAACATATCATGAAATTGTTCGAGCATCAAGTGATGATGGTTTGGTCACTAGTAAACAAATTGAAAAGGATCTGGTGCAAATTTTACCAAACAATGTGTGCTTCTCCCATTCAACAAGCACTGGAGTACCACGCTTGAGAAGAATTTTGAGGGCTCTTGCTTGGCTTTACCCAGATATTGGATACTGTCAGGGAACTGGAATGATAGCTGCATCCCTTTTGTTACTCATGGAAGAAGAAGAGGCCTTTTGGATAATGTGCACAACTGTAGAGGATCTATTGCCAGCATCATATTATTCTTCTACTTTAATAGGTATACAAGCTGATCAAAAAGTTCTTAGAAGTCTTATATCATCTTATTTGCCAGGAATTGATCAAGTTTTAAATGCTCATGACATTGAACTGTCTCTTATTACTATGCATTGGTTTTTAACTCTATATGCAAATGTTGTTCACATGAAAATTTTACTGAGAGTTTGGGATCTTTTCTTTTTAGATGGTTCAATTGTACTATTTAAAGTGACATTAGCTATGTTGAAAATCAAAGAAAACAGGTTTACAGAAATATCAAATTCGGCTCAAATCTTTAATGCACTGTCAGATATTCCTGGTGAAATTGATGATGTGGATCTTTTAATAAAAACTATTGATGAGGTTTGTGGAGACACATTAAGCCCAGCACTTATAGAAACACATAGAAGAAGACACCTAGCCTATTTAATGGCTGATCAAGGAGCTCTAGTTGGAAATCCAAATGCTGTCCCTAATCTTCCAAAGCAACAGTTACAAAGGCGTCAAATTAAGAGAAGTAAATCAGTGATCCAAACCATGCTCTTTGGAGATGATACTAATAATGAAGATGCTGTCTCTAAGAATGTAAAACAAACAGAAATTCTTGTTGATCTTCGAGAAGCTATTTTACAAGTCGCCAGGCATTTTCTTGCCTTAGAACCACAGTTAACTTCTGAAGTTCAGCTCACAGCTGACTACAGCATGCAAAGCCATGCTGCTGATAGGGAAAGGTATGTTAATGTTTCTAGGAGTAAACGGAGAAGGGCTAAAGCATTATTAGACTTCGAAAGAAGAGATGGCAATGAACTTGGCTTTAGAAAAAATGATGTCATTGAAGTTATAAATTCACGTGATGAACATTGTTGGATAGGTGAATTAAATGGGCTAAGAGGTTGGTTTCCAGCAAGATTTGTAAAATTATTAGATGAAAAAGGAGTTAAATACAGTAGAGCTGGAGATGATTCAGTTACAGAAAAAGCTGCCCATTTAGTCCGAGGAGTACTTGCACCTGCCTTTAAAAGAGTACTACTTCATGGTATTAAAAAACCAAGCTTTTTAGATGGCCCCTGTCACCCATGGCTATTCATTGAGGAAGCTTCATCAAGGGAAGTTGAGAGGCACTTTAATTCTGTCTACAGCCGTTTAGTTTTATGTAAAACATACAGATTAGATGAAGATGGTAAAGTGTTAACTCCTGAAGAATTATTATATAGATGTGTCCAAGCCATTAATTTATCTCATAACAATGCACATGCACAGATGGACGTCAAGTTGCGGACTCTCATTTGTATGGGATTAAATGAGGAAGCATTACATTTGTGGCTTGAAGTCCTATGTTCGTGTGTTGATGTTGTCCAAAAATGGTACCACCCATGGTCTTTTATCAATTCCCCAGGGTGGGTACAAATTAAATGTGAGTTACGCATATTGTCACAATTTGGCTTTAACTTAAATCCAAATTGGGAACTTCCACTTAAGAAAGATACACAGAATCAGCCATTAAAAGAAGGGGTCAGAGATATGTTAGTTAAACATCACTTATTTTCATGGGATTTGTGAGCTTTTTCTCTAGTCTATTATAAAATATTTTCACTACTGTACATATATGCTTTACATCTAACTAATTAGATTTATATTAAATTGTATAGTATTTTATTTGCTGTTAGAAATAAAAAAAAAATATGTAGGTACCTTTAATAAAAATATGTGCAATATTCGAAGTTTTATTTAAAAATATTGGATTCTAGTCAAATATATTTCTTAATTAAAATTCAAGCAAAATATAATAGTAATTTATTTCTCTGTAATTGTTTTATATTTAATTAATTTAAACAATTGCGTTTTTAACAAACTAATTTATATTTATCAAAATCTCATCCACAGATTTGTCAAATTCTATAATATGGTGATTTGCTTTCGAATTACTAGTATGCACAAACAAAAGACCAGCGAAAGAAAAGAAAATATCTACACTCGCTAAAACTTTTGGCAATCTAATATAATTTCAAACTCATAATGCCTGATGTCGATAATAATACTAGGGTATTCGAAAATAATCATAACGAAATTCTACAAATTATGAATGCATTACCAGATTATTCATGGAACTGAAACTTCAATGTTAGTTCCACACAAGAGTTAATGAAACGGTAATAGGTAGGTATCTATGTTTTATTAAGGATAAAATGACCTGCTTTCAACGTGGACTGCCAATTATGCTCGAAACCCTTTTCCAATATTTGCCGAAGCGCTGTCAATCATAAACACATATATATATATATCTTCACTTGAATAATCATAACTATATTTTATAATGCCTAAGTGTATTGCTTGCTCCAGGGATCTGGACATAAGTAAGCAAATCAGATGTACGAAATGCTTTAGAGTCTTACGTAGTAATCGATTCCTCGAACCTCTCCTGATAATGTTCCGGCCACAACACAATGATACAGGGTTTTGTGACCGCTGCGTATAGGCAGCGGCACGTAAGTCTAGGGCTGGCCGATACGTGGAGGGGATTGCTGCGCATGTGTACTGTCGCGCACGCAATACATTATATGCCACTTTGATTAATGCTTACATAAATAACGATATTAAGCTGACCGAAATGTAAAGGATTGCTGCTGCGCATGATTACTATCGCGCATGTAAGTAATATTACCTATCTATAAGATATAATAAGACAGTAAAAAAGTGTCTGTACATAGAACGTATTTCCAAAAAATACCTAAGATATTTTAACAAGTTTATGGGATGTAGAAAAATAAAAAAAAATATCTTTTAATTTGTAATCTTTTATTAATCTGAATCAGATAACGGTATCACGACTTCAATGGTCTCGCGACAAGGCCTTTTGCTTACTGAGGGCCCGGGCTCAGGACTGCTTCGTTCGTCGGCACTAGCGTCATCTTCATTGCTATCCTCGGAACTATCTCCATCGACATGAATAATGAATTGTTCTGTTACCAAATCCACGACATGATCACTCTTTGCATATTGCTCTTCTATATCCTTCACCTTTTTACACAACTTTTGCCAATCCATTTATTTTGTACCCATTAGTAAAACCTTTTCTTGTATTAGGTCTATACATTTACTGACACTCCATTTTATATTTTTGCTGCCTACATATTGTTTAATATCCGACCATGCAATTTCAATCGGATTTAGGTCGGGGTGGTATGGTGGTACCTGATGACCTCGTTCAGCAAGGATTGGATCAATCGAAAATGTTTTAAATTTATCTTTGATGATCTTTATTAAATTGTATAACTGAGGTTTCAAATGTGTTTCCTCGTACTGTATACCTTTTTCAGTGAGCCAGGCCTGCATGTCAGCTTTTTTAGAATTAGAGGTTGGGGCGCGATCCCACTGCTTATTATGTTGCCAGGTGATAGTTGTCGACTACCACGACGGAACTGGGTTGTAGGTTCGGAGCCATTTTTCGTAGTTTTCAAAAATCATATTGTCGTGATAGTGGCCTGATTTGGTACCAGCTTTAAAAGTCAGCAACGCATTAGGTATAAACCCCTGTAGCAGACCCTGCGTGGACAATGACAACTCGCTGTCCTTTCGAAATAGGTTTCTTAAGCCCCTTAGTAGTACCATCGGTCCAGGCTTTTGAAGAAGAGTGCGATGAATCTACGTAAGATTAGTCTGTATAAACAATAGGCTTTCCCTCTTGGCGATATTGCTTCACGAATTTAACAAATCACGTCATAAACCATTTTCCTGGCTTGTCTTTTCAAAACAGTATTTGTTCTGGGCATATTCACTTTAAAGTCACAAACAAACTTAAAAACAAATAACAAACAACAAAACACTAACAAATTCAAACGTAACAAAAAACAACAAAATGTAACAACAGTAACAATAATATTAATGACGCGACTGTACACGGGATGTGCGCGGGGCGTCGTATCGGTGCGGGGGACGGAATGCGACTGGAGAGTCAATCGACGCTACGCGCGCCCGCTCTTCATTCCGCTAGTCCCCCTCAGGTACCTTATTTTTTACTTATGCGCAATAACGGTCAGCGCTAGAGTTTCGTGCCGCTACTTGTAACCAGGCTATAGATTCCAAACATGGTCACTTCGAATTTCTGAAAATGTCTCTCTTTCTCGAGATAAGGGAAGAGATCAATTATATCATCAACACCTTCTTGAAGGAAACTGAGTGTCTAAGAGAGGAATTAAATAAATTCAAAAATGATATTCAAAATAATAATTATATTATAGACGAACTACGATGCCAGATAAATAAGCAACAACAGTGGAATAGAATGAACAATCTATGCCTGGCAAAGCAAAAACCATCGTGGTGCGCTTGAAAACACACGAAATAAAAGACAAAATATTATGTGGCTTACGTAAAAAACGGGTAATCCATATATCTGATATAGGAATGTCAGGGGATTCGAAAAGATTCTATGTAAATGAGCATTTGACCCCAGACAATAAGCATCTTCTAGAGGAGGCGAAAACACTGGCAGTCGATAAAAGTGTTAAATACGTTAAATAAGTTCGCAACTGTGGATTTTTTTATTCCGTAACGAAGAGTCCCCTGCTGTAACCATAAATTTCGAACGGTATTTGGCAAAAATAATTTGTTGAACCTACTACTATGTATTAATCGTATGTATCATTGGAGAGTAGTATATATTTCATGGCTGATTTAACATATTTCCATTGTTTTTTCCTCTTTAAATTACTACACGTGATTTTCTGGTTCCATATGGGCCAATATTTTGTGATGATATTAACGATGCATAAATTCACTATTAAACTTAGTATTGTAGATTACTTAAACTATTCATTTCAAAAATTGCATTTTAAGATCGCATTGTTCATTGAATTATAACTTTAGCAAGGTGCATAACAAAGCCAAATGACAAAGTTCTATTAAAAGTCTACACTAAAGTTGGTACAATCTCTATGTATTTCAATGTTTGACAAAAGTTTAACTTTTTTTATCAATACGTTTGTGGCTTGCGTACAAAAACAAATGAATTTTATCATAATCTACTTACTTGTACTTTTGATGTTATTTTAATAACCGAGTCATGGCTTAGTAACAGTTTTTATGACAATGAACTGTGCAGTGATGAGTACCAGATATTTCGACGTGACAGGACGAAATCAAGTTTAAGTAAAAATATAGGGGGAGGGCTGCTGATCTATGTATCTTGTCAATTTGCTTTTAATTGAGATTTATGTGAGGCCTGAGTGGAACTGCAAAAGTGTTGAAACACTCTGGATAACTATACCCCATAATTCATTGGCAGTCAACAACCAGCGAAATCTCCATATCGGCCTTGTCTATATACCTCCAGACTCTATGAAGGCTGAAAGACTTGAAACGTTCATTTTCTCGTATAGCCGCATAATAGACACAAATTTAAACGTGTATGCAAATCTTTCAATAACAGAAATTGTATAAAATGCCTGTAATTTGCTTTTGTTATGAAGGAGTATACTAAAATATGCATGCACTGTTTAATTGACTGCCCTATCTTGTTGTCGTTTTTACTTTTTCACACCCCTTCATCATACAATACAAGGCAAACCCAACTATTCTAAATTCCACAGTCTAATAAAAACTATTTACGGAATTCAGCCATGTACCGTATACCTTCAGATTTTAACACAAATTTCCAGTAAATAGATATATTTAATGTGACTAAAAAATGCTTAAAAATATTTAAAAAAAACACTGGTATCTTTTATTAATAATGGCTTTGTTATTCTTCCTTTATATTAAATATTTATTGTAATGATCAATGAATCTTAGAACTTATAATTTAGAATTGAGTATGTTCTAATTTGTACTTTGTTAATTTTTTTGTATTTTTTTTTAAATAGTTTTATGGCCTGGTAACGAGACCTTTAAGCCAATTTTTTTTTTGTATATATAGGTGAAACTGTGCTTTATGTATGTTTGAATCTGTATTCCGTTTTTGGCTTTTGTGTATAGTTTAAATGTTTGAATATTGTTTAATGAGTAGCTGTAGGAATACTGTAATAAAATACCATAAATATTTTTGCTGTAATCTGTGGTAGGTCCATGATGGTGATATAAATTTATCTCTGTGATAGGTCCAATAGGATTGGTTGACAATTGACATTTTCTGGTCTTACAGCTGACATTTATTTCCCTTATTTTTTGATTTCCTATTCTCTTCGAATTGGGAAGTCAAACGTGCTTGTCCTCTTCGAGCTAAGGCCACTAGGCGACTTGCACTTTTATAAACAAAAATGGCATCAAAGGCTGAATTAGCTTGTGTTTACTCTTCTCTCATCCTAGTTGATGACGACGTTGCCGTAACTGTAAGTAATCGTTGATTAAGTCTAATTTAATGTTATAAGTGAAATTAAACATGGTATTTTAAGGTTATCCTTTATAAATATCTACTTCAATCCTCATGATAAGTCGATGTTTTTACTTAAAAAGTTAAACAACTGCGTTCTAAATGTGTATTACGGATTTGCAACGTTATATTTCCTAATATGTTTATTGTTTTAGGGCGAGAAAATTTCAACTATCTTGAAAGCGGCCAATGTTGACGTTGAACCATACTGGCCGGGTCTCTTTGCCAAAGCCCTCGAGGGCGTAAATGTTCGTGATTTGATCACAAACATTGGATCCGGCGTAGGAGCTGCGCCAGCAGCTGGTGGAGCGCCGGCTGCAGCCGCCGCAGCACCCGCTGCTGAGGCCGCTAAGGAAGAGAAGAAGAAGGAAGAAGAACCAGAGGAGTCTGATGATGACATGGGCTTCGGTATGTACCGTACAATTTTTAAATTATTATATAGTATGTCTATTATAGAAAATAACCATATTGTATGTATGTATACTCTTTCTATTCAACTAGAAATCACGTAAGCCTCATTCTCTCTTACAAATTAATGAGAAAAGTATATTTTACTGGTTGGTTTGATAATAAAGTGAACCATAATAATGGTTATTTTCAATGATGTCTGCATGTATTAGCTTCAGATTACAATGACTGAAATAAAATTACCCTGAGAATTTTTGAAATAAAAATGTTATACATCTAAGTATTTAATTTATGCTTTATAATGTTGTTTTTGTTTCAGGTCTGTTTGACTAAAAAGCTTTATTTTCAAAGCTTTTATTCCATGAAGCTTTACAAAGCTTAGACATAAGAAAATAATTTTTATAAATGTATAAAAATTATCTAATTGGTTTCATTTTGTGTTGATTCACCCTTGAATTTCCCCTTATATAATAAACAATGGAATAATAATCAGTTTTTAGTAAAAATCTAAGAAATTACAAGTTTTTTAGCATCAATGAATTAGTGAAAATTTATTGATAAAATCAATAAGTTGATCTGAGTTTAAAAGTGCTTACTCATCAGCATGGGGAATGGTTATTCAGCCATAAATAATATAATAAAATAGGATATTCTGGAGAATTATGTCTATTTCATAAATTAAAATAGTTCCCCATGTATAATTGGATCCTGTTGTTTTAAATGCTGTGATTGGTTTAAGTAAAAATTATTACCATATTTGTATATTACATGCTCATTAATTATGCCACCATTGGCACTTTTTGAACTATTATGTTAATTATTTATATAACTTTCCTGTTTAAATTATACATATTTTTTTGATATTTTAATAATATTACTAAGTTACCATCCTAAAGTTGTTAAATTTAATTTGAAATTTTTAAACTTGAACTATCTAAAATTAACTTAGGTTTATTGAAAATGTAATTTTTCTTTGTTATCTTATGAAAAAAATCATAATAGAAAGAATAAATGGGATTAAGGCAAATTAATGAAAATATTGAATAAATGTCTATATTAACTAATTAAAAGTACTTTTTTTGTCACAAGGCTTTTTAACCCCACATTGCTCTTTGGACTCCTGAAAGTTTATTATAATCGGCAAGATGTCTCCAAACAATACGGCTTAATCTCCATTCTTTAACTACACCTCTAGGCCTGAAAATATGATAAAAACAGGATAAAGTTAACTAAATTCATCACAAAAAACCATGTGTAAAATGTTGGTTAATAAAAGATAACTGTCTTATTGTTCTAATAGTAGGATCTTGGCTGCATATCATAAGGCTTTGTGTAAGATTCAAATCATGGGGCATAGTGCTGAGGGCCAAAATAATAAAACATCTTTCTAATTTTCCTAAGATTGGAAGTTTCTGGTGTTTGAGCATAGCTTTTGAGGAGCACATAAAAGCTATCTGTCCGGCACCTGCATTGGTAGCATTGTAGTATGCAAGCTATGAAGTCAGCTTACATAAGATATAATGATACATATAACAGTATACTATGATATAAGGCAAGTAAAAATTATACCTTGAAGTGACTGCACATCTATTATTTATATGTGAAGGAGTAGCATTCAGTTCAAATTTGTTTATCTCTTTGTCAGCAATTTCTCTTATTTCTGTCGGCAATACAGTGTTTCGCCGCATAGCATTAATCCGTGTTCTCTCTAAAAAGTGTTCAGCATTTAATCTTCGCCGCTTTACATCTCTAATCATCCAACGGTTGGCCCATTTGTTTCTAAGCTGTTGGAACTGAGGTAGAAATATTAACTATTAAAAATTGATTTTGTTTTTTACTAATTCATTAGCTCAAATGTGGGATTTTGGTCGTTTGGCTATATTAATTATTATTATTAACAGAAACATGCTACAAGAGCTTTTATTTGTCACAATGTAGATAACTTCAAGGCACTCCTATAAGGACTTACGAATGTATTCTTAATTCTATTTATTTTTCCATGCATGATAGTACAAAATTGCATTTTCATACCCCAAATCCAGGAACTTCCTGTGATCTCCATATGAATTTAGAAAAACTTGTTACGCCGTTAAGAATCATATTTAACGATAACACAAAATTGATTTGTGCACAATCCCTGGCTCCTGTACCCAGAAAATCCAGAAACTGGCTAAAAATTGAATGTGCACAGACCAAAATACCACCACAGAGATTTATTTGGCCCCATGTGTTCTAAACTCAGTTGTTTGAACTATTTGTATTCTATGCAGTCCACACTTCACAGAAGTTTAGTATTTTTTATCTTCTGATTAAACTGTTAACAAACAAATGTTTATTGTAATTTTCGAGACGTAGCTGATTTAAAAAAATAATATTACAGTACTATATTACTATAGTGAATCGTAATCGTCATATTTATTAATTTCATCAATAGTTATTAAAACCCAAATATGAGCCAAAAACGAACGTCGCAAACTCGAAAAGTTAATTCAAATCGAAATCATAACAAAAAGCGCAAAAGTGATGATTCAGAACAACCGACATACATGCGAACAGTATTCGAAGAAAGCGGTTTAATTTTGAATGTACCTCCTGTAAAGTGCGTAAGTACATTAGAAACCGTTCATATCATACGAAATATTAAAAAAACTCTTCAAAAGCATCCGGATTATCCGTGCAATGTTTCAGAATTTTTTACAAACTTACAAAAAGACTGTGACGATTTAAATGTTTTTAAACATTATTTGTACCCTAATATTATACGATCAACTACTGAAAATAATGACGTAATGGTAAATGATAGCATTATTAAAATTCTTCTATGCATTCCAATAATTCAAACAAAATTAATGGATTATATTATTGAAAAAGCTATAGATTTGGCAACTGATTCTAAATGTGGCCCTTGGATACAAATGATATTAAAGTGCTTTTCAACATTAGACAATCTGTTAGATATTGAGAAAATGTCAAATAATCTTATTAATTTGCTAGATATAGCAACGGAAAAAATGGTTCGTTTGGAAATAATAACTTCAATTCCTGACATTATTGGAGATCAAGAACATGATAATATAGCAAATGAAATGAGCAGGATTTTATCTGAAGATCATGAATTGATTCCGGCAATTCTAGACTGTTTGTCTTACCTATGCTTGTCAGATGAGCAATATGAAAAGTTACAGAAAAAGACTTTAAATATATTAATGAGTTTATCAAAATGTAATTATTTTCCAAATTTTGTGAAGTTCCTTCTTATGCCAGGTCGCATGACTGATAGTAAATATATTGAAATAATACATGACCTAAGAAATGCACTAGGCTGGCCTACATCAATTGCTAAACCTCAAGATATTGCCTCCAGTCAAGTACTCACGGCAACTGCAATAAGAAATTCTATGGTTTCCTCAAAAAGTATTAGCAATGCTTGGTTTAAAGTTATTAGTAATTGTAAAAGTAGTAATGATCAAAAACCAATTGATTTTATAATAATGTTGATCCTTTATTCAACATCAGAAGAAAAAGAAAAACTAGTTGAAAACTTAATAAATAAACAATCTAAATTGAATATAATAAAAGAAGAATTCTTCAGTGAAGCTTTTGATAAGTTTAAACCAATATTAGAAGTCAATCTGAAATGTTTGGTAAACCTTACAAATTGCCTTTTAAAAACAAAGTCAAACCTTATGATTCCGACTCTGGCAGTACATATTTATACTTTAATGTTTTCTCAACTTAAAGAATGCAGACAGACAATAGTTGCAGAATTGCTTCAACTTGGACTAGATTGCAAACAGTGTGTGATGAACATGTTAATAATCCTTAATAATGTTGCAATAAAGGATGTGTCTATACTAAGACCACAGTGTGTACAAATGTTAACATTGTTAGACAGAATGGATGATATGAATTTAATGGAAATTCGAGCTGCCATGAACTTGTTATGTTGTCTTGCATATGCGTCTGAGAATTCTGTAATTAGAGATGACATACATATGATTATTAGAAAAGAATTAGGGAGTTCAAATCCTTCAGTAAAAGTTCAAGGTATTATTTCTGGGATTTATGCTGTAAAGTATCTTATGGCACCTAAAACATTAAGTAACAATATGCAGCTGGAAGATAGCTCTTCTACTTCTGATCATTTAAAGAAAGGAGATTTACAAGAGGCATCTCAAATAATTGAACTTATTAGTAGAAGTACAAGACAATGTCCGGATATGATTGTATTTTTTTATGAAGAACTTTGTAAAGTGGTTCAACCTTCTAATCCTATGAATGAACATTTTTTAGTTTGGCTTACTGAGGCTGTGACAAATGACTTACAGCAAAATTTTATGGTGGATGATTTTGAATCTAAAAAAATTGGCAACATTAAAATTAATATGCAGCATTGTTTAAATAGCGACAGTGAAATAGATGAAGTTATCGCAATAAATATTGGAGGTTTAATCCTGCAAACAAAGGAAGATGTAAACATCAGTCTCTTGTCTCCACTATTTCAACTTGTCCAAACGTTACATTTAAGACAGCATAAAGGGTCTTTATCCAGCATAGATGCATTATTAGGGTGTGCAATTGTAATGCCTTGTTTTGATATGGAATTTATTGATGATATGGAATCTGACAATATTTCTCTTATACTTGACTGCCTTGTACATTGCGTAAACTGGATGCGTGAATTAATTAATGCGTTTTCGTCATATAACGATACCTCGCTAGTACCTAAACTTTTTAAAAGAATTTCACAAGTCCAACAATTAGAGACCATCGTTGGTAAAATTATAGCGAATACCAATATTTCATATAAATTTCCCATAAATAACTTCTATATACACCCTTCAGAATGTTCAGTGAATAAAGTTACAAAGTCTCAAAGTAATAAACATAGAAGTCACAAGTCTAAAAGTAATGACGAAACACTTCCTGAAACTAGTAGAAATCAAGGAACGCAACGGAGTAATTCATTAAGAAATAAATTTGATTATGTTCATAAACTAAAATTTAGGCCTTTATCTTTAAGTGTCAGTAATTTACTAAAACATGATTTATGCGAGAATGATGAAATAAGTGATAGTAATCCTGAATTAACTATTGAAATTTTGAAGTATATTTTAAAAAACCTTTGTTGTACACTTGAACCTGTATTAGTTGCAAAAATTAAACATACAACGTATCTATCTAAAGTTAATGAAAATGATTTAGTTTACGACAAAATAAAAGCTGAAGAATATGCAAATTATGTAAAAAGTTTCTTACCAAATTTGGCGATTCACTTAAAATTGTTAACTTCGTACTTTGAAAACCATGATGTGAGTGGAAGTCAAAATGAGTGTGGGTTTATTTATTCTGTTAAAAGTTTAGACATAATCGATTCTATTGAAAATATTTACAACTTGTGGTCATTATACCTAAAATGGATTGGATTTCACAATAACAATAATATTGCGTTATTAAAAACTTCTCTGAGAAGTTTAGTAGTATCTTTAGGATTAGCTGATCATTCAGCAACATTGAGAGATTTATTAGTGGCTTTGGCGAAACTAATACAGGATCATACAAAATATTGCTTACAACTTTCTACAGCTGTTGCGTTATTAGAAGTTATGAACGCTCTTCAAGGGTTTACTTCCCACAATGATATTTTAAAGATTGTTAGAGATACAGCTAATAAGTTTTTATCGAAACAATGGAAAGCTTCAGATGGTGTATTAGAAAAGGGATTGATATTAAATAATAGTATTAATGGTTTTGCAAAAGAGTTTTTAATAAACAGTGAAATTCTTGAACTTAGACATATTTCTAGTTCTTTAGTTAATGAAATAGATACTTTAAAAAATCGTAATAACACACTTATTTCCTTCAAAAGCATTAACAAATCAAATTTTCCAGTATTTTTTAGAAATTTAGGGTCAGCTCTCAGTGAAGTTACAAAAAGAAAAATTAATACAGGACTTACAAACTCAGAACATTTAGAATTATGGAAAGATGTTACATTTATTCTTAAGTGTATGACTGATATATCTAAGAATTTTGATAGCAGAAATAATCTATCAGCATTTTTCAAGAAATCCTTACCTCTAATAAAATTATTTTTAACGAATGGAATGCCTATCATAGAAATGCAATTCAAAAGCGAAACGCAGGAGGTATTAGAGATATTGAAAACTCTTCAGCAAACTACAAGATTTTTGCAATCGCTTTGCTGCCATTCTAGATTGAGGAAAGATAGTGTGCTAATGAGTAAAGTTCCGTATATGAGGCAACTGCTAGAGACACTAATTTATAAAGTAAAAGCTGCATTAACTGCTAACAACTGTTCAGAAGCATTTTGGATGGGTAATCTTAAAAATAAAAATATTCACGGAGAAGTCATAGCATCTCAACAAAGTGTTGAAGAATCTGCTGAAGATTGTGATGATGAGCTACCAGATGATGACGATAGTGATGACACAGATGATGACATAATAAACCCCGATTCAAAAAGTTTAAGTGATATTGTTTAACATTGTAATATCTAGGTATATATTTAATAAAAACCTAGATTTTTGATTAGCGAAGTGTTTTTCTATTATATCAAATTAGGACCGATAAGAAAGCTGCGTCTGCACCGACTGACAGAAGCCAGTTTTAGCCCTTTTTATTAGGCAGAAAGCCCTAATAAAAATATAAAAAAAATTGTTATCGCAGGCGCTGTAGAAACTATTGACAATAGGAAAAATGCTACACAGTATTAAAGAACATATCAATATCTAGAAAATAATGTTTTACAAATGGACAATTGTATGTTGGCCTATTCCGTCTACAACAAAACAACAAAACTACGTCAAATGTTGTGTATAGGGAAGTTGTAAGGTACTGAAATTCTACAAATCCATTTCTTTAATATTATAGAAGAAAGTTTTGCGTTTTGAATTCTTTTTAACATTTTTTTTAATCAAGCTAAAAATTCCTGGACTGATTAAAAAATTATTTCGCTACCTACTACTCAAGATTTCTTCAATACATGTACTTTAATTTACTAATGTTGGACATTCAAAATGCATTAGATATACATAATATTTTCGTTGTAAAGTAAAATAAAACTTTTAGGTTAAGGAAGTTATATCTAGTCTGACTTATTAGACTTTCCACTACCACGAGAACCGAACCGAAATCGCGGGGCATTGCTAGTTAATTATTTTTATACCCTCAGTTGTCACTCAAGGAAAAATCCTTACATTTAAATTGTAGGTATACAAAACTACAATGGTATTTAATTACAAGATCATGACGCCTATGATTTCTCTCAATTAGGTCAGGTAGTTAAATCACTGCTTCATATACAGCTTGTACGTACATTAGAATAGTGTTATCGCTAATAGTGCAAGTTTATTATATATTCTTATAAACAGACTTCAGGACCTTTTATATTTGTTATATATATATACAGAAAAAATAATGCATTTAATTGTCAAATATTTGTATTGTTTAAAATTAGTACAATCTTTGGGGTGGTCCCATTGTAGATTTCATATGAAGAGACCTGACATTCTGCCAGTGTTTCTTAAGGAGGGACACTAAGAAGTTGATTGATAAGTGAACATTTTGAGCCAGCTCATCGGGACTCATACCAACATGTCCAACTGCCACAGACAGGCAAAGTACCTGAAAGAATTAATAAAATTAAATAAAAACAAGAAACATTTAATTAGATGATAAATGTTCAATTTAAATAAAATTAACATTAAATTTGCACTACTATGTTCAAACCATATTAGTCAATAAAATGGTTATCAAACAAGGTTATTTTATTTAATCGTTTTTAGTTTTCTTAGAATTCTCCTACTGTAATAATATATGCTTCAATGCAAATATCATGACAAATCAATGAATTTGAAAACTTTTAACTACACAGGAATTTCACAAAGTACTTTAAGTAAACACGATTGTTAAGTAACGTTATATACCTTCTTCATCTGGAACTTGATAGTTGCCTTGACTTCATCAATCTTTTGAGTCATAGATTCCTGATGAGATAAGAGACCGGGGAACTTGCCAGCCTTGTTCAGACCAGGACCTAACAGACGAGGGATCTGCTTGATCAGTGATTCCGAAGCAAGGAAAGCATCATATCTGGAATAAAAATAAATGATTTAAAAACTAACAATATATACCAATTTGAAGTACTTGTCTAGGAGCGATATTGGTTTAATCAAGCTCAAGTTTCACAAATGAAACCAAGGAAGTAAAACAACAGCAGTTATTATTAATGACATCTATAAATTAATTAAACATAACAAAGAATGACAATGTTAGATTATGTTTAACTCACTTCTTTGCAAGTTTCTTAATGAGCTTTTTGTTCTTGTTCAGTTTCTTTAAAGCTTCAGCATCCATACATGGTACAGTTAGGCTCTTAGCCTCATCACAATGCTGTTGGTCACCAAGCACACACACTTGCATTTTGGGTCTGGGGATGTACTTGAGCCTGAAAACAGAAGAAATCATTAAATAAAGGTACAACATACATCAACCAAATGATCAAGTTAGTTTCAAGTATCAGATTATAGTGTTCATCAATATCAGATAATACATGCAATTAAATTAAAAATCATCACGATCTTAAAGAATAACAGGGTTTAAAGGGTAATTGTACAACGAAAAACAGGGATTTAATTAGATAGTGTCTACATATCACATAATTTTTATTGAAATACATAATTATCTAAAAGTACTATTATAATATTACTAAAAAACGTTAATTTCTCTTACCCACTCTAACGGTATTGTATTGAAATAATCGGTAAGCCGAAGCAAACCTACCCATTATTTTAAGACTTCGGGTAAAGTCCCGTCAGAGGAGACTGACTCCCTGTCCAGGACAAGTTTTGTGGTTGAAAACATATTTAACATAGCAACTAAATGTTTTAAGAAGCACACATGTAGTTCAGTAAATTAAACCACAAAATTTGCCTATTCAGGTAAACATACTTGACGGTGCCGGAGAAACGCTTGTCCTTCTGTGGGTCATAGTTCTTCAATCCAATTTGGATTTCCACTGTCTCTAAAAAGTTACGCTTCTTTTCCTTGGAAGCATCCAACACAGCATTTACGCATTCGTAAAGGGTATCACGGGATACCTTTGACCTGAAAAACACGTTGTATTATAAATTTGGGTAAATATACTTTAAATAGAATCGATATCGGTCTAATAATCATTAATTCGCTGCATTACATATCATAAATAATAGGATTTTAAAGATATTTTTGAATTAACTTACATTTTGGTTATAATAACCTCCTTCTACGATAAATGCACAAACTAAAAAGGAATGTCTCAGCTCTTGCCACTTAGATAATTGATAGCTTATGTCACTGTCATGATGTGTACATCATGTCAAGCGACATATGCTATTGACAGACAGCAACTCTGATGTTGACATAAACGGCAATTGGGGGCTTAGTCAAGATGCCTTATCAGTAGTGTATGTAGAAAGACGAAAACTAAATTTGTATAAAAATGACAGCTCGTGTCGACAGTTAACTTTTAATTAATTTAAGTGTTATATTATGTACTTGAAAATAAATTTAATAACAAGGGTCCTTGTGTATGATTCTATATCAGTATTTTAAGTAAAGGACATGTTTATTTTAAGAATAATGGTTACATTACTGAAAACGGAAACAGTAACTAGAAAAAATGATCCTTATAGGTTCAGAAGTTTTAATGTAAATGAGGTATTTTTACAGAAAAAATGTATTTTTAGATTTTGGGAAGATATCTATCTATCTTTACAATAACTTTTATCATTTGAAAACATTGTGCTAAAGATATTATCAAATTGAATGAAGGTTCTATGCACCCAATGCATGTATATTTATGTAACCTTAGAAATCATCATGATTTTATAAATTAAATATTTTTTTCTATAGTAATATAGAATATATTTATTTATTAGCAATGTCATGTGCTTATACTACATGAACATGGCTGTCGACGTGAACATCATTTCCATACACATTTAATTTTTGATTTTTAAATAATTGTATTTTTAAGGCCTCTTGACAACTCAATTCGCGGTAATAACTGCTATAACTGTTATTGGTGAACGGTAATAATGTTTTCCAACATATCAGGTTGATATGAGACGTCATGATTTTAAATACGTGCGTTTTAAATTCTCACCAACTTAAACGAAGGCAAACAATTTTTTCAAAGTTGCGTATGCTGAAAAAACTGTTGAAGTGCCAAAAATAATTTAGGCAGACGCAGTATTGTATTCGATTTTATTGTGTTAAAGCTGCACAAATATATCATGGAAAGGCTTGCAATATAAGACTGTGCATTCATGATTTGTTTTTAGTTTTAATTATAATAAACAATCATATATTCTTTCCTTATTGTTACTGACAGTCCGAAAGACAATTGCAATTCTCATCGGTTTTGTTACAAAAGTAATATACCCTTTTTTATTTACGGACTTTACGAAATAGAGAGATGAAGTTATATACATTATTTTATTAAAACAATGTAGCATACTTATTATTTTTACGAACAATATCTAGAATTAGGGTATTCGGAGAAGATGGTTGAGGGCGTCGCGGGTCTGTAATATACCACGAAGTAGTTAATAAAGCAGGGTCTTGCTGCCACCATCCATACTGAAACAATATCGTACACGTTAAAATGTGTCACAAAGTAAGACAATTAATTGTTAGTAAATTTAAGTGGGTATCACTTACATCAATGGAAGTTGTGGTAGGAATTCTATACATATCTGCTGGGCCAATAGGCTTTATAACACCTTTGCGTTTCATTTTTGTGAATCTTTGGGATGACCCATAAGCAAATCCGTTAACTCTTCCAATGTAACAGTCAATTAATCTTATAACATCGATGTCATTAATACTCTGTAACACGTTAATGATGTTATCAATAATCTTTACGAATTACGATGCTATTAATTTACTTCCAATTAGCCTCTACTCTTTCATTGATTGTTCTATAATCTAGTCTATATGATTTGGATAAAATATATTTACTTATAGATCTTTACCCCAGCATGTACCTCAACCTATTCTCACAAATCTATTTTGTGAAAGTAAATGATCAAATGCTTCAAGAGATTGAGGAGCTATGACTAAAGCGTGTGGGACTCAGGGTTGTGACATGATTATTATTTACATATATTTTTTTTTGTTTTTGCAGCTGTTTCGAATTCTTGAGATAATAATTTTGAGCAAATTGAATACGCATTGTTGATGACGATCATGAAATGTATATCAAACTAAAACAACAAATAAATTTCATCTACTGTAGAAACATTAATAATAAAAAAAGCAAGCTGTTTGGATAAATTTAGCTCAAACACTTAGAATCAACTATAGGAAATTTCGGAATAATAACAATAATTATGGTCAACCTATATGTAACTAATTTTGTAAAACCAAATAAAAACTAATAAAGAAATATCGGTATGAAAGTAAAAACGTTACTTTTCCTTGAGCATTTAAATCATTTTTTATCTTTTGTATGAAATAATCTGCTTCTTCTTTAGATTCTGGTTCTTTATAATCACTTCTTAAAGTGTCTCTTATATAATTTTGCGGTCCAAATAAAGTAAGTCCAAAAAATTCCATTTTATCAAAAGTTATAATAAATATTATATAAATTCAATTCAATAGTGCTGAAGCATTAACTTTGAAGTCATTTGACAATAATGCATCACAGATAACAAATATTAGCTGTTTTGATATGTGATTGCATCCGCTTTATTTGGAGTTTCTAAGATTCATCGTTAAACCAAAAAGCAAAATCTCTTCTTTCTTTTTATCTTTATGTTTTTATAGTGAAAACTTCATTAAATTGAAAATAATTATAACACTACTAATAAAATGTAATATTCCATAGGGTACTTATTGAATATGATAAGGATATTACTTAAGAGGCTGTAAAAGTGAAACTTAGTACCTACTGAATAATGTAGGAACATACAGTTCTTTAAGGCCTGAGTAACTGTATTATAATTTTTATCTCCACACTGACCACGTGTCCCTTTGTGTCACCCCGCTACGTTATTGCTCGAAGTCAGTCAAAGGTAGCGTGGGGCGAGGTGAGAGCATCAACTACACTTTCTCGCTTGCTTCATTTACACTATAACTACTGCACTGTAAAGTAGCGCGTTTGCTTATCGTGACAGAGTCGAGTAACGAATTGTGTATGCGTGTTATAGAATTTTATCAAATGGCCTAATCATTTCGCATCTAAAAGTGGGATCAGAAAAGCAAAGAATTAAATACATAGATGTTAAAAACATGATTAATGGTGACTTTTAGAGGATACCAAAGAAAGAAAAAGTTTAAATTAAATTATATATAGACATAGACATAACATTTACTATTAACAAAACACACACACAGAAACAGATAAAATAACCATAATCAAAAATAAAATCAATAAAAAGGAATGAGAGATAGCAATTTTTTTAAAGAAAAATGGTTTAATTGTGTAATGCGTGTGTACTGTGGTTGTAATTGGCCCTGGCTCAGCATTATGCTAAGGAGCAGAGTTGTTCCACAGCGCTGGTAATTCTATCAGGACCACAGCAGCTAGTTTGTGCCTCAGTCGCAAAAAAGAATATATATATATATATATATATATATATATATATATATATATATTCTTTGATATGATATGAAATAGATATGCATGAATTTAATTATATATATGATATGTTTTTATTGTTTATTTAAATTTAATATAAACGCAAGACATTATTATATTATGATATTGTTAGGCACATAACATAGGTCGCAGTCATGTCCATCTTGTAGTAACGAGCAACTTAATAAACCGAGACTGGATGGCTGTCATTCGTGCACCCTCGACTCGCCAATATTATGTTTATTAATTACGCCTCGATGCCTCCCCCGACGACAATCTGGAGTCGGCTAAACATAAAATAATACTCTACCCTGTTCACTCAAGGATTTTAATCCACTTCTACAAGATTGTTTCTTCTTTCTTTATATCACTGTTTATACACGATATCTCACATCGTTATACTTTGTCCTTGCCTGTGGTATTTAGAACACACACTTGGTCTGTGGTTTAAAAATTACCAATAAGTTTGATTTTCCGGATGACGAACTGCGGTGTTTTGGTTCACAGAATGGTGAAGGTGATAATATTAGATATCTGTAAATTGTCTCTCCGCTTTCCACGTCGAAAATAGTAAAATTGTGTAGTTGTATTTAAATATAACGTTTATGAATTAGGTTTAAATATTATTTGATACCACTATAAACTATACTGATATAATTATTTGTTTTTAGAAAGGTAATTTCTCTACAAATTTTAATCTTAATAATATTACAATTTTTCGAGACATTTCTATCGACTCCAGTTTTTAGGTACATTATGAGGAAGCTAAAGGGACCAGTTAAAGAAACAGCGAGACAAAAACGTGAAAGGAAACAAGAATTTGCTAAAGTTCGTCAGCAAATTAATACAATAGTTCTTCCAACTGTAGCTGTCGTTTTTATATTAATATGTGTCTACGTGTATGTGAAAACGAGGCCAACAACGATGCAGGTGGCGTAATTTGTTACTGTTAACTTTTTAAATATTTAAGTAAATTTATTAAAATCTAATTATGGTTGTGAAATTTACATTTGTATAGATGATATTGTGACTATCATTTATTTATTTCTTTCCAACATATCAAACCCAAAAAATAATTGTATATAATATTGTTATTTCAGGAATAAATATATTTATTCGTATTTTACCATAGGATATTTTATTTCCTTTACTATTTTAAACTGTTAAAATTACTGGATGTTGTATTGTTAAAATATAATGTAATTTATTATATATCTCTTCTATTCTTACTATGCTTGATAGTAAAAACATATCTGAAAGTAGGCTAGAACTATTTTATTAACAGTTTTAGCAGTTATGACTCAAAATTTGTTTATGTGAATATAACCTTAATAAAACAACATAAAAATGGCACTATATATATTCATATGACAGTCTACATATCCTTTTTTATTAAAAAAACAATACAACTTTGCATACTTATACTAATAACTTCATTATCCTTTGGCTAAAAATATATTTAAAAACCCAACCAAAATATAACTAGTATAAAGTAAATCTTAATTGGCATTATTTTATTTATCATTTATTTAAGGGTTTATAAGCCTCCCAAATGCCTAACAGAATGGATAGCATGACCAAAGGTTTAATGAAACAGATGTAGTCCAATACATTTTGAAAAAAATTGTATAATCAAGAAAAACAGCTTTAAATCTGGTTACAATGTTTTATTATAAAATTGATAATTATAAAGACATCAAAATAAAAATATGTATCACTATCTACTCAAATAAATGTTCACCTACTATCATATCAAAATAATATACTTAGTATTAGTTAGTCTTGTGTTGAAGTAAATATATTAATTGATTTTTTTAATAAAAATAACTGATAATATAATCAAGCTATGTACTTAATAACAATGTCATGTATTAAGGTTTCTCTTTTACATAAATTATGACAAAAAAAAAAATACTTCCTTTTCAAGAGAGAGATTAGAGATTATAAGTCCTTGCATAATTTTAATTGTAATTTAAACAAATTAAATTTTGTGAATTATGTTTTATGAATGAAGCACAAATCTTAATACTGGTTTAAATTAATACTATGCTTTTGTTTAAAAAAATGAATTATGCAGCCAAGTAGCCAAAATGAGGCAAGTAGTAAGAAAAAGCCACTTATAAAATAATATTGGGCATGAATTGGTAAATCTAGGGTTTGTATTAGAACTAAAGTCAAAATAGACTGTAGCCCTGTACCAATTAGGGTGTTGATACCAAATATCAATCCAAAACAACTTTCGTCACTTAGTTGGCTTGCTATTTTCGCACTGAAAAACAAAAATGGTTATATATAATTAAAATATCATATTTAGTGGGAAATCTAATGTACCCTGGATTTGATTCCCAGCATTCTTTTTATAGACAAGAATGGTCTGATCACCACACCCACCTTCTTTGTTTGACACATATTGATAATTCAAATGCATGAAGCCACTAAGCCAACACTGCTCTTTTATAGTTCTATGATTAGCATTATATGAAATTAGGCTAGCTTTAATTTTCATATAAAATTTTAACATATCAGCCAGTCAGAGAATTTATATATTTACATACTTTTAATTGTCTTTGATTGAATTTAATGATTTTCGGTGTGTATTTGAGTGGGTTTAGGAAGATTAGGTTGGGTTATTTGAAAGAAATCATTTTTACTGCAGCTGTCATGGTCTATGCTTAAATAATTATTTTACTATTTACCTGGCCAAAGTAATTGTATAATGAAACAGCATGCCCATAACTATGTAGCCAGTATATGATGTGGTGATATCATTAACATACGTCGCTAGGAACATGGCAACACCCTGTACCGCAGCGATGGGCGCTGGCAACACAGCGTAGGTCCAGTATGAAGCTAGGAATGCACCAGCCGCACCAAATGCCGTTTGGAGTGCCTCTACTGCCCCATTGTATAGTTCCTAGAAAGATTATTAATGTCTTAGAATTGTCGGCCCAAAAATTACAAACGATATAGTATAGTGTTAAAAGTTATTCGGGGTCAAAAGTAAAAATTAGAGTTTTTTTTTCGCAAACGCTAAATTTTATCAAAAATAATCTCAAAGTTGTAGTAGATCTTAAAATTCCCTACAAAATGATCATCATATTTTATTTATTTACATAATACATGACATACACATTTCCACTGCACTTGTACTGTCCTCGGCACGTTTTTTTTACCATGGTTTCCCCTGTAGGTCTACTCCAGTACTTGTCATGACAAATTAGGATATTTTAAGGGAACAATACCCGACAAGTTCTAGATATTACCTAATTATTGATTATTAGGTAACTATTGTTTTAATTTCTTTAGTTATTTTTATCTCTTAAAAATCTACGTCAACAGTCATATCATCTTCGATTTCACCTTCTTCCTCTTCCTCTTGCTGGATGTTCAGAAACTATTTCCCGGACTACAAGGGTGTTTGACTTTACAATACATAGCATATTTCACATCTATATTTTGTTTTACATATTCTTAGGTAATCTTAAGATTTAAGAAATTCCCAACAGGTCTTTAAAGAGTAAACCTCGAATTTTATCACCGCAATTATTTCGCATAGACAAGCTTACTGCCGCAACCTAAAAACTGTAGAATAGCATGGCATTTATTTTTTCCTTTTTATTTCTATTCTATAACTTCACCTTTGGGTAGCAATATAAAGCCACTGGAGCTGTCTCGTTTTACTTCCCACGTAAATAAACTTTTCGGTAGTCGATACGATGTTAATTTCAAATAGCACGAACATTCAAATACACCAAAGCATAAAGTTAAAACTATTGCCATAATATTTTTAAAAAAATACACCAATCATTTTGACAGCTCAAGTTTTCCATAAAAAAATGTGTATTTCTTTTAATGCCTTTTATGTGGTGTTTAAACTCACCACTTCTTCGTCACCACCCCGTATCCTATTCCACAATAGTTGCATATAAGTCTGTGACTGTACAAACAGTGCGAGTGCCACTGCGTAAAGGGCAGACCACGCCACAACTTTGGGTCGGGAGTATGCGCTACGTGCGTGGCGATATATTAACACAGTCGCTTCGGAAATTTGAGAGCGAAATGATTTCTGAAAACACATATATATTTTATACAAAGTTTTTTAGTTTTCGAACAAAAAAAGCAGTGGCGCTACAACCTTTTTAGGTCTGGGCCTTAGAATTCTGAATCTGTTTCGTAATCATTTGTTAACCTAATGGCTAGGAAGTGATCAGCCTCCTGTGCCTTAGATACGCCGTCGAATTTTTGGGTCTAAGGCAAGCCGCTTCCTACCACTACTCTCACTTTCTCTCGCCAAAATCTGAGATAATTATAAAAGCTTCATTAGAAAACAATCTCTCAATATATAATGCACGAAAACTTGCGTAATTCGTAAAAAAAACTTAATTTTTTTAGCATTTTTTCAAAATTCTAATAAATAAAAACGTTCGTCTGAATTGTTAAGGAGCTATGGTAGCATAGATCAGTTAGGCTTTCAGGTACGCATATATTTTTCTTATTTTGAGAGCTTGTATACCAAGAAGCCATTACTTACAGCATCGTACCCGTCTTGTGGTGGTTGTTTTTCGATCGGTATATCCGATTGCGTAGTACTGGCAATTGACCGCCGATGAAAATATATTCCATATGGTACTGGAGGCAGCCAAAACGCCCAAAACGTAGCCAGAATTTGAGCTGAAATGCATATTTTTTTATAAAGTAATAGCAGCCAGTACTATTATTTTGTTATGTTTGAACGGATACTGGTTGTTCTATGAATCGCATTAAAAATGACGAATTCTACAATTTACAATTAAGCGTTAATAATATTAGTATTGTATACATTGAACGTGTACATAAAATATCTTGAATAGGCTTTCCTTCTAACATGAGTAATCGATTTAAAAAAAAACCAAGGACGGAGGTTAAATTCCTGTTTATGTAGGCGCACAGTCTATGGCAGTGCTAACTTTGGGACAGGAACAAGGACATCTAGTCCTGGGTAGTTTTTAGAACTTTTCTTGTCATATAAGAAAAGTTAAGAAATATAATAATTAATACATATTAATAGTAATGAATATAAAATACATATACAAATAATATGTAAATCTATAGAATGCACCCGTTTAACTAAAACAGGTAATTTATACTGTCTAAATGTATTTTGTAATTCATGTTTATTACCTGTAACTAACAATTATATTATTTTTTAAAGGGTTTTTACCCGATAGTTAAGGGTATTTGTTCGTTCGTTATTAATTAGTTCTAGACATTCTGAAGTGTTGGCATCACTGGTCTATGGCAAGATTGGGATGTCTAAGGTGTCAACCGTTTTGGCTATGCATTCGGAAATCAGTATTTTATAGTAATTGTTTTACATTTCATTTGTTTTTAATTTACATATTACATAGAAACCGGATACTAAACTTTGTTTTTTTAAGCGGAAACGAAGACTACAAAAATTTAAATGATCATATATGTTTTAAATAAGACGCTTTCAGTGTACGTATAAATGTTAATATCGATAAAGATAACGAAAAGGAATATAAAAGTGTGCATTTATAAAAATCAGAAGCGGCATTCAAGAATTTTAAATAGAAGCCAGTTAGAAATCTTCCATTATATTATTGATATAAATGTCATGTTACTTTCGCGAATATGATGGTTCATTTTAAAATTATTTATTTTAAGTCATCGTAAATTAGATATTTATTAGTTTTCAGATTTAATCTCGTTTAGGAGAAACGTAATTAAATTACGCATATTTCTTCCACAACTTTCCTATCCCACCAAAGCTTCGCAAAATAAGTAGTTTTTCAGTTAGTGGGCAACTACGCTAAAAAATTATACGAAACTGGGCGGGACTTGTTTTATTTTGTACAAGTCATAATAGTTAAAAAGTATTGTTTATCTTAGTAGGAAATTATATCCTCTTTTTATTTATTAAACATATAGACTTCGTAAAGAAAATATCCATTTTTTATAGAACAGGAACAAACAGGATCACCTGATGTTAAGTGTGCCAACTGCCAATGACACTCCAGAGGGCGTTGCCTGCCTTTTAAGAATTGGTACGCTCTTTTCTTGAAAGACCCTAAGTCGAATTGGTCAACTATATTAATAAAAAAATCCCTTTCCATAATGTATTTATGTATAAAAACTAATTATGTACATGCGAATGTAATAAAGATAATATGTAAACTGTCTAACAATTACACTAGACACAATCCAACAATCAAGGAAAACAATTAACACTGTTTGTTCTAATTATGAAAGGATTTTCTTGTTAATTGTTATAATTATTGTATCTTATATATATTCTATTTCGAATTTCTTTCATATATCATAATATGTGAAATTTATTAAAATAATTTTTGATATCAACTAAAGATTGTTAATTATAATTATTTTCTATAATAATTGTAGACAAAAAAATATGTTGACTATGGGAAGTATCAAATCACTTTTGTATAGAATTTCAACTGCGCATATTTAAACATTCAGAAGTGTCAGCATAAGCGTAATGGACTGACATACAGTATTTAACTACGACGACTATTATATGAAATAAGTAACATAAAATATATAATAAATAATTTAATTATAAATTATAATTCATTCTCAATACTGCTTCTTAAACGATATACGTTCATATATTTTGCACCAGTCGTGATTAGACTGAAAGTATTCATATCATCGTGTGTAATGTCATCAATCATTTAAATCCGTTAAAAAAGTTATTATTAGATTTAACATTAGCTCGAACGATAAAGGAAAACATCGTGAGGAAAAGGACTTGCCTTAGACCCAAAAAGTCGACGGCGTGCGTCAGGCACAGAAGGCTGATCACCTACTTGCCTATTCAATTTACAAATCATCATAAAACAGATACAGATGAGGCCCAGACCTAAAAAGATTGTAGCGCTATTGATCTATTATTTTTATATTGAATAAAATATTATTAGATAGAAATGGTAGTTTTCCACTGCGAGTTGCATTTCTGGTGACAGTGCGCTCCGTATATGAGGTGACGTAAATACAATTTGTAATTGAAATCGCTTTAAATTATCAGATACAAGCTTAAATTTCCAAAAAATCTACTAAATATAATAATGCGCGATAGATTAAAATGATTTAGGATATTATGGTGCGCTTCGATGGAATTTACTCGTTTCGGACGTTTTATTACAACAGTTTCAGATAAAGCATGAGCGGAAATTTAAAAAAAAGTTACATTTTTGAAAAGCAAATTGATGATTACGTCGCTCGCGTGTCCTTTACGTTTTCTTTTTGGTCTGCTAAGTTTTAGAGTTTATTCTCAGGAGTCGTAAGACATCTATCGTTACATTTATTAGGAGAGATATATCAACTGCTTGCATTCATTGTATGTGATGTGATAAATATATAAACCAACCATAAACAATTAATAACTGAATAATTAAGTTTTTCCTCTGTATTTATCCTACTTTATGTTTTTGCCACGATATCATTAACAATTACTTCACCAGGAACCGAATTTGAGAAATATTCTCAAAGTTAATTACTAAATTATCATTTTATTAAAATATATACCTAAATATAGAAAAGTTTTCAAGTACGACTAAACAAGGTCAATTAGGTATCAATTGATCTCAAATATAGGTATAAGCTATTTTGTAATGTACATGTGGTATATTAAATGAAAATTTTATGGAAAAAGTCCATGCTTGATAAATCAAATGAAAATTTAAAAAGTGACTTTAATGCATACAACGATGGAAGGTGTAATAATAATATTGATAAAAATATACCATTAGTAATGTGTGAAACTGTTCTAGGATACAATATTCTAACATATTTTATATGACATTTTTTTTCTATTACTTGTGTATCTGTTTAGTTACTAATAAATAAATAATCTACAAGACTTTCACATACATACCTGTAAGTGTTAGGTAATTAAGGTCCCGAAGATCCATGATATTAAAGTGAGTTAATAATTGGGAACTCACTCCAGAGAGAAAACGACCAGTTAGTGCAGCCATCCGAGTGTAGGATGACACTTTAGGGTACTTTGAAGAGTCCACCTTAAGCAAGGATGTAAAATAAATTCAAATATAAAGTAATTTATGGAATAATGTTATAGATGTTTATCCAAACTTGGCTAATTTTGCGATTGTAATAAACATTAAATAGACAAGAACTTAAACTTGTTATCCTTTTACAAATTTGAGAAAAATAGAAAGATGCTAATATAGAAATTTAACCTTTGCATAAATGTATGTGAAGTATGCAACTTCTGTTGCCATGTAAATTCCATATAGAACTTGAGACACTTGAAGCCATTCTAAACTTGTAGTCCATAGTAATACTGCATAAACTCCTATCCCACTTATACCTGAAAAGGAATATGTTGAATATTTAACATTATTATTACAAGATAGGTAAAAAAATAATCTTTTTATTAATATACAAGTAAATAAAAAAAAACTGTAGACCTTTTTTAAATCTTAATAAATAACAATGAAGGTTAAAGCATAACTATAAAAGTAAGATTATTTTATTTTCATATCAAAAAGATAAACATAAATCCAAATATTCATATTTAGATTAGATAAATATTACGTGACTAGATGCTTATAATGATAAACCAGATTATTTTAAGTACCTGATTAATGATATTACAGAATCAGAAGATTATTTTTATTCAAACTAGAAAAATACTTACCCGAGAGAATTATGACTGGTTTAAATCGTAAGAAATCTGTGATTAAAAATACGACGACTAAAAGTCCTAGATAGGAATACGTTCCCACAGGATAAACATCACGGTTCAATTGAGATTCTGTAATATTTCTCCACTTTCCAAGCAAAAACTCTGTTACAAAGGGTTCTGAGGGACGAAACTCTCTTAATGTGCCGAATAGACATAATATAAGAGTTATCTTTATCCAACCGTGCATCTTGAACGAGTTCTAAGAAGAAACTGAATTATTTATTAATGATGATTAAATGTTTTCTCATGGTGCCTATACTCCGTCAAAAGGATATCTCCATAAACTCTCTGTCATTAAATTAGTGATAGCCGTAAAACCTACTATAAATACATTAATTTTTACTAAGGACATATTTTTAAGATATTACAACTTACGTAATTTGAAAAATTGCGCGTAAAGGGTGCAAAAATAATCGTCTTCTCTCGTCGGAAAAATAACAAAATCACGTTTAGCCTAGGTAAGTAATATGGTATACAAAATAAAACACGATTAAAATAGATAATTCAATTGTTTTTGTTTTCTTTAGAACGTAAAATATAAAACTATTAATATTAAGTTAGGTCTCTGACAGCGTAGAACTAGACTGTTGACTGTCGAGTGATGACATTTGATCGGCGCGGCGTTCGACGTCAGTCAGTCAGTTAAGTGTGATTACATTTATCATTTGTATCTGACAAATCACAATAATTTAGAACTGCTAAACGACATTTTAACTACTTTTATACATTTTCACATATGTATGTAAAATACATACTAGGTATTTCTTAAATTGTCTATTATTTTAACTATAAGAAAGTATATTGAAAAAAAAATGCATTGTAGCCAGCGTAAGCGTTAAAAGAGAAATTCAGAAAACCTTCCAAGCGTAATTAAATCTTCCAACGTCCTATTATTTGCCGACGACGTATAAACTAGCAATGACTGTCTGTGTATGCAACATGATTTGGATAAACTGCTGTATTGGAGTGAATTAAATAAACTCCAGTTTAACTATGGCAAATGCGAAGTGATGACCTTTAGTGCCTCTCCAAATAAAATACTCTGCGATTATAGAATAGAATCTGTAGTTATAAGCCGCGTAGGCAAAGTCCGCGACTTGGGTGTTTTGTTTGTTCCCGATCTTTCATGTGCTCCACATTTGCACGATTGCGGATGCTGCATTTAGGAGATTGGGGTTTGTCCTGTGAAATTCAGATGGTCTGTCGGACACTGCCACTAGGGCGCTATATTCATCATTAGTAAAGCCAAATCTTGAAACAAGCTGCGCTATATGGTCCCCTTTTGAAAGGTATTTATTATAGGGGTGTCATTGAAAGGGTGCAGAAAAAGTTTCTTAGAAATTTGTATAAAAGAATGCACAATTTTTTTCCTTACCTCTACCCTACTAAGTTCTTGATGGGGGTTTTAGGGTACAATTCATTAGAACTTCGTTGAGATTTAGCTATAATCAAATTTGGTTTAAGCGTAATTAAAAACAAGACGGAAAGCCCATACTTGCTGGGAGAAATCATGAGACAGTACGTTCCGGACAATTATTACCGCTGGTTATGTTTCCATAACCTTTTTGCTGTGCGTTCCGCTCGCACTGTCCAGCGTCAACAAGCTCCCGTTTTTTGAATCTTCACTGTAGACGAAGCGTATGGGGGTAATATACTTGGAAAAGACAGAGAGTATAGCAGGAGGTTTACTGCCAATTTTGTAAATAGTTTAATTGTATTTTGTTTCAGTTTTATGTAATTTTTAGTTAGAATTTGGCCATGAATGGGCTGTAAATAAAGAAATAGCAGACTCAAGATAATGGTCGAGAGGCTTAAAAGCAACCAGCAACTAAATTTGATGTATGAGTTTACGACCCCAAATTAAAAAAAACACAAGTTATCTATTCACTCATACACACAAGTAATAAAACTTTAGGGTAAGATTCAGTAGCCTTTCTAAATATCACCTTTTAGTATCTATCTAGGGAGATGTGTCCTTTCTAGTAACAGAAAGGACACATAGACGAGACTTAGCGCTAAGTCTGACATCCGTACGGCAAAAATGTATGGGACTTTGATATCCAGGAGTCATAGTTCAGGCTTGATCTTGTTTCTGAATTTCACCTTTAGAGCAAAACTACAAGAGATCCATTCTTAAGAATTTATGCGGTTTCTTTGGTTTCTATGTTTTATACATAATAACAATAAATAATCAATGGCACTACAACCTTTTTAGGTCTGGGCCTCAGATTTCTGTATCTGTTTCATGATCATTTATTAATCGAATATAGACAAGTAGGTGATCAGCCTTCTGTGCCTGACGCACGCCATCGACTTTTTGGGTCTAAGGCAAGCCGGTTTCCTCACGATGTTTTTCTTCACCGTTCGAGCTAATGTTTAATGTGCACATAGAAAGAAAATCCATTGATGCACACCCGGGGGTGGAACCTACGACCTCAGGGATGAGAGTCGCACGCTGAAGCTACTAGGCCAAAACAGCTCTATATATGTATACTCGTATGATTCTTTATACATATAATATAGTCTATGTATTTGATCTTGACTATGGACAGTGCGTAATGTCAAATGAGTCAAATTATTTTATACAGGATTGTGTATGCCCTAAATTATTTATCTACAATCTATGAGACACTTGATTTAGATTCTATGTACAGATTTTAAAATTACATTATTAAATGATAATTACTATCACTAATTGGCCTGCTAAAAGCATCAAAGGCTTGCATAATATTATATAATATATATATAGCTAACAAGCCCTAATATGAAAGTTAAAAGTTACATTTCAGTTTTTTTTTACCGTCGTGCTAATTATTACTCTTTCTAAATTAGTTTTTTTTCCTTATAATACTTGATAAGACGCGATAATTTTGATAAGCTTAAAGTGATAACAGGGGTAATGATGTAAGACAATCCCTATTTTGATTTAAAATCCATTTTGATTCTATTCAATCATTGAGCTTCTGTGTGACGAGACTTAATCCGTAGAGATTGTTATACTTGCTTAATAAAATTTTCCATTTCTAATAGCATTTACTACAAAGCTATGTTTGCGTGTGGATACTGTGGTAAAGAATTTAAATATGAGAGTGAAAAGAGAAGGCATGAAATAAGTCACAATCCTCAATTTGAGTGTACAGAATGTTTTAAAAAATTCAGTTTTGTGTAAGTTTACAAGTCTTACATTTGTATTATTTGTTTTATTACTTTATTCAGAATGAGTAAACGTGAAATTTCAGTTCTGCTTTGCGACGTCATCAGAAACAACACAAAAGAACTGGAATAGTCCAATGTTCTGAATGTAATAGAAATTTTAGAGATGACACCTTGCTTAAACGTCATATTAAATACGCTCATAAAGGTGAGTAGGTACTTGTTAGATAGCAATTCTTAGTAATGTATATTTATATGCAGTATATTCAGTTAGTATCACATCTAAAAAACTTTTGTTGTTTGTCTCTGCATTTATTGTGCTACATACAAAATTGATATAGAGTGAAATTATTACTAGGAACAATGTTAAGATATTCTTTATGTGATGTTAAGTAAATTTACCCTATGTTTAATGAGTTAATAAAATGACATATAATGTTTTAGAAACACATATTTGCTCTAAGTGCGAAGCAAAGTTCAACAGCCAGCAAGCTTTGTTGTCTCACCAGAAAAGTCATAAACCAAAGTCGGAAAGAAGATATCAGTGCAGTTACAATGCATGTGAAAAAACATTTAACTTTGCACATCATCTTAAACATCATGAACAAACACATTCAGCGGAAAAACAACATTACTGCTCCAGTTGTGGGAAAGGTGAGTAAACTCTGATTCATGGTTTATATGTATTCCGTCTTTTTGAGGTTCTGCATATCTAATATCTATTTGTAATAAACAAATTTTAACATTTTGTAATAAAAGCTATAAATGTATATATAAAAAAATATACATTTTGTATTTGTTCATAATTAAAAAACAGTGTTTCTTATCATTTAAAATTGGTGTATCACTTACGTAACTTAAACTTTTATTAACTTAATCTTAAATTGTTTACAGGATTTATTCAACTACATCATTTGAAAACACATTTGAAAAAGCATAAACCAGATTCTTGGCTCAAATGTAATTTACCAGAATGTTTGAAGATATTTACAAATGATTATGCATTGAAGCGCCATCTGGCAACACATAGTGAGTATTTCATAAGTTATTTCTTTTAACAGTCTACTTGTAACTGCCTAATAATTGCTTTTACATTGAAATTTATTTCCCATTTCAAATTTGTTGTTACAGAAAATTTGATAAGTGCAGAAGACTATGAATTATATTATGAATATAATAAGATGACATCACCAACTTCATCAGAAGGTATTGATTTGTGAATAATTTAAATAGCTGCTGTGTATGTAATTGTTTTAATTTTTTTTTTGTTTTCAGACAAACATAATGATTTAGAGCAGATGTACTTGGAAGATGAAAAGGAAACATCAGAATTGTTTAAAAAGTACCAGTTGCTTGAAGATTTATCTTTGAAGAAAAGTACAATAATCACTGAGAGAATAGAGAATGTCCCTAACTTAGTTAATTATAGTTTAGGTGATAGTGCAAATTTAAATATTAGTGTGAATAGAAGTGACGATGCTACTTGTAAAGGCTGTGATTGTGCAAAGAATACAGAGACTTTAAGAAATGAAAATATGCCAGAATTTAAATATAACAGTGATGGTACAATAAAAATTAAAGAATTTATAGATACTGATATAACAATAGCTAAAAATTTTAAAAAAGAATATATTGAAGATAAAAATGACTTCAGTAACTTTGATATACCGTATAATAGTTGTAAAGCAGTTTTAGGCAAATGTATTGTTTCTGGTACTGGTACAATAAATGAGAATTGTCTTTGTGCAAAAATGGCGATTGATGATAGTCCAATGATCTATCATGAAATTAGTGAATTAACACCAATTCCAGTGTAATTAAAGTTATCATTTATAAAATATATTGCAATGTTGAAAGTTTTGTGTTTCTGTTAAATAACCTAAACATTTTTAACATAAACTTGCAGATAAATATAATTAGAGGCTAAACAAGGGTATGGGATATAGAAGAAAAACTCAAGGTTTTATTTTGATTAACTTTATTTACAACATATCTCTTTACAGTTTCAACCATATTATACAAAATATACCTTAGTTAACAAGACCTACTATAATTATTATTTTACAATCAGACATCACTTCCAAAATAAATCACTGATATAATATTCATATATATATTATATATGTACTATGTGGAATGTGTATTATAAACTTATTATTTATCACATAACACAGTACATGGCTAAGGATTTTAATATCTTCATCAATGCTGTTTTAAACTGCCCATATAGTGTTTCATTTAAATAAAATTAATATCTAGTTATGGTAACAAATTAATATGATGTTATTCTCATTAATTTATATTCTTTTTTTAACAATGGAAGTACGACGAGTAATAATTGACAATTTTTTACTTTTTATTATAAGTTTAGCAGAAGCATGTCTTAAATTGAAGCAATAAATAATCTAAAATCGACGTAATCATGACTCCCTAATTTGACTAGTCTAACGAAATAATGATTAAAATTATAATTAGTATCAATACTTGTCAAATTAATGAAAATAATTGTTCAATATACGATATAAAAATACTTCATCGTAACTACATAAAAAACGACGACAGATAAATGATAGGCAGATTGCGCATTTGCTCGACAGAAATCACAGGAAATATAATATTACAATGTACAACCTTACAACTTTAATTTTAAAACTAGTTTAATTTATTAACTACGCTTCATTATTTATTACAGAGTCATCGTTAGTCGTATCTATTGTCCTTCTATCACTTTTTTTTGGAGAATCACTAATTGAATTTAACTCTTCAATATGTTCACTGTTGTAATTTTTCTTTAAAGATTCCTTCTCAAATATAGGAACTACATTTAAGTATTCAGTTGGTGAGTTGTTACTTAAAATATCCGATTGCGTTGTCTTAGTATCGTCTAAATCGTCGGTATCTAAAAGAAATGTTGAAATTGGTAAAACTTCATAACCCTCTTTTTTAGTCGTAGCATCTAGAACAATATCTTTCAGTGTAGCCGCATTTAATTTTGAAGTCGTTGTTTCTTGGTGATTATTTAGTAATTCGTTAAATAAGTTATCGTTTTCTGTTGACTGAGGTGCCATTATGTCTGGATGCATTGTTTCTGAGGTAGCATCATCTATATGATCTTGAACAGCATTTGTTTTCCCGTCAGAAGTCGCTAAATTATGCTGCTCATCAGCGTTTTCATTTTGGGTTTCGTTCAATCCAGTTGGTTCAAGATCATGACCTTCTTGTAGCTTTTTTACAAGAATTTTATTATTTTCTACTTCTGGGAGAAAAGGATTCATTTCAGTTTCATGGTCTTCATATTCGTTAGCAGAGGAGTGAATTGCTTTTGGTGGATTTGTTGTTAGATTATCGTTTTGACTAGGTACTTCATAGATTGTTACACCAATGTTGTTAACAGGTGAAGAATTTTCGCTTAGTTCGGGAATTAATGTTGGGTTGCTGGTGTAATTTATAACTTTTTCATTTGCTATTTCTTTAATAATTATTCCTTTTTTAGTGTCATTTTCATAGTTCTCCCACACAGGTGCGGGATTGCCATTAACAATCAATGAAGGTTGGTTTAATGGTGATGCAGTTGTGACAAAGTCGGTTGTCATATCATTTAATGCTTGTTCTGCGGTTTTATAAATATATTCATGAACAGTTGTGGTTTCTGCTTGCACTATTTCAGATGTGGGAGTTGTTAATTCCGAATTAATAGTATTAGTTTTTTGGTTTGAATTTACTCTCTTAACTCTAGAATCTTCAGTGTCATAATCGTGAGCAATGCCGTATAAAGGCATATCTTGGTCAGACATTTTACTATTATTGCTACCCATATTAGTTAAGTAATCTGGTTCAAAATCATCTTTATGCAATTCTTTACTAACTGTATCATCGACTGTAGTTACGGGTGAATCCGTAATTTCCTTAATTTTAGAAGTTTTCATCACATCTTCGTAATTAACTTCGGTTACTGTTTCTGATAGCCAATCTGACTCTGTAGTTCCTTCTGTTACTTCATTGAAATTTTTATCTATTTTTGTGGTTTTTTCAGTATCAATATTTTGATCTTCAATTGACTTAGATGATCGATTATAAAGTGCATTTAGAGCGTCAAAAGTTATTTCATCGTTTTCGTGTTTTATATCTTCTTGCATTACTTCTGTAGTCGTTGCTACTTGAAATATTTCTGATTCTGTTACTTTTATAATGTCATCTATAATTTTGTAGTCTTCAGTGGTCGAGAATATCTTTTCTTGCTCAACGGTAGCCTTTGATTGTTTATTAATTGTTTCTAAAGATATTACACTTTTATCATCATTCATTTGTTCTGGTTTAGTATTTTCCTTTTCATTTAATAGTGCTGGTTCTTCAGTGGTCATAGATTGTAAAGTGGTTGCTATTATGCTATCATCAGTTTCATTATTTTTATTTATAAGATCGAATGTTATTTCATCATTGTCTAAATTGTTTGATTGCGTAGTGCTATCTTGTCCACTTTCTCCTAAAGATTTTGAAGACCTTTCTTCTGTATTTATTTTGTCGTTATTAAGAACTTCTTGTGAGTTTTCTATAGGTTTGTTAGCATAAAGAAGAGATGAATCAACATTATCATTGTTTAACCAATCGCTTGTCGTAGTTGTCTCAACGTTTGAACTGAATATGTTTTGGTCTGGCATATTGTTTAATATTGATATTACTTCAGGTTTTGGTTCATACGATGGTTCATTTCTTATATTAAGATCAGATATTGAAATTCTTGTAGTTGTTCCACCTGACATAGAACTATCGTTACTTTCACTTTGCTTTGATTCCTCAGACGACGAGCTTGCCTTAACTAATAGTGACTTCTCAATATTTTCGTAGATTTTTTGGTCTTCTTCACTGTTAAAACCTGAATGATGTTCGGTAGTTTCAGAGAACTGATTGTTGGACTCCTCACTCATATCTTTATCTGTTGCAATATGAGTGTCACCGTCATTCATAAATGTAGGATCGGTTACCATCTGATGTACTTCAGTTGAATAAGTGGTGTGGTTTTCATCAGCTAAAGATAATTCACTTTCAATTTCCGCGCCTTTTATATTTGTTCTTGACTCTGATTCTGTTTCAGAAACTTGAAAAAGGTTTGACTCTGTAGTGATATCAGATTCTTCCTTAAAGCCGGAATTCGGGAAGAATTCAGGTATGCGGTCTGGTTTATTGTTCACTTCATCTCTAGGATCCGAGTTTGGTTCAGCCGTTGGTTCTAGTGAAGAATTATTTTCAGTTGTTGGTTGGTTTTGAGGAGAGTTAATATCAATCCCTGCATTCGATTCACGTTCTTTATTGTTGTTGGTTTCAGTAGTTGGCTCCGGTTGAGCTTCAGCAACGAATGTGGCCTGAGGTTCTGCGGTTGGCTCGGGTTCCGGTTGGGGTTCTGCAGCTGGTTCAGCAGTTGGTTCTGGCTCTGATTTTGGCTCTGCAACAGTTTCAAATTCTGAAGTTGGATCTTGCTCTGGTTTTGGTTCAGCACTGGGTTCAGATTCTAAAGTTGGTTCAGGCTCTGGTTTTGGTTCAGCACTGGGTTCAGGTTCTGAGGTTGGTTCTGGTTCTGGATTTGGCTCTGGCTGAAGGTGAGATTCATCTGCCGATTCTGCACTTAAATTAGGTTCAGCTGTTGGTTCAGGTTCTGCAGAAGGTTCGGCTGTTGGCTCTGGTTCAGGCCTTGGTGGTTCCGCTTCGTCATGTTCACTATGTTGACCAAATATATGTGAGAAGTTAAGATCTGGTTCAGATTCAGTAGTAGTTGTTGTTGGCTGAGAATTTGTATCTTTCCAATCAAATCTATTGTCTGTTATTTGGACCGATTCTGTTGTTGGTTTTTGCGTTTCTGGATCCTGTTTCGACGACATAGTGTGTGCATGGAAATTAGAAGTATTAGATTCCTCAGAACTTTCTGATCTACCTTGGGTATTATCCAAAATATTAACGCATTTTTTAGGAGAGTACATATCAATGATTTGCCCGGGCGGACATGTGCAAGTAAAATCAAGACTTGTTTCATCAAATTCACAACCGTGATCGCAGTCATTGTTGTTTACTTTGCACATGTCTAGCACAGGTCTTGCATTAACAGATTCCTCAGCTACATGATATACACTTATCATTCGATTACTCCTGTCTAGATAGCTGTTTAAATTCGTTCTTAAACTATTTGCAGTCAAAAGGTCTTCTGTATTTTCGGAGTTATGTTTTGGCACCCAATGAATTCGATAGGTTACGATGACAGATCCATTTCTGAAAAAAGAGAGTGGGCGTATTTAATACAGCATTTATATATACACAAATATAAATCTATATTCTAATCGATCTAATTAATTATCTTTTTTGAAAGTAGATAGAATTAAAGTTTGTAAACAAGATTAACAATCAACGGCAAAACTTGTATCTGGACATACCTTATCTGAATAACTTCAAGCGATATGTCATCACTAGATTGCATATCTGTTTTGTCAAATATTGCTTGTTTGAGTGCATTATTAAAAATTGAAACGAATTCTCGATATTCTTCACTGTCTGGATCCTGTAGAGCGGGTACAAACTCTTCGTTATCTATTCTTAATTCACCTTCCACCGTTCGTGGTACTGTGGAGTACAAAAAAAATCGTTAATTAGCGTACAAAGGAAGAAGCATATTATTATACTTTTATGACCGATCTAGTCTTGCGATGTTGTACGTCTAAAGGTTGCTGTGAATTAAAGCCTTTCCTTTTCATTTTAACTTATTTAACAGATGAAGTTTCAAACCGTGTCTTTACTGAATATTTTTCTTGAAAGCAATTTCAGTGTCCTCTTAATGTCTATTAATCTTTACAGGATATATTTTTATTGTTTTTACAAAATGGAATTTGATGTTGTTAAATATAATTTTATTGACAAATCAATGATAACAATATCGTCAATATGTATAAAGGTTATAAGCAGGTTAGTTCCCATTCCAATCAAATTATGTTGTGCTGCTCGTAATTCTTATTTTACTGTTTGGACAGGACGTACCATACATATTTATATCCGACTCATCTGATGAAATAACACGAGCGTCGTTGTCTGATTCAATCGCAATTGTAGTCTCTTCGGGATGATGGTGATCGTGATCATGGTCATGGTCATGTGTCGCGTGGTCGTGGTCAGAGCCACTGATGCCTCCAAAAGCTCGCGCTGAACTGACAGATGCGTTGTACTGCTCCAGCGGTGTTGGGGAATTGGAAAAGAGAATGCCAGCTGAAACATTACAATTAGTCAAATTTAAAATACTGTTTGTGTAGCATTCGGTTTCAAAAGTTAATTTAGAAAGAAGCTAAGGGATCTGTCTTGTACAAATATGTACTCTTTAATGTCAACCTTATTAACATTGATTTATAATTAATATTCATATGGTATTTAAGGCATATATTTGAGTACGATATTCAATACTTACTTGCTGCTAGCACTATAAGGGCTACAACTGCTGCAACAACTAGCCCTAGGAGAGTCCAGCAAAGAGGCCGCTTGCAGCCAGCTTTTTCGCCCCTCTTGTCAGCTGTCACATATAACTTCTCTCCTCTGTAATAAAGGAAAAATGTGTTTTATTTCTACACAATTGTATTAAATAAGCTTATGCCCGAATGAGTACATATGCTGATGTGACTTATTTGTAATTTTATTAAAATATATACAAAGAACAATATTATAGATAAGAAAAACAAACAACATAAAAATTATCTAGGACATGCTCACGCTAGCATATTATATGTCTTAGGGTAAGAATTAAAGTCGAACCTCAGCGCTAAGTATGAGTCTTGGTTCTGTCTCGATTTTGTAACTTTGCCTTGATATTAGTATAAAAATACTTATTACAGCAAGATTACGTATTGTTTACCTATTTTTTTTATTCGTAATATTTTAATGATTAATAATATATTAGTAAGTATTTATTCTCAAATACAGTAAAATCCCTTGTATGTAGAATATGTATTTGTAAGTGTAAAGTTATGTTGGAAGGAGGAACAGGGAACGCAATGCAAAAAGTATGCCAGTAGGAACGAAACCTAAGGGTTATTGAACGAGATCGACTATCAATTTAGATGGCAATTACATTATTTTAGGGCTTATTCAAATATTTATTAAGCTTTACTGAATAATGTGGCGATTTTAATAAAAAGCTGTCTGTAACAGGAGGTTTAAAAATAAATACCTTCATTCATTGATATTATGTACAATTTACCAGTTTAAAATCAATCAATGGCGCTACAACCTTTTTAGGTCTGGGATTCAGATTTCTGTATCTGTTTTATGATTATTTGTAAATCGAATGGGCAAGTAGGTGATCAGCCTTCTAAGCCTGTCGACTCACGGTGTTTTCCTTCACCGTTCGAGCTAATGTTAAATGCGCATATATAAAGAAAATTCTTCGGTGTACAGCATAGGGATCGAACCTACGACCTCAGAGATGAGACTCGCACGCTAAAGCCAACACTGCTCTTTAGTTTCTATGTTTAGTCCATAAAATATCATTTTTCTATGCCTTTTTTTCACTTTTAGCTTTGAGGTCACTTTTATTTATTTTAATTGAAGTATACTATCAAGAATTGTCTATCTTTTAAGCTAAAAAGATAAATCATGCTAAAAAATAAACAAAATGCTTATAAAGAAAACCGTTTACAAATTTGCCATATGTCTTGTATTGTCTCTGTAATTTGTCTACATGGAACTCTTTCGTTTGTGGTCAGATATGTATGATTAGACGTTTTAGTCCATAAAGCAATAATTTTAAAGAGTTAATTAAGAGTTCCTAATAAAATTGTGTTTATTTAAGTTCCATATGTGTATAAATAAATGTCATTATATTCTGATATATAGTAGTAATAACGGTTCAAGTCTCGAAATATCTAAAATTAATTTAAGTTTCCTTCCTGCATGATTTCGACAATTATCGCTAGTTGCTGAACATTGACCAATTCGTTATTATCTACCATTAGAAATCGGCGCGTGAAATACAGCAACTTTTTGAAATCGACATCGGTAATTTATTACTACTTTATTATAATCTGTGGACGAAGTACAAATAACTCGAAATCCAGTTTCTATTCTGATTGTCGGTAAATAATGTAAACACTTGGTTCACTTATAATATGCAAAAAAATAAAGAGAAGTTTGAATAAGTTTTTTATACTTGTTTATGTCATTTTGTCTTAATCTAATTAAGGCCCTTCTATGCGGAAGATGTTATAGTACCCACACATATTTTAGTCGATTTCATTACACTCATAACGGATGCGACGGATAGCCTAAATGGTGAGGTACGGGGTGTCCTAATACCGCTAATCGAAATTCAGTGAAACAAGTTTCAGAAAAACAAAAAAAAATTGGAAATAAAAAAAATATGTTGATATGTTCCAGGATCACTCGACCATGCTAACCACTCATCACCCGATCAATAAAGTCAAAGTCGGACTTATCGCCGACATATTTTAAAAAACATTTCTGTGTTTGTGCATGAAAAAAAGTGTCATTATTAAGCATTTAGATAAACACTTGGAACACAAACGTTATCTAGATATAAACCAATTAATTAATTATATATGTTTTATCTATACGACAATCATTACGTGCAAATTTGCACGCCGCGTAGAATATCCATCTGCAATATTTATTCATTTATCGCGAGAAGATCAGCCAATAATGGGACAGTAAAATGATAAATTCTATACTTCCATTACTATCCACTGATAAAAATACCAGAATGCTTCTGTGTCACAACATAAATACTAATAATATACTGACTATTGATGAGCCTTTGTGGAAACCTCCGTCATAACCCTTTGATACATAAAACACTGCGTATAACGATTGTTATTTTAAATAAATTTTCAATCGAAGAAAATCCCATTAAAACAGATAGTTAAAATAAAGAAATAAATGTTATTTTAATTATTCATTCTTCTTAGTATCAAGTTTATATTAAAACGACAAACCCAACAAAACTTGTTGACTGACGTGACTAAGGTGCAACAGCTTGGGCGAAATAAAATAAATAATAATAAATATAATAAAATAAGAAAAAAGTTTTTTCATAAAAATATTATAAGGGCAATAATAAAAGTGTCCGTTAACTTGCAAACTAATGTCTTTCTAACTAAGTAACTGGTGTAAGGTTAGGTTTAAGTAATCTTGACGGGGGCACACCGTGGGGGGGTTGGGGTTACACCTGGACCGATCCCCAAACTTCCCGCGTCACTTTAAAAAGTCCTACAATAATACAGGTTTTAAACTTTGCCACTCTCTTAATATTATATAAGACAAGGAAGTGTGGCAAAAGACAATACTAATTTAGTTGTTGAGTTAATTACGTTACAACTTTTGCACGCCAAGTTGTCTAATCATATCTATAGCTTATAGGATACGCTTAGTCAATGAATCAGTTCATTGAGTAACTTTTGACATTATGAATGGGAAATATCACGTTGTTGTAACATTGTCATCACATTATAGTAACTAGGCTATGTCGTAGGTACCATGATGCGTGTTGGGCAAGGCTCATAAATTACTATTTAAACTAGTATATGCTAAAGAATGATCATTTCAAAAATATTTATTTATTTACCATACACAAAAATATACATATAAAAGAGCAGGTTACATAAGTTATTAGGCAACGGGCAAATACAGTTTTAATAAAATTTAAATTATTGTCTACTTATACTAAAAATTACCTATAATGTAAAATACAAGTTTCCTTTTAGATCTGTGCTCTGAATAAGTTGTGTCACATGTATGCCTAAGAAAATAATCCACGTAACGTTAAAAGATATAATAATCCGTGGTTCAATGCGGTACTTTTGATTTCCTTGGCTGCACGTGCGTTGAATGGTACATTTGAACAAATCATGTGAAATGCATCTGAGGTATAGGAGTGCGATTGGACTTAGACATAATAACACAAAAGGTTTAATGCAAGATATTTTCGCGTTTCCATATTAGCTAGGGCCGGTGAAGAAATATAACTGAAGTAATTGAATCTTGCTCAGTGATAACATTACGGTTCGGTATTCAATTGTTTAGTATTACTTTTCATAATACAAGCTAATAAAAGTACTCCTTTATTTGTCATAATTACTTAATAGTTTAACGTTGATTTGGAGCAATATTAGCAATATTCCGCTTACCAATAAGCGGAATATTAAAACAAATTGAGAATGTTCTAATTCTAAATTGTGTGACGTGTTTATTGTCGTGTCTAAGGTTGTAAAGTTAAGGTTCCGTTCTAAGCTTCTATGTACTAATCTTTATAGTTTTTTTACGTGGAATTTGTCTAGTAAATAGAGTGTGGGGGGGGGGGGGGTGATTTAATGAACTAGCTGCACAAAGTATGCGGTAATAGGACGTAGAGCAATAGTAAAAGACAAAAAAATCTAATGCAGCAGTTATGTTAATAAAATATAACATGGGCTTAAAATGAGACTACTACTTCAGTGTTGACAAGATGAAATGGAATGTCAGGCACGGGACAAATAACAGTCGCTTCAACTCATCCTCTATTGTTTAAATTTCTTTCAACAGAATCCTTTGTCTCTATATGAATATGCAACGGCTTTCTAAATATCTGTAACTGGAGTTTTTAGGGGTCCTGTGAAGATTTATTCCACCAGATTTATTCCGGATATAACGACGAAATTAGAGACTTCATCGTCGTTATCATACGCGAAATCCACTGTATTTATGAATTGGATTGCAATGTAACGTACATACATTTGTAATTAGGGTTTTAATAAAATATGAATTAGCGGATTACGCTGATTAAATATAATTTATAAACAGATTATGATAAGCTGCGAATTGGTCTGCGATTAGTTAAACAACAATAACCTAATGTTAATAAATGAAGAAGTTCCAAAGTTTATGAAGACTTATTGTTTGTTATGAAATTCCTTTGTTTTTACCCTACATAGTAGCCTATTAGAAACGCGATTAGGCAGATCTGTGGCCGAGAACTAGGCAGCATGGGTGTCAAATCCCCCATTTCCTAAAACGGCACTTTATATGCTTTAAAGGCTTGGCGTCTCCGGCCCGGGCTACTACGACTACGGGACAGCTACTTAGGAAATACGAAATACAAACCTGGAATTCATGAAATATAAGACTATTTTGTTTTAAGGGTCAATATTTGCTTGCCAATTTTTACCAAAATCTGATATAACGACATCGAAGGGCCTATTCATTTTTGGTCATAACTATAAACCGATAGTTGTAACAGCCGATGACGTTTTTATTAAATACTTGATAGGTACAATAGAATTCAGCCGGGACTTTTGATTTTGGTCAATATAACCGGTATGTTGTTCTAAACGATGTCGTCGTAAACGGTTGTAACTGTATTGTACTGATTTGATCTAAAACTCTTTCTTGTGCCCCGTAAAGTTATAAATTACATTTTTAGAGTGTATAATGCCTAAAAGACGTGGTTAACGGTTAGTTAAAAAATCGAACACGTACTTGACTAAAAGCAACACTTATCCAATGACAAACGGTAACTTTGAGCCGGATTTTGGTTAAACAAAAGCTTGTTGAACGATAATAATTAGCGTTTACTGTATTTTCTAAAGCCTACGTTTGGTGGAAATTTTTCGTGATGCGTGTGACATCGTATTATGTTTCGTTTGCGAGAAATACATTTCTTTTGCTGTCTTGCCACCCAATAAGAAAAATATTTATGACGTATTTCTAACTAGTTATTATTTCTCCTACATAACTATGAATAAATGATGAATATTTAAAAAATATGTTTAAAGGAGTTTCTAAGCCAACGACTCTTATAATCTCTCTCAACTCAACTACTATGTTCTACTACTAATATGAGCAGCATAGTTGGCTCTTATGAGAAACAAATTTAACTTTTGTTATTTTGTCGACTTATTAAACTTTATTATTTGTCTATAGTAATTATGGCCATATTATTTTTATTTTTAACTTTAACTAATACTTTACACCGCAAAGGTGTTTATAAAACCGCTAGTTACCGCTTTCGAAAATAGAGATTTTGAAAAAAAAATTGAAACCATTATGTTTTGCCTTTTTAGCGACATCAAGTTCTATAACTATATCTACGACTGTTAAATTGACAGTTTCACGGCCTTTAGAAGGACTTTATCCATCATGGCTTTGTAAATGTCACAATCTATCTATATGAATATTTTAACACAGATTATATCAACGTTACTTATTCGCAAGCTCAAGGCAATTTGACATTCCGCGCGAAGCTGTCAGTTGGAACATACATGATACGAATTTGAAATTAGCATGTTTGTGAATCTTATGAACCGTTGACGCCTTTACAATTGGTAACACCTTCACGCTTTTTATAATCACCTATGAGCGTTGACGAATTAAAGCATAACGATCGAACGTATGTAAATAATTTTCGCCTGTTAGCGATAAAGCCTCCCATTGTCTGCCTAATTAAATCAGTTTTCTGATTATTTGATAACTTAAATTTAGTGTTTAATTAATAATTACATCAGTCGGTACACCTTACCTTGTTTAAGGTTAAGAAACTTTATATTTTTGCGGTACTACAGTCCTATTCATGAGAGTCGGCCATATAGAGATTCTTATAATATCTTTTATTTATTTTCGAACTGCTAAGAGTGACGATATGACAATAGATTCAATATGTTTCCAATAATAGGGAACTGCTCTTAAAATTCACTTTAAATAAATTCTGTAATTCGATGTGATTGATTGGTTATTTCACGACAGTTAGTAGAACAAGGACCTTTGTATCGAATATGAGTATTGCGGTTACAATCAACACAAGTTGGGTTTGTATCACATGCGAAAAATCTAACCTTAACATAGATATAAATGGAAAGACAAGTCAAAATAATTACGATTTATTAGTAGCCTGTCTATGAGCGCGTGCTTAGTATCTAAAGGTTAGATATATTTTTCTATCTATGTAAAGGAAAAGTGAAATATTGGCGCCTGTTTGTTGCTACAAAACGAAACGTGTCCAAAATTACGCTCCTTAAGTTACTAAATGGCTTGATCAACCAGACAATAAATAAAAGTTTATAACAAATTACAAAGTAAGCAAAATATTACATCTATTAAAAGATAAGAAACGTAATCATGCGATCAAGGGACAAATTATCGCAGCTCTGAGATCGAATAATACTGTTAGCGCTAAATAAAAGCAATTGTAGGCTATCTCACCTATCACTATACTTAAGTGTTATCACCGCCATTATATATACAATGTAATAATAAAATATTTAAATTGATAAATTTATAAATGTGGTTCTTGCTTTTAAAAGATATGTAAAATATCACGTTAGTCATTGTTTTGAAAAACAGTAATGTTTTTATGTTTATTACTGTCCTTTGTTCGTTTTTTAAGTAAAAACATTCTTTGTAATTTTAAAGAACATTATGCACCAAGATTAGCTTAACTTTAAGCTTCCTTACCTCATGTATTTCCTGTGCTCGTTAACTGGAACGAAGTATTCATCATACGGGTTCGTTGCATTCATGTCCAACTCCACATCTTTTTTCTTCGCGCCGTTCTTTGGTGTCAAGTTTATTAGTTCCAAATTGACGGCTTCTAGAGTTTTCGTATCCCCATTCGCTTTGTGGCCGTTCTGTGGGAGGGTTGACGCGAAGGAATCATTATGGTTCGGGTCTTCATCATGCTGGTAGGCCCTGTTGTCGAAGCCTGCGGGGGAGGGTGGAGACGGAGGCCGATGTTGCGGCCGTGATGGCTCCCGCGGCGACGCGGATCTGCTGTGGTTATCCATTAGTTTCGGAGCTGACTGACATCTGGAAAAAAAGGTTTACCTTAAATACTTGATTCAAATCGCCTGACGTATCATGAACAGTAAAGGAAAAACAATGCGTATCAAAACCTTAACTAGTTGAGGTAAATCACAACAGTATTGCAAAAAGGGGGTTTTGTAGAATGAACAAAGTATATTTATCAAGTTTTTGTTATAAAGTACTTGTATTTCTCTCGTCTATAATAAATACTAGATCGATTAAAAAGTTATATGCTTTTGTCTACATTTTTACTGAATTCATTTATGTAATTAAACTTTATAATGTCAACCACAATAAGGGCCCTATAGATCAGGTAAACGAGCTTAATTAGCTACCTAAAGTGGATGGGTACGATCTCGAAAATATAACTATTTCAGGGTATGCTTATAAAGAAAAATACTTATTGTAACAGTTGATTTGTGTCATTAGTGGGACTTCAAGTGAAAATAGCTATAAATAAATTCGTTAATAACATGTGTCCTTACACTCAGTAGGCCACAGACGAGGCAAGCAAGCTTTTACTGATTCAAGTTATGTAAATACTCAATTATCTTTCTTCAACACTAAATCGCGCAAGACTTGTATTGCACCGTAAATAAAAATTAATGCCCCACACTAAATTACTTAGCTAATAGATATTATTGTTGATTTCTAAAACATATAAGGTATTGGGGTACGGCAAAGACGAAACTTAGCGCTCCAAACTCCTCTAAGCCAAAATGCAATACGTTTTTGACATGTCACTCTTTAGTCTCGTTTCTAAATCATATATCTTTGCAGTCTTTCTATACTGATATGTCTTTAACAAACGCGATGCGAAACCTATTTAATACTAGCATAGTCTTGTCTGTGTGATCAGTAATCCTACAAACAAAAATAATCCTTAAAACAATATAAATAAGCGGCAAACTTGCGTAATGTATTTAAGAGATGCCTTAAGAGAATGGAAGAAGCATCAAAGGTTGTAAATGTCAGATTCCTCACGTGGGCCAAGGGTCAAGGATTGTTTTAATCAACGAACAATATATTTTTTGTTCGATTTTATTGAACACTGTAGTAAAGTTTTTTTTTATATTTAGTATAACGTACTCTGAACTCAACCTTTGGCCGAAATTAGCTTATGATATTTGACTAATAAAAACAAAAATCCTTGGTATATATTATAAAATTAGTGCAAAATAATTTAAAAAGTAATCTATTTTATACCTTATCCTTGCTATATCCCTTCTTCTACTTAATGGAGAGCCAATAATAGACCTAGTGTAATAGTACCGCGCATGCGCAGACCTCGGTGTCCGCGGAGTTTTTCTATATCGAACATCCCTTACTAGATTCCCTCCACCAGTCATATTCACAGATCACAATTCCCAAAACACTTGTTTATGGTCGAGGCGTTGACATTTTTTCTTTTTTTATGGAGGGAATTATTACAACCCAGGGTTGACGTCTGCGCGATCCGACAAAACACTCCAGTTTCAGTTGACGAAGACAACAGTTATGAAAACATTAATTGTTAGTATTGTTTACAAGACACGGTGTGTTCCAATGATTATTGAAATATTGCATATTTCATTTCTATTTCGTGACTAAAATTAAATTTAGATCTGCCTATGGTCTAAATCTAAATACGTAGAAACTTTTATCCTATGGGTAGATTTAAATTCAGAACATATTCTCACTAACATATTCTCTTGAGTTAAATAATCAGAAGTCAGGATGCCGATGGAACACAAAGGTTATATTTTAGCCTTAGCCCAAGGAGATATTTCAAGGGCGTGAATTTTTTTCTAAAAATAAATACAACCAATAGGACATGTGAACCTTTGAGCCTGCTTCAAAGTAAGCATCACTTTTTTCATGTAAAAATCCCAGATATTAAAGAACATACGCAATATATCCCTATGAAGAGATCGGCCTGTATACAAATAGTTTCTTGATGAACAATCAAGGTGAAAAATAAACATGCAAATACCGCTATTCAATTGCATTACTAGAATATAGTAAATACCAATAACGTAATCATTTGCAAGATATTTTGACAAATGACTGTTCTTTTGGTAGTGCTAAACGCGGGATTCTACTTCTGACAAATTTTGAATTAGACATTTCTTATTATGGGATTAACTGTCTATGCTTATTATCCTTATCAAATACAGGCTTATTTCTAAACGATATAAGTATTTGGTACCAGATATTCATTTGCGTAGTATTGTGATAGTATACATAGATATTTGTATTAGCTATTATTGAAATCTTGGTAAGAAAAACATTTTTAACGTGAGCCTAAAGAAATCTATAGAGGTAGTTAAGAGCTTTTGTATTTTTGTATCGAGAAATTTATCTTTAAAGTTAAAATTATATAAAGTTTCTGAAAATCATTCGACAAGGTAAAAATTGTAGTATTTTCGAGTTTTCATATAAGAAATTTCATTTTACAACTGACGATATTAAAAATGAGTTTTTTTAATATATAATTTTTTCTAGGTATTAAAATCTATCAATACGTATTTAAATCTGTCTATCATAATTAAGTGTAACTTAACTGACTTAGTAAATTTATTTATTTAACCAACGGTATAGGTATAATAATTTTTATAAAGTAAATTTTTCATTTGTAAGTTTTTTTTATAGATTATATGTTATATACATTTACGTTGGTATTGGGACTACGAAATAAATAACAATGAAAAAGTAATTGTATTTTATTAACTGTAAAACTAAGCTTCATCAAATCAAAATAACTATGTTATGCAGGCATTCCAGCCAAGTAGTCTAGATGTGAAAGGGAACCTAGCCGCATACTAGACCAACGGCATACTGCTTACCAGTTTATACAACCTTAAAGGACGGTAATAATTTTTTATCATATTATTTATGTACCGTGTTGATTAGCAAAAACGTTGATCAATTAACATTTGTTTTAATACTGAAGTTAAAGTTTGTTAGGTTTAATCTTTGAATCGATTTTGAATATTCTTTAACCTATAGAAAGCAACGTTATTTGTACCGCAGACTATGCTTTAACCCGAAAGTGAAAAGAATTTTGTGGTAGTCGGATTTGCAAACTTGAAAAAATAACGATACGGTTTAAGAACGATTTAACTATGAAACACATATGAGTGACTGTGAGATAAGTTGTACAGCTTGATATTGCCTACAAAGGTCAGCTTATCAAACTTTTGTATTATTAAAAACATATTATATTAGCGTTTAAGATACAGGCTAGGCTTAGTATAAACGCTAGTGCTCACAGAAGCATATTATGTATAAGGTTAACCAAAATTAATATGTATGTATCTCAGCGTTTAATTGCCTATTGTATGTTTACAACCTTTAGAATGTAAGTTCAAAATGTAATGTTTTTTGAGTCAAATAAAGTAATTTTTGTATAAAAAAAAATTAAAAACATATCCTCCCCTATCTATCTATCTGTTCGACATAAAATCAAAAACTGTTACACGGAATTGATTGTCTTCGCCAATAACGAAAATTATTTCTAAGGAAGGTTTAGGTTTTAGAACATTATATTTAGTAAGTTAGTTTCAAGCTGTAAATCTTTCTCAATAAATAAAATATTTGGTGAAGTCTGGTTACGCTTGGCTGCGCAAAGCCATGGTGGGTGCTAGTTAGACTATGTAATTAGTTATATTATATTATTTAATATTAATTCAATGCAATCAGTAATTATTGCCGATTATATTGAATATAATGAATAACGAAACGGAAAGCGCATACTTTTTGGGAGAGATTATGAAATTATAGGCAATAATCACCGCTGCCGAAAACATAACCTTTTTGTTGTGCATTCGCACATTGTGCACTCGCACAGTCCAGTGTCAAAAAGCTCCCCCAACTCTTCGCTAGACCGACCTATTTCTGAAGCGTATGAGAAAACTTAATGTATATATAAAAAGGTTTTCTAATAATTTTTAAAAAATATCTTAATTATATACTATTTTTAGTTAAAATTTAAGCCTACATAAGCTGTAAACAAATTATTAGTTCTGCTTGAATTACGCACTTTTTTGTGTGTTGTCCTAAATTTATATCTAGTCATTCAAATTTAGGTTTATCTATTACCAAATGCTCACTAACAGTATTAGAAACAACCAAATTTCAGTAATATTCAAGGCCGAATCGATTTTACTTTCACCGACGTCATAATAAAATTCATATATATAAGTTAAGTTAGACTTAAACGTGAAATATTATATAAATATTTAAAAAAATACCATAAAATATTCTTCAGTCCACATTTATATAGAAACGCCTCAGTCGGGATTCAAGTTATTTTGTGACGAGATAAGAATACTAATCTTATAGGATGGGACGATTAATATGCAAGGTTAAGAATACAATGTAGGGGTGCCTACGTATACGAAATTGATCGAAATCCCTTGTATGAAATATATACCTTTTATAATAGAATACAAATAATACATATGTGCGTCTATTTGTTTCATATATCATGTCCTATCCTAAATTTGTAAATCTTCCATTTATTGAAGGTTCTATAGAACCTCTCTGACATTTTCTGATAAACCTTTCAAGTGGTAAACGAATAGCAATTGTATAATAAAAGATTTTCATGCAGCTGTTATTGAATTGTGCATTATTAATGAACTTAAGTTACTCAAAGTGGATGGCAATTAACAATTTCAAAAGAAAATTTATGCTCAAAAGCGTCGAATGCGAGGTCGAGTATTGCAACCAATAATTGTTAGTCAATGCATGTGTGTTGATGGTTTTAAGGTCTAAATTTGCATGAACCTTGTGTTAAGTACCTTTCAAGTGACCACAATCAAACATTCAGAGCGAAGCGTGTTGCAGTATTCAATATTAGGTAATTCCGATCATGCCTGTTACTTACGTAACCGAACAAAATCTGCATAAAATGTTGACTAACTAGTTTTAACATACGCTTAAGTCGAGGTTTAATTAAATTTTCAACGTATTACGACTCATGCTTTAGAAGAAGGAATGTTTAGCCCACGTAGAATCTGAAGGTTCTACGGTAGTGTGGGAAGCACCTGAGCATTTGAAGCTTTTTGGGTAGAGATCCTTAAATCTAGGGCGCTTAAAAACGTCTAAATACTTGCAGGAAATAGAAGATTAGCAGACGTTCTCAAGCCAATTAACATTGTGTGGATTGTCAAATGCTATCTGGATGGCAGTTAAAAATACCAGGCAAGTCGTTTTTTCGTTTGTTTGTTTTTTTAAGAAAATGCGGGAGGAAATTTCAAAAAGAAAAATCAATTGAAGGGTGGGGGACAAATTGTACACCTGTGGTATATATTTTAACTGATATTATAATAAGATTGAACAAGCTAAGCTAGTGTCACAGGTATCATTTAACATGCAACTAACTTCCGTCTCCGTCCTGGATAAAAAACCGGAAATTTTGTTCATTTGGCTACACGATGATGTAGTTAAAAAGGTTTCTTTGTTACAGCAAATCAAGGTTTTTGCCGTTTCAAACGATAAATTAACTTCACTCTTCATTCACACTATACTCATGGACTAAATCCGTTCGATAGTGAACATAAAATTATTGTTATGATAATATATATATAACATGTCTATATGTTTTTGGTCTAAACATAATTAATCCGCTTTAATTTAATTGCCGAAGAATTCATTTAATGACGTCATTTGATGATGCCATCAGTAAAAGTAAGTCATCAAAGGTTAAGTTGTGTGAAATTCCTTCCATACTTCACGTGGGTGTGTTTGATTCATGAACATATGCAATACAGCCTTAAATGAAAACTATTGTATTCATTGGTAAGGTGTTAAGCACAATGATGATTGCTAACTTTTATACTGTGGGCTGATATTCCTTGTTTAGAAGGAAGTTTGCTTAACAAAGAAATGGCTTCTGGTTAGAATTGAGTTAAATTACTATAAAACTTGGGCATTTATCAAGCTCGACCTCGCATCATAAAAAATCAACAAACCATTGTCATTACATAAATCATTAATTTAAAATGATTTAAACTAATTTACTAAAATTTGAATTATAATTATAACATCTAAAAGACTTCCGTATTCGTCATCTAGATTATTATTTTAATTCAAAACTGGTTTCTTAGTCACTGTAATATTTTGAATACCAATTGTGCACCAGCTGAGCAAATTTAAACACAATATATTCGTGACTCACGTGGAATGTACCTCGCATCCGTGCTTGTAAGGGATATCAAATACATAAACTTCTAAGCTTATTTGACGCAAAGGCATATTTCAAAGCTCTTAGTATCGTAATAACCAATATAATGAGTTGTACAACTGTGTAAAAATGTGTCAAACGATATAACTTTAAAGTAACCAAAAGTACGACAGTCACTTTGCCAGAAGGCTCGCAAGAGCGTTGGCGGGCTTTCAAGAATTGATACGCTCTTTTCGTGAAGGATCCTAGTCGTAAGTTCTTTATATTTTATTGGAAGTTTTTTGTCAAAATGTTTTTATTTTCAATTTGATGCAAGTATATATCCATTGTCTTGCTCGAGACGCGCGAGAAACTTTAAAATTGGATTTTAATATCGTAAATGAAAATGAATCCCTAACATACATGTTGCATTTGGCAGGTAAGTGAAATAAATTGAACAGGTTTCACAATCCGCCCTCGTGGTGTCGTGACACCAGCTGACCTCGTTCTGACTTTGAGTTTAATCTGAACTGAATTACAAATAGTCAAAGGCATTATGAATTGGCTATCAACCAGACTATTGTTGACAAGTGTTAATGTGGACGTTAGTACTTGTGAGCGACCGTCGTTCGGTTCATAAATCTCTTATGCAATGCTTTAGTTCTATATGCATGAAACTAGGCTCTGTTTTTACTTAGCTTGTTTGTGATTTAACTATTAATATTTCGTATCTTTAGCCAAATTTATCGGTGGTAATGTTATTACATTTAAATACGGTTAAAATATTTAAACAATTGATCAGTAAGAAGGTTACTTAAACTGACTTATTGATAAACGAACTTAGTTAAGAAGCTTAGTTCGCTAAATAATCTTTTGTCACATTAATTTTTTTATTTGGTAATAAAAAAATATTGTGACTAATCCTACAATTATCATAAATTACATATAACAAATATATAGCCAAACAAAAATGAAAGGAAAAAATCAATAAAAATATTAAACACATTTAACTAAGTAATACCTGATTCGGCTGTTGTGTGATGGTGTGTCAGTATGCACGTGAGGGTATGTATGTGGGGTGTGTTCATGATGGACGTGATTTAACTCTATGGATATTCTCATTACTCCTTTTAAGCGTATTTCGCGATTGATTAAATAAGTCGAGCTTAAGTAGCTATCACATGTTGTATTTAATTAAAATGTTTTACCAAAGATAAGAGAACATTAAATAGGTATTTGAGGTTCTGAATACATTTATTAATAAAAGGTTAGTCTTGATGTCTTTTACTCTAAGTTTCTCGCTCTAAATGTTATATAGTTGACAATGTTCACAACAATTTACGTTAGTTTAGAAGTAGACTAAAGTGAGCACAACTTGCTGTAATATGGCACGACAGCCTTTAGAGTAAACCAGCTTAATTTTGACTGATGGTTTCTATTTGATGTGTACTTATCGAGTTGTGATGTGCTCTAGAATTTGGTATTATAATAACAGACTAGGCCATCATTAAATAATTACTGAATAGAATGGACGAAATTGCTTCGTGCGAAGGACAGGCACGTAAAAACATGATTGATTATCATCATCAAGCTCGATGTTATTTTGGTTTTGATTCAGAATGAAATGCAAAATGGCTTTAACGAAAATATAGCCTTCTTATCTTTAGACTTTATATGAAAGGTTTGGTCTAATAAATAACTCATTTTGTATTAAGAAATTGCGTGTAATTATCACATATTAGATTTTTGGAAATTGAACATTACCTAAAACGATTTCGTCCGCTGTGTATTACGACATTATATCTAACATTAATGAAACATAACCACAAACCAAGGAACTGAAACATCAGTGAATAATGCCTAACCGAAGCAAACCAGACAAGCGAAAGTAACGTCTAGAAAAAGTATCGAAAAAGTAAATGCAATCATTTCGTATTTAATGGCCTCTGTAGAAATTATGACCTCTTTTTATTATTTTGACTTTAAAAAGCTGACAATGCACTTGCGCGTCAGCTATTGTCGTTGGGTGTCTATGGATTGTGGTTGATGGAGTCACGGAATAGCTTTTTCGAAGAAACGCATATAATGTTTGCATGAAAACTCAGTGTTCCAAATTTTTTATACAGACGCAGTACAGCGCTAATTGCGAGCCTAGTTGCTAATGGCGTTATAGGAGAGACACACAGATTATATGTAATTAATTAATTTGAAATTTGATAGCAGAAACAAGAAGTATATTAGTTTATTATATATGAATATTTCATACGGATAGACTAATTTTATTTTGTTAAGTACATGTTATTTGTGCCAGCATAACAAGTGCAATTAAAAAATAAAATTAGCTTCCTTTGAACCATTTTTGGTGGTGTAACTGTAAAGATGGTGAGTGACCATCGTCGCAAAGGTAAATGACCTGTAGTTGCGTGGGTTTATTGGCAATTGCTTGGACGAAATTGCAACGTTTAAAGATCTAATGCACGTGGGATTTATGGCGTCCTAGTAATCGATTTTATGTGATTTCATTTGATTTGTTTCGATAACAGGTATGTAGTGGAGGTTTATGCCTGATATTCTCTTTGTTTGGTCTTCGATGGTTTTGTTTTATTATTTACACTTCGCTGGAATAATATAGAACTATCGGTGTAACTTAAATGATTGGAGAACATCCTTTTGCTGAGGTCTTTTGATAACATACACCCAATCCGCCCGCATCCGCTTCTCCCCTTGCCCTTCTCGCTAGTTCGAACCTGGATTCGCCAGAGATCCACTGTACTCCAGAATCAACGATGGTCGCGAAGTGTAGATTGCAAACAGTCCAAAATGGCTCTGCCGGCTGTGAACCCGCAACTTACTAAGCGACTTCTAAACCTGAACAGAACCAATCTCAAAACAATCATAGGGACAATCACGGGCCATTGTCTCCTTAACAAACATCTTTTCGTCCTAGGCGCAACAGACAGCCCCTTGTGCAGAGGCTGTTTCAGCGCAGAGGAATCAGTCACCCACGTAGTCCTGGAATGCGAGGCTGTGGCTAATCAACGTACAAAAATCCTCGGAACAGTGAGGTCGCTCCGCGAAGCCTGTGAAGTGCCCGGGAGACTTCTGTGCTTCTGGAAGGAGTTGGGCTGGCTAAATTAGCCAGGGCTTCTACGCACAACGGACCGACTACGTGTCTAAGTGCGGAAATTGAGTCCACCTACCTAAACCTAAACCTAAACATACACCCAAACAAGCCTAGCAAAAATCTTATCCTTGTAACTCACATCATCGCTCATTAATATCTCATAATTTAATATCTTAGTTTATCATATAGAAAACTGTACTATAGTTGTATTTTCAAAAGAAAAATTAAGTCTATGACCACAATCTCTAAAAATACCTGAATAGGGTCAAATCAGTATACAATTCTGAAACCAAAATTCGAGTTACCCAGAAGAGATCTTTTATTACCGATGAGGCCGCCTTTATTACACTATCAATGCTCGATTGTTAATAAGTCAATAGTAGAATACAATATTTTCCCGGAACTCCATCGCTCAACATTTACACGAGTATATGTAGTACTACACAACATTAATATGACAATGATTCCGTTTCATTAAGGGTTGTGGGACTTATTTTTACCTGACAGGTAAAACCCCTTGTATACTGGGAAGTCCGATTATTTTCCGCTCGTGAATAAGATCGCAGGTAATCAGCATACGTATTCGGTAAATAATTGTTGACCGGTTTAAAACAATAGACTATCGTAACAAACGCTTTTAATGGAGCATTTTTCCCACTTTATAACTGATTCATAGAATTCTGATTTTAATTAGAGAAATCCTAGACGCAAATTGTGAGAAATGTTGGATAATATTTAAACTTGCTAATTTACGCGCAAATTCTTAGATTAAAATTTACCGTTATGAGGTTTTAGAGGCGTAAAAAATTAAATATATTATTTTAATTCATTTTTGTATATTCAATAATTATAATATTTCTTCTGAATAAGAGAATTTATTATATATTAATTAGTAAACAATACAGTCAAAACCGTTTACGACGACATCGTTTAGAACAACATACCGGTTATTTTGACCAAAATCAAAGGTCCCGGCTGAATTCTATTGTATTAGGTACTTAATAATAACGTCATCGGCTTTTACGATATGAGTAGTTCCTTCGAACAAACAGATTTTGACTGTACTGCCACAGATCTTTTCAGAGGAAGTAACTAGTACCAGAGGACAAGTCTTCTACCCTTTTCGAACCTCACCTGAGGCTTTTCAGAAGACAGTGGCTGAAATTGTACTAACAACAACAACAACGTAACATATGAAGAGCGCGAATATAATAAGGAAAGAAAGAAATATTGGGAGTAAAGAAAAATATCATTTGATAAAAGAACACACTGTTTAAACTAATCGAGTTTATTAAGTTTTTTACCTCCTTTCGGTGTTCAAAGCATAAACGGTAGATTATTGATTCTTGATTAGTCACTATGCTTGGTCTGTGGTTTAAGGAACGCGGTAAGACCTTGTTCTTAAGGCTGATTATATTGTTCACCTTTTACTTGTGTTATTCATTGCTATATTATAAGGTTGCATAGAAATTGTCAGGTTATATAGAAAACTGTATAATTAATGATGTTTATTATTCTTTTTACACAGTCAAAAATATTATTTATATATTTTAATTATTTTGTTAAAGAATGTGAGAAAGTAATAATGTTATCAATTAATGTGATGGAATTCCAGAGCGGCGTAATAAATAAATGGTACCTTAAATAATGTTTTGACGTTAAATAACTTTGGCCTAACAATGCCAATAATATTAGATGATGTTAGATGCCATCTAGAGACACATATCTATACGTAAGTAAATAATAAAGACTGAGGATAAATAAGCAGTGCTTTGCAATATGTTATAAATAACTTATAAATTATTATTATTGGCTTATTTTTAAGTTTTGCTCAGAATTATGGTACCTTCTTGTGTATCGTCTGTTCTCAATAAAGTATATCTGACTATTGCAAAATTATGTTTTATATTCGCCTCAACCACTCATGATAACAACCTCGTCGTAGGAACTATTTCCGGCGAAAATAAGAATGCTGGCCACTGCCACTGAAGTGATAAATACAATCGGCGCAAAATGTATGTCTATTGTCTATTGGCGAGAAACGGGACATCATATATGTTATTTCTACATATACAATAATAATAATAGCCTTTAATTCAGATACATTTACATTTAAACATCTGTGTGCCCTTTTTTAGCTTTGCACTGTGCCACTCTCTGCCATGTCCCTCAAACCTGTACCTAACGACACAGCTCTTTAATGTGGTCTATCCAACTTTTTAGTTGTCTACCTATATAGTTTACAGCAAACAACATCAACGAAAGACAACACTAGACTGCCTAAAGACGTTTTTGGAGTCTTTAAGGTAATACAAATGTTTACATTAAAATATATAAGAGTTAGCAATGAGAAATATTTCAATGACTTGGTGACAAGACACTAGTCATAAAGAATTTAGGCGTGGTGATCACACCATACCGGCACACAATTGTATTGAAGTTGTTTTAAATATGTAATAACTTGTTGCAAGAGTTCAATTGTGACTCGGTGACTCATAAAGTATTTCAATTTAAGAAACTTTTTTTTTCTCCCATATAACATTTGCAACAAACAATAAGATTGCAGTTAAGAAGGTATTGAGACTGGTTTCCAAACTATGTAAGAAGCTGTGATATGGATGCGGGCTTTTTTGAAATAACAAGCAATCTTATTAAAATGTGTCGTTTATTCGTAGAGTTTTATATATTAGTCTATTTTATAAACTAGAATACTTGTTTAAATCAAATATACTACTTTTTAAATCTTTCATTAAAATTGTGACAGGAGGAGGCTAGGAGTTACGTTTTTACATTATCGTTTGAGTCATTTGGCATTTTCTCCGACTTAATAAAATTGTTTGGAAAATATAAAAATAAATATTTAAGGAAACATGTATATATACACCTACTTAATCCTGAGAAGGATTTAGATGTAATGCACATTGTTATATGTGTGTTAATTTTTTTTATTTAGTTTATTCAGGTATGGTGAATTAACTGATTTAGGTATTTACCACAGATCATAAGCCGATCGCTGATAGCTAAGCATCTACATACTTTTAATTTACTTACGTAAATTACCCTGACACATAATCTAAAAAAAGAAAAATTAATCGTAAAATATCTAGCTAAGCGCTGAACTTGAAGACCTGGAAGGCTGGACCAATTCAAGTAATTTACTTTATTCCTTGAACTTTGGGGAAGGTTTTTATCGAAAGAAACGTAAAAACAAGTTTTCTTTTTCTATATTTGTGAAGGCAAACAGTCTCTATGCATAGCAAAATTTTCCATATTTCTAAATCGATAGGCTAAGTAAAAACCGTGTGGGTAGCTAGTCAATAATAACTTCCCATAAAAACTATGAATATTTTGGCTATTTCTTAATTTCTAATAGATACGTGTAACTGTAGGAGCATCTTACTGCAAAGTACAAATTGAAGAGAATATTCCCATATCATTAAACAAGTATGTGAGAGTGAAACGATTATCCATTTGCATCGCCTAACTTTCATCTCAGAACCTCTCTAAGTTCCACGACTCGTACGGACACATGAACTGTAGAAACTATGAAGCCTTAAGTAAGATTCAGAGTGGAGACTTAGCGACAATTATGACTCGCGTTTAAAAACATATTTAAAGTTTTCGATAAGAATCTACTAAATCTTACTATAGAATATTATACCGTATTGAGAGAAAACGATACTTGAAAACTCATGATGCGATTTGGATCTAAACGGACGGCAAACGCGTGTTCGAGTACGTGTACTCAATAAATATAAAAACATTATTATGTGAATGATTATAATTGTTACGTTGAGCAAAGTTCTGTTAAACGAAAATGTTTGCCTAAATTTCCAAACATAAGAAAATATCTAGAAATGCATAAATTTCTTAACAAAAAAAAGAATACTAAAAGAAAACTTGATATACATATGGTTGGTAATGGTGCCCGTAAAGAATAACAAAAATCCTATTATATTATAAATCATTTCAAAGGATGGTATATAATATAGTCCTTGATATTTATTACTTTATTTGTAATTTTAAGTGCGCATATTACTGAACTACTCCCGATTCTAAACAATAAATAATTCTAAATACCTTGACTTTGTCGACTCGAATTTATCAGTACTTTCGATCCCGATTTAAAAGATGGCGCTGGCTCTACTTACAGCTATTACAATATTCATAACACTATTACGTGATGTTTATGTGTAAATAAATAGCCTTGATTTCATCTTGTACTATTTACGATTATGAAGATTAGCAAATTAGTTGATGATTATACAAATTAATTAGGAATTTGTTAATTAAACATTAATTGCTTACTGTTAAGAAATAGGCGGTTACATAGTTCCGCAATGTCTATGTTTTTAACCAAATTAATGTTGAGTTTGTTTTTAGTATTGTTACATAAAATATATTTTACAATATTATACAAATTGTTTATCTATTGTATAAAAACATTTAATTGTATAATGTGTAATATATTTTGTTAAAATTTGGCCTATGCTGTAAATAAAAAAAAATGTAATAATTATTACACAGAGGGCTGAAAATGGTACACTAATGAATTAACTATTTTTTACAATTTGCTGACGTGTTTATTATATTTAAAAATAATAATAAAAAAGCATGATCTCGAATATATTTGGGATTTAAGTCACAAGTTAAAATAACAATTGTGATAATTCAGTTTAATAGGTCTGATCTTTTAAATGTTAAGCTTGCGGAAAGGTAATAATAAGATTTAAATAGAATAGAATGAAGACCATTCTAGTTTTAAATACTAAAATCTCTAAAAAAACTTTTTTTTTAAATTAATAAGCTACTCGGTTCATATTTTGGGGAGTCAAATTCACAGGTAAAACTAGTTATATTTAGTCAATGGCATTGTTCAACTGTTACTCAATAGGTGAAGAGCCTTGCAAAGTACTTTCATTCCACGAAATTTGTCAAGCCAAATTCAGCTTTATGACCTGGCTATACAATCTATTTTCATACTTATAAATTTAAAGCTATGCAGTCGAGCTGAACATCAGTACAACATTAGGTGTTAAAGGCAGAATTAGGAGTATATCGTTGTAACGGTATTCGTCATCAGGTCAAAAATTACATTGCAAAGCTTTTAACTGCTTTTTATAAACGTATACTAAGTACATCCCGTACTTCCGGAGTGAATTACCCTAGATCTTATATTTAAAAGAAAACTTCATGAGCTTGCGCTTTGAAGCATAAAAGAACCATTGGTAAAATAGAAATTTTACCAATGGTTCTTTTAGTTCTGAGTTTCAAAACCTTCAGATTTCTGAATCTGTTCCGTTCATTTCTAATAGTATGTCTAATACCTTCCATGTCTGACACGTGCCGTCGGCTTATTAGGTCTAAGGCAGCCTGCCTCCAGTTTCCTCATGATGTTTTCCATTACCGTACAAGCGAGTTTTATATGCATATACCGAAACTTCTTGGTGCAGATCTGGGGATCGAACCTACGATACCTGATGGGAATCGCAAGTTGAAACCGCTAGGCCGACACGTGAATGGTGAAAACCTTTTTTACGCCTGGTGTGACACTTCGGACATCCTGCCGAGCATTTGATTTAGAAAAGGAAGAGTGGTTTTCTATTGTCTATAGTCTGTTATGGCAATAGTCAAATCTGGAGAACTGTCATTACCCTTAAGGATGTGCAGTGACTCATAAGAGTTACGAAGAATCGATAATCTAAAGATCATGTCTTAAATCATCGCCATTTCTAATATATTAAAAATTAAAGTCACGACCATAAATAAAAGACTTTCCGACGCGAGATAAAAAGTATTAGAAAAAGCGCGAGTCAACGACCGATTATACATCGTGTGCTTCTAGAGATGATGTCACTTCTCATTGAGATAATACTGGAATTTACTTTCGAAGTAATAATCCTAATTGCCTACTTAGTTACGTAGATAAGTCTAATTTAAGGAAGTACGGAAAACGATTATTGTTGTATAGTTATTACAGAAAACTGTATTTATACAGGGAGCTATGAAGTTACGTTCAAATAGATTGAAAAAAAATTATAATCTGCCCTTGGTACTCTTACGTACGGTACGGTACGGTTACAGGTACATACCTGTACAGTTACATAACTGTGATGCAAAATCCTACAGTATGTTCTCCCTTAGACCAACTTCAAATACCCCTAAACAACGATTAAAACCCCTAAACTTATTGTTGTACACTCGGTTTAAGAGATCATTTCAAATGACAATTAAAAATACAGTGTAAACTCTAAATAACGACACTGAAGGGACTCTGACATTTTATAGAGTTATAGAGAGTTGTTGTTATATGTAGAGAAGAAAAACGTATAGATAATCCATGACTCTTACTTATTAGTCATGGTCAACAGTCTACACGTGTAAGCACTCCCAATTTGTAAACAAAAGAACGAATTTCTTAGAGAGTTCGTATGCATGATGTCGCCAGTCGAGATTATTGCGAGCTAGGATTATAAAGCGTCAAAAGAACGTACACAGCTGCGCAGTTTTTACTAATTTTAGCAACTTAAAAAGTACTTTATTATCCAATTGTTGTCGTTATTGAGAGTGGGTGTAATGCTATGTAGAGTGTATTGTATGGAAAACAAGCGAAACCAACTAAAACAAGATTCGACGCTTTAGGGAGTTCGCAAATCAAGGGAAGTCACTGTATATTTAAATAAAATAGCTGTCATCTTGGAGTATTATAGTTTTTTGATAGTTTAGTTTTTACTTGGTTGGTTGAGTTCGAGGCTTAATACAAATTGTATAGAATCGAATATTGTTCATGAAATTAATGTTTTTTTTAAATAAACTCCCTTAAATCCCCCCCCCCCCTTATATGAAGGAAAACCCCCTTTACTTTCTTCAAGTTCTTATCGCCTCTGCACATTGTAATTTCGTGATTTAATGGACCACTTATTCACTTACTTAATCATTTAAATTTAATAATTTTAAAATTAATAATAGTAAAGAACACACTTCCTCATTCAATACGAATCATACAATAATTTGCAATCGTAAGGTTATTTCTAATGTGTATTTCATGTTCACAAAAAATATAATTCAATTTTTGCGTGATTTCAACCTATTATTAGTTAAATTATCTAAATGGGAAATATGAATATATGATTGTTTTTAAAATGTATCACGAACTTAATTATATTTTTTTAAATTAAAGTAACTAACGAATGAGTTTTTAAAATATTCTTAATCTAAATAGTAATCATAATAATCATTAAAAATAGATAAATAGAAAACTAAAAAAAAGTTTGCTCCGTGTGGCAGTTTTAATTCTGGCAGCATTTCCTCACTGTATTATGATACTTATTCGAAGAGTGCGAAAAGCACCAGCTCTGGGGTCACCACTACCAGGCGCCAACTTAAAGCTTTGATTAGCGCCTGTGCACTTGAACCCCATGGTCCAAGAGTCCAAATTAAACAAAATAAATTAACTTGTGCATTACAAATAATGACATTTTTAAAGTTGTGTAATTTCATCCAAACCGATACGTATATTACGAAATAAAACTAGTATTATGAACAGCTTATAAAGTAAAACTTAATTATACAGGACTATAATAATGACATTATACGAATAACCTTATACAACAAATATACATAGCGCAGCATGTAATTGCTTTAATACATATATACCTGATAAGAGCGTCGCTTATAGCTTCTATTTAATAAGAAAAAAAAAAAAAGAACCCCAAGTTGTGCCTAACTGTACAAGCTTTATAATTAAAAACTGTTCTCAGGGCCGCTAGCACCCACGACAACTCTCGATTTCTGTTATCGTGTTTATTCCGATTCTTGACCTCACATAAAAAGTATTCGCCTAAAGTAATTAGCGTAGGTGTTCTACCGCCGACTAATGCATAACGGAATATCGAATTGGTTTTTATTAAGATCAAACGAAATGAGGCATCGAATTAGTCTGTGTAAATACCGCCTAACAAAGCACGAATGTGTACGTACAGAATATAATGTGACAAAATGAGTCTATTAAATATCCTTCTTCTGATTTTAATGAACGTATATACGTTCCGTTGTCTATATGATAGTTGCGATTACTAAGTAGGTCTCTTCTCCTTTCTCCTAATATTCCTATAACATGATTGGAAAGATTGTTTCATACTTATTTTAAATTCAATTTATACCTCACATCAAAGTATTTATAAGCTAGATGAATCTTACTTTATATGTCGTAATCACTCTGCCATCTGTTATATTTCTGTATGTGTGTGTCTGTGAAATAGATAGCGCCTCTGTGTCTTAATATAAACCGAAGATCGCGGGTTCCATTTCTGACTAAAGTTTCGGGTTAAGTAATAACTTGTCGATAGACAAACTTTCGCTACTAATATTTTGGTCCAAAAGTTTATATAATATATAAAACAAAGGTGAGAATTACATAACAATGAATAGTAAACTTGCATTTTGTCTTTCTCTGGTGTGAGAATTGTCGTAATGGTGCATGTTGAATTTCTCTATGTATAAAATGCGTAATGACCATATATATAATATAGTTGTGTAACACTAATTAAAAAGCATGAAAATGAAAATATCATAATAATCCCTAACAGGAGATTCTAAGTGCGATGTTTGGAGGTACCTGTATACCTGTTCAAGAAACACTACCTCATACCGAGCTTATCACTGGTCTTCCAGGCAACCCTACTCTGCCTTACAAAAATGAATAAACGTTTACGGAAATAGCAACCCATTGAATACAAACAGTCAATCAATTGAACGTATTACGTAACTTGAACTTTCAAAGCTCAACTATTCGTATCCGGTTTAAGAAGTAACGGTTCAAATGCATCTAAATTAACTGTGTATTAGAACAACACAGAAATTTTTTATACGAAAACCATTAAGTTAAACCGAAAGATTATAATTTAATTTGTCTAGTATTAGTGAAGAATGTTGAAGGCCGTCACTTGTTCGAAGGTCGTATGTATACCTCCTGTATATAACCATTTAATATGACCATATCAAAAGTATAATAAATCCTGTTTTGACAATAAATACTCACTGCATGGTATATGACAAGTGTTTTATTTGAGACGTATCTCTATCTTACTTCGACCAGATATTTGACGAAAGTGGTATCAAAAATTCTTGGCTAACTATGCCAGCCCAGTTCCTTTCAGAAGCTCAGATGTTTCCTGAACATTTCTGTTGGTTGGAAAGCCACAGCCACGCATTCAATGGGTGTCTGATTCCTCGGCGCTGAAACAGCCTCTGAATAGACTGTTGCGCCAAGAACAAAGACATGTTTATTAAGAAGACAGTAGTCCGTAATTGTCCCTATCATTGTTTTGAGAACAAGTTTAAGTGTTTAGTGACTTTGCCTACAATTATTCATTTAAATCGTGATTATCTCTGTCCGTCGTTGAAGGTTGCATACCAGCTGGTAGCAATTCAATGCCAAGTAAAAGTTGTAAGCTTAAATGTGCTTACTCAGTTTATTGTCGAATTGAAAGTTAGATTAGCGACTGATGTATAGCTTGTCAAACTTTCGAAATTACATTCAATTAAGAGGTTTCCTAACGTGATCGTGTTGTATTTATTAATTGTCGTTAATTGGTTATGGGCAATGTTCATTAGGAATATTTGAGTACGATTAAACATTTATTTATTTAATAAACTTTATTTATCTAACAGCCAATGCGATGGTCATGTAACTTAATTATTAGTGACGTAGCATTTAATGTAGTTTTTCGCGATAAGAACATATGTACCACAAAGAACGGTTCGGTGGCCGTCGATACACAATCATATACTAGAATAATAAGTCCTGAGTACATACCTCGTTACAATATCTTCTTACCAGGAAGAAAGGCACACAATATTATCAGCCGTAAGTATTTGGAGAAATTCTATTAGTTTGGGAACAAAGAGAGGTTAGACTGATACTAATACCTTGCCTCATAATAGTTGTCAAAACGCACTAAACACTCACTATAAAGTTCTAATTAGTGGACGTAACTATCATCAATTATAATTAACAAAAAGTATATATCAACATAAAAATGCGTCTAACGTAACCCGAGTAAATCTCAACAATGACTCAACTAATAAATGTGACGATCGGCCGAGATAAAATATTTGGGACCACCCTTATCAAAATTATTAAATTGAAATTATGTATTTCGAACAACATATAAAAACTAAACAACATACACACACAAATAGGCCCTTCGATATCGTTATAACTCTTTTTGACTGCACTACAGTAACATTATAAAGAGAAAAGATTACATATTTTTGTAACGAATGAAATAAAAAAACACAGATTACAAAACTTATTGACCATTACAATTCTACATTATCTAGAGTTTATTCTTATATTTATGATAGCAGTTTCATTGTCTATAGATACCTTGCGTGTCATTATTTGTAGGTAAATTTTTTAATGAATGACTTAATAACATCTTATTATTTATCCCATTCTTATTGTTTTAATTAATTATTTGGCGCCATTTTTAAATAAAAGTGTAGTCGGACGCTACAAAACACTTTTAATTGTTATTAGATTTCATTTGTTTGATCATTTAAAACTTTTGTTTGCTAATTGATTGCGCGCCTCCTACTCCTCCTTTCCTTCCTTACTAGAACTAGAACGGAGGAAGGACCATAATTTAAAATACCATACTAAAATCACTTTAATAAAGATTATATTACAATAACAAAGTTCATAAATTATTCTTGAAGACCGCAAGTAGCTACTAAGTTTTTCCTAAGTTAATTCAAAATAATAACCAGTTTAAGGCTCTTACAGTTAAATAAGTAGTTACATGCTGTTATTATTGTCTCACGGCTGTCTAATTATATACCGTTAAGGTATATTCAAGTGACATGATTTGAATAAAAATAATTCTTACATAAAGAATTAAAACGCAATAATAAGATAATAAATGTAATATAACAAGATTGTGTCTAGTGGAGTGAACTGACAGGAAAGAAAATAAACTATAATTCACATCGGACGTTCCAATATCGAGATACTTTTAAATCTACGGAAGTTATAAACAAATGATGACACTCTCAACCTCTTATAAACAAATGAGTCTCAGCGATATTGCATATTTTTTTATAACATAACGAAAAGATCACGAGCTATCATCACGACCTAAACAGATGTTTGCGATTTCACTGACGTTTTGCATTGACGGTAATGATAGTGAAACTTGCTAAATATTGGTACACGAGGTGTCGTATGAGCTGACGCAACCAGCTGGAACTAGTTTAATATTGAGGCTATCGACAAGCTGCTTCAACTATTCGTGAGCCTGACTGAACGAGGTAGATTCATTTTCACAACTGCAAATGATGTATAGTTGAATCCATTTTATTATATAAGCAAATCTATTTCTGCTATATTCACTTTGAGCAATGTTGGCCTAGTGGCTTCAGCGTGCGACTCCCTTATCCCTGAAGTCGTAGGTTCGATCCTCGGTTGTGCACCGATGGACTTTCTTTTTGCCTTAGACCCAACAAAGTCGGCGGCGTGTGTCAGACAGGAGGCTAACCTACTTATATGAATGAATATTCTATGCCTTGGAATTAGAATGGAACCATGCAGCACATCTGGATAGCACAGATTCTTAGTTATTTATTTATTATTTATGACCGCTTCGTTGCATAACAATATAAAAATTTAACATAATTCAATGGCAACTAGCGGCCTCATCGCTTTCGAGCGATCTCGTCCAGGCAATCACTTATTTATATGCAGATCAGTTTGGGTAAATACTTAGATTATATTTTGTTTTCCTATATTGAAGCTTAAGCTTGTGAAGAAGCATTAGCTAGCGACACTTAACTAAGGGGCCGCATAACAGTTACTGAAAAAATCTTATTCTAAAAAATTTCACATCTATATTTTTCACGTTACGTGTTAACACATAATTTAAAGCGAAAGGAAGATTACTTGTTAATTGCATCTATTAAACAAATACGCATATGATTGAAATAAACTTCAAGAATATTATAGTCACGATGTTGCGATTATGTGTCTGTTAGTTTGATTGGTAAACTATACATTAAGAGGGAATTACGACGCATTTTATGTAATTATTTACACTTGCATATCGCGATTTACAGTTTTTCGGTTTCTAGAACAATCCTATTATTCTGAATGTTAGCCACTAATACTGTTTTTGATTCGGACTTCATCTTATCCTCAAGCATACACTTATACACACTACACCAAAACTCATAATAGTCCATTACATGGTTATGTGTAAAAAGTTTAATTCTAACTAATATTTGCACTCGCCAGTACTGGACTTTTCTTATGTACATTTAATATTCACTCGTAAAAGGTAAACATCGTGAGGTTTATCTTGCCTTTGAGAAAAAAAACTGATTACGAAATAAAATTAATTCGAGGCCCAGATCGTTGTAGTGCCACTGATCCTTATATTATTTTACTAAAAAACATACGTGAAACAAGTTTACATACCTTGATTTAGTAGTAAACTTAGAAAAGAGCCATTCTTAGCCGGTGTCAGTGGTTGAGGGTGAACTTCTCAATCGGCATTCACTCATAGCAATTAAACTCGTCAGCTAAAGAAATTCGGCATCTGACATCCCCAAAAAATAAGGAACAGATACACATTTATTAAGAGAGACACGCGAGAGCAAGGGCCAAAGTAGTTCGCGTATTGCTAAGTTCGAACATATTCGAATCAAGCATGAATAGTGAAATCCAGTATATTTTCCCTTTTCAAAGAACTTTGAAGCTCGGTTGATGACCAGACATAGGAAAGCTACCTAGTGCCATAAACGGCTTCTACCACTTCTGGTTTCTGATGTCTTGGTATGTTACTTCATATCATGAATATTCATTACACAAGCTTATTTTTTTACTTAATTTAAATAATAATTTTAATGCTCCTTAAACGCCAGTTATATACTAACTAGCGCACGCCTACCAGAGTTATGTTGAAGTATTTTCCATTAAATGGCAGATTTGTGCAATGTCTATTTTTCATGAGAGTTTTTCAATTAATACACTACACTATACAATATTATAAACTTTAAAAATCAATAAAATATCGTAGCAATGTCGAGGTATATATTGTTATTGCCTAATTATATCGCAGCATAGATTTCGCGAGAACTTACTAATTTAAACGCTTTCGATGTTAAATACCATTCGAACGGCTTTCAGTGTGCCAAAAACCTAATTAGACTTAGACTATCGATTCGTTTACAAATCATAAGTTTTTTAAATATTTTAGAACATAGTTAAGTCGCAGTAAAGGACGGCGTCATTGTAAATGGCGTCATTCTTTTTTGTCACACGTTTGATGTATTAGAAATTCAACTAATACATTTCTTAAGTAAAAAATCATTGGTATTTATTATGATGAATTGTAAATCAAACACTTTAACGCTAGCTAATACATCTGTCATGACTGTCAATAGTCATATTATATTGTTAATCTGTGACTTCTGGCTGTCAAAACTCTTTTGTAAACACGTTTAGATTTACAATACATTTTAAATCGTTAATGTAAATAGCTTCTTGTAACGACGAGGTTAACGTTTGTGTTTTGTTTAAAATCTAATATCCATGAAACTGTATCATTTAGTGTAAAATTCAAGGAGGTAGAGTATCTGGTGCGTCGACTTAAAAAAAAACAAGACTGTCTATGACGCTTTTAGTCTAAGTCTAGACATGCTTATCAATTGTCACTGATTTAGTTTTTAATTTAAAAGTTGTTTATAACGGAGTTGGTATCTAATAATTGTATTACAATTCTATTTATTTTGTATAATTGCTATATTAAAAATCATAACTAACTAACATATAGATAAACAGTACAGGATATCCTATACATTAATCTATGGCCATTCATAGACATCATTTATAATACAGAAAAAACTGAGATACATCCAGTTAGCCACACCCAAACACTTTCTCTTATCCAATCCCTTAAAGGTATTACGTATTTTAGGATTCATACAAGTGCGTTACACATGAGCAACTTTCTCAAAATATAACTAACGAGTTTTCACTTATTGAATTGTTATTATATTCCATACAGACAGCAATAATGCATACATCCAAGATTATTGTTTGATTGTATTGCAGCTTTCACGGCGCAATACTCTTCTTATAAACACATAATAAGTACATTAACTATGAACCCCAAGGCATCAAAGAACAGATAATTCTGTATAAGTTGTACAAAAATGTCTAGTAAAGTATAATTATTGTCAATTAGAAAGTGATCACAAATGATGGTGTAAATCATATTAATTTATTATTAAATAACCCATCAACTGAGTATACAACTAACTATACTTGTACTTCAATGACAATATATGTATTTGTGTAGTATTAGATTTTAAAAAATCCGCTTTTAAACGAAAATCTAGTCGATGACAAAGAATGTTTTAACCATCGTATTGTAACCCATCTGAATTGCGGGTAAAAAGTGGTGGTTGTCAATATTATTTTGACTGGTTTTATATAAATATTTAATATCCTCAATTAAAACTCGTTTTGTACGATATTCGTGACATTGAAAGAGCATCCGGATCAGTGACAGTGAAACTAAAGGGAAATATTAATTCCGAATATAAAATTTGTGTCTGTCGGTTACATTCATATTAATAATTAAAGGCGCCAAAACTTTAATAAACTACTTTGAATAAAGCTTTACCGTCGTTTTCTATAAGAAAAAATTACGGTTATAGGTTTAAAAATAATAATATAATTATGTGCATATATTACTAGAAATGTCATTTTGTAATATGACAGTTCATGTATCGATGACAGATGCAATGCAAAAAAAATCATCTAGATGCGATACTTATTCAAATTTTTGACACGCTTTTCTAGAAAATGAAGGGAAATCATTCACTCGGTGTTTGATTTATTAATCGTGCGTAATTAATTTTAATTAATCGATTAAAAATGAAACTTTTTAAGGATTTATCTAAGATCTCGGTTTCGCGTGAATTACAGCCTTGATTGACAAGTGACTATACCGGCAATGAAACATAAAACTGTCTGGCAAAATGTGGTTTGTCTATACATAGGTTTGATATTATATACTAAAAACTAACAGCCATAATCGACTCGTTTATTAAACTATATCCGGCCGACATCTTATCATTTCATGTTTTGGCCACTGCGTAGGGGCAATAAGAATTATTAATATATTATTGGGACTTAACAAGAACTCGAGAAACTATAAAACGTGGGTGGATAAATTAAAAAAATTAACTGTGAAGGCAAAAGATCGCATGGAATTTCATCAAGGTAGGTGAAAGGTATACCTAGTTTATATAACTGTCTCAGGTAATAATTAAAGGCTCAAAAATTATCAGACTCTGAGTAAGAAGAATACATTTTGTTTTCTTACCTAATTCGGTTGTAAAATAGTAAAATGAACATTTAAATACATCTCATTTATTTTAACAACATGTTTTAAACTCAGATATCTTTTGCAACAGATTTCAAATATTAAATCATATTTGGTTATGAAACAAAATTACACTTTAATATGCCACAAATGTTGACATGAGGTAGGCAGTTTAATGAGGTTGCAATTTGCGTGTTTCGCTGATAGAAAATTGTTGTCCGGTTGTCATCAAGGTCACACTAGTTATATTTTCTAACATTCATGTAATAAACTCTGATTTATATTATATACTTTTGATATGTCTTAGTATTGAAATACAGATGCAATACTCTCAATCAATGTTTGATTAGGTTTCAATAAACTTTCACTTTAGCTTACCGAAGAGAGACTGTCTTTAATTTTGAACCCTTGCATGGATGATACACGTACCCCTTCATCATGCAACAATCCTTGCTGGGTTTTACTTTATCGCAGAATAGACATGTGTTAGAAAACTTTGTTTCATCTCTTTCTTCAGTCGGTAGCGCACGTCTGAGCATAGTGGTTAGAAAGGAAACATATAAAGCGGCCAATCTGATCCATCGCTTTCTGTCTAGCGCCTCTCTTATTACAGTGGACGATGAGTCTTTCACTTGCTAGTTTCATCTGGTTGGTTAACGGTGTTTTACCTTGTGTGTTACAAACCACGATCAGTTTCTCCAAGTTCGTAGCCTCTGCGCATTGTATGGCTGAAATATAATATAATTCTTTGTCGGCAAATGGTAGACAGGCGAGTTCGTATGCGAAGTTGAGTCAGGATCGTATTGGAGCGCTTCGCTTTATAATATGTGGAAATATAAACGTTTGATAGCTATGAAAATAACACGTTATGTTTAAAATATTACTTCCCAGAAATGCAATATCAAGCGCAGACTCTTCTAACTTAGTATGAGTTATACGTTTAATCATGACATAATATTTATTTCATGTCTCTACCCCATAAGGGTGCTTCTTAGTATATTAGTGGTTAAGGTTTCCGAATTATGAAGAAAAGTAAGAACAGAAAGCGGATGTCATAACCGGTCCAATAAGCTTTCCATTGCATTCAAAATAATTTTTGTCGTCTGATGCAATTCAGAAAGTTTAACATTTTTAATTCGGTTCAACCTTAAAGTTATGAAACTGAGAATACCTATGTCGCAACTTACAAACACGTAATTTTTTTAAAGTATTATTATATCATTACGTGAACACCAGTTCCTTTACTCATCCAGTTAAGGTTGCAACTCAGTGTCATAAGCGCCTGTATGTCAACAACGACAATTTTGACATATGTCATATTTAGCTTAAGGACTTGTTTTTGACTTTTATAGTTCACAGAAATCCATTACGATAAACCGCAGCCTTTTTTCTTACATCACTATTTGTCCCTCCATTCTTGTTAATTAATATGACACATGTTTATTTTTTTTATTAACCTTAATAACTATTTAACATTAATTAAGAATTGTTAAAGTAAGCAATGTTTCTTTAAAAATATATGCTCGCAACAATATGATATAGAGAGGATTTCTTCTCAGTATACTGTATGCTGGCAGCATTAAAGGTACACTAAAAGTACTTAATTTTTTTAATTTATTATGATAGTAATCATAGATAATCTCTATCTAGATTAAGAATGCTTTATATAATTGTTTAGCTAAATATTGTGAAGATATTGATAGATCTATCAATGTATATGTGGTTTATCAATTAGGATTTTAGTAAAATTATATATATGAAATACTCACCAAGAAGAAGCCAGAAGATTAAAGAGCCTGGCGTTGGAGCAAAGCACTGCACTTAGTCTATGGTTTATTCGAAACAGCACTCGATTTTTTGATTTCACAATGAAAGCATTTCGATATATCGAATATTTGTCAGTTTCGGTCGATTACGTGATCACAGTCACTGATCACACCTCACTATCTGCAAAAGAAAGATGTACGTTAAAAATTTATAATATTTTAATATATTAATACGACTTCAGAATCTACACTTATACTGTAAGTTCGTGAGTTTTAAATTCACTTAGTAAAAGTATCGATGTAATATATTTACTAGTAATGACTAATTTCTTTTCTACCTATTTAATCTCCGAAATCTCTACATGCAAACACATATAATGCACTTGATTTGACAGATATCCCATTGAAAAGAGATTTTTTTGGTTTTATCAGTTTTTTAACCATTGCCCGTTGGTTGCGAGTATCAATAATTTTCATTTAATTATAATATAATTGAAATGTACTTCATTGTATTAAGAATGTAATAAAATATTTGTAAGTAAGGATTTATTTCAAACATCTGAAAGATTCAAGGCAATTTAATGTTCGTGACTTGATACTTATACGTTGTTATCCGTGTACTGACTTTATTAACGGTAATGTATTTTTAAGCATACAAGAATTCTTATTATTCAGCTTAAAAGGATCAAAAAATACCATAAAGATAGCTAAGAAAACGAGTCGATGTTAATTTTTTGTTTAGTGGTTACAGGTATTGTCTATGTGGTGGCATTATGTACATTTTATATAGTATACTTTGTTAAACGTGTTTTTACATATCCGTTGCACATCATCGTGTTGCAAGCTTTATAAATATTATCCTTAAGACAACAAACATTTACAAATAAAGAAAAATTGCGTAAATGTTTTAATCACTCGGTAAAGTTGCTTTGTGAGAAAAAACAAAGGTCGATCACTGTGCTTTGTTATTGTCTTAGTTTGTTTAATTAAACCAAGTTCATTAGAGCAAAGATTTTAAAGGTTGCAGTTTTGCAATACGTAAAACTTCGTACAGCGTAATTAAGAAAAATTCATTGTAATTCAATCAATTCAAATTCGGTTCATCTGTGAAAAATGTTTTCATCTTAATTAGGTCTATGAATGTGCTATGAAAAATAAGAGTTGAACTAAAGGTCAAATACCAGGTCATAAACACAAAAAAAACTCATCTTAATTATTCACTCTTGTTTGTCTCAAGCAACATAACTTTATGCTTTATATACTAACTAGTAATAGATCAAGCCTCATTATAACGTTTAGCAGTGCTAGTGGCTTCAGCTTACGACTCATCTCTTAGGTCGTAAGTCCGAACCCCGACTTTCTATGAGCGCATTTTAACCTTCGCTCACGCGCGTCATGGAAAAACTACGCGTTAGACCAAAAAGATGACGGCTTTGTCAGGTAAAGAAGGCTGATATTAAAAAAATATGATGGTGAAGCAAATTCATTATAACGTCGCTAGTATGTTGTGAAATATGCGTTTTTATTAAGTGTCATTTAATTCATTTATATTCAATAAATATATTTTCCTCATATCTGAGGTAATTATAAATCTTATAGCCAAGGCTTCATCTAGATTATATTTCCTATTCCTATATTTCCTAGGTTTTGAGGACCTTTGCGGTCAAGAAGAGCCTTGTTTGGAATATTTTATAGTTTTATCATGAGGATCAAAATATTTTCCATATGCTATTTATGTATTATTATAAAATATGACTCAATAACTAGCAAGGCACTCCAGCCTTGTGGACTTTCTTCAACAAATACAGTTTTATTTATAATTTTAAACACAACCTTGACAAATTATAAATCATTCTGTTTATGTGAAAATCCTTGCAGTTGATTTTTAGTTTTTTGCGAATAGGCAGACTATTGCGACGGAGAACTTTGTTTTATAAGATGTAATGATATCAGATAGAAGCATTTTGTCATATACGTAGGGACTCCTTTTAATAAAATATTTTAGTTATTATATTTTAAGGTTAGTTATTGTTTTTTTAATTTAAATTTACGCAGTATTAGGCTATTTTTATCTTAAAGATTAATGTTATATTAATAATTTCTTTACAATTTTAATCTCATATCTACATATACTTGATGGTTTTAATGGCATCATTCGGAAAAGGGTGGCGTCCCTGATATATCGTGCCAGGCATAGTGCCAACGGTTTCCTGCACAACACGCATATCATTCATTTCATTGGAGGTTTTTTTATTATTTTGTTTTGTTTACTAACCAATACTGAAATAGCTACTAAATACGTATTTTTACTAACTCTACGCCACATATCTATGTGGAATAAAATGTTTTTAAGTAATCTCTCTCGGGCACTCTATAAAAATGTCATAGATTTGTAACTACTGCATTTAATACGCACTGATAATTATAAATTTCATTTGAATCTTATCTTACGACCAGTCTTAATTCGGAAAATGTTGTGAATAATGTAAATAATTACTCAGATGTTTTGCGTTTGGAAACTATATCGAATTGTATAACATTGATCGAACTCGCATAATATAAAAATATAAATTACAATAAAACTATTTTTATCTATTATATTTTTGTTTGGGCCGTGGGGTTCAAGTGCACAGGCGCACATTTAGGATTTAAGTCGGCGACTGTAAAACCTAAATAAAACCTGTGACCTCCCAGAGTTGGAGATTTCTTCGCAACGAATAAGTATCGCAATACACCGAGGAAAATCTGCCAGTATTAAAGGTACACTGCCACAGGGATCAAACTTAGTAAAATAATTGTCTAATTAACAATTTTTAATGATTATTACTATGTAGGTTTAGAATATTGTAAATTTTGTATAATTGTGAGTTAGAAACAAACATCGATTCAATATTTATAATACCTTGGTACTTTATTATAAATATTTGGTCTTTGAAGTATCTGGCTTTCATCTTCTTCCTATCAGCTTCTCTTCCGTATAAAATATAGTTACGAAAGTTCTGAATATGGATAATCTTCAAAACTGCGTAAGTCTATTCCGATGAGCAATATAAATGTCAAACTGAGCTGTTGACCTCGACTACCGATTACCAAAATTTACGTAACACGTTACGTATGGGTTTTATGATAGATGTATGTTAAACTAATAGAAAATACATGATTTTCAGAGGACGTAAGAGTTATCACATGCCTCATGATTCGGCAATGACCAGATTGCATGCTTTCGTAGGAGCCGTATTGGCACGGCTTAGGAGGCGCTAAGCTGCGAAACAATTGATCCATTCAACATTGTTTATTCCACACTAAATTGTAACTAAAATTATATACAGGAATACCGAGACCGACGCGTCGAGATGTGCTCGCCTTAACTCTCTGACCTTGGCTTAAGATATAAATTTTACTATTTTACAATTTGTATTACAATTCTAAGGGGACATTTTTAAGTAAACAATACTACTTAGGATTCCTAGCTCTTCCATAACTCTTATACACGCTATAAATGTCATCAAAATACATTATCAAATAATATACGGAAAATTTATCAGAAAGTAAAAACTAGAACCTATATAAAATAATGATTCTTTTTGTATTATGCAGAATTATTCTCGAATTTTGTACTAAGCACGCATAACTAGATTGCTTTAAGCAATAAACAGCTTATTTAATTGCTAATGTAGTGAGCATTACTTGTGTAGTGAATGTATAATTAACAACTAGTATCCTCGTGTAGATGTATAAGTACTCATAGACTAAACATACCTACTCTATCAAACAGTATACTCTACGCAACTTGACACATATCAAGAGTCAAGTACTACATAATAATTATGGACCCGTGATCGATTATAATGTAAATTGCAGGTAATTATGAACCTTGTCTTACGTACCTAAGTTTTTAGATTTAGCAATTAATTGAATCAAATAAAATATATCAAAATTAGGAAATGCGTTTTGTATTTTACGCCGCACATTCTTTCGAACATTCTGAATGACAGTATTAACTTGAGATTATCCCCCATAATAAAAAACAGAAACCTTTCTAGGTCTTCTTATTTCTGTATCTGTTTCATGATCATTTATCAATCTAATAGGCAAGTAGTAGATCAGCCACCTGCCGGAAGCCTCCTTTGGGTCTAAAGCAAGACGGTTTCTTCACGATGTTTTCCTTCACTGTTCGAGCGAATGACACGCACATAGAGAGAAAGTCCATTGGTGTACAGCCGGGGATCAAACCTCGCCCTCAGTGATGACAGTCGCAAGCTGTAGCACTACGCCAACACTGCACTCAATCCCCGATATAAGACGTATTAATACTTTCAACGGGATATGTGTTAATCACATTGGAGTTAACTAGCGGTAACTACTAAGCCCACAGTGCCTTAAATCTCTTAAACTAGCTTGACATTAAGTAAAAAGAACTTGAAATTTAGTTATAGATCCCGTCTTGAACAAATGTCCTTGCCTGCGCAGAAGCGATTTTTAGGTATTACCGGCGGCGGTGGGAGAGTGACGTGACGTATCGATCGCGTGATTGGTAAATCTGTTGACGTTTGTGTCTCGCGCACAACCCCCCCCAAATTTGTTTAATGCTCAAGAAGTTTGCTGATATCTTTACTTCATATCATGATTATTTTACGGACCACAGTGGTTTTTACCTATGTATACATTTTATGACCATTGTGTGACTATATATATTTTATAAAATGTATTAAATAGTTTATAAGTAGCATATTGAAAGATTAAAAATCTAATGGTTCCTCAAGTTTGACAGATGATATTTTTAAGTCTATGCGCATTGCTTTAATATACAAATATTTTTCATCCTTACAAAGTGTGTGCAAAACATACGTTTTAGCATTATCATGTCTAAACAAATATTAGGTTACAAGCTCGTTGAAAACAGGTTGTATTAATACCGTGTAACATAGAAGCCGTTAATTCTGTGGAATTTATATGAAAAATTTGAGAAGATGTATATCGCTTACAAATCCCTTTCGAATAAATGTGATTAAGTAATATTAGCTTAATAACTATTTTTGAGTTTTGTTTGATTTTTGTGATTGGTCTTTATAATATCCTTGATGATGCCAACATTGTCCAATTCATAAAATGCAACAAGTTCAAGTGGTTGGGAAATGTGCGGATGGCGGACGACAGAAGACCAAGGTCCTTGAACTGAACCCACAACCTGCGGCGTTGGTGGGATGGAGTTGTCAAGGAACTCGAAAGAAAAGGTGTTCGAAGGTGGACGCAAAAACCACGAAATACATTGCGATGGCGAAATATACTTGAGGAGGTTAAGGCCCATAAGGGGCTGTATTGTAATTGGACATAATGATGATGAAATAGAATGATGATAATCAATATGTTTTGTATAAGAAATAAATATTCTTATAACATATATTCAATGAAATATTATTATATAATAAACATATATGCAGAGGCGTCAATGTGTACATGTACATATGTTATTTACAGAGTCGTAGTTTATTATTTATTTGATCCCCTGAAGGAAGGGACGGGTTTGGGTATAGGACACTACTTCTATGAAAACGTTAGCCCCCTCTCACCTCCCTCGAACAAGCATAAAAGCTAACACGGCCGTAGATCAGGCGGAAAACAATAAACGGCTCAAATATCTTTACTCCAACTTTGATTTTATTCCCTTTGGAGTAGTTCCTCGTGGGACGTGGGGTTTTAGTGCACAGATGCTTAAAGATTTAGGTAGGCACCTGGTAGATAGTATCCAGAGCTAATGCTTTTCTCAGTCAACGAATAAGTATCGCAATACAACGATGAAATATATTGTCACCATTAAAGCTACGCGGATTAAACTTTTTGCATTTGTTTTAATTTTGTTAAAATTACTAATATTTTTAATTATTATTATTACTATGCAGGTTAAGAAAAGTGTATATTTGGGTTATGAGATTATTTAAAATTTACATATTCAGGCATAGCAAATCGTAAAACACTTTCAAGTTACCTATTACCAATTAGGACGGTAACGCAAAAAATATATTTGGCAATTGGAAGGCAATTCATTAGAGTAGTAAATGGTGCTTGACTGGTGTTTGTGTCCGAAATAACTCTTGAAAGTAAGTGGCGGTTGTCGACCGGTCGCGCGAAGGCCAACCGCCGTGCGCTTTGTCTAATGGCTTAGCAAGTCAAACGCGCCAGCGGGACACGGGAATTAAACAAATTTAGATTAATCAACTATATCTTGATATTTATACATTTTTGTTTAGTTAATAAAGGAACGCACGACTACATTAAATTCATTAAATATTGTGTCATTTTAGATACGTTTGTAAGATTCGTTCATATATGGCGAGGATTGGCAAATTTAGATGGTTTATTCTAATAAGGATCCATTTTTAGACCTGGTTTTAAAACCATTTAAAGATTAATCTTATGTCAGGTAAATATATCTAATATATTATGGAGCTACGAAGAAAATGCCTGACATTGTTATAAAGAGAGCAGTGTTGGCTTAGTAGCTTCAGCGTGTGACTCTCATCCGCTAAGGTCGTATATTCGATCCCCAGCTGTGCACCAATGCTCTTAATTTCTATGTGCGGATTTAACTTTCGCTTGAACGGTAAAGAAAAACACCGTGAGGAAACCAGCTTCATGTGTCAGGCACAGGAAGCTGATCAGACTTGCCCATTCGCTTGACAAATGATTATGAAACAGATACAGAATTCTGAAGGTCAGACCTAAAAAGGTTGTAGCGCTACTGACTTATATTTAAAGGTATAAAAAATTGATTAAAACATGATAGTAATAGAAAAAAATAAGCAAAGAAGAACAGAATAATGTATATATATGGAATACATTTTAAAAGATGTCTGAACGTTCTTTCTAAGGGTTCTTTTGATGATAGTCTATTATAATTGATATATGTATGTTAGCTATCGAGATAATAAAAATTAAAAATCGGCTAAGGCCGTCAATAGCCTTGACAGCTCAGCTTGGTCAAGTCTCTTCCGACATTAAAATAGAACGAGTTTTTTGATGAAAATGATTATATAACTACCTTCTATACCAGATCTCGAAATATTATTTCAGATAGTAAATATAAAACGGTCATGTCAAATATTCTACACATTAATAAAACACCTCATAAGACCTTACAGGTAAAACGTTGCCATGGTAACAGAAATTAGCGATGGATTCCATATTCAAAATTTGAAAAAGGAATCCATCGCTAATCTCACATCACTAAGACCACGACAAAAGGTGCAGAAATGTTGCAGTAAAAACGCATACTGCACCACTCCTTCCATCGACGTGCGTATTACTTGTCCCGCTCATTCCTAAACAATACCTACTACCTACTCTTTCTATCAAAGTAACTTTCCGAATACAGATCGTTCATTCTTCGTTCAACCAATACCAATAGTGTTTACGTTATTACTATTGTATTTCAACTTTTATTAAATGAACAAAGCTAGAAGTCATTTAAATTTGCAAAAAGTAGACTACTAAAACTGTGTGTTCTCCTAGTGTGTTTGTTTCATTCAGATAAAAGATTTTTAGTAAGGTCAGGTTAGGTCAGAAGATCAAAACATCACACACAACAACAAACACAAGAAAATAAGTATAAAGTACATTATTGTTCAACTAGCTGTTTATATAACTATAACTGAATCATATATCTCTATAGTGAAGGCAGCGTTTGATAAACATGTTTTCATTCGTTAGTTTTTTCTGTAATCTTCGACTATCACGGATATGCATTTCGGGTATTATATTGCTAACCTATGACTCTGGTAACGTGTTTTTTCATTGGTAAAATCGGTTCATTTGATACAGATTTATTATATTATATAATAAATCATTTTAGACAGCATACGATACATAGAATATGGTTAAAAGTGAATGTTAAGTTGTCAAGTATTTATTATGTCGATACAGGAACTCGAGAGGGTGAGTCACGAGCTTTTAACCGACGCACATACTGATCTATTGTTTTAAATGCCCATTCATTTCAGATTTTATTAAATATTTTTCCATAATAACTTATTGCTGTGTATATAAAACGAAACTAAACTCGTAATAAACTAATTTTACGCTTGCGTAAATAAATTTGGATCTCATCATCATTATTTATTGTATATTTATTATTTTATCACGCTTGAAAATAATCTTTATCGAGTAATGTTATGGAAATATTACGGTCAACTAAAGCACAATGTGGACACTTTTATAAATAAAAATGTAAATTTTGGAATTAAACAATAATTCGTGGCAGTATAAAACGTTCAAATATTTGTTTTATACATAATAACAAGAATCTTAAAAGCGCTAATGGGATTTCCATTCGAATTTTGTCGATTTAAATATCGAAAAAATATCAATGTAACGAAAATTCTGTTGTATTCGAGATGAGAAGGTCGAAAAGACCGGTTCGTATTTGATCCTTCTTGGAATTAGCAAATTTTTCATTGAATTTTATTCTTCGATTAGCGAAAAATAACAAAAAAAAAAAAAATGGAAACATCTTGAAAAACGCGCGTTTTACGAGGACGAGTACTAACAATAAATAGTAATAGGACGCGATCAACATATTTTCTTAGAAAATACAGGTAACTTAAAATTTCGTTGAAGATTCGTTTTGAAGGAATTATTTTGAGTATATTTTACGTACATGAAAGTAAAGACTTTCAGTATTTTCATATTAGTTTGATTATCTTTCTATATATACATATTACTTTAAAAGATCTGTACACATACCAATGGTACATAATATTATACATATAAACGAAAACAATATAAAGAAATCTACAATATATGACTCCCTTAAAAGTCTTTGGTTATATATTTTATTATATGTACAGATTTCTATAGCCCACAGTGAAATAACAATATAATCGTATATTTATGTAATATATCGTCAATAAATTGCAGATATTTATTAAAATAACCGAGTCGACCACACCATAAATTATCATTGAATAATTTATGTACCATAATTAGTGTGCAATAGTTTAAATTGTAATAAAAATACTTAGTTCATTCTTTAGAGGTCACGGAAAAATGGCTGTAATTTATAGAGTGATCTTGTTTCGTAGTTGAATTTATAATTACAGTATTGCATAGTTATTATAGTAAAACTGATATTAAAATTTGACTGTTGATATCGTCGTCGTTGTCGGCAAGGAGAGGTCTGACATCTGATTTGTTTATTGTAGTTTTGTGTCTAATATCCTATGTATATATTTTAATAATATTGAATATTTAGACGGTAAAAGGCAGAATAATAAAATATAAAAAAAATTTTGAAGACGAAAGTAGACCGCTCTTATATTTGACATTATTACATTAATTGTATATTTTTTAAATATTTGATTTATTTATTAACACTTCATTACACTACAATATAAAAAAAAATTGAACATAATTAAATCAAAAAGAGGGCAACTGGCGACCTTATTACTTTCGAGCGATCTCTTCCAGGCAACCACTGTGAGTAAAGAAAAAAAATGTATTTAAATTACATAAGATAGGCAAGTAGTGCAAATTATACAATACACAATACACAGTTATTAAGACAAAACTAAACAGGAACAAAAAAAATAACTAAACTAAAAAGATTTAATACATTTTCATAAATAACATTGAATTCCTACACTCAGTTCACTTTAAAGTGTTATTTTAAATTGTATCTATTAATTCCTTTTATTACGCAATAAAAATCTTTTACCAAATAGTTTTCAGTAAGTTGGCCAACACTGTAATATTTGTCAATTGAATTGATAATCGAAAAGTCAGGGAAAACGTGACGATTCTATGTTTCGTTATCGTTTAATTAGGTAATATTATATAAATTATCTAATAAATGCATTTCACATACTATCTTAGCCGATGACTTCTATGATGTCATATGTAACTCAGATGGGTTTAAAACAAAACCAAAATACCTATTATTGGGCTACAATTTTAATGGTTCTATCTGCACCTTTATACTCAATAAATTGGCTTGTTTGTTGAGTTGCAAACAGATAATTTTTTTGCTTGAAATATCCTACCATTACCAATTATTTTAGCATAATGAGGTTTAAGTAATCAGAAAGATATAATATAATTTATTGATCTTATATAGAGGATTTCAATAGAGAACAGAACATAACAAATAGTTGTGAACAGAATTTTAGTACGCTGGAAATATGTTCTAAAATTGAAAGAAAATGTATAGAAATAAATATATAATTGTTCTGATATACATGATAGGAACAAATTGAAAATAACATTATCACACCAAATAAGATTAATTAAAAACGGATTACAAGATTATGTCTATTGTAGCATAAATCTCGATTTGGTTTCTCTTTATCCTAGTTTCATGGAATTCTCAAATAATATAGGGCTTCCCTATATCTTTTAACATGAAAACACATATATATATATATCTATTCGAGTTTTATATTAAAAACGTCAGTTATTTGAAAGTTGTAACACTCAATTTATTAAATTTATAGAATCTGTTTTACGGTTTGAGTTTCATATTTCCGGTTAAGCTATATATTGTCTGGTCTCTATAACTTAGCCGCTCTCTATAAGTTAACGGATCACTAAGGATGTTTTTATAAGAATATACATCCTGTCACAATTTTATATACAACGAAGTCGCTTTTTAAAATAAAAACCGGAATAAAGTGAATCCAAGACTGTAAAAAACCAGAAAGTTTGTTTATTACAAGCGCCAAATTTGCTATAATTTCTTGATTATGATACATAACCATTATTTAAAATGATCCATAATATTTGGGCTAAAAAAAATTAAATTATTAACCTAAAGCTCGTTGAACTCTTTTATTAAGAAGATTGACTGAACGTAGAACAGATAATTTATTTCTAAATTTACAATTTTTTGTCTCGAAACAGAAATTATTTTATACATTACAGCGGAATAAAACAAAATCATAACCTCGAAATCGTCTAAAGAAGCCCGGTTTTAAAACGCAGTGTTTATGCAAGAACAGTTGAACGTCCTGTTGAGCCCTCAGGAATCGGAACAAAAGGGATATATGTGTAAAAAGAAAAATAATAAAACCAACCTGTTTACTTAAGTAACAGCACAAAATCCAATTTAGTTCCACTAGCACTTAAACAAAGTATTGGAACGCAAAATTCGGTTAGACGTTTGAATTTCGAAGCGGTTAGGTCCGCGGTGCGCGCACGAGTGGCGCCCGGTCACGTGCACCGGCCGAACGGCCACCTGTAACCCTGTCGAGTTGGAAAGGTAATACGTCATAGTCTTACCTCTTCCCGTTCTTTGTTCCTCGGAATCCTTACGACGGGACCCAACGTCTTGAGGTAATTTTGATTCGAAAAAGATTATTTTTTATTATAAATAAATTGTATGTTGGCACAAAAGTAGAGATTTTAGAGATTTAACTTACATCTGGTAAGTTTAATGTATTCAAATGCTTTCTCGATGAAATCAAGAAGAAAACTGAGGCGATGGCGTCTGAATAATATTTAAATTATCGGAATTATTTTTTCTGGAAATAAACAATGGATAGTAAAATGATCAGGGGTTATTAAAGTAATTATTGCATTTACACAAAAAAACAAGGCCACGATATTGATTTAGAAGGAAGGAAGTTGACGTTCACTTTTCAAGATTCTAATTATAAATAGTTTAGAAAATATTCCTTTGATATTTATTCATAGTGTTTACAAAACAGTTATTTTAAATTGAAAGGTTCATTCTTTTTTTGAACAAAATAAATGCAAATACTCTTATTTCGTCGTGCATGCAAAGCCGAGTTTTCAATATCAGGGTTATGGAAGTTATTATGAAGATGCAGGTAGTATTTTATCTTTAATACTCAGAAAACACACTACCGCTGATATGGCTATGCAAGATTTCACACGCTTTCATATAAAAATTATGCATGTTCTTTTAACCTTTTAACTTTATTAGACGTATATAAATATTTAAATTAGGAAAACAGAACTATCCTTGCTGTCCAGGCCACATTTTAAGAGTTGACCTCGCAGTAGGGATTGCGTATGACCCCGACTCTAATGTTGAGTTTTTTTCCGCAATCCTAACGTTGGGACATCAGCACTACGGCTATTGAGAGAACTACATTGAAATTTCATAAACGATCGATATCACTATTGCTATTGCTGTTAAGAGTAACAAACTAGTCTAAATACATAGACTTCCTTAGTCTGTTACTATGTATATACTATAGAACTTTAAATTTTTTCAAAAATAATTGAACATCAGTACAATTCTAAATTTTAAAATATGAACAACAAGTAGTTTATTATTTCAATCAGCAATCGAGCATAGGTCCTTTCTGTGCCTGTGTTTATCAGCTAGTAAACGCCTAGCAACCCGAAAAAAATATAACGCATAAGCGGATTATTATATGAACAGTAAGGGTTTACCACATTAATGTATTTTGATATTGTAAAGTTACGTTTTGATTTAGTTTTACGGCAAGAGCCGAGAATTCGATGACTCACATTTGTCAAAATAAAAAAAATGGCGATTTTATCAAAAGCTCATGTCATTCATGACATCAGCTAATAATGAAGCCGATCTCTGTTATTTACTTGTTGAGATATCAGCGCTCTATGTCAATAAAATAGTAGGCTTAATTTTTCTCTTAGTCATTTGAGATTAACTAAATATTCAGTAAATAATTGGAATCGTATTATGGAGTGGTTGATTGGGCACCCGCTGATGCAAAAATATCGCAAATGATACTTTTAAGGTAATTAAATATATAAATATTGCCAAGATTGCTTGACGATATAATTTATATAGTTGCGGAAGCATTGATAGAAAGGCGTGAAGCAAAGATGAGTTGTTTCTCAATAACCTTGGCTCATCGATAAATTATGAAATTTTAATGTTTATAAAATATTCTTGAACTTTTTACTTACGCTGAAAGCAATACTGTATATTTAGACTTGCCTATTCTTGTTTATGAAAATTGATTGAGTTTATTTTGGAGCTGGATAAAATAAAAACTCCTTTTTTTGTTTGAATACTTCATTCAGTCTTGTCTATTCTTAAGAATAAAATAACTTTTAGCAATCCAAAATGCGTTTTTATAATTTATTAAGGAAATGATTTGCGGTGTCCGGTTGAATATAACTATCTCAAATACGACAGGAAGCCTTTTGAAAGTAAATCCAATACGTAAAGAAAGTGAAAAGTTTGATAAGAAATACTACTTTTGCTGTTCTCGGAGACTGGTGTAATGCACTTAACTTTTATAAAATTTAATATTTATTTATCATGATTTCATTCTTAGGCATGTGTATTCTAAAAATGAACATAATATTTAAACAAATGAGTAACATACTTGTATTTGTTTTGGGTCTTTTATGATCTGTACATAAAGAAGTCTTAAACAACATGTCTATGAAGTTAAGAAGCTTAAACAGCGCTTTTAAATTCACTGTCACATTAATTTGTTTATCACAACAGTTTAACTATTTATTTTAAGTAAATATTATAAAACGGACGTTTCGAGTGCTATGTATGTACATACATATTAAACGTATTTTATTAAATTTTTTTACATGGAGACGTAATCAATTGATACCATAAAAACGATTGATGTGTATTTCTAGTTTGTAATGAAGACACTCAAAAACTGCTGTACAGATTTCTAAAATTCTTTCACAAATAGGATGCTAAATTACCTCTGAGTAACAAAGGCTATACTTATTTCCAAAACGACATTCAACGACTTCCATTTACGAGCTAGGACACGAGCCCCTAGTTTTAGATACAACCCATAAGCAGAACATTGCATCAACGCTCGTTTTTATCGTTTCTATATATGTAATCATATCATGATTGTTTTCCATTTAAACTCAGATAGTTAAGAATTATGTTTCCATTATATACGAAATAGTTATGGTCTATTTCACTCGATTATCGTAAGTGCAATTCCGATAGTGTGATAACATTTTTGTTAGATAAACCTGACGTTTAACTATTGTCCAATTGTTAGGTGATTCATAATTTATCCATTTGTTTCTTTCCGTAGATTTTATTTTAATTTCTTAGCTAATTAGTTACCATGTTTAATAATACTGTTTCAACATTTGTTTGATATTTTCACATTTTAGTAATGCTCCATTGGGGTACTCTATACGTATTTGTAATTAGTAAGTTGTGGTAAAATTAAAATAAATACATAAAAAAATGTAATTTTTTTATTGTTTGTGATTGTGTCATCAGCGAGAAACCTATATCTGTAGATTAAGTTATAAATATTGTTAATTCCCGTATTTACCTTAAAATAATTAATAATATTCGCGTATATTGACATTAACAAAAGATCAGAGGATTTTTTAAGAATTTCCACGCAAAGTCACGGGTGTTGGCCAGACATGTATCATTCGTTATCTCCGCATTCCAAGGCTTACAAACAGAGCGTTGCATCCTTGCTATAGCATTCACATCCTTTCATTGACTCAGGTAGACTCTATTGTGCTTAGATGTTCTGAAGATTTGGGTCACTATCCGCTGACAATTGTTTTTCCTGTTTATCTACTTCCGATATTAAACATTTGAATATTATATGCATTTTTTGTACAGAGTACTAATAACATCAAAAGCAAAATAATAATTCATTACTTACACAGTTTATTGATTTTAACCAAAACCATATGTAGGTACATATTTTAAATAAAAGTTAACCGAGAAAGGACTTTTGCTTTGTTTATCTCAAAACTATTATTTTCAGGACAGCGTAAGCGAGTTAAATTTAGTTAGAAATACACGTTTTAAGTCGAAGAACGTAGGAATATTTAAAAAAATATATTAATTGTAAGACATTATAATTGTACAAGATATTCGACCCAATAACGCGTGTTACGCTCGAGCGCCGCCCCACTTGTTTACCCCTATTTCCTGCCCATATCACGTCTCCTAAGTTGAACCTACTTGTTGTCAGATCACGTTGCTAATCTCAGGTTATAGTGACACTATTCTCAGGCAAATAACGTTTTATTATTTCCTTCTCAGTGCGGTTTTATTTAATTTTGCTAGATCATTTACATTCTGTCCACTTATAACTTTAAGTATTATTTGAACTAACATTTTGAAGTTATACTATTGGCGCGTTAGAGAAAAATTATGAGAGTAATTTTTTCTATTGTTAGTGTCGTTTTTTCTACAAACGTAAATTAAAATTTTACAAAAGATTTTTATCTTGTTTCGCCGAAGAAGTTTAACATCTAACGCGTGTCAAAGTACATACGTTTTTTTAACATACTATCTGAAAAGTATATGTGATAAAATAAATATCTACATAAGTAAGGCAAGGAAAATGTTGTAATGGGCCCAAATTTACGCTTCCATTAATGTTTTATAAGCCGTAATTAATTTACGAATATTATCGTTGAATCAAGAAATCGTACATCTTTCATTTATTTAAACAAAAGTATTTAGTATTACTAATAATTCTTTTGTTTCAGAAGGATGAGATTTTAATTTCATGAAACAATACATCTATCTTTTATTATGTGTGTTTACTGTATCTTTTGTTTTGGAATATGAGTACGAGAGGGTTTGTAGTTTTGATTTATATTTAACAGTTATGAGCAAACTCAATCGGCAAATTAGTTTATAGATATTTTATTTCAATAAGATAATTAATATGAAAATTTAATCATAAATCTTATTTTGTACAAATTATTACCGTGTCCTTACGATTTTTTTTGCGATAGAAGCAGTTTTAACGAACCATTTATAAAGGCCGATGTAACAATGATAATACTTTTTTACTGTTGTTTTTTTTGCAAAATCGTCTGTTATGAAGGTATTTTTTGATAAAAAGTATTGTTAATTACATATATTGTGTAGCTTCAAGAGGTATTTTTATAATTTAAAGTTAATACTCTTCGAAGAAGGCCCTGTTTGCGACGACGGTGTTTGGTATATTCTCTTCAATAAAGTACTTTATAACAACTATGAAGACAGCAACATCATCTCATTAAATGCGGCGGTCTCGAGTGGTTGGGAAATGTGCACCGAATAATATTTTAATTGACTGAAAGTTAAACATTATAGTTAAATATATTTATCATACGATTACGTACTCATAATTACATAATATTACCCAAATTTTCTACAATTAAACACTGCATGTCTTAATGAACTGCATAAAAAGTTGAAACACAAGACAATTAATTACACTCTAGTTTCCATCTCGCTGACTTCAGAGTGATGACTCACCCATTCAAGGCCCCGAAGAAGGAAATCTCAATCAATATCAATAACCTTAACTAATGTTTTAAATTATCAAGAAAAACCTAATAACTATTAAACGTTATATTAATGTTAATTTCCTTTTTTTTTTGCCCAAAATCATAGTTAAAAGTAGATTGAACGTCCTAATAACCCCTAGATGGGGCAGAAGCGCATAAAGTAGGTCTTAATCGCGTTTGGTTTGAGCCTCGTATTTCACCTCGCTCTAAGTCTTTTCGGCTCTCTTTGCCTCGTCTGCAACTGTTGCTTGGGACGGCCAAGCTTCCGCTTTCCTTGCGATTGATTGTTAGGTTCCAATCAATCGCCTGCTTGAGGATATAATATGAACCGCTTCCGAGTGTATGGCCTATCCATTTCCACTTGCGCTGCGTGGTCTGCTGGCTAATCGGGGCTTCTGGGCAGCGGCTATTTAATTATAAATAATTTTTAACAAGATATATGTCCTCCAGAAAGGTTTGTATTTTTATCAAAGATCGATTTGATCGATCGATAATCGATTCTGACAAAAGTGTTACTTAAGCTAATCAATAAGGTTAATTTCTAATCGACTTTTAGTTACAGAGAAATTTGTAGATATGCGATATTAGCACAAGTCTAAATAAATATGCCAAATATATTTTAACAAAATCACAGGTGTAATTGTTCACCTTCTTTTTGAAATCGGTTTAAAAATAAATCACACAAACTAGTGAAACGTCGAAATACCTGTGGTTAACACTTACATCACTCAATAACTCGTGACATTTTGACGCTGGATTTCCCTAGATATGCTATGCGTGAAAATAAATAAAAACCAATAAATTGTTGAAAACTGTTCACTTGCAGGCATTTTAAAGACGATTCATAGGTAAAATTAGATTTGGATGCATGCTGTAAAGTACTAAAATTGATTGACCTTGCGAGCAAATCTTCGCCAGCAAAGACCCAGTGTGGATGTTAAACGAAATAGGCTTTCTTAACTCTGTTACAAAGAAGTTCGTTTCTTAGGAAATTGTGTTAGTTTCAGAGTGGTAGAGAGTTTATGTCTCCTGTATATTAAATTGAACAGTGTTGGCTTAGTGGCTCTCATCCCTAAGGATTATAATAATATCCCCGCCTGTGCACCAATAGACTTTCTATGTGCACATTTAATACTGAGTCGTACGATGATGGAAAAATGACGTCTTAATTCCATAAAATCTACTACGACAGCCACAGAAGGTTGATCAAGAAATGTGAACGAAATAGACTATTTCTGTCATTATTAATTATTCAAAATCGAGACCAGTAATGACTCCTATATGCTGTGTAATATATGGGTATATAATACACAACATATAGGAGTCATTACTGGTCTCGATTTTGAATCTGAGGCTGAGGTACATTTATTTTAACCACGCTATAACGTTACATATAATTCTGTACTAAGTTATGGAGTAAGGATTTCTTTATAAACGCTTATACGAAGAAAACATCGTGTATAGATATTTATAACAATTAAGTCTAACATTCAAGAAAAGGATAATATAAACATGTATTACTTAACACGTAGAATTTAAGGCATTCCAATAAATGCAATATTATATATTATGTATCTCTAAATGTTCGACGAGTTAAATATATGTTTTATAATTTTTTGTAAGTACAATGTTAAACATGATGTTACAAGACAGGGAAATTAAAGTGACGTTTTTTGGGTAATGCAAGGTTACGCACGAGGACATTAAGACAGAGGCGTCCAACGTTTTGCCTATAAATATTTATTTAATAAAAATAAAAATTGTAGGACAGTGTTATTTGACCAAAGCACCTTGTTATATAATATTAAGTTACGTGGAATTTTAAATCCTGTATACATACCTACCTACCTACATGTAGATTAAATTGTGCGAATGTAACGAAATATTTAATCTATGGAATAAACATAAATACAAATTATCCTCTGTTTTTAAGTATTATAATATTCCGATAATTGAGATTAATTTGAATTTAACATATCGACTTGTATCACTGTACCTTAAACTAAATAGATAGAGCTCGTAGTCCGAAGTCTCTCTCCCTAAAGTATGGCGAGGGGGGCGATAGCTGGCCATGCGTGATACTCGTGAACGGGTGCTACTTGTGGTGACTGGTCGTTCTTGAATTCGTGTATTCGGTGATGTTAGTTATTTTTGACTATGTATTTGCGTGTTGTTCCCACGAGAATGTAAGTGTGTGCTCCTATTTCACCATGCCTCCTGCTGATGTGGAACATGGTGTGATGGTTGCACCTCCTTACAAACGTTGTGTAATACAAAAAACTTGGCGATTAAAAAGAGTGGCGGAGAGTTTATTGCCAGTTCTTCTCTTCCGTTCTACGTCCTTGATTTGAGAACTGGCAGTAAATGTAAAATTAGAAGCATTTAATGTATATTTCTTTTTATTGACGTTCATAAGTGTACATTGTGTTATCTATATGAATAAATGATTTTTGACTTTTTGACTTTTGAAGTTATCCAACTATGCTTGTGTTTGTTTTGCGCCGGGAATAAACTAAGGACCTTCGACATGTTATGTTTTAATATTATATTTAATACCAAGCTTTATACACAAATTACTTAATTACAATTACATAATTACGTAATGTATGAAAGATATTCAGTAATTTTATCCTTGTTATGCTCTTAAAATTCTTAAGCGTGGCATTACTACAATATTTTCAATACCATTATATGCGCATTACATTATAATAAAATTGTTAATGTATGATTACAAAATACTAGATAAACAATGAAGGAGTCACATAACAATATATTTTATATATTAGTCGCCTCGTGATCTCACATATGTCAATAATGTGAAATGAATGGTGAAAATTTGCAATCTTGATCTGAGTGTGAAATATACCTAGGTAATACTGAATATGTTTAGAAAATGAAAAATGTAGAAAGTTGCCAATACTTTTATTGTTTTTCGAAGTAATCTTCGTTCTTCTCTACACATAGTCGCATTCGATCTAACCACTGAGAAAAGCAGTGGGCCCATTCTTCCTTAGGGGATTTACGTACGCTTTTTTCGCAGCTTCAGGGCTCGTAAAGCGAATACCTCAAATTTTATCTTTAGTTCTTGGGTATAAATGAAAGTCGCAGGGCGCCAGGTCAGGACTGTATGGCGGATGACTCATTATCTCGACACCTGCCAGAGTTAAATATTCACCAGACCATGCGAAGGTATTTCTGGTTGTCGGTTAAAGTATGGGTAAGTAAGAATCCATCTGGTACAAAGATTCCTGACGCCTAAATGTTTGTGTAATATTTTTTGCACTTGACTCATGCCTAGGCTTGCCCGTACCTGTTCATATCTTCCTCTCTCATGCATCGCACAGCACTGATGTTATCTTCAGTAGTCGCTGTTAAAGGACGTCCCTCATCATCATTGAGATTGCTACGTCCATGCTTAAAACTCGTTAAACCTATTGTAAATAGTGGCACGAGATGGGGCTTCATTAAGAAATGCTAATGGCAGCCTATCATAGCTTTGTTGTTGAGTAAGCCCACAACGAAAGTCATAATAAATCATTGATCGAAAATTTTCTCGCGTTAGGTTAATTTTCACGAGTTTTAGATTTGCCGCCAATTCACAAAAACAAATGACAAATGAATGCAATATACTACATTAGCTTGGTAACCTAATAAGTGTTCTAAAATTGAAATTCAATCAAAGTTTTCATTAGCAATGTTTCAAACTGGCGCGTTCTAAAAATTTTCAGTGATACCCACGTATATATTATTAACCATGGTATAAAATAATATATACGTATAAGTACAGGTTATGGAAACAGTATTTTGGCATTAATAACATATTGTAAAGTTATTGAATTATTCATCTATCTTTTTTCTCCACAGCGTAAACATAATTGAGGAGAACGAGACGAAATAATACTTTTGTTTTAAGAGGATTATGGATATGAGATGAAGAGAAAGATAATCTAAGTACTTATATAAAAATCGATAATAGGAATAGGAATAGTACTAAAAAGATTGAGTATATAAGTTAATATTCCGAAAACGTTAATAGTTTTTAGCTCCTTGCTTTGTTTGGCCATCGGAGGTTTTTGTTATTAATACTATGCGATGTTCGAGTTGATCTGGCATTTAGTTTAGGTGTCAAGGTGATTCGGGTTTTTATTAACCGGTTCATTAAAATTTTACGATTTGTCATTCATTTTTAAAACCTTAGCACCATATTAATAATTTAAATTCGGCAGATCTAAAGACGCTATAAAGGGACGCTATTTTTATAAAGTTTTGGATGATAAGTATTCAGTAAATTTATTAATTAGTGCAGGGACACCTATAATATTCGGCAGCCGCTTTGCAACTGGTATATCCTTTAGGTTGGGTAGCACCTTCACAATCAATTAAAAAATAGGTACAAAGGTTTGTGATCTCTGGCATAAGGGAAGGATATTATGAGGCGAGGTCAGGGGTGTCTCGCACCTTGCGTCTTATGATTGGTCCGATCATAATTAGGAGACCTCTATTGTTATTTCACGGTAAAATCGGTTAGCATACTCTTTAAGAATCGCTTCTTCCATTCCAAGGATTTCTTTGTACAAAAGGTATTAAAAACTTGGTAACTGTTTACCAAGATTTCACGATATTTTTGAAAAAGCACGTCCTGGAACATTGTTGTATCAGATTAAAATCCATTAAATGAAAGAAGAATAAGAAGAACTCAAATGCCTATTATTTGATTCTGTCCGATATATTTCGTTGCGTGTCAGATCAAGCACGAATTATGAATATCTATATATATAAAAATGAATCCCTATTTCCCTTGGTCACGGCATCACACGTGAATGGCTGGACAAATTTCGCAAATCCTTATTTTTGTTGCTTTTGTTATTGTCAGGAGAAGGTCAATATTCTTATGAAATAAGAAAATTGTGCGGAAAATTAGAAAATGTAAAAATAATTACCACTATAAAGTAATCCTGACTTTTGCTGCGATAAGATTTTTTTTCAGATGTAACCTTATGGCGTTTTACATAACATTGCCAGAATGCGTGCAGCAAATATCGTCAAAGAGAACGTAAGAGAAATGAATAGAAATGCATTGATCGGAGTTATTATATTGGTAATCAATATTCGTAGTTAAGACAGGACAACGTTTGTCGGATCCGCTAGTTGCTTATAAAAACGCATAATGCTATTGAAAAAAAAAACCCTCTCCTGCCACTCTTTCCATCGTTGCCATACCCATAAGTAGTTCAAGCTGTTTCACACTGTCCTCCGGTTACTTGGGAGGCTTAGAATGCTTCCATATAACTGCTTTCTTGATAATAATGGGTTATGGTATTCCAACTCAGTTATAAGCAGTTCTTAAGCCCCCAATTTTTTAATTACATAGTTTTTGTACCTATCGTATAACATTATAAAATTAATTAAACATTCAAGAAAGTTTTCTTTTCACTGTTCCGTTCAATCTCGGAAAGTCAGTTACTCGAAATTTGAACCGAAGTCGTGACTTAAGCTGGCTTGACTGGTTTCATATAAACATCTTTGCCCTCTGAGAAACAATATTTCTGATTCGTTTTATTCTACGCTACACGAAAGAGACGGTAATATAGCTAGGCGCTATAAAGTTGTGTCAGACTAGTACTAGTATATTAAGTTACGTTATGTAATTTTAAGGTAAACGCCTCACTATCAACAACACATAATAAATGTAATATGATATGAAAGTTATCAAACTTTTTCTTAACTTAGTTAAATCTAATTTAAAAAAAGCGTCTACCTTTTCCGTTTCCCCCAAGTTTTGTTGCTAGTTACTAGGTATCTTTAGATTGAGGTTCGTATTTTTTTGTTCTGATAGGAGGAGAAAGGAGATATATTGATAGATTGCCGTTATTTGATGAGGATAAATAACAAAATAGTCTTCTTGTAAAAAAATACTTAAGTAAAATAAATCTAAAAAATAAAAAACTCAAAGAGAACCATCTTACCAAAATAATCGTTTCTGTATGTAGATTATTGTAAAAAGAGTTAAACCTAAAGTAAATGCTGTCATCAATCCCTTTTAAGAAGCGTCTATTGCTAAACGAAATTTAAATCATCTGCAAATTTATTTGAATGAATGTCATTTTGTCAGCGCTTGAGCCTAGATTTTAAGCCTAACTTTAGCCATTTGGATCAGTGGAACCATTATTAACTGACTACCATGAATCAAACAGAAAAGTGCATACTGCCAGTTTTTTATACAATTGTCCAAATGTAACAATTATAGGCCCGATAACATGTACATTTACCTCATTTTGTAGCGGCACTTAACATTGCCCAGCTTCAACAGCTTTATTTTGCACTCGTAATATGACTTTTTATCAGGATCATCTAAAATAACATTTATATCTGATCGCCAAGCCGTTACATGTTCTATGAATAGGTTTTTGTCAATTGAATTCTTTGTATTGTATTAAACCAGTAAATTAATGCTTTGTTTAACGACTGAGATATTTTTAAATAGCACAATGTAATGAGAATAATAATAATAGTGCTACGTTGTTATATTTTTTTCCTAACATATATGTAGTTCTAAGTTCAAAATGTTGCTCTGACAAAAGCTGCTTTGCCGCAGTGACACACCCCGAACACAGAATGTACCTGAAGGATCTATGTGAACGGATAGTTCAGCCACTTCAAATAAGATATACACATTCTTGCAGCCTGCGGCACTAGGTGGTCCGGCATCTATAATAAAGTCTTTTACGTGTTAGGGTCTTCCCTATGTAGCGCTACTATTACCTCTTGGTAATATTTATTTAAAAAAAAAGAACCCAAGAACAGGTGTTCAACTGCCACGGTTTCGCTGTGAACTACGAAGATTCCATGGAAATATTACAAATACGCTAAAAGACTACAAATAGTAACGCACAGTGCCATAATATAGCCTTTGTAAAGGAAAATGTTTTTCCTATACCTGGCCTATTTAATTATAAAAGATCAGTCATCTCTTTACTACAATTTATTAATCGCTTGAGCATAAAATACAGACGTGAGTGTATTTATTAAATCATTGTTGGAGACCTATACATAACAAACTAATAACAATTTCGACATTGCATGTCAAAATGAATTCTTGCATCGTATCCGGGAGTCCAGCGTGTATATTTTAAAGGTATGCTCACTTAATCAGGCTATAATGACTAAGTAATGAGGTCATAATACACGTGTTTCTTTGTGTTAACTCAATGTAATTCCTAGCAACGAACAGACTGTCAAGACAGCAATAGTGGCGCTGGCACTGCGTTCTATATGTACATTGATATAACATAAGTTAAAATAGTTTAGTTAGTAGCTTAAACCTTTTTTAAACGTAACGCCAACCGTCTAGTGGTTCAGCGTGTGACTCTCAACAAGGAGTCAAGAAAAACATCGAAAGAAAATTTGGTTTACCCACGGGCAATACAATAAAAGCTTAGATCTAGGAACACACAAAAATAATAATAAAAGCTGTAAACCCTTTACCAGGCAAACATCATGCTTTATATTTAAGAACTAAATAAATTCTTGCAAACTATACATGTGATCCAAAAACTGAGAAATATAAATAAGTTTATACAATATTTTGGAAATGATAGCTGTGTACCTTATACATCCTAGGAATGGCAGCTCTAGAAACCAGGACGAGTAAAATGTTAGACTAGAATTACTTATAAGTTTTAAGTTAGGCTAGATCGTAATATGCCATGTTGTCTCAGTGAAGATACAATGTTTTAAAAAAAACTTACCTATTACAAAAAATAAATAATCATGAAACACAGAAATCTGAGTCCCAGTCCTAAACGTAGCACTACTATTATTGTAGTAGTTTAAAAAGTTTTTGAACTGAACAATGAAGAACACTTGCGAGAGCTCCAAAACAGGAATTTACGTTTATAAAATTTTGTTCTTTTTTTACTAAACGCCAACTTTACTGAAACTTTGAGACGTCATCTTGTTTGTAAAACCTTTGGCAATTGGACACTTAACAAGAAATTATTAACATATGTAGCATACATCAGACTAGTGCTCTCACTCGGGCAGTACGTACCGATTTGCGATGAAAACAACAATGACGTCATACCCCGTACCTCGTTAACGAACTTATTCCAGGCGCTAAGGATATACACAACTTCTCGATCTTAGCTACTGGGGCCTTCGTCTTAGTCAGTGGTTAGACTGGCCCAGTATCCTCCTTTTAGTTAGGAACAGTACTTCCTTCACAACTTCAAACATTCAAACAGACAAACAAAATTGGGTTGAGTTTTTATCATTTGTTTCAGTGTTTCCATATTTTATTTATTTGAGTTTGAACCCACTTGAAAACAGCAATTTTCTGCCTGACTCATTATTACACGAGTTCAATGGAGTTCAAGGTTCAAATCTTCTGAATCATTAAGAGTTCAAATTATATTTTGTACAAACAAATTAAAAGCGTTGGAGATTTTACTAATTCTTTGTAAAGTGCCAATAAAACTCTATAAGTCTAATTAAAAATGAATTAAGCTTCAAACTTTTACGCTATGTATTCATTACAATTTCTCAAGCTACAACTTTATCAAACATCATAATAGGCTGTTTCATAATTCTATACAAATAGTTAATTAATTTTTAATTCTGTTGACCTAAAAATTAACATTCATAAACGCTTCTCCAAGCAAGGCGTCACCAGCCCCCTATGACGAACATACAAAGTGTAAGTTTTTTACATGAAATATCATTCTTATATTATATTAGGTCCTTACATATGAAATTGGCGTTTTGTCGTACTGGCCACTTTGACCTCAAATACCTCCTCTTTGGTTAGGAATTTCAAATTCAAATTTGTACAGCTATTTACTCATGTATTTGTGCTTCGATGACCGTCATTCATTTATTTTTTTCTTCTGTTTTTTTCTGTTTGCGTCACTCATTTAACAAAATGGAAAACTTAAAGTATCGCATTATTTACGAGTACGCGTTCCGCCGTGGCACTAGTGCTTCGGAAACGACTCGAAGGGTGAATGATGTGTATGGCGGTCATGTTGCAAAAGAAAACTCAGTTCGTTTTTGGTTCCAACGTTTTCGTTCTGGAAATTTCGACCTGCAGAACAAGCCCCGTAGACGGCCTGAGACCCAAGTTGATAATGAAGTATTGAAGGCTATTGTGGAAGTGGATCTATCGCAAACCACGTCCGAGTTAGCTGCAGGCTGCGGTGTTAGTGATAAAACTGTTTTAATTCACTTGAAGCAAATTGTGAAGTTTAAAAAGCTTGAAAGGTGGGTACCTCACGAATTGACTGAAGCAAACCGGCAAACGCGCGTCGACTGCTGCGTTACATTACTGAACCGGCACAATAATGAAGGTAATTCATCAGAGTATTCAAAGAGTCGTTTCCGCAGCACTAGTGCCACGGCGGAACTCCTACTCGTAAATAATGCGATACTTTAAGTTTTCTATTTTGTAAAATGAGTGACGCAAACAGAAAAAAAACAAATGAATAACAGTCATCGAAGCACAAATATATGAGTAAATAGCTATACAAATTTGAATTTGAAATTCCTAACCAAAGAGGAGGTATTTGAGGTCAAAGAGGCCAGTACGACAAAACGCCAATTTCATATGTAAGGACCTAATATATTCCAAACAGATTTAGTCCCCGACATATTAGACTCCGAGACAGTATTACTATTAGCAAGGCGAAGACACAGTCGTCTATTCGACTAATCTTTTTTTTTATTTTATAAATACAGTGAAATAGCCTTGTCAAATATAGATTTGATGAGTTTTAAAACTAAACTTTAGTTTAATTAATCACCATATGAGCTATTCGCTTACGTGAACTTTGTGATATGAATTTCTAAAGTGAATTCTCGTTGTTGAGTCTTATTAATTTTAAACACATTCACTATTTTTCTTAAAGTGTAAAAACGTTACGGTATATTCACCATGTTATTTGGCGCTTATTACATCATCTACAGATACCGGCAAACTTCTTGAGCATTAAACAAGGGAGTGGGGAAAAGTTTGCGCATCGTACAGTGTGGGACGTAAACATCAACCGATTTACCAATCACGCGATCGACACGACACTCTCCCGCTGCCTTCCCCCCAGATACCAAATCACTTCGGCACAGGCAAGGACATTTGTTCAAGATGTTTGCCGGTATCTGTACACATATTAAAATTGTGGTTTGATAGTTGTACTTTCTATAGTGACAAAACCAGCTGTCATCTTTAATAATAATCCTGATGGTCTCTTGTTTCATATTGATTTCGCTGCACCGATTTTATCTTAAAAAATATGTTTGGCCATTTTAAATTTGCACTATATTTATATAATTGTACGATAATGCTAAAGGGTTATTTATATTCAAAGATTCCATAGCAAAAACACTTTATTAAAAGTAGAAAATTATTGTAATAAAAATAAAAAATATCAAATAATATATTGAAGTAGTACATCTCCTTAAAAATAATATATACAGTAATTAATATTTACATTATATAAAATAATAGTATATAGCATGAAAAAGTTAATCTAAATAAATTTGCCAAGTAAAATGGATCTAAAGAAAATCGTTGAAATCCATATAAATTACTTAATTTTTAAATTGAGTAGATTCTGTATATAATTAAGATTTATTCTATATAGGTAAGTGATAACATCTAAAATAAATTATTTCTCCGGAAATAGAAATCAGGAGAGTCTCAATTATAATTTTTGTTGCTATAATATTGGCTTTCCAACTTTTTTTTCTTTCATTTCTATTTTATTTTATTCTCAAATGTGACATTAAAATATTTTACATCGAATATATTTTACTTGCAAAATACACATCACAAATTAAAACGCCTTACTATTTTATTGAGCAATTATATAAAGCAAAATATTTAAAAACTAGTAACTTTGGATTTAGTGTTTATAGTATAAGAACTATTTGTAATACATATTTAGTTTGTATATATATGTATTATTTATTTTCTACACAATATTTAGTAATAGAATATTTTTGTACATTATTAGTTTTAAAGCGACGATTTAGCGTACTAGCTAGTAGCTACTTTTAACGAACAATTTATTTTAAAAAAAAATACGCCTCTTATTAAAAGCAATTTTAAATGCATTCAACTCATATATAATGCAACATAAATGCACAAACATTGAATAACATCATTCAAAGTATATTTTTAATTTCCTAATAGTTGAAAATAAATGCTTCAAGCTTAAAGTAATCTTTGTATAGGAAGAACATTTTACGGCTTCATTTTAATAACCGGGAAATGGTTAAGTGCCCTATGTAATAGACACAGTGCCTCTGAACCTCGTATCCAAGCTGCCATACGAAGGCCTGTACCGTGGAGTACGCTGACTCCAGGGGCTACGACGGTTCTTATAACTCGAACAGGCGATAAGACTGTTCATCGCTGGAGGCCGAGATCGCTCCAGGCTTATGCCATAGCGACGGCTGAAATATGAAAAACTTCCGTAAAGAGTCTTGAAGTCATAATAATTAAAACTTTGTTAATGTAATTTTAGTATCTTCTTTTGTTAACATAGCTTTTACACATTGAAAGAAAAACACCGGGTTTTTTTACCGAGTTGAAGCTATGTATTATTATAAACTTATAATTATTTTACATATTTTTTTTTGTTTTTGGTCACCGTGACGACGCATGAGTTAAGAGTACCAAACCTATAGATATATGCTTTGTAAGTACGAAACCAAAAGTCCGTTGCAGTTCCTTTACTCACGCTGTAATGCACGCGAAACGTCGGAAAAAAATTATGTATAATAATTATAAGTTTATAATAATACATAGCTTAAATCCGGTAAAAAAGTGTTTTTCTTTCAATGTAATTTTATGTAAAACTTTAACCCTTATACTTGATTTTTGTAGAAAAAAACGTCCACGGAAAAATCGTTGAAAATTTAATCAGATTTGAAATTAATAACGGTCATACAAACATTCTTAACTCTAAAACTAAGTATTAGCAAAAACGTAAATTAATAAGAGCTAAAATGAGGAATTTAAAATCTCTATATTACAGATACTCTATCAAATACTCAATTATCGTTAAAATATGACAGAATAAAAAAATACCTTTTAGGTCTTGAAGCGGGTATAAAGTCCTCCCCAGTAAGCACACCCTTGTCCAGAGTCCCATCCATTTGCAAAAGGTCTCCAGCGGATACTGAGAGATCCATCTTCGAGCGGTCACAGGTCCACATGTACACCAGTACCATTAACGTCTGGAAAAAAAATCGATAAAAAAACTGATTTTGAATTTAAAGTAGTTTAAATATATGCTAAGCAGAAAGACCATCCATTTACAACCGTTATCTACTTTGGTGTTCACCTATTTTGACATATAGTGTTTATATTTTTACATTGACAACAGTAACTTTTATTTGTCTAGAGTGTATGTGATTAACTCCGGTGCTTTTTTTTATTCTACACTTCATGAATTTATTACTTATTTCTGCTATAATTATAGATACATAATATATATCTTTTAAGTTAAACAATTCTTGGTGGCTGACACTCCGACTTTTCGTGATGACTGAAGCCTGTGAAGAGGATCACATCTCTATTATGTCAACGATACTCTGCCAAAAGTTATTTAGAAGAACAACTCAATACAACAGTGTACGATTCTTGATGATAATGAAAAATTAAAAATAAGTTTCAAATTCTTTACTTGCGCATACGCACAGAATCTTTATTGTATCTGTGTCGTTATCGTTAAATATATCGCTGTTTTAATGACTTGCTCTGCGTTATCAATCAAGTATGTGGTATCAGACTCGGTGTTTCTCCTGTTTTCGATATATTTATGTATTAATATATAAAGTTCCCTTCTAATTAATTAGCGCCTTAAAAAAAATTCATGCAAGTACGCATACTCACAACAATGATATGTAGTATTACGATGAACGCTGTGCTACTTCTGAATCCAATGGAATCAAAAAGTACTCCAGACACAGTTGGACCAATAAAGGCTCCGAGGGCGAAAGTCGAGGTCCACAAACCAGAAACTAACCCATACGTTTCTATTGAGTTTGGGAAGCCATTTGAACTAAAAAAAAAGTTTCTTACACTCGTCATTGTCTATGGCTTCGTCTACTAAAACTCTTAAGAAAGTCTAAGCTATAGTTTATAAATTATGTATGTATGAGTAGTATTCATTATCAGAGTTAGTATTTATTAATATCAGTAGTCTCTATATAAGGCTGAAATTGAGTTAAAGGTCGTTTGTATAAAAATAAAATTAAATATATTTTTTTTGTTGAAGGTAAAAATCTAAATATTTATAGCTCTTAATATTATAAATAATTGTTACGCTAATTAGTTTTTTAATTACTTGGATTAGGGAATTTATTTAATAAAATAGTAACGTTCTGAGTCATATATTGTGTTTAACAATGTTATCTGTTTCGGCTTTGTATATTGTCTACGAGTTTTCTTTTATAATATAGATGTGTGTAGCTGTAAGATTATAAATAAATAAATTTTATTTAGAAATGTCCGTAAAATTTATTTGAAATAGCCAGGAATCGCAGTACTGTCTTCGAATGTTATGTTTGAATAATGTTAGGACTTACATAGCAGTACTTAAGGCGTCTGAGAAAGACGACACTAGGAGACTTCCCATTCCAAGCCCGTGGAGCACTAGACCCAAAACTGTCACCCACAATATTCTGAAATATACAAATATGTTAACAAATAATCAATATTACAAAGAATGTAAAAAAAATGTACTTCATAACAATTTGTTTATTCTTTGTATGTTTACATTATTCCACGGGAATTAAACTCAGCCATAATGGAGGTCAGTCAGAACATAATCCCCTAGGCTTTGATGAAACACAAATTAACTTACGTTGGCATATCAAAGAACGGCGCTGGGCCAATTAACAAGAAAGCGGCCACCACAAACATGTGCCCAATACTGGTTATATATTTGGGTTTAACCGCGGGATGGTCGCATAACCAACCCCACGCTGGTGCAGATACCGCATAAAAACCCCCATTGATCACGAATATTAAACCCAAAACTACTGGAGAGAAGTTGAACTGAAATTATTATTTATTCTATTAATAAAAAAATAAAAACAAAATGCGTTATCATAATAAATAGGTACTTAAAATTAACTGTTATTTTTAAAATATGCAATTTATTTATCAAACGTTACAGTTTACTAAACAATTTTTAAATCAAAACGCCAATTATAGTGTTAACTGTAGGTATGGGTGTGTATTTGTGTATCTATAACTGAAGCGTGTGTGTTCAAATCGGCTTGATTGAATGACAATAAATATCCTATAATTTTCTAAGGATATCTTAGAGGAGTTGCCTCTATTATGCATGCTTAATATTAAGTATGCTTACTTGTTTAAACAAAAGTCGTTGTATTCGTAATTTATAATAATGATTTTTTTTATAATGAAGTTATTAAGTATAGGAAGAACAAGTTACAATTTTGATAAAGTTTCTGTGTTAAGCATGTATGTATATATAGGGTTAGACACAGCTTCTAAGCGTGAGCTTTGATATATCAAATCGAAATATAATTTTCCTGTAGCTAACTTAATGCAAACTTATTAATGTCCGTAAAACAAATGCCTCTAGATTTTAAATTACTTCCAGTTCCAGTTCTAAAATCAAGGACAAAGAGCGGGCAAAAATGAAAGTTAGAAAAATCTTTATTACATACAATAAAAAGGAAATTTAGGTAAAATAAAGTAAGCTAGCCCCCACACTAAACTTCCCTGTGTCCTGCAGCTCTTCCTTTTGACATGTTAACAGTACTTAACAATAATTTCTAGATAAAAGACTTTATAATTAAACTATTATTGTAGGACAGGTTGAGAAGATGTTGTTTAAGATTTTTAGTGAATATGTATGCAATGTGAATTTTGAAATGTAAGGGAATATTTTGTTTTTAAGAAAGTGGATAAAGTTGAAAGGGCCTCTAATGGAGAAAAAGCGTCGGGCAAAGAAAATGCGTTCTGGGTTGCTTATATGTAGGTTTCGTTCTGTTTGATGTGGGTATCGTCGGTGTTTGTTTCCAATAAAGTCTGCATATTGCTGTTAAGTACAGTTGTCTAACCGTTAAAAGTTTGTTTCATTTTACAAATTTAAAGTTTAATAACGAAAATGATATCTTAAGAATGGCACTCTCAATTTTCAGCATTTCAGCAACAGCCGCTCTACCTCATACCGATATGCAGTAAGGTAATATCGACTGACCTAAAGCCAGTCACTTTCATGATTGTATGTGGATAATAAGGTTTTCTAAGGTGTTTGAATATATTTTTATGTTTGCGAACTCGAAAACAGATGTAGTTTATTTGAGGGCCCCAACATAGCCTTGAATCAATAATTAATCCCAGGAATTTGGTTGTTTTAGTGGGTTCCAGGAAAGGATTGTTGCAGTTGGTATCTTCAAACAGGAATATAATTTAATAGGCGGGATAGGGTTTGGTTTGTTGGACTTACGATTAACGATAAGTTTAAAGCACATATATTTGGATATGGACATATTGAAAGAAAGATGAACTGGTTAAATCTTCTTTCATTTATTTGAAACTAAAAAAAAACAGTTTTTCAAATTAATTACACAACATGTATAGAAAAACACGCTGCGTTGAGAAAAAGAAATGATCAGTGTTAAGAGCTCAACAATTTGGCTCATATCACAATGGTCTTCATTATTAAATTGAACTTAACTATTATTCGTACATGAAACACACGTAAAAACTTACATGAACTTGTCGAAAATGAGGTTCTAACGTCGCTTGAAGGAACCCAATACTCATACTGGTTGATATTATACTTAAGGACGCTATCAGAACTCCAGGTACTCGGAGAAGAGTGAGCATCGACGCTGAAAGAAGAAGAGGTCTTATACTTCTGTAGCAACTTATAAAGGATCATGTGCTTGGAAACTAAATAGTAATTTTATATTTAAAATACAGTGTTACAGTACGTAACGCCTGCGATCTTTGAAAAAGCAAACCTCTGTAATTCAAGCAGAAATACTTTTAAATTCATACTTTTTATTACACTTTTAGGTTTTTTAACACATTATGAAGATGAAGTGTATGTTACCCTACAATCTGCGGCTACAATTAGTACTCTGAATTTCGCTATCAAAGCTCTTCCGATATCTGAGCAACCTTTCGAGAACAGCCACTGGAACCTTCATACCTTTAGGCTGTAGCAATGTTCATTATGCTCCAGGCGTTTAGGTTTAGGGTAAAGCTTTTTGCATACTGCCACAAATGAATTGATGATTTCATGAATACGCTCGAGGAAATGTTTGTAATAAATTACAAAGAACTATATCTCAATTTTTTAAAGCTCCAGCATCTCACACACCGAAAGTGACAGAGGTGTGTGGGCCCCACTTTAAGTACGCTGCTACTTACAGAACTGGATGAATTATACCCAAATTTATTTGGAAATTTGTTGCATTATAATATTATGAATTATAATGCCGTGTATGGTGTTAAATAATATATTTTAATTTATTACAGTAAATACATTTTTGTGACTTACGCCCTGAATGCTTATAATCTTCATCGTCGGAGGACTTTGGTAAGGTGATGTAGCATAACAATGCTGTGCAAAAGAGCGTGGCTCCAAGTACGGCAAAGGGCAGAGAGTAACCCCCAATGCCATAGAGGGCGCCTCCTATCATTGGACCAGCGATTAATCCGAGACCAAAAAATGTTTCCAAGGATGCCTAAAACACAGGACTCAAAATAAGAGTTATACAGGCTCAATTCTTAGGTTTCTGGAGTTATGTAAAATGCTTAATAGTCTGCGAAACCTACGCGCATCAAGGTTAACATCTCATTTGAATTAATTAAATATATAAATATAATTAAGTATAATCTTAAATATTTATATTTTATTTTAAACAAAAGAGCACAACTATTCCAATATCATGGATAACTATTGTCTCATTGACTATGGGTATCTATAACCAAAGTATTTCAACACGGCTTGGCCAAGTTTTCGTATATTCGTGAGGTCGTAAACGATTTTTAAACCCCTAAGAGATAAAGAAAACCTTGCCCAATTTGTTTGTCGTTAAATAATACACATTACTCTTACTTTTCATCCTATTACCACCAATCCCTAATACTAATTGCGATATTACTACTGTAATAATTCTTATATGACAAAACAACGTTTACCAAAAGAGCTAGAAATAATATTACATATATTCACTTACAAACATAGTAGCCACATTATTAGGGAACTCCTTGGCAATGATGGCAAAGGAAGCTGTCAAAAACGCCGCATTACCCAAAGCCTCTACTATGCGTATTGCGAATGCTAGAGTCACGAATGGTACGTGGCCGTCCACCTTGTCTAGGAACCTGAAATATTATGTAAACGTACCATCGAACCATCTTTAACCTCTACAAATTTTTTTATATGAATTGTACAGACGTTTGTCCACAATCCCTGATGTTAAGTGAGATACGGCCTATAAGAGAGTATAAGAGGGTAGGTAACATGAAAGGAGGCAATCAGCTCCACTCCTTTGCTGTTTTTACAAGAACCCACGATCAAAATCATGCAGTGTCACACCTAGGTATGTCAACAACTGCTTCTGCGTCTGGGTGAGCGTTGTTTGAAGGAGATGACGGAATTTCTGATTTCGTAATACATACTATAGTATAGTACATAAGTATGTTTGCTTGAAGTAGAATATATAAGAACAATACAAATTAGTAGCAATAATATTCAACTTCAATGTTATTTCTGTGGTCTTTGCAGTTATCTATATTTGTTTTAGGTAAAGCCAATGTCATCGAGTAAATAAATAAACAAGGAAATGTGGGATATCAGAGAATGAACTTGATGTGGTTATCCAAGAAATAAACTGCGATTTGAAGATCAATTTATTTTTTTATAATAATATTATATTAGATACATTTTACTTAATATTGAGCAAACAAGAATTATAGGACTGATATTTTGTTATTAAAAACTCAAAACGTATACCAAAAATTACATTAGTATAATGTAAATAAATCAATTTAGCCTTGTTGTTTCACCTAATAAAACCTAATTTGTTACTTAAAAAGAATACATATGTACTCTAAATCTATCCTATCGTCCGTATTATTAGAATTGAAAAAGTGATCTCTTATATCGAATTGTTGGATATAAATTGTACTTCAACTGTCACGAAAATATATCTTAATTTTTATAGCATAATTTCCTAATTAACTAGCTGACCTGGATTTCTGAACGCAGGCATAAATACTTGACAACCCAAATATATTTCAACCCTTTTTTTACTATCTAAATCATTCAACGTTTTTAAAATAAATATTGTGGATATATTTTGTCGATTCGAAACCTTTATTTACATACGTTCTTTAATTTGTGGGTAGACTGTAACGACCGCGACAGGATGAACATTAATTGTTTGACAGTTACGAAACCCATGAACATTTTGTATTGGTTTGTTTTTTTGGTCAATTTTCCAATAAAAATTATTGTATTAGATTCACTAATGTGATAAAAGGCCCTAGACAGAGAATACTTCCTCTTCAATATTGCTCATTAATAAAGCTGCAGTAATAATTAGTACTAGACAGTATTTCTCACCCAAATAGTATAGCACATGTTGAGGTAGTCAGTATACCGGCGTTGAAGACTACTTTAGGTCCAAGCCTGTTCAAATGAGCTCCATAAAAGGGACTGATGATGAAAACCACAAGCTCGAACACTCCAAATACAAGTCCATATTCTGTTGCCGTACATCCTTTGTTTTCTGCCTGAAAATTTAATAAAATATGATAACAGAAAGGCTTTGTCTGCCTTGAAGGTATTACCTAGTTTTAATTATGAGCTTTTAAGCAAGCTAGCACTAAGGTTATCAATAACTGTGCAACGATGCTCAAATTAAATACTTAAATTCGTAAATATTGAACTTAAAACTTTATTCTGAATATATATATATATATATATATGTTTTGAGTGACCCAGACGCACATACATACATGAAATGTATATAAAATGACGTCAAGCTAATATGACGTCAAGACCATTCAAATCTTTCGTTACACTATTCAAAACACTAGTAAATAATTCTCCTCGGACGTAGTACGCATACAGCATTATGCACACTCAAATATCAAATCAACAGCATACTATGTGAAATAATATAAAATAATGAATACAAAAATAATAAAAAATACATAACAGGGAAATTAATTGCGGTTTTTTCACGTCACTTAAGCTTGAAAAAGGTTGTTATTGTTAGAATTCTATATTCAAATTTGGAATTGATGATTTCTCGCCATAGGTGTCACATTTTCTCAGTTTAATTAATAATTAAGATCCACCCAAACCTATTTCCGTAAGACCAACACTGTTGTCTACTATTCAGAGAAATGATAAAAGGTGTAAATAAGGAATGGACACAATGATCTTTTTGATCGGACCTCTGTATCACGTTAGTACTTGTAAAAATGCAACCACATTGTTGTGAAATTATAATTTTGCAACATTTTGGTGATTTCACGGTTTGGTCCAAATTCATACTTTTCGAAATAAGTATATATCCTTTAATAATTTCAGTGTGTCCACAATTTGATGGCGTATTAAAAATTGCTCACGCACTTGAGAACAAAGCAACGAATATTTATAATATTTACTGGTAGTTACGTGCGAAACCCAGTCAAGCTAGTCCTTGTTAAAATGATTAACGTTTTTAAATTGCTATGGCTTTATACGCAGTGACAATTCACTCCTAATACAATTAAATGCTATTTCTTCTTCTTTTACTGCCTCTCTATTACCGGAAGTTGGACGTCAATCTCTAAAGAAAATTTAATCATGTTATGTGTACAATGAATGCTTGTTAACACAGTTGTAAAATGCATTTACGTGATCGGAACCGTCTACATTCCTGAAAGATGAAAAGTAAGTTAATTAAAGTTAACGACGAAATTATTGCCATATATATATATATGTTATTTTATGATTTTAAGTAGGTTTTTATTTAAGGATTCGTAACAACATCACAATTAATGATTACTGTATTCGCCACTTAGTTGCATTGGCCATAAAACCTTTACTAAATCTTATGATAAAATTAAAAAATAAAATACACATACATATACATACACATAAGAACCATAGTTGGACTATCCCGTAGCAGTGCCCTAATTTTTAGAATGATTTTCGTCTCTCGTTACTATACAGATACATCGTCTAAATATATTTTTGTCTCAATACCTATAAAAGATTTTAATTATTTTGCGAGAAAATTAATATTTGGTACACTTTGTGTTCACCGTATTTTTTACTAGGTTGTTTAATTTATTTAAATCTGATTATGAATGTTTAATAAATAAATATAAGAATCCCGCTAAATTGAACATTCCGTAAGTTCAAAAAATCCTTGGAGCAGCTTTGAAAAGAAAATATCAATGAATATCCTATAGCATATACGCCAATAGCTCTGTACGTGAAAAAATCGTGTTATTAAAAATTATATCTAAACTCTATTTTAGTATATAAGGCGCCTGGTAATATTATGAGCAGGCGATAACCCCCGGTATTCTGAGGTTATCGCTTCTACGTCGCTAACCATTGACGCATTCACGCACCTTACTTATTAAATTACTGAGATTTTAATAAAAGTAATTAGGTTACAAGAGGCTCTGTTTTTAGTACAACAAATGTGGATTTAAAGACTGACCTATCTCCTCAATCAGTATAATAGCACTTTTAACTGAAGTACTCTGTCGTCTTCAGTGATGAAAGGAATTTGAAACTATAAAAAGTCGAAATAGTTTTACTGAAAGATACTAAATAATACGAGTAATTATTAATATGCTAATGAATATTATTCATTTATATTGAAATATACCTCAAGTACATCGACGTTAAAATTATATTTTTAGCATGCAAGTATTAAAGAAACGAGAGATACATTTAAAATTGTGCCGTCATTCTTAAGGAAATATAAAGGTATATGGAAAAATACAATGATTTTAAAACACAATTATCTTTTTGAATTTCAACACCCTTCACATTAAAGTAACCTTTAAATCAGGATGTACTATGATTTTTCTCTTGTACGTATGTCAAGAGACGAAAACTTAATGCAATGCTACTTTCAATTTCTTGTAAGAAAAGGAGGAAAAGAATGAACGAAGGACGTATCAAAACCTGATTCATATTTCATGAGTGTTACGATGTGATACTTTTATGATACTATGCGTAAAATTAAATACGTACAATCATAAAATATACGTACATACATTCATGTCGTCTATACAGTTTGTAAACTTAAAGCTGGATACTGACAAACGTTACGAGGTGTAATGGAATCTGTTACACAGCGAGCCTTCGTGCAATCAGTACGTCGTGTTTCGGGGAAACCAGCGAGCAACGAGCTGTTCGTTGCTCCCTGGTAACACCCTCCATAATAGACTTTGTAGAAAACGCATAGACACGCAATGTCTCTTCGTAGAAAGAGAGCCGAGTCAATCAGTAATACATCGGAGATTGACAATTTGACAAGCTCTAAGCTGAATTTGGTCAAAAGGAAGAAGCTGGTATTTGGGAGCACCAGACCAGAGATGTGAGCGGTATTCCATTTGAGGTCGTACTTGAGCCTTGTAGAGCTGTTGTACATGAATAAAATACTGGTAAGCCTTTCCACCGAAAAATTAAAAGGGATATTTCTGTAAATAAACGACAGTAATTCATACTTAAATAGTATACAAGTGTTTATTTTGCTAATCACATTTACGCCGAGAATATTATGGAATCCGAATATATTAATATATGTCAAGAAAGAATGTAACCAAAGGCATGTTATATTAACCCAGGACTGTGGGCTGCTTGAAACAGAACATATATATTAGTAAATACATAGTAAGTTATACATGAATTTTTGAATTAATTAACGTATTAATTTGTTCGTCTGCCTGCAACCAAATAATAACTGTAACTTGTTAAATTTACAAATTCTTTTACATTCCTAGTTACAACGTTTATTAGAATATTTCCAGACATTCATTAGTTTTAGATTACGTACATGCAGAATTAAGAATACTCATGATCTTGGAAGTAAAAGAAAATTTAAAAGACTAATCGTCTTAGCCACAACGTTATTTAGAACATTTCCAGACATTCATTTGTTCTGTATCTCACGCAGATTTACGGAAAAAGGACTTGCAAGAAAAATAGTCTAGATTTAAAATTGATAACATTTTAAAAAGTTTTGTGTTTTCGCTTACTAACTTGAACTCAACTTCGAAATTTTTTCTCGGTCCCATAATGAGTAATGTTAAGTAATGTATACAACAACTATTCCGCATTTACCTATTTGTGTTTGTTAATTACATATGTTAATTAATATTTAAATGCATCCGCAATTAGTTATAATGCAACTAATCCTCCCTACAATAATATTGACCCATGAATTCATCAATAAAAATGTCTATATCCGTGAATATATCCGATATTTTTTTCTATATAAACATATATAAAGTATACAACTTATACAAGAAAAAAAGCTTTTTTCTGAGATGAGCTTCCCTTTACAAATAAATACCTTTACAGATTTTTATACGTACCTCCTGAGGAAAGAATGGCGCCTGTAAAGCAACACAGATAGCATTACAAAAATCTGCAATTGAAATAACAATAATTGTGGACCACTGCCGTCTCGTGAATTGAAAACGCATTTCGAAATTTAAAAAATCACTGTCATAACTTAAAAATATCACTTAAACACAAATGATTTAATGAAGACCCGGGCGTGTCAATTTTCTTGAGGCCATCAATTTACTGAGTGGACGAAGAGGGTAAGATCCAATTATTACATTAATTATTTGAACTTTTGACCGCTTTTATCTAATTGAATACTATACATTGCTCTTGTGCAAATAGTGATTCTGATAAGGGATTCACAAATCTATCGATGTATGGCAAATAATGTCATAGAAATAATGGCCGTTTAACGCTTGTTTTGAATTGTAACAAGGCAACTGATAATAATTATATTATAAAATGTTTTAACCTTTTTAATTGCTAAGTAACGTAAACAATTTGTGATTTATATCAAGTGTGAAAGTTCATTGACTGACTAATAGCCATTCTATTACGTGTTACTACGAAATATATTTTATAAGAAAAATAAGTATTGATAATGAAATATATTGGGATTCACATCAAGTACTCATAGGCTTAGTTAAATTCGGCTGCAGACAAGTTTCGGTGAATTTTTGAAGTTATATTATGTAAGCAATAGCAGATCACATACTTGCCTGTTAAAATTGATCAATCATACTATTAAGAAATGTATTCCCAACAAATGGTAGGTAAAATGTACGCAGAGTATTTTCGAGTTTGTGAAGTGGTTTAAGAAGGATGTTCTTTGTTAAAAAACATTTTTTGCTAGTTCTGTAATTACTTTAAAATATTCCTTGCTGTAAACAAAAGTAAGTAAATATGTCTTAGTAACTGCCTCTGCTTAATATATTAATTATTTTAATTTAGAGCTAGCATTATGTCTACAAGTAATTCATACTAGTGAAAATCTTAATATACCACAAGATCTCTTCAGCACGTGGAGTTAGTAAACAGCGTCTCAAAAATGGCAGATTTGAGTGGGGAAACAGCTGAGGGATGACGAAAATCACGCCCGAATAAAACAACATCCACGCTTTCACTTCAAACAATATGAAACGCGCACCTGCCCACCGGCCGACCGAATTGGCGCCTATTGCCCCTCAAACTTGACAGCTGTCGGACGCGAGAAATTAAAAAAAAAATAGAATATAAATTCTTAAAAAAATAAAAAACCAGCTTAGAACGTTTTAAAATTGAATGTGTTTGACGCGTGTTCGATATTTAAAATAAAATGAAAATGGCTGAAAGTTGCGTTAAAATATTGTTTGTTCTGTGTTTGACTGTAATCTGTCACACTGGAGAAGCAGCGGATGAAATTATTACAACATTGCGTAAGTATCGCATTTTATTAATTATATTATTTTTAATAATTAACATATTAGGTATTATTGCATCGATGGAACACGTTTGAAAATGATATTGTATGTTAAATATGGCCTTGAAAAAGCCAGACATCTGCATTCATCACAGCGGTATCTTAAGTGTTGAAACTATCGTTTAGCAATGCTTCGAATTGTGATGAAAAGCGACCTTTGCCTTATTCCGTTAATATCTCATTCTTATACAACGGTTACGACGGTCTATTTTGAAATTTTTGTGACAATATTTTAATTCAATCGCGTGCGCTAATTAAGTCTAGACTTAATTCGGCAAATAATATTTATTATTTAAGTTCACGGTCAAGTGGTAAAGTTGAATCGCACTTTTATTAATGACCTCTATTAATATAACTTTAAATTATATTCTTTATTTAAATAAGAATAAATCAATAAGAACCACAGCTATTAGTTGAATTTTCAGTCGAGTGACTGCACTAACAAAAATTATTTAATGATTCTAGGGCTTTATTCCTGGCGAAAACAATATTGTGTCTGATTGTTTAGAGGGTAAGGAGATTTCTAACAGCTCCAGTGCCCTTGAATGAAATAAGTTTGTTAATGCAAAAATTATTTACCTCAAAAATTAAACATGCGTGATAAATTGTAAAAGGAAGTGTTATTGCGTACATTATCTCGTTCGAATGTTGTGAACATTGCTCAAATCTTGCTAAATCTGAACTTAATAGTTTCACATTTTTCATATGTTTTTGATATATTGTATATATATATATTCGCTCACATTATAATAATAATAATTGAATAACGATTGGAACAAATTCCCAAACATTATATTTGGTAATAAAAATATCATCATAATTACATCGGCTTAAGTAATTTTCTACATTCCAATGTATATTGAGCCCACCACTTCGATCCAATTTCAAATTAATATTTTGCGTGATGTGCATACAGAAACATCGAAGTTTTTTTTTTTACCAGCCTCTGCCATTTTAAAACGTATTTCATAGATTATGCATATAAATATTATGTCATACAGAAAATATTAAATCATCTATATACATATATAAATCAACAGATAGCCCTCAACCGTAAACTGTCATTTATGCCATGGTCACTTTCGAGTGTCGAAATAAGCAATGTAAAATATACTTGTCTAGCACACAATATATAAAATGTATTTACATTTGCTTATTGTGTAGTTACTGTCGCTATAGTCTTCTTAATTTATAGAAAATATACGCCTAATAGTATCATTTATAGGTGCTAATTATTTTAGTCTCTATGTATAAAGTATGTTCATAGGAGAGCCGATGCATAGCTGTCTCAACTTCGAAAGTCTAAAGATATTATCACGGCTTAATTACTATTGTCTCAATCAATAAAAACATGAGGAAGAGCCTTTTCTATATTACTTAAAAATCTTATAGAATTAAGATTAAACAAAATAAGTATGAAAGGCTCAAAAGCGAGCATTCTGGTATTGTGGGTGTCTAGTGTCTTATTTGTACTCCAAAGGCATGTCTTGTTTTATCACTAGCTTATTTAAAAACTGTATGCTATTTACTACACTGTAATCCGAACTATCTTTATGGTCACCTTAAGCTCACTTGTCTTTGACCTCGTCTGAATGATCTAAATTTGTACATTACTGTAGTATCTAATCAATTGATAATGGCAACTTCCTGCAGAATTTTTGTCGTAATCAAAAATAAACGTCAACTTGTTAGCAACTCAATTTTCTGGAATTGGAATTATTTAAATGGCATTCATTAAATATTGTTAAATCTATGTATGCCTGAGATGTTTTGATGGGAGTACTTATAGGCAGCTTTAAAATAAATTGTGGATAAAGTATATGATCACACGCAAATGTCAGCGTTTACCGGAATTAATTTTAACAAGTTGACATCTTCAAAAATAATGTCAATTACAAAATTAGCAATGACTGTCAACTTGCAACCAATGAGGAAGTTATTAGATAAAAACTAATGATACAACAATAGGTTTTTTTCTTCTATTCTGTGCCATTGAATTAGGCCTGCCTTGAATATATTAAAATCTAGTTTTGGTAAGAGATGATTGCCTCTAACCTTGCATCTCCTTTTGTATTGAACCATAAATTTTTATCGCAGACGTGCAGCGAATTTCGCGCATGCGTACATTACGTACATCAATTCTTATTTGATATGCTTGGCTGACTATACAATATATAAAAAACTGATTATTTAGCTTCAATGATTTGATTTGAAATTTAATTTGGTTTCAGCAAAAACATAGAAAAAAATTAGAACAACAGTTGGTTTTTAGTTGCTGTGAGCCAATGGTGAAGATGTATGATAGTGAATCTTTCTTTTAATCATAATACAGTTAAATGTACTAACCCACCTTCCTAGCTTCAGAATCATATGCTGCCAGCAAAGGCTACACGAACATAGCTTTATAATTTATTTAAGTGTGCTTTACTTTTCTGTGTCTATTGTTATTCTTATTTTAAATAAGCAAAAATGGATCAGAATCGTAACGGAGTGGCAACCACAAAGTGGGATACGAAAGAAAAGCAAGCAGATAGGAAGATGGGAGGACGATATAAAAAAGGTAGCTTCTCCAATGTGGAACCAACTGCAACCTGCTGCAACTGCCAATAATGGATAAAAATAATTGAGAATATTATATTACTTTATATTAGCAAGTAAGCTAAACAGTTTCTATAGCATTTTATTTTATTATAATAATAATTTTATAAAAATAAAAAATCGTATAAATCTGACTAACAAAATAAAGGAATCCCCTATATAGTTCGTTCAGGCTGACTCGTGTCGGCATTACCAAATGAGCCTGTAATTTGACCAGCAGAACTGTCCCGCAATCCGCCGAGGCCTTGACACCGCGTTGCGTCAGTTTGCGAAACGCATTGGTAGTAGCCTTATGTTCGATATATCTGACATTCGAGGCGTGCGTTGTCTAATCTCTGAGAAACAAATGAATAAACCTGTCAGCAAGAGCAGGCCTACCCCAGAGCTGGATTCATTTTATCTTACCTATTTCACGGCTTATTTTTTTTCTAGAAACTTAAAAGATATTTATATAATACATTAGATAGAGATATATTGTTATAATATCCTTATATATATCCTAACTTGATATTCATACGAAGTCTGTTTTTTTAAATACTATGCTAAGTATATATACTATAAGCCTTAATTTGTTTAAGAATGTGTTGTGGCATGCATAATTATGGTCACTTTTAGTTGAGAAAGACAAGCGATACATTCTGTTTTATTGAGACTTCTGGAACTCTATTTTTCAAAAGCAACAAAAAACAGAATTCTACTGAATAGTGCAGTAAACAGCACAAATTGTTATTTATTTTTTAGTACACAATTAATAAAAGTATAGGTATCTTAATTCGGCTCATAATAAAAATTATATGTAAAACATCTTTATTCTAAATCCTACAATTGTTATTATTTTATCATGAATAAAAATTGAAAACATCATTCAGACAAGTTTCGACTTAAATTGTTTACTACTGATGAATACTAACTATAGCGCTGACATTTTATCATTTTTAATATATGGAATATTTTATTCAAGAAGTGACGTGTACACAACTGACGGTAATTTATAACTTATAATAAATAAAGCTTAGCTAAGTAATTCAAATTATTTAAAGTATTCACAATGATATGCTTATACAGTAAATTCACGTTTTTAAGATTAATTATTATTTATAATCTGAATCAAACGAGGAAAATATAGTTTAAACTTTAACTATACACTGACATTATGTTGTATGTTGTCTGTAAGTCTCTCCTTTTCTCTTTTGTCCAAGGAGGTTAATTAGATCATGTAAATTATACAGATTATATATTAAGACATAAACAATTGTATAGTACTAAATGTTTAGTATAAGAAATATATTAATCTGCTTTTAGCACATGCCTATTTGAAACAAAATCATTATTAATTGAAGGGAAATCGAAAAATGTACTCCTGAACATCGTAAATTAAAGTCCTAATATTATTTAAGAAAATACTAATAGAAATTCAAATTGAAGGCATTTTTAACAATGGTCTTTGGTACTATGATATAACTTTTCGCGATATTATCTTTACGAGAATGCTAACATACTTCACATAATTATTATATGTTATTATTTATTGCATATACAAGATTATGTGTGATAAAAGATTTTACACAATTTCAAAACTTAGTAATTAGGTTATGTTCATGTACAACGAAGTGCCCCGAATATGTCTGTGAAAATATAACCACTAATAGAAAATAGTAAAGGTTTTCTTTTAATTAATATTTTAATACTATATTATTGAATGATAACAGAAAAAATACATCAAGACACATTTACTCCACTTGTAGATATCTATATACCTTATTGCGTATAAATAATTAGGGAAACAGATAACGATATCTGAGTACAAAATCTATAAAGGGTGCTACCGGATTATAATTAAAAAACCCACATGATACTAATTTATAATGGTAGTTAGTATTTTGTAAACTTAAAATTTTTGCCAATTCGCAAAAGTAGGTTAATAGGTTGTAATTTTATGGATTACATAATGTAACTGACCTTGTGCAAGAGCTGTGAAACGCCGTTCAAGTTCAAGTTATAGCTTAAATATATTTCGTTTATTTAGTATATAATTGAGCAAAATCGATACATTAACTACTTTTTATTATCTACCTAAAAATAAACGAGGCCGTGACTTTATAGTAAGTTTTCCTGTTTTATATACGCATGAAAAGTTACAACATTTAAGTAGTATGAATAGTATAGTATAGTCTAAAACTTCAATCTCGGAGTATTATAGCTTGTTGATAACTCAGATATAGCCACGCTTGGATATTTAGTTATTTCAATTCAATTCAAAGTCATTTATTCATAATGGTAACACAATGTACACTTATGAACGTTAAAAACAGAAATGTATTTTAACATTTACTGTTATTTCTCAAATCAAGGGCGTTGAAGAGAAGAACTGGCAATAAACTCTTCGCCACTCCTTTTAATAGCCAAGTTCTTGATTTTCACAACGTTTGTAACAAGCTGCAACCACCATGTTCCATAATATGACATCTTAACTAATTAATTTAATAAAATAAATTAAAGACAAACATTTGTCATCTATCAGCAGGAGGCATGGTGAAATAGGAGCACGCACTTACATTCTGGTTTGGTTATCAGGTAGTTTGTAGTTGTTATTTTAGAAGAAAAAAAAATTGATTAGATAATATACCATAAAATACCCAATAAATGTACCCCCTAAAACTTGAACTTGGAATCTTGATTTGAGGGGGGGGGGGAATACCTGAAATAAATACCTATAAATGAGATTTTTTTGTGGTTTTTGATATACACGAAATTCCCGCTTTCCACTGTAGGTCATCAAACAGCAGGTCACCTTGCCACACTGACCGCTTGTCACGTGATCAGTTACATAACATGACGTGCTTTTGTATTATATACAAAATACTTATCGGAATACTAATATGATTGTTACATTCAAATAATTAATAATGTTTACGCACTCCAATACGTTCATGTTTTGTAAAAATAATCCCAGAGTAACTCTTAAAATTTAGATACTTATTTCATAATTGCGGGGATTAATTTGCATGAAGGTTTACTAGTTAAAGTAGGAATGAAGCGTTATCATGCAGATAAAACTCATAAAATGTTGTTTACATTATCATTCAAAAGATAGTGGAGAGCCCTTGTTTTCCAACACATACATTACGTAAATTCGCAGATTTTTATAAGATATTTGTTATACAAAGTAGTGGATCGATCTTTGAGGGTTTTAACCCCAAACATGATTATTTCGTTAAAATTCTCAGCTCATTAACCAGCAGAGTATTACTAACCTATTTTCTCCTTTTCAGCGGAATATCTATTACCATGCAGCCGAAGCGATCCAGAATTAGACAACTGCATCAAAAGGTCTTTTAACCACCTACGTCCATATCTCGCAAGAGGCTTAACAGACCTTGATGTACCACCGGTAGAACCGCTCCTTATAGACAGGCTGGTGATGGAGAATTCTGCTGGACCAGTTCGAGTAACAGCTACCTTCAGTAACATCACTGTGATCGGGCCGAGTAATTACACAGTTACCAAAATTAGGTGAGTATTTGTTATTAAAGGCATAGAAGGCTGACCTTCTTGCTGTTAAGAAAAATAGATACACATATCCGGATAGATAGATACACGCCAGATATCTGGCGTAACTGGATTTTTATTTCAAAATTATAGTAGTAACTAGTACTGGAGGCTGATGACCTACTTGCCTATTAGATTTAAAAATGATCATGAAATAGATTCAGAAATCTGAGGCCCAGGCCTAAAGAGGTTGTACCGCCACTGATGGGATGGGAAAAAGGAATTTATGAAGAGCGACACTTGCACTAGATTTCGTCAAGTTCCTCTTTGTCTAGTGTAGAGTGTCAATTTTCGTTGTGCGTAAAGCCCTAGCGAATTAGGACAGGCACACAGATTGCTACCTCCACACTGCTCTATCCACCGCTTGTCTCAGAGATATTACATTAATGATTGAATGGAAGGTTTAATGATTTAGAGACCACACAATGTGTTGACCAATGTCAAAAAATATGTGTTGCAATACAATGTATCCACGTATAATAACCACAATTAGTTGTTTACAAATGTATGTCAAGACAAAACTAAATTGGGGATCATTATTTTTATTAAAACGTCAATGTTGAGCACGTTAATAGTTTATAAGTTTCTTGGGAACGGAAGTACCTACTCGTTTGTTTAATTGGTAATTATTATTGCAACAATTTTTATAAGTGATGTCAAATGGAAGAATCTGCCCACGACGGGCTTCCTGGTGTAGGGAACTAGTGCAATTTTCAGTACATCCTTTGTCTTGAGCGTAATAAAGATTTTTCTTCCTTTTTCTTTTCTATAATTAACATCATAGAACAATGTCACTACGAAACTAATTAAATTTAAAAATTATTTTCGTATACCTATATAGTATGTATATATAGTATTTGGTGAAATGTTCTGCATTTTAATTTATCGTTACGATAATGCATATATAGTTAGAATATTGTAGAGATTTCAATTTCATCCCGCGGAGTATTCATAAAGTGATTAATACATATACGTACGCGTACTACGTACCGTTTATTAAAGGATTTGACCCGCCTGTAAACCAAAACTTTTTGTGCTCTGAAACTTAAGCCAAGAATAGCCAAATATATATATGTTCAAATAAACTCTGTAGAAGTCAAGACAGACCGAACGCGTGAATATTTTTTTTTGTTATTTATATCATGGTTAAAATTAACAAATTTCCTTAATTTACTCAATTGCTTTCAGATCTGACTTAAAGAAGTTACGCATAGACCTGGGCCTCGTTCTGCCTCGCATCGAAGTGACTGGCCGCTACGAAGTTACCGGCCAAGTTCTACTGTTTCCTGTTCGCTCCCAGGGTGACTTTTGGGCGTCATTTAGTAAGTCTTACATATTTTATTTTCATTAAGAAGCAACACAGAGAAATTATGCAAAAAATCGTTGCTATTCTTATTGAAACAGTTCGTATTGGACTTTGACTCTATCTTAAAACGAGATACTACAAGAAGCTCGTAAGCTTCATCGGTATGATTGATGTTAAAAGAACCAGCGTTTTGAATGACGCCGTTTATTATCTATATTTTTAAAGATTAAACAAGTGCTGTACAATAAAGTTATATATATTATTCACTGGGTGCTATATTCAATATCAGTTATACTTGTGTGTTTTAAAATTTTGAAATACACATTTAAAATGATCTTGTTAAATTACTAAATATCGAATGTAATTTTATTTCATTAACTGGTATTGCATTCCTTTTCAGAATGCGGATATTCATATTCGAAAGGAGGAGGCCTTGTGTTTTATATTAAAAATTACGATAAAAATCTGTAAATCATACTTATTTTGACCACATATTTATTTTATAAAAGATTATTAAGAGTTCATACCAACAGATTTCTCTACATCACCTTCTCACTCTGGCTAAATAGATGATGTATTATGATATCTAGATCTAAAACGGTTAACATATACATATGTCTAATACTAATTTCCTATACGTTACAGCTGACGTTGCTGCTATAGTGAAGATCTTTGGTAAGGAGTTTCTTCGCCAAGACACAAAGTACATGACGGCTGATCGAATGCTGGTAGACTTCAAACTCCGGGGATCTAGATTCAAAGTCCGGGATACCGTCAACTACGGCAGTGTTATTGGTACATATTTTTAATATTTTAAAACTTGTCCTTCGTCTTTATCACTAACAATAAGTTACTACCCATTGCAATTGATTAGTACCAATATATTTATATATGCACCGTTCCGTGTGGTAATTTTGAAATAAGCTGAAGAAAGAATATAGAAAAAATTATTTTTGCCGTTCTACTAAGATAGTTATTCTACACTACTACAAAAGATGTATCTGAAACCAGTAGAGTTTCTAGGCTTTGGTTGTTAGACCTCATTTTTAAATATGCTTATAAATGCAATTTTAAACCAACTTAAACAGTATTTTACAAACATCCTTATAAATTGTTAATTGACTGATTAATTTTAAGAATTTGAATTATCGTAACTTAATTTTTCGTGAATTTTAGCACTTCGCTACAGTAAACATACATACAAAAGGTCAAACAATGTGTTAAAAATTCGTCTCCATTTCCAGGAGAAGCAATGAACCAGTTCTTGAACAACAATGCAGCTGAAATCATCGATGAAATGCGTCCAGCTGCTTCGGCGGCAATCGGCAAGCACTTCAAGGTGTTCCTTAATGCAGCTTTTGAGAAAATTCCAGTCGACCTCTGGTTGACACCCTAATGCTGTGGTGAGATTGTTATTAGTTATAACTTGTTTATAGAGAATGTGCGTGTATTTTTTCGCTATAGAGAAATGTGTAGTTCAAAATATTTTAATTGACTTGTCACAGACTAAGAAGCTAACAAGAAATGTAAGACATGCATTCAATATTTTAATGTATGGAAGTCCAAAAAGTTTGAACCGAATTGGATTGAATAAGTTTGAACTGAATTGTGCCAATTAATTTCTTTAAATCATTAAATACCTATAACATTACAAAATTTAAAAAAAAAATAATCAAAATAGTCAGATGTGATATCTTTACGGATTGTATTTTATGACGAATTCAAGGATTTTTTAATTTAAGAATTATGAATAAATACAAAATAATTATAGTACACAAAAGAAACATATTTACTAAGTAAAAATATTAAAAGGAACTGATTGTAAACAAACACAGTTAACAGAGCAGTATTGACTTAATAAATCTGTTCTATATTTGAATTGATATTTGACCTGCGATGTCAATGCCGTGTAATAAACAATAGTATGTAAACATGTACAACGAAAATTCCCCACTGTATTTTGGACTTAGTAAGTCGTATTATTTATTTAATTATTAAGTCGTGATTGTACGTTTTAGATAGAAAAGTGACGAATGTGATTATAATAAAAGTATTGTATTAACCATATTTAATTTAAACTTTTATTCAATATTATTTGCCGAAATCGTTCGTATTGGGATGAAATAAAGAGGCTGCAATATTTGTTACATACATACATACAAATAGATTTCATTAGATGTTATTAATTATAATTAAACATTACTTATTTGACATAATAACTTATTTTCACAAACTAAAATATAAAAGAAAAATAATAGTATTTACTATAATAAATCGTATATTATCAAATGTGCTCGAATATATTATATATGTTCCAGACTAGAGAGAAATGGGCGGGATTTATGATAAGTTTTCTTAATTGGCACATACAAAACCCACACACAAGCCTGGTTATTTATCGTAATAGTGGAAGTCTTGAGGTTTCCAATCTATCAATGTTATGCATACCACCAGGTGATGATTGCGCGCATAGGGGTAAAGCTAGTCTATTCAGTAAGGATTCGAAGACACTTTTTCGGGGTTGCACGCACTGACTTCAACCATAATTCTCTAGTTTTGTAATTAGTAGAATATGGTTTTTAAGTAACATAATTGCGCTATGGTAAAGTATTTCTTCTCACGTCCAATGGGACTTACCCAACAGAACTTTCGCCATCTAATCTCGTAATAAACTCATTTTCAACGTATAATTTTACGACCACGGGATGTTGTAATCGTGAAGAGTAAACAAAATGTATTTAAGGGATTAGTTAAGGTTGGTGTCATAATATTTTTGTGCATATGCTAGAGAAGATGTCATCTTATATAGATATATATCATCGGTACATGAGGCCAATTAAATCTGCCAAGGTTTATTTCCTTGCCACCTTTCCAACTTTTTATTTTCGGATATTCGACAATTTCCGAAAAGTTCTGCGAGCGTTTCGCGCGATATTCATGAGAGGCAATAAGATTGGTTAGATAGACCTACTTGGTTATATTCTGCCTGAGCTCACAAAGGTTAGTTTTAGATAACATAAATAAAAATGATCTATAAACATTCTAGTATAAATTTAATAAATAAAGTAAAAATTAAAATCTTATACTGATAAAAATATGTCATTTGCGTACAGTGTTGAAAAGGCATGGTCTGCTAAAGGCTTTAGGAAGTCACGTAGAGCCTCTTCTATTGGGGCCTGTAATTCTCCAGACATACTCTGCCAGTTTTCATTAAGGAAATTGTTCATTGTTTTACCTGAAAATTTAAATATTGTCAAGATCTTGCTTGTGATGGTATGATGTGATTCTACGTTGATTGCAAAAATCATGCAATGACAGGCCAGGTTTCAAGCCACAGGAATTACGTAACAAAAATTGCAAGGTACGGACAACACCGGTATTCGTGCCTCAGGATCAAAATGTTGACGTACCAAAAGTCCTCCTTTTTTAAAAGTTTTGAATATACCTATTTACTATAAAGGATTACGATGTTATTTTAGAATTAAATATACCTTCGCAAAATTGTATAAATTAAATCATTACTACGTTAAAATGAGATTTATGAAAAGATAACATTTGTGTGACTCTTTGCAGCCTTAATTGGCTTCCGCTGAAAATCGTCCATATCGCTTTTTATGTAGTAATCGTAACTGTCCATATTAATGAAGACTATAAGGCATATAATTAAATCAATTCAACGAATTAAAATGCTTACTTAAGTTTTTATCATCACCAAATAAGTTCTCCAGATCCATTGATACTTGTCCAGCCTGGAAATTTACATCAAGTTTTTCACAGGATAAAGCGTCTAGTCCATTTAATACATTGCGTTTGCCTAATTTTATAGTAACTGTTGCATTTATATCACCTGAAAAGATATTATATTTCCAAAATCAGAAAAATCTTTGGGGCCGATAAGGTTCTATGTTATTATGTATTATTCTATTATATTATAACTTTTTAAGCTTAGCTGAAGAAGTGAACATAAACCCAGATACTCTGTGTTATACATTAACCAACTACAAACTTATTCATAGCTGCAGTCTGAACATATATTTTGAAAAGTAAATTTTGTTATAGTTAGCGTAGATATAATTATTATATATAGGCATGAATAAAATAATAATAAATTACATTAAAAAAAAATGTCAAACTGAGTGTAAACTGAAAGCAACAACGAATTTTCACTTTCCAGACCTATTTATTTCTTTTTTTTACGTTTTAAATAGTAGTTTTATTCATGTAACTAAACATAACAAATAAATATACAGTATTTACAATTTTCCTAACCTATATAGTGATAATAAAAAAAAATTAAAACATATTTAACAAGTTTGGTCTCTGTGGCAGTGTACCTTTTACGTTGGCAGCATTTCCTCGCTGTATTGCTATACTTATTCGTTGAGCGAGTAATGCATCACCTCTGGGGACACCGATACTATCTACCAGGCGTCAACTTAAATCTATAATTAGCGCCTGTGCACTTGAACCCCACTGCCCAAGAAGACTCCAAAGGGAACCAAATCGAAGTTGGGGAACGATTCCCCCAACTTCGATTTGAAGAAGATATTTGAGCTGTTTATTATTTCCGCCTGCTCTCCAGCTGCGCCAGCTTTTGTGCTTGTACGAGGGAGGTAGGACGGCGTAAACGTGTCCATTCAAGTAGAATCCCAAAGGCCGTCCCATCTCCCAAGGGATCAACAATGGCAGCTTGCCATCGTCTCTAGCGATGCCTGTTGTTTCCAAAATCGCAAGGGAACTGCGTGAGAAAAACGATCTGCACTCGATTGGCAGAGGAGGCCAATGGTGTCCAAGGCTACATACTTCAAAGCCATAGCAACACTTATAAGGAGTACATATGGGCACTCCTAATCGGAGGCAATACAAAGTCTTTTGTTTATTTATCTGTTTCTTATTTCGTTATTTATATCTTCGAAGTTATTAAATCATGACAATATGCTTACGATATTTTGATGTGAAGTCCCCATTTGCTTCCACTGGTATCATCAGAAGGGATCCTTTCAATTTGTATAGTCCTTTCATCCTTAACTCTGGAATATATAGTCTGGCAACTATCTCATGATCCTTGGCATGGATGCTGTGAAATCGAAAACCTTTCTTTCAGATAAAATCGCAGTTTTATAAACATAATTTCCCATTATAATTATAAAGTACTATCACACTTGTAGTAATTCAAAAATAAATAAAATATACTTGGATTTAAGGCGTATATGATGTTTATTGAACCATTATTCTTTTTATCGTAGTTTTACTATAATTTGTTCTATAAATGGTACGAAAATATTATGTTACATAAATATGGTTACGAAGGTATTAATTTCCTAACAAACCGATAGTTAGTTAGCTTTATATTTCCAAATTTTTAGTAGTAGATTATGCGTGGATAGCGTAGCGTAGTGTAGTTAGTAGATTATGGCGAATTGTAGCGACACCTACAGTCTGTAGTCTGAAACTTAAATATAGAAGGGAAAATTGATGCAACTTACTCAATACTTTTTACTCGCATAGTGGAAGGCCCTCTTACATATACATCTGAGAAGGACGAGGTTACAGATATAGGTCCAGTCGTCTGCTTTACCGAGAGGGACCGAATTAGGAGTGGTTCACATGATGGTATATCTAATTTAGGTATACCTATATAGGAAATAATGTTGTTAATTAGGACAAATATATATAATAATTTTCATGGTAAACACAGATGCTTGATTTCCGTTTAGGTAAAATATGTTTAAAACAGATATTGAAACGTGTCATTCCCGTGGCCTATTGCCCTAATAGAAGAAAAAAAGTTATGGGTTGGCACAGTGTTATGGGTTTACTTTTACTAAAATTTACCCTTTAAAGGCTTAGAACATACTCTAAGAAAGTATTTTTTATATTAGCTATCCCGACGACTTCGTCTGCCTTCCTTAAATATTAAATTAATGAGCAATTGAAAACAACAATCTTGCAATTCGAATTTATAGTTCCTGATATTAGTGAGTTTATCCGAACAAACTCGGCTTTATATAATACGTGACATCAAAGCTAGTCACAGCATAAACATTTATCAACAAAAATGAGATATTTCACATTTTTTGAAAATGAAAAAATATTTACCTGCGGCAAGTTGTGGAATGTAAGTATTTAAAGCGTCCTTAAGACATTTTCCGAGAGCCTTTTCTTCACGGGGACAAATGAATCCACCAACTATATTACAAATTATTTTTGATTATTGTATACATACGCTTGTTTAAAAAAATAAAATCGCAAATCAATCTTAAGTAATGATAATGATGTCCTACTCAAATAATCAGTTGACAATTAATTTATATAAACAACAGGAATTGAATTTTTTTTGAAAAAATTTAATTTTAATGAGAAAATGTATTAAAAAGTCTGTTCTTTAAGTAGTGTAAATATTTTTTTTATTCTGTTTCGCCTTTCTCTCAAGATATAGGGGTATGAATCTCTGAACAAATGATTCTTAATATTTGTTTACATTAACTGTGTAATTATAAATTAGTTAAAATTAACTTAAATTTAAATTAACCTTGGTCTTCTTTAACCTTATGTGTTATAAATGTAAATAAATACAACTTACAATTTATATAACTTTTTTCATGACACAACACAACACTCATTAAACAAAGAAATATCACCATAGACGACCACATCATGTACTTCAATAAGGAAAGTACACATTCAATAAATAATATAATCAAAGTTTATCTTTTAGAAAACGTGATGATAGGATAGAAATTGATTACAGACACTTTCAATCTCACGTTTTGGATTGAGATAAAATATGGAAAGGTTTTTACAACAAATTTCCAATGATTTCTTTAATAATACGTTTTACAGTAATTATAGGTAAAAATATTATTAGTCCATGATAACGTCCCTTACCCTACGGGCTGCATGTCTCTCATTTCCGAATCGGTGACGCAGTATTGATTTATTAGGATTCGAATTCAGGACCACTGTCATCCGCTAAGACATGAGTAATATTTGATTCAGATATGTCGCAAAATATTGTAAAATGTAAACATTTTAATACATACTAAAAATATCTACCGTCCCAAAACTTTTATTAAAATAAAAATGTTGACCAAATAATAAATCTACCAAATTGTCTACTTCAATTATAACAACATGTTTAGTAGTACATACCTTTTATGCTTACGAAATTTGGATTTTATTGCATGTTTTTAATTGTAGGTTTTATTAAAGTTAACTAAATCAACAAGCAAATATTCGAAGTGCAATGTTGTAATGGTGACGTAAGTTTTTGTAGGTCAGTGACCGCAAGCGACTTGCTGACACACTTTTATTTAGAACAAGTATACGAACGGCTTCTTTAACGTATTGGCTAACATTTGTTTAGCAAACTAATATTAATAAAGTAATTGGACATTTAATTTATCGATAGCACTAATAATTCTATTTTTAGTGTTTAGAGAGGGTTTACAGCTATCTTTTCCTTGATAATATTCTCTTGTAGCCGCGTCTTCTGTGGTTGACTATGCCAATATTTGATAAGGAACGAAAATTGAAAGTAAAATCAAGGAAGATTTGAACCTACATCTTGATGGTCTCAAAGGCATGCTTACACCAGGGTACCAATAGTGCTGTTATTTCAAGGAGAATAATTTTAAAAAAAATTGTGTCGCAATGGAAAATTTTGCGTCGTTTGGCGAAATAAAACATATTTTATTCCAATTATTCTGTGGTGTGAAAATAAAACATCAAATAACAATATAAATAATTTAATATTGAAGCCTTTAACAATCTACGACTGTTCAAACTTAATCTAATTATAATCTATATAATAAATTAAATCACACCCAAAAAAATTTGATGGTTCCAATTTCGAAATTTAAAATTTGAATTGAGAGCAACCTTCTGCGCTACTGATAACACCAATTCCGTTTCTTAATAACTATACATAATACAATTGCACAGATAATAAAAGATACAACACAGAAGGACAGAAACAAATGGCACTAAGCCGGGAACACCATGTTCGGGGGCACATGTTTGAGGAACTTATTCGCTATGTCCTCGAGGACCATTGCAAGCGCAGTTTCAACGGCTGGCTGTACTTCCTTTGTAAGTTCGTTCGCGTGCATGTGAACAATATGTTTTGTTACCATTTCTGAAAATTTACATTACATTAGCTATAGTTCGCGATAGATATACTCTATATTATTATCAAAAACCGCAATGATAAGCGACCTTAATCCTTGTGCGGCGAGTGTAACATTTTCAATATGTAATGTTAAATATATAACAATGGAACATATTTTCAGGGTGGTTTTCGTCTAGTGTCTTAGCGTGGCACAAACAGATTGGGGTTGTGGCGCCACAGAAATATATTATAAAAAAAATCAATGGCGCTACAACCTTTTTAAATCTGGGCCTCAGATTCTGTATCTGTTTCATGATAATTTATTAATCGAATAGGCAAGTGATCAGCCTTCTGTGCCACGCACGCCGTCGACTTTTTGGGTCTAAGACAACCCGGTTTCCTCACGATTCGAGTTAAATGCGCACATAGAAAGAAGATCCATTGGTGCACACCCGGGGATCGAACCTACGACGTCAGGGATGAGAATCGCATGCTGAAGTCACTAGGCCAACACTGCTCATATAGAAACATACACAGAAATATATTATATGGATCAAATAAAACTTCTTGTAATTTACCCATTTCGCCAGTTGTTGAATGTGCTTCTTTTAAACTGGCATCTAGAGGTCCCATGCATCGTAGTTTCACATTTGCGTCTTTAATCACGATTCTCTTATGAACCTTCGCTCCGAGTGCTTCCAGTGCTGCTGAGCATTGTGCTAAAAAAAGAAATGTGTACCATGTGAGCTTTCGTGACTTTAAATTTATAATATTTGTTTTGTTGACCTTAGATTAGGTAATAAAGTTTCTGACATGATGAATTTTGACTAGAAGTTTACATTGGTTCCTTTTCACAAGACACTAACGTATCAATGTAACAATCGGATAGATAAAATATAGATCTTGTTTATGATAATGGATAATTACGAACCTATGCATAACTAAGTGTAAACATAAAATCTTACTATCTAACTAAGCGTTTCCAAAATGTAGACATCAATATCGAGGGATGTTCAATCTTATATGGGCAGAACATAATTGTTATCAATCGTTGAACAGCTCCTTAGGATTCTTAGCCTAAGGGCTTTGATCTTAATCTTTCGCCGTTGCAATTTATCTCGTGCTTTTCGCGTCCAATTTCGAGCAATTAGCTGCCCTAATGTTAAACGAAATAAATATATACTACGTTCATGTAGTGTTTACTTACTAAAGTTGGCAGCAATGAATCCAGTGGACTCTACGGGTAGCATTTGGAACTCGCCAATGACCACATACTCTCCGGACATCACCAAGTGAGGTAAACTTATATTTCCTGTTACTTTCATTTCTTCGGGATACACACTAATATAAAATAAAATGTAATCTAAATTCAAGATCTTAAATTCCTAATAAATATTTGCTACATAAATTATGTACACAATTGAGAAGCTAAGGTTTTTGTTTGGATAAATAAGATACTGTTGTAAAGTGCAACTTTATAACTTTGTTATTGCTGTTTTCTATTGTTGGAAGAGATTATCTTGTAACTGTTTTCGATTTAATTAATAAATCTTGTAAATAGAATTGCGTAATATGTGTTAATATGAACAGATTTTTATACATATGATTATAAAGTTGTCCAAATATTAACGTTTATATTTTGACCATATATTTCAAGCATAACATTATAAGGTAAGTGGAATAATACCTACTCTAACTTGTTAAACGTGTAGTTGGTAAGTCCACTAAGCTCAAGGTCCGATAACCAGGCATCATATTTGAACTTATTCTGAGGCATATTATGCTGCCTAAGCCTAATACTGGGCACCTTTAATGGTTCAAGGGGCTGTATTCCAAACGAAGGTATGCCGTGAGCAAGGAGTGTTCTAGCTTGATCAGCAACTCGCTTTATGCATTCTCCTACGTTAGGATCGCTGTAGTGGCATACTGGTTTTTGTGCTATAAATTAATTATATTATTAGAACGTATAAGTATATTTGTAAAGTGTTTTATTAATCATACATTTAAAAGGGCTTTATTGCATCCTTAGCACAATCCCCATAAGCCTCAGTCTACGTTAAGAGAAAACTTCAGTAGGCGACACAAGCCTTCGGAAAAAACTGTCTAATTAAACTAAGTCAATTTGTAATGTTTAACAAAACTGTTAATAGGAACTTGATACAAATATTAATATACAGATATCTAATGATATACATCTGTACATTAATTTAAAATTTACTACATCAAGAAATCTATATCATCATTTACGGTCACTGTATTATAGAATATTCAAATGTAGGTTTGGCTTCCCTACTAAAACTGTATATGAGCTATTAGAGATATATTATCACGAGAACTTAATATAATGTGTAAAACACTTACCGATTTCCTCAATATTATCACCAGTCGAATCATTTTGGGGTAACCGTTTCGCTATCACAACACTTAATACTACGACCATTAAAAACTTCACTATTGCAATAATCATTTTCACTGTCGATGTCGACTAGAATAATCTAGGTTTCTGAGGCATTCTGCCTTTATAATACTTTGAAGTTACTCGTATAGGCCATATGTGGCAGAAATTTAGCCTCGGGTCTAAGGTCTACAGGACATAAATTAAGTCTAGGATTAATGACCTTAGCTTGAATAGTAATTAAGTACTTACGTTAGTAGTTATTTTCTTACTTTTAGATGATTAAACACACACCCAAACATCACTCAAATATAATTACTTCAGAAAATTGTCTCTAAAATTTCTAGAAACTAAAATATTACCGTCGTCTTGATTCCCATCCTAAGAAGCAGCCCTTCTACGTAATTATTGTTTTTATTCTATTATATTATAACTTTTTAAGCTTAGCTGAAGAAGTGAACTTAAACCCAGATACTCTGTGTTATACATTAACCAACTACAAACTTATTCATAGCTGCAGTCTGAACATATATTTTGAAAAGTAAATTTTGTTATAGTTAGCGTAGATATAATTATTATATATAGGCATGAATAAAATAATAATAAATTACATTAAAAAAAAATGTCAAACTGAGTGTAAACTGAAAGCAACAACGAATTTTCACTTTCCAGACCTATTTATTTCTTTTTTTTACGTTTTAAATAGTAGTTTTATTCATGTAACTAAACATAACAAATAAATATACAGTATTTACAATTTTCCTAACCTATATAGTGATAATAAAAAAAAATTAAAACATATTTAACAAGTTTGGTCTCTGTGGCAGTGTACCTTTTACGTTGGCAGCATTTCCTCGCTGTATTGCTATACTTATTCGTTGAGCGAGTAATGCATCACCTCTGGGGACACCGATACTATCTACCAGGCGTCAACTTAAATCTATAATTAGCGCCTGTGCACTTGAACCCCACTGCCCAAGAAGACTCCAAAGGGAACCAAATCGAAGTTGGGGAACGATTCCCCCAACTTCGATTTGAAGAAGATATTTGAGCTGTTTATTATTTCCGCCTGCTCTCCAGCTGCGCCAGCTTTTGTGCTTGTACGAGGGAGGTAGGACGGCGTAAACGTGTCCATTCAAGTAGAATCCCAAAGGCCGTCCCATCTCCCAAGGGATCAACAATGGCAGCTTGCCATCGTCTCTAGCGATGCCTGTTGTTTCCAAAATCGCAAGGGAACTGCGTGAGAAAAACGATCTGCACTCGATTGGCAGAGGAGGCCAATGGTGTCCAAGGCTACATACTTCAAAGCCATAGCAACACTTATAAGGAGTACATATGGGCACTCCTAATCGGAGGCAATACAAAGTCTTTTGTTTATTTATCTGTTTCTTATTTCGTTATTTATATCTTCGAAGTTATTAAATCATGACAATATGCTTACGATATTTTGATGTGAAGTCCCCATTTGCTTCCACTGGTATCATCAGAAGGGATCCTTTCAATTTGTATAGTCCTTTCATCCTTAACTCTGGAATATATAGTCTGGCAACTATCTCATGATCCTTGGCATGGATGCTGTGAAATCGAAAACCTTTCTTTCAGATAAAATCGCAGTTTTATAAACATAATTTCCCATTATAATTATAAAGTACTATCACACTTGTAGTAATTCAAAAATAAATAAAATATACTTGGATTTAAGGCGTATATGATGTTTATTGAACCATTATTCTTTTTATCGTAGTTTTACTATAATTTGTTCTATAAATGGTACGAAAATATTATGTTACATAAATATGGTTACGAAGGTATTAATTTCCTAACAAACCGATAGTTAGTTAGCTTTATATTTCCAAATTTTTAGTAGTAGATTATGCGTGGATAGCGTAGCGTAGTGTAGTTAGTAGATTATGGCGAATTGTAGCGACACCTACAGTCTGTAGTCTGAAACTTAAATATAGAAGGGAAAATTGATGCAACTTACTCAATACTTTTTACTCGCATAGTGGAAGGCCCTCTTACATATACATCTGAGAAGGACGAGGTTACAGATATAGGTCCAGTCGTCTGCTTTACCGAGAGGGACCGAATTAGGAGTGGTTCACATGATGGTATATCTAATTTAGGTATACCTATATAGGAAATAATGTTGTTAATTAGGACAAATATATATAATAATTTTCATGGTAAACACAGATGCTTGATTTCCGTTTAGGTAAAATATGTTTAAAACAGATATTGAAACGTGTCATTCCCGTGGCCTATTGCCCTAATAGAAGAAAAAAAGTTATGGGTTGGCACAGTGTTATGGGTTTACTTTTACTAAAATTTACCCTTTAAAGGCTTAGAACATACTCTAAGAAAGTATTTTTTATATTAGCTATCCCGACGACTTCGTCTGCCTTCCTTAAATATTAAATTAATGAGCAATTGAAAACAACAATCTTGCAATTCGAATTTATAGTTCCTGATATTAGTGAGTTTATCCGAACAAACTCGGCTTTATATAATACGTGACATCAAAGCTAGTCACAGCATAAACATTTATCAACAAAAATGAGATATTTCACATTTTTTGAAAATGAAAAAATATTTACCTGCGGCAAGTTGTGGAATGTAAGTATTTAAAGCGTCCTTAAGACATTTTCCGAGAGCCTTTTCTTCACGGGGACAAATGAATCCACCAACTATATTACAAATTATTTTTGATTATTGTATACATACGCTTGTTTAAAAAAATAAAATCGCAAATCAATCTTAAGTAATGATAATGATGTCCTACTCAAATAATCAGTTGACAATTAATTTATATAAACAACAGGAATTGAATTTTTTTTGAAAAAATTTAATTTTAATGAGAAAATGTATTAAAAAGTCTGTTCTTTAAGTAGTGTAAATATTTTTTTTATTCTGTTTCGCCTTTCTCTCAAGATATAGGGGTATGAATCTCTGAACAAATGATTCTTAATATTTGTTTACATTAACTGTGTAATTATAAATTAGTTAAAATTAACTTAAATTTAAATTAACCTTGGTCTTCTTTAACCTTATGTGTTATAAATGTAAATAAATACAACTTACAATTTATATAACTTTTTTCATGACACAACACAACACTCATTAAACAAAGAAATATCACCATAGACGACCACATCATGTACTTCAATAAGGAAAGTACACATTCAATAAATAATATAATCAAAGTTTATCTTTTAGAAAACGTGATGATAGGATAGAAATTGATTACAGACACTTTCAATCTCACGTTTTGGATTGAGATAAAATATGGAAAGGTTTTTACAACAAATTTCCAATGATTTCTTTAATAATACGTTTTACAGTAATTATAGGTAAAAATATTATTAGTCCATGATAACGTCCCTTACCCTACGGGCTGCATGTCTCTCATTTCCGAATCGGTGACGCAGTATTGATTTATTAGGATTCGAATTCAGGACCACTGTCATCCGCTAAGACATGAGTAATATTTGATTCAGATATGTCGCAAAATATTGTAAAATGTAAACATTTTAATACATACTAAAAATATCTACCGTCCCAAAACTTTTATTAAAATAAAAATGTTGACCAAATAATAAATCTACCAAATTGTCTACTTCAATTATAACAACATGTTTAGTAGTACATACCTTTTATGCTTACGAAATTTGGATTTTATTGCATGTTTTTAATTGTAGGTTTTATTAAAGTTAACTAAATCAACAAGCAAATATTCGAAGTGCAATGTTGTAATGGTGACGTAAGTTTTTGTAGGTCAGTGACCGCAAGCGACTTGCTGACACACTTTTATTTAGAACAAGTATACGAACGGCTTCTTTAACGTATTGGCTAACATTTGTTTAGCAAACTAATATTAATAAAGTAATTGGACATTTAATTTATCGATAGCACTAATAATTCTATTTTTAGTGTTTAGAGAGGGTTTACAGCTATCTTTTCCTTGATAATATTCTCTTGTAGCCGCGTCTTCTGTGGTTGACTATGCCAATATTTGATAAGGAACGAAAATTGAAAGTAAAATCAAGGAAGATTTGAACCTACATCTTGATGGTCTCAAAGGCATGCTTACACCAGGGTACCAATAGTGCTGTTATTTCAAGGAGAATAATTTTAAAAAAAATTGTGTCGCAATGGAAAATTTTGCGTCGTTTGGCGAAATAAAACATATTTTATTCCAATTATTCTGTGGTGTGAAAATAAAACATCAAATAACAATATAAATAATTTAATATTGAAGCCTTTAACAATCTACGACTGTTCAAACTTAATCTAATTATAATCTATATAATAAATTAAATCACACCCAAAAAAATTTGATGGTTCCAATTTCGAAATTTAAAATTTGAATTGAGAGCAACCTTCTGCGCTACTGATAACACCAATTCCGTTTCTTAATAACTATACATAATACAATTGCACAGATAATAAAAGATACAACACAGAAGGACAGAAACAAATGGCACTAAGCCGGGAACACCATGTTCGGGGGCACATGTTTGAGGAACTTATTCGCTATGTCCTCGAGGACCATTGCAAGCGCAGTTTCAACGGCTGGCTGTACTTCCTTTGTAAGTTCGTTCGCGTGCATGTGAACAATATGTTTTGTTACCATTTCTGAAAATTTACATTACATTAGCTATAGTTCGCGATAGATATACTCTATATTATTATCAAAAACCGCAATGATAAGCGACCTTAATCCTTGTGCGGCGAGTGTAACATTTTCAATATGTAATGTTAAATATATAACAATGGAACATATTTTCAGGGTGGTTTTCGTCTAGTGTCTTAGCGTGGCACAAACAGATTGGGGTTGTGGCGCCACAGAAATATATTATAAAAAAAATCAATGGCGCTACAACCTTTTTAAATCTGGGCCTCAGATTCTGTATCTGTTTCATGATAATTTATTAATCGAATAGGCAAGTGATCAGCCTTCTGTGCCACGCACGCCGTCGACTTTTTGGGTCTAAGACAACCCGGTTTCCTCACGATTCGAGTTAAATGCGCACATAGAAAGAAGATCCATTGGTGCACACCCGGGGATCGAACCTACGACGTCAGGGATGAGAATCGCATGCTGAAGTCACTAGGCCAACACTGCTCATATAGAAACATACACAGAAATATATTATATGGATCAAATAAAACTTCTTGTAATTTACCCATTTCGCCAGTTGTTGAATGTGCTTCTTTTAAACTGGCATCTAGAGGTCCCATGCATCGTAGTTTCACATTTGCGTCTTTAATCACGATTCTCTTATGAACCTTCGCTCCGAGTGCTTCCAGTGCTGCTGAGCATTGTGCTAAAAAAAGAAATGTGTACCATGTGAGCTTTCGTGACTTTAAATTTATAATATTTGTTTTGTTGACCTTAGATTAGGTAATAAAGTTTCTGACATGATGAATTTTGACTAGAAGTTTACATTGGTTCCTTTTCACAAGACACTAACGTATCAATGTAACAATCGGATAGATAAAATATAGATCTTGTTTATGATAATGGATAATTACGAACCTATGCATAACTAAGTGTAAACATAAAATCTTACTATCTAACTAAGCGTTTCCAAAATGTAGACATCAATATCGAGGGATGTTCAATCTTATATGGGCAGAACATAATTGTTATCAATCGTTGAACAGCTCCTTAGGATTCTTAGCCTAAGGGCTTTGATCTTAATCTTTCGCCGTTGCAATTTATCTCGTGCTTTTCGCGTCCAATTTCGAGCAATTAGCTGCCCTAATGTTAAACGAAATAAATATATACTACGTTCATGTAGTGTTTACTTACTAAAGTTGGCAGCAATGAATCCAGTGGACTCTACGGGTAGCATTTGGAACTCGCCAATGACCACATACTCTCCGGACATCACCAAGTGAGGTAAACTTATATTTCCTGTTACTTTCATTTCTTCGGGATACACACTAATATAAAATAAAATGTAATCTAAATTCAAGATCTTAAATTCCTAATAAATATTTGCTACATAAATTATGTACACAATTGAGAAGCTAAGGTTTTTGTTTGGATAAATAAGATACTGTTGTAAAGTGCAACTTTATAACTTTGTTATTGCTGTTTTCTATTGTTGGAAGAGATTATCTTGTAACTGTTTTCGATTTAATTAATAAATCTTGTAAATAGAATTGCGTAATATGTGTTAATATGAACAGATTTTTATACATATGATTATAAAGTTGTCCAAATATTAACGTTTATATTTTGACCATATATTTCAAGCATAACATTATAAGGTAAGTGGAATAATACCTACTCTAACTTGTTAAACGTGTAGTTGGTAAGTCCACTAAGCTCAAGGTCCGATAACCAGGCATCATATTTGAACTTATTCTGAGGCATATTATGCTGCCTAAGCCTAATACTGGGCACCTTTAATGGTTCAAGGGGCTGTATTCCAAACGAAGGTATGCCGTGAGCAAGGAGTGTTCTAGCTTGATCAGCAACTCGCTTTATGCATTCTCCTACGTTAGGATCGCTGTAGTGGCATACTGGTTTTTGTGCTATAAATTAATTATATTATTAGAACGTATAAGTATATTTGTAAAGTGTTTTATTAATCATACATTTAAAAGGGCTTTATTGCATCCTTAGCACAATCCCCATAAGCCTCAGTCTACGTTAAGAGAAAACTTCAGTAGGCGACACAAGCCTTCGGAAAAAACTGTCTAATTAAACTAAGTCAATTTGTAATGTTTAACAAAACTGTTAATAGGAACTTGATACAAATATTAATATACAGATATCTAATGATATACATCTGTACATTAATTTAAAATTTACTACATCAAGAAATCTATATCATCATTTACGGTCACTGTATTATAGAATATTCAAATGTAGGTTTGGCTTCCCTACTAAAACTGTATATGAGCTATTAGAGATATATTATCACGAGAACTTAATATAATGTGTAAAACACTTACCGATTTCCTCAATATTATCACCAGTCGAATCATTTTGGGGTAACCGTTTCGCTATCACAACACTTAATACTACGACCATTAAAAACTTCACTATTGCAATAATCATTTTCACTGTCGATGTCGACTAGAATAATCTAGGTTTCTGAGGCATTCTGCCTTTATAATACTTTGAAGTTACTCGTATAGGCCATATGTGGCAGAAATTTAGCCTCGGGTCTAAGGTCTACAGGACATAAATTAAGTCTAGGATTAATGACCTTAGCTTGAATAGTAATTAAGTACTTACGTTAGTAGTTATTTTCTTACTTTTAGATGATTAAACACACACCCAAACATCACTCAAATATAATTACTTCAGAAAATTGTCTCTAAAATTTCTAGAAACTAAAATATTACCGTCGTCTTGATTCCCATCCTAAGAAGCAGCCCTTCTACGTAATTATTGTTTTTTTTTTTAAATTATGAAAGTACCAAAAATGTCTCGCAATGTGTACATGAAAAATCACTTGACATTTTACTACTTTGCCGATGAGTAGGGATGCCTACCGATTCAAATTTAATAACGTGAAATAAGTGATAACTGTATCTTATATTCCATAATAAACATTTTTTATTTTTACTAATATGAGTCAAATTGATATGTAGGATGTATGATCAGATAAAAATTGCCGTATATAATAATTCGACCAAGGCGTTAGATGGCACCCGTTTCTTTGATCATTTTTTCTTAGACAAGTAGGTGATCAGAAGCAGAAACAGAATCAGCTTTTGGATTTGAGGGATGCCGGTTTTCTCGCGTAATTTTCCTTTACCTTCTGACCACATTGACATAAAGCGTTCTTAACTTAACAATGAGAGTCGAACGCTGAAGCCAACACTGCCGTTCAATACATAGCATTTTATTGATTTTGAATTTCTTGTTGCTTTGAATACAAACGACGCTATCTTTTGATGTTTTTTTTTGTCGGCACAGTTATCATCACTTTGATGGTAAAGTAACACACCAAAAAGATATGTTTAAGATTAACCAAATTGTACCAGAAATTCTAGTTTGTTTTTGCGTGAATTTCGTTGTAGGGTTAAGGCAAAGATGTTTAATTTTAAAAGTTATATTTTTATATCAAGCTTTCATAATTATTACAACCTTTTGGTGTCCCATGAATCTCAATTGCATTCATTTAACAACAAGGAAATAGTTATGCAAGGGAAACGACATTTTATAGCGAATGGAGGTTGACATGTAACATATAACATGTTTCAATTACTTCAATCAAAAAGTCTTATTTCTTAGAAAACATATTCTTTGGTGTAAAGTTTTGTATAAAACCTTACGAAAATAAATAAATCTTACACTAAAGTTATACAATATATACAAGTGTGCCACAATTATTAGGTGTTTTAGTCATTCTTATATAAAAATTTCGCAATAACAATTTGTATAAAATAGTATTGTGATCGACTTAAATAATCTTAAACAATATTTTACTAGTGTTTAGGATGACTTAAACCTCACCCCCTTATTCATAAAAATCAGTCTAAGCACTGTTTGACTAAGGTAATTTCGTCTCTTTCTGCCAAATTGTGTTTACACTGTGATGAAAAGCGACAGATGACTACTAAAAGAGTGAATTAGAATTATTGATTTTTATGAAAGTAAGTATAATATGTACAAGAAACCCAAATGGTCTTAAGAATCCTCAACTAATATCTCCTTTAGGGGTATGGCAGAGAGAACCTTGTTGAAGAATGCCTTGAAGATCGTAGCGCTACTCTCTTCTATCAGTGGGTTCAGAATATCCAACACCACGCCTGGACTCGCGTTGAAGAAGGCTGCAGCTGATGTAGCTATTTCGAATAAAGTATATATGTTTTTAAGTAAATAAAGATTTAGGGTAGATTAAAGATAAGATATAGGTCAAGATAGAACTTCCATGTACCTCGCAAATGTTAAATTAGAGGGCTAACAGTTGTTCTTATATATACGATAGAAATTATATATATATATGCTAGGAGCGGTACTTCTGTCTTTAATTTAATGAAAACTGAGTATGATTAATCGTATTATATATTTACCAGCAACAGGTCTTTCGGTGTCATCAACAGCGAGCTGGCCATGGCCAATCTTCAGTTTAGTAACCATTTTCTCAGACTGCAAGTACTCCACGCCATCACGCTCTACTACCATTGCTGCACCTTTTACTACTACTGTTATTCCAGCTAAAATGTTTTAATCAGAATTATATAATTTATTATTTATCAATGATGGATTATTTAAGAACTTGAACTTCTTTCGTTGTTAATGTGAGTATGTGTGTTCCAATCGTAATGTGTAATGGGTCTTCACTGTTCAATCGACCACATGACCTATAAGTACAGGTTATAGCACTGTACATTGAAACATCAATATTGTTATTACTATTACTTACCACACTTTCCTGAATTAATATTGATTTTAACTCTCTTTATTAAAACCCGAAGAAGTTTATAAATTCGTGGTGTATATTCCGCAGCTTAATTAGCCGTTCAATTAACAGCCTAGCCAATTAACTAAACGGCGCCGTTTAACTAGCAGCCTGAATGATGCTAGGTATGACTTTGATCGATGGCGTTTCAGTACTTGCCTAGTGCGTTGATTGTTAATTTAACATTTATTCCAATCTCAAACTCGAAACGAAACTCTCCAAACTGTCAATATGGCGTCGGCAACCACTACGTTGATGTACAAGTACAATGGAAGAGTGTAGTGACAAAAATAATGAGTATGTGACAAAAGAAAGAAAGATATATATTTTATGTCATATGTTTCATCTTTTTTATTGCCAATTGTTTATTAAATGTTGTAACAAACGCTACGACTGAATATCTTTCAGGCTGTTTAGTTAAAAGGCTAGGCTGTTAATTGAACGGCTAATTAAGCTAGTTGGTTGCGACAGATAGAGAAAATAAGTATATAATAAAACTTTAAGGCGAGTGAAATAAAAATACATACTGAAATTACTCATCAACCGCCCCTTGCCACTAATGTCCAAAGTGAGAATCTTGGAGCCACGCACGTCATAATCAGCTGTCACAGATAGCTTCGGCAATGTGAGCTTCATCTGGCCTTCATACTTTCCATCTAGGTTTAATCTATAATAGAAGATAATTTTCTCTACAGAATTATGTATTGGTTTTGTGTTTACTACCTTATTTCCATTTTATTTTTTATTTAATATAAATAAATTAGTCATTATGTATTTTATTAAGTTAGTACATTGTTGTAAAGAAAATCGACGCTGTCGACGGAGAAATTATGTCCAATTTGTGTTCCAAATTTACATTTTTTTTAATAAATTCTCAAAAAATCCGTCTCAAGGAATCGAACTCTGGATATGTGCGTTAATTACTAAGTTACAGAAGTGGTTATATTTAAAGGGTAATATATGAAATACAAAGATAATATTAACCACACTTATTTTAATTTGTTTCATTCATGATGAATTTAAAAACAAAGAAAGGTCTAAAGAAAACACTTTTTTACCGGATTGAAGCTATGTATTATTATAAACTTATAATTATTTTACATAATTTCCGACGTTTCGCGTGCTTTACAGCGTGCGTGGTCACCGTGACCGTAAAGTATAAATAGCTTCAATCAATTAAATGTGTAAAAGCTATGTTAACTAAATGTGAGGTCTGTCCGTAAACATCATTTTTGTAGGAAAAAACCCAGTTTCATAATAAACCAGATCAAATCTTTGACGTCACTTTTCACTAGACCATGATCTTTAGGCAGTTAAAAATTAAGAAATTCAGTTACTAATTCATGTCAGGGTTTATTTTACAACGCAATGCGTCTGTCATAAAACATTTTAAAAAAAAGGTCTGATATTAACACAAGGGCAATTATTTTTTTATACTTTGTTATGTTATTCATAATGTGAGTTACGATTTATTGTTATTGTATTTTCTTGCAAACACTTATTACAGGTGTACGGGCTATTTTTTCAAATTACAACGACTGCCTTAGTGCAAGTCTTAGATAAATTATTAAATTGATTGATTTTAATAACTAAATATTGTTGTCAAGAATCTGCTAAACCTAACCTACTACAGGTTCTCTTAAGTTTGATAAACAAACTGTTTATCATAATTCTAATTACGATTTGAATTATATTTCTCGTATTATTTATTTATTATTTTTTTATCAATTTTTATATTTTTATTACGTAAGCTAAGATTGTAAATAATTAACCATAATAATAAATCAAGCCGATTTTAACATACAGGCTTCCATTACATGCAAATGAACAATCGCAATCTACACACATTCTGTATATACTACTGATTAGTTTGTAAATCTTCTAATTGACGTTTTTATTTAAAAATATTTTGCATTATAGTTAAGTAAGTAAGGTTTTTCAAAATAAATAAAAATAGATTTTTTACTCACTTTAACTTTTCTATCTTAAAGTTGCTTCCGCCGTAAGCTTTCATATTCTTTATAGTTGCCTTTAAACGAAGGTTGGTAGCAGTTCTGTCAAGTTTCAACGTTGGTACATTGAAAGGTTCGAGCGCTGGTGCATTCACTTCCGGTATCCCATTTAGTAAATTCGGCCGTAAAACTTCTATTGCATCTATAATGCATTTTTCGATTTCCGGATCGCTTTTCTTACATTGAGGGAAGTAATCGGCTGTAAAATCGAATCATTTATTAAAATCCCTATTTATTATCTGTAAAAATAAATACATAAAGAGGGACTTCACACTAATTTCTTGTAAATATAGTGTCATAAGAACTACTTTCTGATGATATATATATGAATGTCAAACTAATTCAAAGCAATGAAAATAATACTTAGTTATTTTATAAATCGTTTAAGTTATCGTTATGTATCGTATAATCTATTGCAGTCAAAATGCAACGCAATAGTTTCGACATTTCCCGCCAAGACTCATATGTCACAGGTATCCGCTTTGCCAATACTAATTTCATATTCTAAAATATTTATTTGACAACAATTTGTGTCCACAACGGATTTAACAAATCTAGCTTATTTAAAGGATTTATATAATTTGAAAATTGACTAATCAAAATAGTTTTGAGTTTGAAAGTATATATAGAAGTTCCATTTTATACAATAATAATTTATTTCCAAAAATACAGGTGCAAAAATGTTATGGTGGTATCTAAAGTTCACATATTCTGCCACACAATTTAAATGAAAGACATTATGACTCATATCATTATAGTCAATTCTTATATTTCTTAATCATATTACTAAAATATCCGTTTCAAATTAATATTAATTTTTTTTTTTTTAAGTCATGCTAGTTATTGAGTCGATTTAAAAGAAGTCTATTAGGAAAATTTATGAATGTGTTTGGTAAATTATTATAACCCTTGATCGCAATACAAAAGGGGTTTTTTTCTATACAATTCCAGATTAATTTTTGGCATAGGTTATTTCTACGCATGTCTACTTTCACAATGGTCCATTCCCGCCGACTTAAAATTATGTATTTATGTTTTTGTAGACGAATAATATGTATTTCATAAATTGTGCTATGTTCATTAATAAATTGTGTTTAATTATAGAGTGAAGTATTTTTACATATATATTTAAATACCCACCGTTTAAGGACTCTGGTCATAAATAAATATATTATGCTTAATATGGCGATATTGTAATAATTGTGTTCCGTATACATTCAATTTCTGAATATTTATTATGGTTGAAAATAGCTTTTATAATTAGTATACAATTTCTAATATATTATTACTATTATGATATTGTTTCTACGCCGAATGCATTGAATTAGATATGTTTATTCTGAGTCTGAAATTTCTGCATTTGTTTCATAAATACTTTTTAATGGAGTCTGCCTAACCTAACAGAGCCTGTCCTTTAAAACGCATCTTATCGCAAACCTTCGACCCCAGCTTTTAGGTTCGCAGGCCGTACACTAGTATAACTACTGCCAAACTGTTAATTAATTTATATATATATATATGGCATGGCATGATACATTGGAGTACCGTAAGCTTTTTTGTTATTTTATTATCATAATAAATAGAAAATTATACTTACGTAATATTTTGCCATAAACACTAAACACACAAAACAATAAAGCGAATAACACTTTCATTTTATATCAGGCGGTTTCGGTGAAGGGGTATACAAGAGTGCGCGGGAGTCGCGACGAACCTCATATTTGTATGGAAAGATCGCAATACTATTGAGTAACTGGAGGATATAGTAATAATTTCAAAGGTGCGAATATATATATATAACACGTAAACTGTTTTATATTAGATTATTAATTTAATTTGTATTACTTTGTATTATTTAGCTTGGCTACAATTTAATCTAGTTATTTCGGAAAAGAATCCAAGTTCCTTAAACTGAATGAAAGACAAAAAAGCTCTGGAGCCGTCGTCGACATCTAGGCCTCAGATTTCTGTATCCGTTTTGTGGTAATTGTTTTTAGTAGGTAGGGGTCGGTGTATAAAGTAGGTGATCGGCATTTTTTATGTGTATGCCGGTTTATCGGTTACCTCGCTCCTTCATATGGAAAAAACCCCACAGCTTTTACTTCACAGCTGTAATTCGACCGCTTCCCCGGTTTAGAGGCATTGAAGTAATTAAGACATAACTACTTAAAGCAAGAAATCAAATACATTATACCGACAATTAAACTGAATTTTAGGAATTACACAAATTTAAACTCTTTTTTAATACTGATAATAATGAGACTACTAACTATTATCTAAAATAATTGTTATGTAAAATTTAATCATTTAAACAAACAATATTTTCGGGAATCCCACAATAAATGTTGTTCTATTGACCTTGAATATTATACTTTTACTCAATTGTTTTCCCATAATTATTTTAAAATAAAGGTCAAAAATATTTTTATCTTAAGCTTTATTCGTTTCCTTATATGTAAAGTAAAATATAGTTCTGACGTTCACGTCATATTATGTTTATCTGAACCTGCAATGTAGTCAAAACCAAATTCGAGTTTATGTATGCAAATTCTAGTAAATCAAAACTGTATTATGATTACTCTTTTATTAGACCGTCAGCCTTAATTAGTATAAATAATAAAGTTTTGCAAGGGGAAGGTTATTCGATTTTTAAAGGCAAAGTGCTTTGAGGGAAAGATTTTAGATCATAAGTTTTGATAACAATTATAAATATCTTAACTGTTTTTATTATTATAACAGTATGATTATTACTATCGCTAATTGTGCGATTATTTTTATAATTAATCAATATAAGTGTGCCACTTTCATTGCAATTAAATGATTTATTATTAAAAACCTTTTTTAAGAAGTAACTTTAACGCTTATTTTACTGAGAAGGCATTACACTACGTATTCAGTATAACAACACGTTTAGGTTGCTATTGGACTTGCCGAGGTTCTGCAGTGCGTCCGATGTGTGTTACCAGGACCCGAACTGACCACTTAGAAACTTTAATGCCATAATTCAGAAAAGAGTGGCATGATGTTACTCATAGCACTAATTGTATCCTGAATGTGTTGACTAGAAATAACACGCATATCTTAAAAAGTTTTTACGCTCTCTATGCCCCAATGTAGGAGTCTTTTTGCTCTGGTTACGAACCAATACTAATATAGCAACAAAGATAGAATTTTTACTTACTGTAACTTCACTACATAGTGCCTATGGGTATAATCTAAAATTGGTTATTATTATATTTTTATTATTAACTGTACCATAATATACGACTTGTTTTGTATGATGAGTATTATATATCTATAAAATAGGAGCATCTACTCCGATAGTAAAAGTATCTATAAATCAACTCGTATTATTAAATGTCTTTGAAGTTCAACAATAACTACTTTTTGACCTTTCACTAAATAAAAGCAAAATACAAACATACACATGTATATGTCACTTATCAATTTTAAAAATTAAATACAGCGAAGGTTATATATATTATAGTGCTATATTATCTGATAATATATATGACATAATGACAAAAATAATTCCGTACACGTTTGGGGTTACCCACAAATTGTGTGCGGCTCCATTGCCCGCGTTTCCGTGAATCGTTACATAAAAATCTCGCAAAAGCTCGTTACACAACATCGCTCAATTCTCTTCGGCAATAATCGGAACTACAGTGATCAAAAATTAGTTAAATAATACAGTAAAACCCGCAATATAAGCGGGGATATATTGCGGGATTTTACAGGCCCAGAAGGTAAAAAAATCAAATACGCCGCCGGGCCGGTACATCGATGTGAAATAGTTAAAAAGTACCCTTAATCAGATATCTCAATATTGCTGTGAAATTTTTAACCAACCTCTACGGAAAAAGGAGGTTATCAATCAATTCATTTTTTATTTTACCCTCATAACTAAGTGAATTGCTTATTTCTATGTCAAGTTGACCTACCGAGGTTGACAAAATTGGCAATGAGGTCTCAGAAAACTATAGGGGCAAGTCGGATGTATTGTACCAGTTTTTTTATATTATCTCCTTTTTGCATTTTTGTGCCGGTATTGATTAATTTTCCCAAAATATGTGCATTTCTACATGCTTCGGTGTACCATAGGTATGATGAATTATAATCAAACTATATTATTATAACAATTCGTTTATTTATTCATTAACGTTTTATAAAATTAAATAATGCTTATTGTATGTAGTAATTAGAAATATCACTTTAACTTAAATCTACAATATAATCTGAAAAATCTTGTTTATACAAAATAATATCAACATGACAAGTTTTTTTTTTCTTTTAACAAAAATTTTTAAAGCATTTGCCATTAATGTTACAAAATTAAATTAGTATCACAATAATATTATCTTCTTTAAATGTAATTTAACAACAAAAACTCTTTATAACTTCTAAAATTAAAATTTATGTATCTTCAATTGAAATAATATTGGAGGTTTCATGCAGCTATTTTGTAACACTACCACCTTGAATACAATCCACTTTTGGACCAGTTTTATCATAGTAGTTACCGCTGCATAAGGCAGAAGTATCCTCTAATTCGTCATCATCGGTGTCGTCATCGTCAGCCAATTCTATAACTTCATACTCCGTATCATCACTGCTGGATGTAATGGATGTAACTTCTTGTTTTTTTCTTACTCTGATATTAGTTTTTTCTGTACTGGATTGTTATTTTGCTCTATTTTCTTCTTTGATTGTTTGACTTCATTATTAAGAAATTTGGAAGATTCATCGATCCTTTTTTTAACTGATGACGACTCTAAACCTTTTTATGCGGACTTGATGTTATGACTACAGCTTTTACAGGTAGGATACAAAAGTATCGCACATTTTAACATTGCCAGTGTAAACAAAACTGTCGTTTAGAAGAAATCTGGAGGTGGTACGATTCATCCTGAGGTTCCGATTCTAACCTACGATTCCAGCCCTCATTCCCCTACATGTTAAACATTTACCCCCATTCAAGTTTACTTGAAATGGTATAATCCTTTTTTATCAACACATTCATCATTTATATTACAAAGAATTTTTTTTGCTTTTATAATCCTCAATTGATATAGTAATAGAAGCTGATTTCTATATAAATTGGCAAATCATAGAGCCATATAGACGCACTGCGTCCTGTTTTTCCTTTTATTTTAAAATCGTTCATTAGGTAATGCGAATTTAATCATTAACGTTAGTATTAAAACAAATAACTATTTCGCTAATTCATTGTTCGAATAATAATATTAATAAGTTCCTTTCATTCATAGAATAACGTTTTATATTCATTTTGTAAACAACTGAATTATGTTTGTTTCACTCGCACACACCTTCAATTCACTGGCTATGCGACCCAAAAATTGTATTCGCCCCTGAGATGAAGGCAAGCACTTTCCAGCTGCAGTAGGTCCTTCTCTACTCTGTCGATCCAGCAGTAGTCTGGCGCCTAGGTACTGTTAAGGGGCGATGGAAAAAGCTTACTTGATGGCTTAATTTTTACATTATCATAAGCATTCATAGCACAAAGAAATTGCAATAACTTTAAGTAATAAATGCGTATTATTATTACAAATGTCTTACTTGTATCGAAGAATCGTAAAAATACGTGTACCCTAATTATTAAGATTGTTAAGAAAAACTAGTTTCAATGATGAAATAGGCTTATATAATACTACTAATTTTATCATAAAATCTATATTACATCCTTAGGGCACATGCTTAGTAAAGTTTAACGATAGTTAATAATAGGTCTTTACCATGTCGTCGTTAGTTTCGTGGTTAAATTTTTTGGATATATGTATGCAACGTTATGTAACTTTAAAATATTGATGTCTTTGCAAATAGTACACGTAAGAAAATACTGCACGTTTGTGAATAAAGTTAGGTATTTAAAAATTATTATCGTACCCACTCACCCACACTACAAGATCCCGCTTATTACACTAAAATATTTAATAAATAGGGACCTAAATTGTCCCGATTTTGTGCGCTGACGTAGAAAACGTCAAATATAAAAAAATGGCTAAATTTAACGCAAAACACTAACATACAACATATTTAACTCGTTTCACAAAAATTTGCTAAATTTATACAGGTTTCCTCCCTTATTATATTTTTTGTAAAATTTGTAGATATGATGGAAACAACATCGAAATCACAACCCAAATCAACCATTTAAAATGGAGTGCAAAAATAATAAGTATAATACAATATAAGAATAATAAAATTGGACGTCATCATAGCAAGTGACGTGCAAGACGTAAGCTTTGAACAATGTGAGGGATGATAAATAATAATAAATATAAATTTAATATATAAAATAAATATAATATTATTATCTTTTTTTAATATTTTTGCTTTGAAAAAGAATTAAAAAACTTTCGTGATTTAATAAAAATTAAAATCCTACATGGGATGATAATTGTTTTGCTAAATGCTCACTAAACTGTGACAAACGATAGTTTAGGTAACTTCCCTTTAAGTAAGTAATTTTATGGTAATATTTCGTAACGACTAGCGCAACTAGTTACTTGATAATCGGTGCCAGATTGAAATTATAACCTAAAACTTGTCCTGTCTAGGATTACATTTAAAATACACGTGGCTCCACCTCCTTTCCTTTCGGTTTTATGTCGGTTAAAAAAGTCCTTTATCTAAATACAATGATAGTTTATTTAGACTATAAGTTTAGACATCAATTATAAATAACTTAACTGTTATGAATAACTTATTATTATTACGACATTATTATAATTAACATGACATTTGCATGCCTCTTTTCGGTAGTCAACCTGCAAAAATGCGTTTTTTTATCATTATTCAAATGTATTATTATTATTTAATGGAAGTTTTAATATTAAAGACGGAACTCAGCTACTATATAAAGATACCGACAAGTTTCCTAGTATTTATAATGAGGTTTGGTTTCTCGCCAGTCCAAAGTTACGGATATTGAGAGAACTACATTGAAATTGCATTCACAAACGCAGGAATCAGTATCGCTGTCGCTAATATAAGTGAGTACGACTGTCATCATTCTAAACTATATTATAATAGGGGAGCGTGGCAGATTAATACACAGGAGGTACCTTGTACACGGTGAAGTACTTCTACCAAACATGAGCCCCATACATATGACCTATCAAGGATAAAGGATCAGATTAGTTTTTTTATAAGTCTTCAATCAGTCAGCTAGACTATGAGCAGATGAGTTTAGACCTTTTAGGCGTTCAGAGTAAAATCTCCATAATATATACCTCGAATTTTATCTTTAGCTCTTGGACCAATAAATGAAAGTCGCAGGTCAGGACTGTATGGATGACTTATTATCTCGACACCTGCCATAGCCAAATATTCGACAGTCCGGATTGCGCTGAAGCATTGTCGTGGTGAAGGAGGATCCTGCTGTCGAACTTTTTCCAAGAAAACAGGCAGACAGCGATTGACATACAGTCAGCAGTAACTGTCCTGCTTTCTTTTAGCACAAGTGTCGTTTTTTTCTTGACTGCTCTTTACCTTAGTTAGCCGATCCTCGAAAGGATACAACCACTGAGCTGATTGTCTTTTGGTTTCGGGTTCGTGGCTATATATCCAGCTTTTATCACCTGTGACGATGTCATTTACAGCATTTGAGTCACCGCATTATCGGACGTCAAGGAAAAATACAAAATACCATCCGTATCACCTCGACGTCCGTCGTTCCACAACTGAGCGTTTTCTAAGGCAGTTTTTGCCGCGCACCACCACTATGTAGAACCAGCTGCCCACTGAAGTATTTCCGAACCAATTCGATTAAGGGTCCTTCAAGAAAAGAGCGTACAGAGTAGTGTGAGTAAGAGCAATGTGAGTGTCCATGGGCGGCGGAATCGCTTATCATCAGGTGAGCCTCTTGCCCGTTTGCCTGCTATTTCATTAAAAAAACCGCCGTTGAACTTATCCAACATTTGGCGACACTAATCCATGCGAAGGTGTTGCAGGTCGTCGCACAGCACTTATGTTATCTTCACGCGGATCATCATTAAGATTGCTACGTCCACGCTTAAACTCGGTAAACCAATTGTAAATAGTGGCACAAGATGGGGCTTCATTAAGAAATGCTAATCGCAGCCTATAATAATAAAATTTTCTTGCATTTGATTCATTTTCACGTCAAACAAGAATTTTAGAAATGCCGCCAATTCACAAAAACAAATGACAAATGAATGCAATATACTACACAACAAATCAAGCAAGGTTAACAAAGAGTTCTAAAATTGAAAAAAAAAACCATTAGCAATGTTTCTAACTGGCCCGTTCTAAACATTTTCAGTGTTACCCACGTATTATGATTGCTAAGTATCTAAACATAGTCTTTGTAACTTTGATATAACATGATGGAATATTACATCCAAATAGAGTGACTAGGAGGTATGTATCAATACATTTATTTTAAATCAACTAAATGATCAGATCGTTATTGTGTCTAAGCCAAAGCAGTATTTTTTCGCCATTAATAGAATCCACGACCAAGATATCCTTTTTCAGCTGAGACTCATGATATTTTATAATAAGGCTTTAACTATAAAGAAAAAAAATATATATTGCTAAGATTAAAGCTTGAACACGTCTAGATCAATTCGTTTGTTTCATATCGGTATATCTACTAAAAAGGTAGTACTAAATAAAAGTCTGTAATTTTAATATAATTATAATTAAATCAGTACAAATCACCGTTACTATATTACTTACAATTTTAATATTTACAAATTTATCACGGTTTTGGCTAATTATCAAAATCTTAATATAAACATTTTGGTTAAGGATTTAATACAGAAATCTATAAGCGAAAATATATATGAATTTTGTGTAGTGGTTTTAATGCCTTGAAAATATAAAGAGATTATCGTTAAACTGGCATTCGATTTCATACTTAAGTTCTGCAGAATACAATTAGGTACTATCGTTAGATTATTGACGTTTATAAGTTTACTTGGTTACTTATATTAATAAAGTTATTTTGAGTTTGACTTTGATAATAAAATGGATGTCTTTGAGTACAAGCTTATGAAAATATGCCACTTTACCAATTTCCATATTATAGTATATACAAAGCTAATTTATGATTACGCGAAATTTTCTTATTACCTTAAAAAAATATAATAATTAGTAGTCTTATTTAGACATAAAACGAAGGCCATTATATTATATATACGTGTTTAAAAATATCTATATAAGCACGTGTACACGTGAATATGTGCTTATTGGACATAAATATAGTAGCTAAATTTTCTCAGTGATAGGAGAATTAGCCAGAAAACATATTTTTGTAGGTTTGTAAATTGTAAACATAACGATAATCTTCGACCTATACTATATAAATTATACATAAATCTCTGATCTAATCTTCAAAAAATCCTCATGCCAATCCGGTCTTGATGTGTGGTAGCAATAAGACCGACAGATGTCCGAAATGACCAGAGAAACTTAACTAAAAACGAAATTATACTCACCATATCACAAACTTACAACTAAATAACAATTATGGGAATAACTCTTGATACGTAAACTTCGATGTTATTTTATTCGATATCTCTGTAAAGATGTCTGCTAGACTTTTTTCCATGACTGGGCTGATTTCTGAAAGGAAGACTTGGGAGTTTTCATTGATAACCCTGTTGGTAGCTGGTCCCAACACTGGATCTCCGTCAAAGAGATTGGTCAGGTAGATTGATGAATCACCAACCCGCAGTTTCACTTTCATAGGTTCAAATTTTAGATACTCTTTGCCATCTCTTATCTCTTTGTGGCCTCTCATTGTTACGTTGCACGCGTAGTCCTCTGTAAAGGTAAAATGAAATTTTTCTTAACTTTGTTTACACAAATATACGAGATTTTTTTTACTGATATTCCGCTAGTAAATTCAACTCATCCAGGGTTGGGGATTTTGTAGCCTGGTCTCATGTTTTATGTTCTACGTTTGTTTGTTTGTAATTTTATTTTATAGTTTCTTAATATGTGTTGTATAATCGCTGAAGCTGTCACTCCAAGATAGTATAGGCCCGCTGAAATTTAGTATTGCTGGTTACAGCCACTTTAATATGTTTAACTTAACTAGGTTTGGTTAAATTTTTAATCAAATAAATATTTTTTCTTTCCTTCATCTTTTCTAGAAAATTATCAACTTCTAACTGTCAAATTGTAAAGTGATCTTATCTACACATAATTAGACAAATTGAAATCATCATATTGATCATATTGACTTAAATATTAATGATTTTAATCTCTTAATGATCATTATTTAAGACTAATTAGATTTAGTATTTTTTCTAAGACTTCCATAATCAAGAACCATGATGTTTATATACTATTAAATGTGCGTTTTTTGGTATATTCATATTCTATTACGTTATTGGAGCTTGCTAAATGTTATAGTACTTATCACGCAATGTATATTTTTTGTTAAATGTACTAAACATTTTTTACAGAAAAATGTCAACCAATTATCTAAGGATCGTTATAAACGCGTCCCAATACTTAGTAAGGGTCATTCTTTAATAAAAGTTTTATAGAAGTTGGCTGATAATAAAAAAGCATTCCAAAGATTGCGCCCGATTGCGATTATTACAATAATTTTATTATTAATAGGTACGTGTTACAAGAACATAATGGCTATTGCTCATGTCTCAATGAACAGTCTAACCTACATCTCGATACAAAAAATATATAATCTTTGCGAAACACACGTTGCACAAAATAAACTTGAAACGTGATTGCTCTAGATTTCTATAGGAAGTATAATACATTTGATTTTTTTCGGTTGATTTAAAGGACAAACTTGTAAGACGTCATAAGATGGGTCTTAAATGTAACATGTCTGACGTATGATTATTAAAAAAAAAGGTATCGAATATTATTTTTTCTTAAGTTTCTGTATTTACAAATGGTTGAAGTTAACTACTTGTGCAAATTAGATATAGGTTTAATGGCAGTGGTGCCCTTGTGGCTTCAGACTCAACGTTTTGATTCAGATAAATCCAGATTCCAGACAGACATTCGGCGTGGTAGGCAAAGAACCTAATGCTCTAAAGTATAAACAAACAGACCCATTGTTTTCTATTAAAAATACGGGTAAAAATATTTGATGTACACTAAATGATACATACTAAAAGAACCTGTAATATTCCCTCTTCCTTGGAGACGCAGCAGCAGCACTTGAATGTCCATTTTATATTTACCAGCGAATTCTAATTTCGGTAACAGCAGCTTGAAATCAAATCTGTTCCTGTTTAAATCAGATCTGAAAATTAAAAACATAAAATTAATGTTTTTAAACAAATCGATATTGTTTAGGTTAATATTACATTGTCTTTAAATAATAGCTAAGATGTTTTATAAGGTATTGTTTATAATCTATGTCTTGCCATGGTGTGTCCAAGTCATTTGCCTAGCTGTTTGATCAACTGGCTGAATATATTTCAGGCCGCTGGTTAAACAATGCTGTTAAAAGGCTAGCCTATTGATTGAATGGCTAATTAAACTAGTTGGCTGCGACATAAATACATAATCTTATTAATATTAAAGAAAGTATTGTTAAGTGTTAAGCCTATCTCGTACCTAATCCGCTTTTTTGCTGTTATTTTTTTGCAGTTAGAGTTCTTTTCCTATATTCTTTTATAGAGTAGATTTTTACGATGCGCGCGCACACCGTTCCATATAGCCGACACCCTGAAGTTAGCTATAGTCAACATTTTAGTTTTTTCTATTGTTAGTCACGTTTTTTCTACAAACGTAGAATAAGGCGAAAGATAAAAATTTTATCTTGTTACACCAAAGAAGTAAAACATCCAACGCGTGTACACATGTATACACACGTTTTTTTCTGCTTAACAAAAATTTCAAGTATTTTTATTTTATCTTGTACATATTTTAATTGTATTTCTTTTTGTAACATTTATGTTTACCTAAATAGTCATACATTTTAGATAAACGAGTTTGTAGCATATACAGTAGATATTGTATTATGTAGTAGTATAGTCATGTGATAAACTTGAATAAATAAATAAAGATACATTTTAAAAAGTGTTTGAGTGATGTTTTGGAAATTATGTTTATCATTCAACTCTTACAAATTTGTTTTTCAATATAATGATTTAGTATATTAAAGTCAAGCCAAGCCAGGGATAACTAAAAATATCTTATTATATAATATTTTTATCTAAATAATTTTGTGTGTTAGAAATAGATTTTATTAGTTATCTTACACTGTCTTAAAATTTATAATGTCACATGGGTCGCCTTTGCCGGCGGCCCCGACACATTTTCAGATACCACTAAATTAATATTCTAGTGTGAATGATATATACATACTTCAATTCTGTTATCTTAAAATTGCTGGGACCCCGGACCTTGACATCGTTGACAACCGCCGTCAACTTGGCACCTTGCGGTCCCCTTGCGAGTGCAATCTGACCCAGGCTCAAAGGTTCAATCCCAGGCACATCCAGCTCTGGAATACCCTGGAAACAATAGTTAATCTCCTTATTGACTGATACTATTGTGTGATTATTGCTATTGTCTATAACATAAGCCAGCCAGCCAATTTTATATTACAATAGCAAGTCTTAGATCGCTTTAAACTTTCCAGTATTTATAAACAGAATAAAAACCTCTAATGAAATAGCCATATTTTGTGATTTATCATTCTCGTTTTGTAATAAAACATGATAATTTTGTTTAAAGAAATGTACGAAGAATAAAGAAATAATACGATCAGAAGCTTATTCTCATTCTATGTTAAAAACTTAGATCAACATTGTTGATTTTAATTCTGAGTGTTGTTTGAGAAGATAAATAACAATTTTTTTTTTCAAGTATTAAAGTTACGCACAATGGCCGAACGATTTAAATCGAGTTATATAATGTGACTTATTATTTTCGTTGTTACCCTCTGTTTCATGTTAGCACACACCCTAAATACAGCTTAAACACTTTCATTTACCAAAAAGAGAATTTAAACTGTGTAGTAAAAACAAGTCAGTTTTGAGTAATAATATAAAAAAACCCTAAAAGTACCCTTTAAATTATTTACAAAACTACTTTCGCACAAGGTACACCTTGTGTACTACAGTAAATTAGTACAATTATGGTCATAAATACGTCGTAATATGCATTTTACCAAGGACGTGTTTAATAAACAAACAAAGTGCGAATCTAAAAGTTTACTTCTGAACCCACTTGACACGCTTCGGTCTTATGAAACTTACCTGACAATGACATACTTTCCAATTCATTTTAAAAATTCAATTTTCTATATTTGCAATATTTATTGTACCATAATCAAATTCTAATAATATAGCTACACTTATATGGACAATGCCTCTTATATTGTAATTACTTCGCTTTTATTATTAGGTTTTATTTGGTCAAGCCCTTGTTGTATGAGTGAATGTTGTAGGCCGCTATAGCCTTGTTTATGGGTAGCTCTAGTATTGATTTTACACTATCCTTTACATGCACAAGGTACAGAAAAAAAAATTGATCAGGAATCAAACCTGAACCAAAAAAGAGCTAAGGAGAAGGACTCTTCTATGAAAAGTCTGTCAAAAAATCAAGTTTGTATGACATTTTGGGCAACTACCCACTTCCAGAAAGTTTAGCAAAAACTTTGTTCCATGATTAATGAAAAAAATTTAGTTCTATGTTTGTTAAAAACTTAATATGCTAAATGGTCAGTGGTTCAGAAGGTCAGTTAATTTTTGGCATTACATTTAAGGGGTTTAATGAGTCACTAAACAGGAAAGAATTACTAAATTGTAAAGGATATCCTATTATAACAATTAACGCAAAGAAATCATTTATATTCGATAATCAGTGTTATGCAAGAACGCATAAGGGCAACTTTGTTTGTTTGCAAAAAACCGCTTTACAGAAATAGGTAATAAGTCATTTTACGCGTGTCTACAATAAGTGACACGAGTATATATTATTACATATGAAACAAGATAATTCTCGCAACTTCGTCAAGGAATAAAATTTATGTATCAGTTATTTTTTTATAGAAGATACAAATCAGTGATGTAACGTAATCAAACTTTTTTTATATTAAGCTAGGCTTCGTTTATGTTAATAAATAGAATAGCTGTTGTTTTAATCTTTAAAGGTTCGTGAAGATCGGCTGTCAACGCCACCTATTAGTTGGAAATACGAATACCCACATTAAACCAAAGCCACCTTATTCACCGTACGTAGGATATATATAATTCATTAGTACTTATTGAAATTCTTTTGAATCCTTTAACTTGCGCGTTAACAAATAAATATGACAAAATATTCGCAAACTGAGAAAATGAAAAGGTAAAATTTCATTGCTCTCAGATATCTTAATACATAAACAGACAAATAAGTAAACAAGGATTTTATTTAAGTACATTTTCCATTACACCTGACTAACCATATCACATACATAATACTACGTAAAACCTACGTGCTTTTTATTAAATTGATAATTTTTTAACAATGTACCAGAAGTTATGACGAACATTGGTTATCCTATCAGTGCCTAGCGCAGTATATAAGGCAACTATTTTGTATTTTTTTCAAAAAAGGACAACATGGAGCTGTATCGGATAGTCACCTATATAGCTATTTTTATTATACAGGTGAGCAAAAATTGTATATATATATTTATATATAATTAATCTTGAAAAGTCTCAATAAAAATATTTTTCGATAAAATATTCCTTTTTAGGTCTGGCTTCAGATTTTTGTATCTGTTTCATAATCATTTGTTATTCTAATAGGCAAGTAGGTGATCAGTCTTCTGTGCCTGAAAAACACCCTGGACGTTTTGGGGTCCTTGTTTCCTTCATCGTTCGAGCGAATATCATGTGCGTACATAGAAAGAAAATCCATTGGTGCATAGCTGGTCATCGAACCTACGACCTCAGACATAAGAGTCGCACGCCAATAGTAGCTTTGATGTTTAAATACATAATAATACGTTATTGACATATCGTAATATTAGAAAACAAAAACCAAATATGAAAAAAAAATTAAAATATTAATAAAGCTTCACGTATTGAAGTGTTTATAAAAACATAAATATTTAAATGTATGGTCTTTAAAACATTTCTGTGATACGTGGAAAAGTAAAAAAAACTGTTAAATATCAAAATATTTTATATTTCGTTCGAAACTGACGATTGAAATGAGTTACGAAATAATTTCTACGATAAAATGTTTTGACAGCTTCCACGTTTACTTACAGAGTGATGCTGGTGTTTGCAATCGCAAAAACACAGTGATCCAAGTCAGAGTTCCCCAACGTACTAACGTGACTGTCAAGTATCCGCCCACGCTGCGTAGTCCCGTTGAATACGTACCCTATCCGTACTTACTCGGGAACAAACGCGAAAGACCTTGCTATAGATGCCAAAATTCAAGATGTTTCAAATGCAGTAATCAAGTAAAGTCGCCAACTGTTCTTCCCGGAACAAGAACCAACATCATCATAGATGTTCAAGGCTCAAGATCTAAACCTAATTCAGACCAACAGGTTAATCATGCACCAGACCCAAATAGGCGAGGGACTCTTGTTGTTGTCCAGGGCGCATCAGCAGCATCTAGTGACGCTGCTGCATCAGCTAATGGAAACAATGGCAATTCTGCTGCCGCTGCTTCATCATCAGCTTCAGAAAACCAACTTATTGCTGACTTTAAAGAAGAAGACAGGGCTCCAGATGGATCAACAAAGGACATTGAGGATATATTTGTAGCAGATAACTCAAAATCCAACTCAAGTGCCGCTGCATCATCTTCTTCAAATGGTGGACAAGCGAAAGCAAAGGCATCTTCATCTAACCGAAATGCACCTTCTAAACCTTCTTCAAATCGTTCACCACAAAAATCATCCCCATCAAATGGCCCTCAAAAGCCTAGTAAATCAGCGCAACCAAATGTAGAGAATCAAGGAGGAAATAATGGCTCACCCAACAATAATCTTTCACCAGACAATGACAATTCCCCAGATAATGGCAATAACCCAGAGGACAATGATTCTCCAAACAATGACAATTCTCCAGATAGTGACAATTCCCCAGATAGTGGCAATAACCCAGATAACGATGATTCTCCAAACAATGACAACTCTCCAGATAGTGACAATTCCCCAGATAGTGGCAATAACCCAGATAACGATGATTCTCCAAACAATGACAATTCCCCAGATAGTGGCAATAACCCAGATAACGATGATTCTCCAAACAATGACAACTCACCAGATAGTGACAATTCCCCAGATAGTGGCAATAACCCAGATAACGATGATTCTCCAAACAATGACAACTCTCCAGATAGTGACAATTCCCCAGATAGTGGCAATAACCCAGATAACGATGATTCTCCAAACAATGACAATTCCCCAGATAGTGGCAATAACCCAGATAACGATGATTCTCCAAACAATGACAACTCACCAGACAATGGCAATTCTCCAGATAGTGGCAATAACCCAGATGACAATGATTCTCCAAATAATGACAGTTCCTCAGATAGTGGCAATAACCCAGATGACGATGATTCTCCAAACAATGACAACTCTCCAGATAGTGACAATTCCCCAGATAGTGGCAATAACCTAGATGACGATGATTCTCCAAACAATGACAACTCTCCAGATAGTGACAATTCCCCAGATAGTGGCAATAACCCAGATAACGATGATTCTCCAAGCAATGACAACTCACCAGATAGTGACAATTCCCCAGATAGTAACAATAATCCAGGTAACGATGATTCTCCAAACAATAACAACTCTCCGGACACTGACAACTCTCCAGACGATGAAAATTCCCCAGATAGTAATGTACCAGTCTCTCCCAATTCATCAAATAATGACAAATCTCCGGACGATGGTGATCAATCACCTGATAATGACCCTTCAAAAGGTGGCAATGAATAAAACAGCGAAGACATTCCTGTCAAAGTGGATCCAAAAAATGGTGATTCCGCGCCAAAAGATGAAGATTCACTTACAGGAAATGATGATACTCCAATCGGAGATGGTTCAACAGATCCACAAAGCAATCCTTAGGTTTAGTAACATTTTAAGAACAAGCCGAATTTTAAGACCTTACAACTAAATTCAAAAAAGGGATTTAAATATTTATTTAAAATAATGATTTTGTAGTCCAGATTAATAATAAGACAGTGTCGTATAGTCCCTACGGACATGTAATGCGTAATTATATATTTGTATTGCCGCAAATCTGTATTAAACGTCTTATTGTTGAACGACTTTTAAAAGACTTTTTTAAAAGACTTTTATATAATAAAAGTATAACTTCTTAAAATACCGCATTTTCTATTTTAATAAATTATTAAAATTGAAAATTGGACACTAAAAAGGTATGTATATAATTACCTTTTTGAGTTTGGGTCGTAATTCCTCTATAGAATTCATAATACACTTGTCCACATTGGGGTCATCACGATGGCATATTTTGATGTAAGGCGCTGAAATCACACAAAAATAGTAAATAAAATGAAAAATCTTCGAAGTTTTTGTACCCATCACTACAAAAGGCCTCGCTAAAAATTACTCGCCTTACTACTACTGATTAAATAATACTATAAAATACCACTTAAACTATAATACAATAAACGTTTAAAAGACTTTCAAACTCGAGCAAATTTAAAAAAAAAATATTCAAATTAAAATTATCTCATTTTTATTTAATAATTTACAATGTACTATTTAATATAGACTGAGTAAACCAATAGTTTAGAATAAATATATACCAATATCAAAACTGTTATTTTGACCCCAAATTTTGTTTTAGTTAATTTCAAACTAAATTCTTTGTCATAGCTTATTTAGATTTCATACAAGGCGAATTTCGAAAATCTCATCAATACGTAAAATATATGGGAATATGAAGAGCCCTAGAAAATTCTAAAGATTTCTCAATCCATGCAATACTTACGTATTTCAGCACCAGCAAAGTGCAGAATAAACAGGACCGAAGCGATAGTCAACATTTCGATATCTTGCACAACAGAAGTGTATTAAACGGCGTGGACGACCGGCCGGCTCGGTGCTTCGACCGCCACTAAGACACCTTCCACCAGCCTAAGGACATGTGAACGTCCACCGATTTACCACCTTCGAAAACATCCACCTTCCCCCTCTAATGGTAAAGGTGTAAACGGGATGCAGAAATGGAAACTGCGTGATCCTGGCATCCGTTTTAGCACGAGACTGTTGCCAAATTTCCTATTGACACGCGTATAACCTAATGATTAATTAGACGTTACGTCTAAACTAATACTTTCCATAGGGAACCATGTACAACGTATTACTATTAAAACAGTATAAAATAAGAGATGAGGTTAATAAGTAATAAATCGTTTATTTGCCAAGATAGTGGTACAATTAGACCAGCTTCAAATATCCGCACAATCAGCCATATATAAATAGGCATGCAAATGTCATATCAATTTTTACAATGTATTATATAAGAACATAAAATAATGTCAAAGTTAGGTTATTTACAATTGGTGTCAAACCTATGGTCCAAATATGCTTCCACCTTGCCCTTCCTCTTAAAATATTTACACGGCAGCAATCTATAACTTCTAGGAAGGTGATTAAATAGTTTTAATTGTATGATCATGAGCTCAATGCTTATAATTACAGGTTCGAGTTTCAAATATAATTTTTAATTTTTACTTATTAATACAGAAAGAAAAATCTTTAATATATTTTAATAGGCTCAAAATCTAGATTTACGCGGTAAATTCCTTTCACCTAAACCGCACGGGATATGGGTGTATGACACTAATTCCGTTTCCTGCGAGTTGGGCAATGTTTGGTCAAGGCGAGCTACTGAGCTCCAGTACTTACGAAGATGTACCATTTCGCAAGCTTCGTGCTATGCCTCCCTCCTTTGTTTCCATAAAATATTAAAACCCCCCCTAATTTACCAAGCTTACAAATAGTTATAAATACATACGTTTAGATGATTTATGACATTGATATTTGGTTCTTATAGGTAGGTGTAGTCTTCTATGCCTGACACACGGCTTGGATTTTTTAAAAGCCGCACGAGGAAGTTAACACAAGGAAAAATTCTTTGGGTTCCAAATCGGAGTACGCACTGCTCCACATCCATTTACAAATTCTCATAAAACAACATAACACACCAAAACCATTACTATTTGTTTATATAAAACTAACAATGCGCGATGCATCCATCTTACTACACAAAATGACAATAAAAAATCTGGGAGACTTCAAGTGTTATTAATTATTACATTTCAAAGCTAACTTTAATATAGAGATATTGATTTTTCCAGAACGGAAAATTTTAAGTCTGCAAATTACAAGCAAGTATTGCAGTGAGAATGCGGTCAGTTTACACTCCGCGCTCTATTCATAGTTAAGATAAATGTATTGATATTAAAATATTTACTACGTAGATAATGGAAAGTTAAAAGCTCTATTAAAATTGTATTCTTTTACGTTTGATTAATTACTACATGATGTTTCAATTTATTTTATATTTACGTTAAAAGACAGACACACGCTTAATTAACTGCATTTTTAAATATTTATACGTTGACCAAGTTTAATTATGATAACAATCCAAATGTATATTTAAAACAAGTTCCATATACAAAAATAGCCTATCTATAACCAGCCTATATACTATATACTATCTATATATAGAATCTATATTGTTTTTTATCCCGTTGCCATGGAAATTTTTAATTGGCTCAACGTTCAAGCCATTTGCAAAATTTGAATTACATCTGGTATAGACAATAGTTTGTATTAGTTTTTACTACAAACAACAACTAGTATGTAGTAAAATACAATAGAATGATTGTCAATTTTGAAAATAGGCCTTGCAAAGACACCTCGCGGGCCATCCCCTGCATCTGCTTACATTTTGACTACTCAGTCGATTTGTCGCCTTGACCGGTATTAGTTATGTAATTTGTCTACGCGCAGGTGCCGATCCTTTATGCGCGCATATCAATCCGTTATCTTTGAAATAAATAAGTTGTGTATAAATAAAAACCCAATAGGAATTAATAAGTGATGTGATTATAGTGGTAGTAGCTTAGAACCTAGGGGTAGAAACACCAATAAACTATAGGTATTTTATATATATTTCCTTAGAAATCACGAAAACTAACTTCAATTTATGAAGGAAAAAGGAACAAAGGAGGAATAAGTGCTTTTCACATCTAGGAATGTTAGATCACAAAATCATAACGTATGGCCTTTTCCTTAATTTAAAAAACTTGAGTTAAACCAATTTACTCAAACTTGAACCTATTTTACTTATTAGAGAGATACATTTATAATTGTAAGGTATTTAGACGGCTAACTCTAGGAAATTCGTGCGATACATAATTTAAGAAACGCCTAAAGCACCTCGGAGCAGACTTCTCGCTGAAGACATGTTTAGTAATTCTTTAAATTAGCTAAAGGAATGGCCGATATTCATACGATACTTTTAAACACCTAAAAAGTAAACAATCGTGTCCCATTAATATGAATTTGTTCTTATTTCGACACAACTGAACTTAGCGATGATATTTACGTCCCAGTCGTAGGTATTTATATTATACCTATATATTAAACATTCGTAAGCATATTTATTAATTTCGCCGTAAAAGCGAATTATTTAGATCGAAATACAATTTTGCACAGATAATCCTGCTCACAAAATATTGATTATTGTTTTACATACTGCAAATACATAAATTTAGATCCCCTATAGTCGTCCAGTATTAAATTAGATTATTTTTAAATGATGAAAATATAACGTTTCTTAACCGACAGCGATTATCACGTCGTCCGCTATTAACGGAAGAATCGGGAGGATGCTTGGAAAGAAATCCGCTGTTCAATTGTAATTAGAAAACACAATCAAGGACGCTGCGGTTAACATTCGGGTTCAACAAACTGTCGTATGTTTCGAAATTGCCACAAAGATGTATTATTACAATTAATGTAAGGCTAAGGAGTGTTGCTGTCTCTCATCTAAGAGGTTGTAGGCTCCAATGGCTTTCCTGTCTATGGGCGCATTTAACACTCCGTCGTATGGTAATGAAAAAAATCGCGAGGAACCCGGCGTGCTGTAAACTCAAAGTTGAGAACTAGTATCATGCATAGGCTGATCACCTACATGTTAAAATAATTAAGAAACAGAAAAATAAATCACAGACCTACCCAGAGCGCCACTGGCTTTTTTAATCAAAGACCACAGCTCTCCCTATAACAATCCTAGTCCAATAGTAGTAAGTAGTAACTCACACCACATAATTCTACGTTTCTGAGATCACAAATATTCAGAGAACACTGGCAAAACCGGAAAGACTGTTGAAGATGCGTTGCGCATTTGTGACTCTTCTGGCAACATGAGAGAACTTCTGGAGTGTCCGTTTGCCTCAAATTTAAAATGCAACAGATAGGAAGTAACTTCCGCAAAAAACGCAAATTAAAGTCATAATTATTACGAACAATAACATTTTTCATCACCAAAACTATACTTTTCGAATCAAAAATAAAACACCGATTAACCATATTTTTTTAATAACAATTATGGCTTAGGAAAAATTTGGTCCAATGGTAACGAATTAACAATACGATTAGCTGTATCCAGGAGGACTTTTGCTGTAGTCTTCTCAATATAAGGCTTCATTGCTTGCAGAAACTCACCACGATTTTGATTTATAGCTTCGTTCGTCGCTTCTTCTGCAATTCACAAGTACAAATGAAATAATACATAAGGAAAAATATGTGCGTAATGGCATATACAAGTGTTGTTTATAATATAGTCTATAGTTTGTATGAGCAGCAGACAGTATATAATAAAGTAAACTTTCACGGAAGTAATCCCGAATTCGTAACATTATTTAGCTACACTTGCTTTGGTATAATTAGTTGGTTCATGGCTTCCTAAGATTAGGGAATGTGGTTACTTCAGTTTGCCAGACTGACGGCCAACCTGCAGTAATGAACAGGTATCAAATTAAGAAGAAAACAACGATTGCTAAAAAGCACTTGAAACTAGGGTTTACATAATATTTTCGTAAATACACGTTTCATACTTAAAAAAGTTTTATTTCACTGCGTTTTGATGTGTTACCTAGACATCATTAAGATATCATAAAAAAATACACCGACAGACGATGCTACATTTTTTAAATATTAAGATTATTATTATTAAATAACCAAGTAAAACCTTAGCCTCGTGTATATTCGCCGAGAACCGATCTGACAGTTTTAATGCCATCAATCGGATAAGCGTTTCTAATGGTTTTCCTGAATGTGTTGATTACAAATAAAATCACATCTTAAAATGTGAGTCCTTTCCCCTCTATAGGAGATTTTTGTTTTGTTATTTAACACAACATACTAACAAAGTAACTGAGACCGAATTGTTAATAGCTACAACTACATATGAATATATACTAAGTGAAAGAGACGTTAAAACTGCTGTAAATATAATATAAAAAGTCGTAAACAGAAATAAATAGTACATAATACTACATACACATGCTATTTTGTTAATGATAATATACAGATCTCTCTCTTTAATCGACAGCTCATGTCATGAGCATCTCATGTCGTGGTCAGCAACGAAGAATATTCAGATTCGTAGATTAATATCTCCGACAATATAGTTTTAAAATTATTACAATGTAGGTTATCCATACTTTATGAAATGACAATATATGGCTAATATTCAACAATAACATTGACATTAAATTAACATTAGAATAAATTCATCTTACCCAGTGTTTTGTCTCCATTAAACAGCCCATACAACCTAAGACGATAGTCTTTCATGTCAATTTCAACATTCACACTCTGGAACTTGATATATTGCGTTCCATTCTTCTCGTATATTTTGTTGGTTATTTGTACGTCAGCGTCACACTTTACTGGAAGTTACATGATATATTAAGAGTTTAGAATATGTCTCGCAAATATTTGTGGAAGATAAGATTAGGTTAGATTATGAACGAAAACATAAATATGAGATAACTAAAATACTAAAAACGACAATTGAATTTTCTAATAAAAACTGTTCCTAGCTGAGAATTATTTCAGATCTTTTGTCTTTTTATAAATAAAGAAATATGTCACGTCAAATGGTCATAGAATTTTATTTCTGAGGGCCTTGTTTCTGAATTTGAATATTAAAAAATATTCTTAAGCTCTATATATATTAAAAGTATTTCTCACTCGCATCGGCCACGAAGTTTCCTTGACCACGAAGCGGTATCACCAAGATTTGAGTGTCCAGCTGATAAAGTCCTTCCAAATGAAGTTTGGGAAACCGAAAAATGACTCGTATAGCAAATGTATCTAAGTTTACACTAAAACAAAAATTAAGATGTATTTTCACTTTGGGGATAGTCATGACTTAAGTTTTACCTTATTAAAGACAGCAGATTAAGATGTAATGAATATATTTAGAAAAAAGAGCGTTAATAAAATAACTTTATTTGCCATTTTATTCCATACCAAAAGTTACCTTATGGACTCGAAATATAAAAGTTAAGAAGAAAATAATTACTTTTAGACAAAATAAATTCACAAAGCTGCTATCGCTGAAATATCGTCGGTAAAAACGGGGAAAAACCAGGAATAATTTCTTATTAAATAAGTTTTATCAATATATCCCATTTTAAAATGTAAACTTACATAATGTGAGGTTTATTAGGGTCTTAGGTACTCAATTATCTAGGTTATGTTGTAAAATATACTTACTCAACATTCTTAACCGTGTAATTACTAGCGCCTGATACTTTCACGTTTTTTGCTTTTGCTTTGAGAGGTGCCAGTTCACCGCTTATTGCTATTATCTAGAAAAGGGTAATATAAATTGTAAGAACGCTCAACAAGTAATTAACATCAGTTAATATGAATATTACTAATATAACTACAGATTCCTTGACTAAATCGGTCATCGGCATAAAACCTTATATAAATAAATAAATATTTCGGGTTATAATAATTTACAATAACACAAAACAGGACAAAAATTTAATTGAATAAATTAGGAAAAAGGGCTGCTCCGCTATTGGAAGATTACGGAAATTAAAGCACAACATTAAACACTAAAAAAAGCGAAAAATATTACTTCATCAATGTAAAATGGATCGATACTGGGAACTTGGAACTCCGGTATCCCAGAGACGAGGTGTGGTCGCAGACTCTGTACAGAATCCCTCACACACTCATTGATAGTGCTCTGATCTCGCTTGCATATTTTCATATAATCCGCTGCAAATCATAATCTACGTTAATTAAAGTGCCAAAATGGAATTATTTATCGATACGTACAGGATATAACCGTTCTGAATACGCCTGCAAAGGATTTTGGTAATTGATGCAGACATAGCGTACGACACCGGCATGATATATTATATTATTTCTCATGACATACGTAGATATATGTTTATGTTAAGAATAAACTTCTTCAAACCTAATTTAGTGCTCTGTTTACACGCACCCATAATTTTAAATTCAAAGTGATAGTAAGAACACTTTCCTAATATGTAAAGAGCATATTTATAGTTTTAAAATTAACCTACAAACACCAAGCATATCCCTCTCCATAGCACGCGAAGCTTGTGTGGCTTGAAGTAAGATACCAAGTCTCAGAGACGAGTCATCACTGGTAGGACGCACTATTCGATGATGGTATCATAAAAATAAATCAATGGCGCTACAACCTTTTTAGGTCTGGGCCTCAGATTTTTGGTACTGTTTCATCATCATTAGCCAATCGAAAATAGGCAAGAAGGTGATCAGCCTCCTGTGCCTATTTTCGTGTAGTGTGTATGATGCCATTATACCTATCGTATTTTTGATCAAGTTATGCAGAAATTAAAAGCCTTTATACTCCTGATTATCTATAGGTGCATTGCATACCACCTACATAAACCCACACAGCACTGCAGTGGATAATAATGACATGTCAGTCACAAAATAGTTTTAGTTACGATGAATTGCACGTACTTCATTACGCATTTTAGGTCGATTAAACAACACATGCATCAAGTGGTTTTTATGGTGTAAATAGTTCGTATTATAACTTAGTTTAAGTAATATTGCGCAAATATAATAATAAAATTAATTAACGCACGTTTTCTATATGCAAAATATTAATCGTGATTTTTGAAATGTTATATTTACGAATCGTTCGTAAAAATTTACATTAAAAAAGTCAATCCCATTAAATAAATGGGATTTGTTTTGCATTTTTTAATGGTACACTGATGAGAGATTTCAGCATGTTGTAAAACATCACGAAATGGTTTAAGTATTACGTCTTCAAGTAAAATATTAATTAAATTTAAATGTATAGAATCTGTATATTTACTATTTGTTTAATATTGCTACAGACTAAATACAAAATAATTAATATTTATTTATAAACATCACCGAAACAGACCGCAACTATATTTAAAACTAGATGCATCGTATATTCCCTTTTCAACATAAATTTACTTACGTATTTCAAACAATGAAACTACATTTATAAAACAGAACACCACAAAGATGTACGTAACACGTAACATTTTATCTAACAGTATTCCAAGACTGTAATTTTATATGCTGATTAATACATTATATACCTGACGTCAAGAATAATTCAATCAAGGTGAATATTATGCGAAAATCAGCAATTTATACAGAAAATGGGACAAACGTATATTATCTGAAGTAAAATAATATCTTGCTAAAATGTAAAGTTTACGATTACTAAAACGTCTTGTTAAGACTTAAGTTTATCATAGATTCAATCAGTAGATGCAGGTTTTATAATTATTATAATAATAAAATATTTAACAAATATATTAAATTTTGTTTCAGAATTGCATGTATTGCAACGTATGTATACCATTACAATAATAATATTTAAAAAAATCAATGGCGCTACAACCTTTTTAGGTCTGGACCTCAGATTTCTGTATCTGTTTCATAATCATTTGTTAATCTAATAGGCAAGTAGGTGATCAGCCTTCTGTGCCTGACGCACGCCGTCGACTTTTTGGGTCCACGGCAAGCCGGTTTCCTCACGATGTTTTCCTTCACCGTTCGAGCGAGCGTTAAGTGGGCACATAGAAAGAAAATCCATTGGTGCACAGCCGGGGATCGAACTTGAACCGTTGCACGTTGAACCCCTAGGCCAACACTGCTCACATAATATGCTATACCCAATAATAAAATAGTTTATCTAAAATAAGAACAAGAATTTGAGTACTACTCTGAGGTTAACTTTTAGAGATTATGTGGGACAATAGAATGAGAAAAACAGATAGTTATTAATAAAATTAAAATATTGTTAATCTATTTTAAATCTGTCGTAAGTGGTACTAATACTGAAGATATTTTAGTTTTATAGTATGGGACAGGAGACAAATGAGAATGCGGTCACTTTGAGTAAAGTGATAACCACCGGTACGCTCTTTTCTTCCTATATAGTCTAGGTTCGTAATTCGTATCGGTTTGGAAATAAACCTGCTGGCAGCTGGTTCCACAAAGGGGTGATGTGCGGCAAAAAGTGCCTGAAAAAGCGCTGTGTTGTTGCATGTCAGGCGTCGAGATCAATAATGGAATTATAGAAGCTTCAAGAGCTTGAGATAAAATAATTTTTGTCCGGGCGTTACCCACCCCACATTTGTATAAATATGGTCACGTGACAATGCGTGAGTTAATGTCTTTCCCATATAAAATCGTTTAGCTTTAATGGGTCACACCTGTCGAGATGTGATTTTGCCTCAAGCCCCGGTAAATTTATGTATAATTCAAATCACCATCGGCCCTTGCCAACTCAGATTTTGTGTGGTACACTTTAATACTTTTGAGAAAAAAAAATAGCCCTGAGATTATTTTAATATTAATTTGATCAGAATTTCTATGGCGGTTAGTGGCAAGAATACGCCATTATTATTATATACATCTTTCAATATAAATATCTACAAATGAATACACGATGAATTGACAAGCTTTACAATTATAGACTAATTGATTTTGCACTCTTAATTAATTGAACGATTATCATTCTTATAAACAATGTAAGATTAAAGTACTTTAGCTTTATCTCGTGTAACTAAAATGATTATTATTATTACCTTTAGTATGTCCATATCATTTATAACATATAAGTGATAGTTGACAGTCTTGTGGTGTACTCTAGTTAGTTAGAACTTATTGGTTTTTTGCAGTCCATGGTTGAATTGAATTTTGAATGCCTTTTAGTTTTTTTTGAACGCGAATTGAATCCATACAAATTATGGAAAATGCCAAAGTTCTGACAAACCCGCTCTTGGTTAATATACGACACGTTTCTGTTTTGCTATTTTCTAGTCAGATTTGTCATTGGTGATATAGTCATCTGTGTTCGACAACGGATTTCGCCATCTTCTTATAAGCTGTACATAGTAATAAAAATTAATAAAAAAAAACTAAAAAAATTAAAATGTTTGGAACCATGAAGTATTTCCGAATCAATTCAACTTAGGCTCCTTCAAAATAAGCCAATTCCTAATTGACCGGCAATGTGCCAGCCAGTCAGCTGAACCTGCTTAGCGCTTGCTCTTTTTCTATGAAAAAAACAGAATATTATAGGTACAATATGGTGACCTAGGTTTTCAATAATATCGTCAGTCAAGCGTCATTAAGGTTTTAGTGTCAAGATCAATACTCAACACCAACCTTGTACAGGATGAGGATATTATTGACTTCCGATGTGTATCAATCAATAATAACATACAATAGTAGAATACATATTGTGTGAGAATAAATATAGAGAGACAAGTTATACATATTTATTTATTCATTTAGGAAACATAACAGATACATCTCTATGAAATAAAAGTAAAACAAATGAAATATAAAATTAATACATTCGATATATCCATAAAAAGTTTCACTGAGAAAAAATAAGATACAGCGTTTGATTTGGATCAATCGCTTCATATCGCTTCTTTAGGTCGCATTTTTTAAATGTGAAAACAAGAGAGTACTAAGAAATGTTTAGGTGACGTTAACTATGCCTTCACCGCTGTGTGATTGATGCGTAATTAATTATCGCCCTACTGAATGCACATGACAGGAAAAATTAAAATCAAAGGTAAGGGAAGTGGAGTCCCAACAAGTCAGTGCTAACATTATTGAGGCAGTTTTACTGCTCATGTGTTATTTTTATATAATACAAAACAACTTTAAAAATAAATAATTAAGACGAGATTTAGAGCGCCTGACCTCACTTCTGGTTTTGTCTGGTCTGCAAATCATCTTTCATCAAAAATCGGTCGCGGCGCTTAAATGTTTAATTACAAACATAAATACAGAAGATTTAAATACAAGTATATGAAGATTACACTCTCATACTAAAAGATATATATTCTTAATTATACTGCATGTTATTTATTAAATATATTATTACTATTCTCTATTCCTTATGTAACTATGAAGGTAATCTCTATCCGTCTATCTTAAAGATTAATTATTAAGCGAATACTCATTTGACTAAAGTCTATTATTGTTGCCTCCACATTGCTACCTTCACATCCATTCAATGTTATTGCAGCTAAGATAAGTTTATACTAATGCTCGTGCTGAATATTTTAAGCTATTTTAATACGAAAATAATTGAATTAATTTATTTAAGGCCTGAAATTTTTGTATATGTGTGTACATAATGCGTTGTAGGTAATTGTGAACATAACATTAAATTTTAATTAATATGAATTTCTTGAAAATATTATTATTATCAACACGACAATATTATTGTCGATCAATAATCAATATGATAATATTTCGACTTGCCCGCGAAACAAATACCTCCAATAAAGCCATACAATATACAAATGTAGAAAAACCGATTTCCTCTTTTAATGTAATCAACCCCCTATTTTGATTTATTATTATAAAATCTTATGATAAGTATGAAGATACGTCACAGTATTTACGATAAAACGCTGACCTCTGCTCTGCCAAATTAGTAATCCGATTTATTTAGTATAGTGAAGTGGAATTGTCGTAATGTGGTCTGAAATAGGTTTATTTCTTATAATTTGTCATCTTCATTCTGGGAACCCTCAAGGTATATTTATGTACCACATAAGAGAATTTATTATTTTATTACAACTGTGGTTTTATATGTGTTATTAACTTTGTTATGGTAATGATTTAGAAGAATTTTGTATTATACATTACCAACTGTACCAATAAAAAGGCAGGGTCTAGTACAGAATAAATTAAATCCGCATTATATAAATAACAAATGTATTTGTAGATGCCGTAACTAAAAGCTCACTCACTGTGGAAGAGGAAGAGAAGTTAAGCGAATTCATCACAAATGCCCTCGATCATTTCAAGAATCCAGATCCCGTAGGCCTTCCCGGCGCGAAGATACCTGACCCATATCACGTTCCAGAAATGAAGAAGAGCCTGCCTCTTGGAGGATCCATAGTCTTTAAAAATACTACTTTATATGGCATTAGTAAATTTCGTGTGCTCTATGTTAATGTTGAAGCCGGTAAAATGGAGGTAAACACACTTTGTGTTTTTTCGTTGACCTATTGAAAGTTTTTATTTTTTCGACATTATCGTATTGGTTTAGTACTGCATCCTTTCACGGGTATCGACACAAACAATTATATTGTAGCGCCATCTATGTCAATTGTCTACAAACACTGCGATGACATACCCTGAAAAGCACTAAGTTATTCCGTTCACTAAGGTTATGTACAACTTCTGGACATTTCTGGACATCTCAACGGGCCGTGAGGCATCCAATTAGTGTTTAGATAGATCGAGCATCTTCCCTTAAGGTCGAAAAAACATTACCACGTAACCACTAACAAAAGATTTAACAAAACGTAAACTCATTTTATTTTATTTAGCTAGAATTTAGGACTCTATGTTTTCAATTTTCCTTTCTTAAAGTAGTCGTTAAATTATGAATGAGGATAATTTTTTTATTAGGAAAAATACTGCAAATTTATTTAATAACAATCCCACAAACTGCCAATTTATGGTTTTGATTGCAATTATTACTCTCAATTTCAGGCTACTGCTGCCTTGTCAATTGATAAAGTACACGCTAACGGAAAATATGTATTAAGTACCTGGTTGAGAACATACCCCGGCAAATACCAAACGGATGTTGAAGGTATAAAATCAATCGCAACAGCTTCACTCGAAGTGGATACAGACGGAAAAATAAAAGCACAAAATATATCAATGGACATAAGTTTCGATAACATTGGAGTACAATTCGAGAATTCGGGAATAATATCCATGGTCTTACAAGGACTATTCAATTCAATGGGTATATTTTTGTTCAATAGTATCAAGCCATATATTCTTAAAGATGTATATACGAATCTTAGGGAAGAAATTAACAAGAAACTTGAAATTGTTGCTGGTGATCTGCAATTTCCTAATTCAATATCACCTATTGATATGATATTAATAAAGGCGAGAAATAAAGTAATTGCTCTTGAGAAGGATCCTTACAAGATAAAAGATTACAAAAATTCTGTTAGTATATTTCACGTAGGTTTAACTCAAACATGGCTCACTGGATTATCCTCCTTTTATCGCGATGGAAATACCACTTTGAAGATGGAAAATAACTCAATTATAATCGATTTGAGCATTGGTACCCAAGAGATACAAGGTTCCACAAATTGGGAAATATCTACATTCAAGGGATACTTTACAAAAGTTGGAACTGTGTTATTTTCAATCAACTATGTACGAGTACGAATAATTTTAGGACAGCCTTTGGACACAAGAAAAAGACCTCAATTCCGAAATCTAGATGTTGAACTTGGTAATTTACAAATACGATTCGATGGAGCAGGATCGATAGACTATATAGTTGAGCTGGCAGTAAATATATTACCCAATATTTTAAGAAACCAAATTATCGTTGCCTTTGACGACCTAGTTCGGATTAAAATACAAAGAGAACTAAATGAAGTCAATGTGGAGGATCTCATTAAAGAATTCTTGCCAATAGTAGATCAATTACAATTAAAAGGACTTAGTCTTAGTAAATTTTTCCCAACTCAAGAAGAAAATCGTTATGATGAAGACGATTTCTTTAATTTTTAAATTATCTGTTAATTTATATTTATTAGAATCCCACCCTATCACATTAATATTAGTGTAATAATAATGTATTGCTTAGTATTTGCTTACCTTTGTCAGATAGGCGCATAGTATTTATAAAACAAAATAATATTATAATAAAATATTTTATAGTTTTTATTTATTGTTATCCATCAACAAATACTTCAGATTTTATGTAAAAATAATTTTTAAGACCAAGTCTTGCCTATCTTCGTTGCGAACATCGATTATTAATTGAAGAATTGAACCACGGACCTTATAAACGCTTATAAATTGTACATTCTAAGCCATGTTGTTTGTTGGTGATGTAGTATCGAAGTATCGAACTACAGAGCTACATACCCATGTATGTTTCCTTCAGAAACAGGAAGGAAGACATTGGGATGGGGCTTTTAAATTTGTTATTTGGTTAAATAACCCCATGAGTTGTCCATTCATCAATTTCATCCGTTACAAACAGCGACAAGCCACTCTCCTTTTAAGAACCTCATTAGGAACAATATAATTAAAACATTCTAAAAATTACGCCAGTGTTAGGCTGATTTCATTATTACCTATACAAAGTATATACCCGTTCGATTCCCTTTGTATGCAATTTGATGAAAAATAACAAGGGCCAAACTACTCCAATCGTTATTACGGTCATCTTTTAAAACTAGATTGTTTCCTAAGCATTAGGAACCTGAAACCACCTATCGCATTACCGGGTATACGATATACTAAATACCTAAAAACAAAACGTACTGAGTAAACATCAAATAATTAGGTAGACAGGACGTTAAACAAATAAAAACAATTAGATAACGAGCGAGTACGTAGTACCGAGAATTGATTTCATACAACGAAATAGTCTGATAAACTGTGACCCCATACAGTCGAGATGTCCATTCACTAAGGGGATATATTAACTTCGACAATGTGGTTGAAATTTATCATTTTATACGCCATATTCAATTTTGGAAGCAGTGAAGGTGTTTTTTATTTTATATTTGTGATTATTGTGATTTAATGTTGTGAGACGACCGCCTGCAGTTGTGGTTTGGTGTTATTTACGCCATAGTAATCGAACGATAAACGATAAATAGTTTGAGGTTACGTTTATAAGTTATAAAGTATAAACAGACAGCATAAAACTATAAACCATGTAAGTTACTCCATATCTCAATTCTTAACCCGAAAATGGTATTTTGTTTATAGATGCATCTCATGTCGAAACAACAACACTATCTAAGCTTGCTGAGGGCGAAGAAAAGATGAGTGACTACATTCTCCAGGTTTTAGAGCACTTTAAAAAACCGAGCCCAGTTGGAATACCTGGTGCTAAAATTCCAGAACCATATTACGTACCAGACATGAAACATTCACTTTCTGTTGGAACTATGTTCTTTAAAAATACCGCTGTGTATGGAATTAGCAAATTTCGAATTTTGCACGTAGAAGCTGAAATTGGAGCCATGGAGGTCTGTAGTTATTTTATAATAAATCGTTGACATTTATATTCACATACGTAAATAATAATATGTCTAAAACTAGGTATTATAATTTTAAAAATATAGTAGGAAATACACTAACTTATAAGTAAAACGACGCAAGTGCAATTAACGTGCTTACAACGAGTTTTTATAACTATAAACTAATATAATGTTGCAGAGGTATGATTGTAAGGAGTTTAAAAGAGTTTTGATAAAATTAAATGAAAAAAGTACTTTATGAAACCGTGACGATTTTAATCATTAAGGGTATTTTTAATTTCCTTTTCATGTTGTTATGGGCACGGGCTGCGCGATTATAAACATTATTTACGTATGCACTAGGCAATTTATGGTCTTGCCTTTGAGTATCTCTTTCTTAGTAGTCACTTGCTACTGTAATTATAATGAGTTCTAAACACGTGTTAATATAATATTAACTTGCTTACACCGGTTTTAAAAACGGCTGTCCATTTAATATTACCGTTAATGACCAGAAACAGCCTTCGTGACCTCAGATGTTATGTTTGGTAATTTCAAGGATCCAATTTGGGTTTAGTTTTCGAAAACAAAGTTCCGTGTTAAAATTCACATTTAAAAATCCTCGTAATATTAGGCGCTGCACTACACTGCATATATCTCAGCCTACAGAAAAAAAGGAATATAAACGCAGAAATGTGATGTGTGCATGATATTGTAAAAAATAATATTTTTACTTACATCTTGTAATTTTGAAAGCAATTTTTAATGTTTTCTTGTTTATACTTCAGGTACATGCAGCCCTAGCCATCGATAACCTACAAGCTCGTGGCAACTATACCATGACAACATGGCTGAGTAAGGTTCAAGGACCTTTCACGGTAGACGTCACAGGAATAAAAATAACAGCAAAAGCAAACATCGGCGTAGAGAGAGATGGAAAATTAAGAACTCAAGATATAAATATTGACATAGAGTTTAGTACCATAGCAATGAACTTCCAAAATGCAGGCTTTTTCGGAGGAATGTTACAAGGAGTCGTCAATTCTTTGGGCCCTGTTCTTTTTGACTCGATTAAACCATATATACTAAAAGAAGCCTATACAAAAGCTAGAGAAGAGGTTAACAAGAAACTCGACGAGGTAGCTGGGGACATGCAATTTCCTAATTCAATATCTCCATTAGATATGGTCATCGCGGATGCTAGGAAAAAGGTCAGAGATTTAGAAATGGATCCTTACAAAATTAAAGATTATAATACCACTGTGAGTATTTTCACAGTAAGTTTGACTCAAACATGGGTAGCAGGAATATCATCGTTCCACAGAGTAGGAAATATATCTTTAATAATGGATAATAATACCGTCATGGCCGATTTTGAAGTCGGGACACAAAGACTCCAGGGTAATACTCTTTGGGATATATCAGCAATAAATGGTCTTTTGTCAAGGTCAGGAAGTGCCTCATTCTCGGTTGAATATATAAGTGGAAGAGTAATACTAGCACAACCTCTTGACACTAGAAAGAAACCAGAATTCCGAGACTTGAACCTAGAAGTTGGTAACATACAAGTGCGATTCGATGGAGCTGGTACATTAGACTATGTAGTTGAATTTGTAGTTAATATACTCCCTAATCTTCTTCGATATCAAATAATGGATGCTTTGGAAACACCTATTAAAGAGAAGGTTCAACAGGAGTTAGACAAAATAAATGTAGAAGAGATGATTAAAGAAGAACTTCCAAAAGTGGATCAAATGCAAGAGGGTGGCTTTAAACTATCCGCCCTGGTTGCAGATAATAAGGATGAACCGTTCGATGAAGATGATTTTTTCAATTTTTAATAAAATAATATTTATTATAACATATGAGTAACTGTTAATGAATACATTAAAAAATTTAAATGTATAAATCAAATTAGTGTGCGTTAATGAAATCCTACGTACCTTTCTAATTCTTTATAATTATTACATATGTTCATTACTTTCCAAGTAACATTAATTTGATTTTTTTTTCAATTTGTATTAATTTTATAAAAATATATATCAAGTAAAGTCCTTTAGATTAAATTATCATGTTTATAAGATCTTTTAAGGTATGTTATTTGCTATGTTAAATAATTCCTTTTTCAACCAAGGAAGTTCCATGAGTTTTATTATGGTTCAAGAAAATAAAATAAATACATATCATTGTAAATAAACTCTTAAGTTCGCTAATGTCATTAACACATGTCAAAAGCTTAAACTTAACATATATTTTCCAGCCTCTTAATCTGTACTTTTATTAAATACATGGCATATAACGTAAATACGTAAAATAGCCTCTACGTAAAATATACGGAGTCGATATTATGTTGCTTTATTGGTTAAGGCCCACAGAATACTAACAGTAATTAGAAAAAGCTTTTTATTATAAAAATCGTGTTAGTCCAACAAAAGTGTTCGCGCCATCAAACCGGTAGATAACGGTGTATTCCTCATATTGAAAGCTGGTTTCTTATCAGACAATCCGTTTTGTTGATCTCATTTTTAAAAGGCTTTAACGGGAGTTAAGGTAACGTTTTCCGATTTAAAAAACAAATTTGTCAAAAAGTATGCCTTTGTCACTGGAGAGTTCAAGGACCGCTCTCCTTAAACCTGATTGAATCAAAAGTGAATAATTATATTAAAATAAAATATAACACGATGACAGACTGTTAGGTCGCCGGTCTCACCATGTTATGGAAAGTGGAAGTTGTTCAACGACGCAAACTCCCGACATTGCAGTGCCGGAGGCAGAACTTGGCGCACGCTCGGAAAATTATTTCTGGATTTTGTTAAACGTACAATGAAGTCGTATCAAATTTTTTTTTTGTTTCTCGCTGCTGTGATCACACCGAGCAAATCAAATACACGTAAGTTTTTGAAGAATTCAACATTAATTTATCTAGGTTTTAACATTTTGTAGAAAAAAAGAAAGTTTTTTACATTGTAAGATCTATGAAGATTTAACCGATGAAGTAGGACCAGGAAGAAATATTCAAACAATACTTAAAAAATCAGGAGTTTTGATCACAAGGTTTTTTCTATAGCTTAATATATTGGTCATAACCGAAATAGACATAGTTTTAATTTCTTAGCTTATCAAGTCAAGAATAATGAGCAGTTTTTAATTATTGCATATGAAATTAACAGTAATAATTTCAAAGTCAATTTAAAGTTCTTCATCGGATTTCCAGTTATAAACTTACCCCCATTTATAAAAATTAAATCAGTACAATTACTTTCTGTCAAATTGTATTTACGGTGTAATGGATAGTGAAGGATGAGCACTTTAGTTAATGTTTTAGTTATTTTTTTTTATCTCGACGTATGCGGCAGCAGTAACATTATTACATAAAATGTTCTTGTCAGAGAAATATCCGTATTAAGTAATATGGGATGTTTACTCGTAATCACTGTATAATCTTGGACTAATGTAACATAGATGGAAAAATAATGACGCTTTTCTTATAGTTGAAAAACGATTACATTTTTTAAACGATATAAATCAAAGGATTAGGTCATAAGCGATTATTTTAAAAATCCGGGTCCTGTTTGTGGACTCAGTTTCCGCACTTAGACTCGCACTTGACTCGTTGTGCGTAAATCCTATAAATCTAATAATTGTAAGCAAATATTTCTAAATAAAAACCAACTTCTTTAAACCTATATTCAAATAATAAGGCATTTACACCAACCGGGCCTATAAAGTGTATGAGAGCTAGACGGGGCTCAAAGATATGGCAGTATATGTACAGTTTTACAAGTACTTAATGAATCTCTCTTTGGAACGCTGTTTTGAATGTCACCAGATGCCCAGATAATCTCCGAACACAGTTTTATTGTGATTTAAGCGACATAATCCCTATTTTGTATTCAACATATACAAATTGTATTTTGTTTAGTGCCCAATAAACATTTACGACAATTGCGACAAGCCTTGTGCTATTTGAAAAACAATATGTCCAAAGTCCCCAATATAACATCGCCATTCTACACATTTGCATATTTCAGCATTTAATTTAATTGTAATATTTTACGGACTAATTTACTGAAACCTTTAGATATACCTTTACCTATAGGTATGTTTTGCTATTATATCACAGTAAAGCTAACTTTAAGTCTGAACTAAATTATATATTATATAAAAATCATCCATTATTTTACTTACAATAATATATTAATAAATAGTGTAACAATGTGATTTATATTTCTGAGGTTAGCTAATATAAATTAATTCAATATTAAAATTATACTGACAGCTGGACGTGTATGTTAAATTATATCTATCTGCAACGCCAATACGAAATTCTATGCCCAATTAACATTTAATTTAAGGAAAAAAAGATTTAATCGAGGGTAAACTTTTTTTAAATTGTTAACTACGAGTATATTATTTAGAAGAAGCGAAATTATTATTCAATCTTCACACACAGCATACAATGACTAAACTTATATAACAATGAAATTATATGGCCATTGACCGTAAGTAATTACAAAAATATCATAATCACGTAATCAAACATTTTGACCATAGATAAAAATCGACAGCTCTAGTAAAAAATTTAGTTTCAGGGGAGTTCAAAATCAATTCACATTATTTTTTCTGTTCAATTATTCTAACATAAAAATATTTTTCAAAGACGTCACGATGCAAAATATATTCAATAATATTTGCTATTAGTTGAGTGACATAGGTCAGTAATTTTTTGTTTACTCTTAACCTTCGTCTGAATTTGTAAAGTGTTAATATTAACTCATTCCCAAACTGTTTGTACGGATCACGAACGCGACAAATATCGTATATGTCAAAATCAGAAATTGTATATATTTGTGTAATATTTTATTGGTCAAAGTTTATTTATCGAATACGACATAATATTAAAGTATATACATTTTATATTGTAACTATTATTGTACAACGAATACTATTTATTCTATATAGAAGCAGAATACATCATAATAATAAGATAACGTTGGTTATAAACATTAATAGAAACTTCTATGGCTTGGTCGTCAAACTACATATTCCCTAACATACACTACTGACTTGTCCTGTATTTTTTACTTAATAAAAAAACCTTGTCGTCAAACAGGTGGATTATTAACATTTACTTTCGTTGTAGCACAAAAGGTTTAACGTTACATATTCGTAGCTTACACTGAAACACGTTAAAAGGCTTGTATTCTCCAACATTTTCGATCATATAACATAACATAAATATACGAAAGTCATATCGCTACTACTAAGAATTTAAAAACACTTTTTTCATATAAATACTATATTAAGAAACAATTTGAAGTAATACTTAAATTAACGCGATTGTACATTATTTTTCAAAGTTATAACGTAAAGTCAGAAGAATAAAGGTTCTTCTAATTTATGTAGGGCAGTCTACAAATGTTATGTAGAGAATATTAGACATCTACATCTACAACTCACCGTGATATAAGCGCGATATTTTTGCAATAGGTTTTATTTTTGAAAGCTTAAAATGTTATATTTTTACGTGTCAGTTGATTAAACCTTAAGTCCTCCGAACAACAAACCTATTTTGGAGCTAAGAAACTAAAAACATTCTGGTTTTTCTAACAATCTTCATACTTACATGATGTTCTATGTAAATAAATTACTTGAAATAATTGATAAATCTTACATTTATGCATTTATATTTCTTTAGGTTTAAAAATCGTATAAATATTTTATGTAAATAATAAGGACAAAGGATAAATACCTATATAAAATAAATAAACACAGATTTATTGCGTGTTGTATTATATTCTACCACATGTCGGCTATATTGCGCAATATGTTTGAAATATTCTTAGAACAATTTACGAGTATATGGGAATCCTCGAATAAAATAATAATGTTAGTTCTTAAACAAAAGTTTACCTACTGTATACTGTGTGTACTGTACAGTAGAAGAAAAATGTAAAACTAATAATTATACTGTAATTATGTAATGCAATTGTGTGACTTCGAACCTTTTCCATTCATTAAAGAATAGAAAAATAAGATTTTCACGTCCAGATAAAATTTATCTGACGGTTCCTATTGTTTATTGTTTTCACTGTTACTCGGTACCGTTATGCGGCCAGTGCGCAGACGCATACTAATAGGACATAGAAAGCGCGAAACAGCTGATACTAATGCCTACAGATAATAGTTAACTGTTTCTTTTTTGGTCAGCTATTGAACAATTTTTCTTTTTTTAATAGGAGCTGAAATATACTTGTGAAATATGATTTTTTAAGCGTTTACTATAAGTTACTCTGAAGGTGTAGTAATAATTTTAAAAAAAAGATTTCTTTGAAAAAAATTAGAACTAACAATAATGCCTACAAAAAAGTATGCGATACCACATACAGTCCAACTTTTATATCATAAAAAGACAAGTCCTGCACCGCGTCTATCTGACAATTAAAAAAATGTACGGAATTTATTCCTGTTTAAACAATTGAATGGAAAGGATAGCGAGGAAAATTGGAAAAGGGTGGCGAGGATAAGAGACAGGTGGAAGAATTTGGAGGAAGCCTTCATACGTCGGTGGTCGTATACTGTGTGTTAAACATAATGACATGTACTTAATGTAATCCTGATTATGTAGTACTGTAGGATTTTTTTAAATATTTATTTAACAATTTACTTCTTGTAGAAATATTCGGAGGGCGATGTTCAAAACAAGATCCAAATGTTGATGCGTGTCTACTTCGTAGTTTTAACAACCTTTTGAACTACCTAAAGAGTGGAGCACCGGAAGTTGGACTTAATGAGGTAATTTCTGATTCAATATTATTAATAATAACTTAAGCATAATAATATTAATTTCATAATTTAAGTTAAACCATAATTTGTGTATGTATACTTGAACACGAATAGCTCTACTATAACTGTCCCTATGAGGCGCAGTTGAACATGCTAGCCATGACAAAAAATTGTCAATTAAAAGACAAAAGGTTTTGGGTTCGATTCCCGGGTAACGCCAAAAATAAACAATATGAATATTATTTAACACAAATACATAGTAAATTGTTTTTTACTAAAAAATCACAGCGGTGACGGTCGCGCGGTGCAATGCAAATACAAAATTGTATTACTATAATAAATTACATACACAAGTTACAAAAATATTTTTTGTATATCTAATATTGATTACAGTCAGACGAAATTGTCATCGATGAGTTGTCTATCGCACTTGGAGGTGGCCCTGATGGATACCGAGCGACTTTCAAGGATATCCATGCAACTGGAGTCAACAATATGACCATCACTAATGTCAGGTTAGAAATGTTAGACAATATGCAACAGCCCAGAATATTATATAAACCTCATATATTTGCTAAACAAAATTTGCTTCTGGAAATTTTCCCTTTTTATAGTGTTCTAACAGATTTATATCGATAGAATAATATTTCAATGTTACCATAGAAAAAGGTAGACGCTTCGAGCTCTCTTAATCAAGTGTTAGTCTGAGCGAGCGACACACTTAATCCTTATATCACAGCAGAACAGTAGAAATATTCACCTCCTATGTGATGTTTTGTTTGAGTATCGAACTGTAAAAAGAAATTTAAGAAGCTAGAAAGAAAACTCCGTTAACCCCTGGAATGTAAATAATTTATTCCAATCACGTAGGGTGACACACAGTTCAATCACACAAAGCCGTGTCTCACTACTAGTCACTTCAAACAATGTTGTGAATCACCAAACTTAGATGATTGTAGAAATTTAACCTTCGATTTATATTTGTAATCAATGACAAAACTAATTAACATAATAGTACCAGAGTTCCTCGCTCACCGTATATCACAGTACAGCGAGGAAATGCTGCTAGCATTAAAGGTACCAAGCCTTTAAAACTTATTTTCGATTTCTATTTATCCATTAATAATTATTATTACTATGTTACCAATACTGTAAATATCGTCACTTTAATTATTAATCCATATTACATTGAACAATATATTAAGAAGAAATAATAAACAGTGTTTTGCATTTCTTTTCAGTAAAGTCTTACTGGTAACTAATGACAGAAAAATATTGAGGCACACAATATGTTTCAAATAAAGCTATAGCTATAGCTTTAGGATATATCCTAACTTGGGTAGTCTAAGTAAATAGTTATTGTAAAAATGTTCTCTGTCACATTAAAACATATGATAATCAATTGTCAACATACTATGAGCCTAAATTTTATTCTTGCAGACTATTATATGACACGACAGCGACAAAGACAAAAAATTCAATAGATGTTTCAAGCTTAGGGGACGTTTATGAATAAAATGTTTCTATCCAATCAAAGAATAAAATCTTAGAACATCCTGAACAAACGCTTTTAATAAATGTTTGGCATATTGCCGAATGCAGTATAGCAATAAATGGCTGTCTTATTTTTCAGATCAGACCTAGAGACCCACCAGTTCCAACTAACACTTTTCGGCCCTCACATCAGTGCTAAGGCCCGTTACCGTTCCTCTGGTGTACTGCTACTCGTCAGGGCTTCAGGTGGTGGAGATTACTGGGGAGAATACGGTAGGTAGCTTAGCCAATAAATTAAAAAATAGAGCAAAGGAAATCTGTATCGTGAAGAAAAAGAATTTCAAAATCATACATTAGCAGATATAATTTCACAGATAATACTTTTTTAGCTTTGTTCACAACTACAAATATTCAAAGCTACATTAAAATAAACTGTCCTACGCCATTGTAAAGACTTCTTACACAAGTATCTAGTCAAGTCTGTATACGCGTAGCCTAAGGGGATTATGTAATAATTTCTAAAGAACATATGACCCGCAAATCGTGCCGCAGGTTCAACTTTACGTTCAATTATACGACAAATGCACAGGGCATTATATTATTTAGAAGCAACAAAAATAATCTATTCTTTTTTCTAGACGGAGTTAAAGCCAAAGTATACTTCCGTGGAGCTCCCTACACCCGCAAAGGCCGCACTTATCTGAAGCTGCAGCAGCTGAAACTGGACTTCTCCGTGAAGGACATCCAAATGGGTGTTGAGAACTTGGATCATAGCAGTAGTGTACTACGTACGTAACTCATACATTTTTTCTTTCTAAAACATTTCTTTTTTCATCGTCCACTATATAGTTCATATGGCTCAGAAGTCTCGACGTGACTTAGATAGATTTTAGTGGCGGTTTTTGCATTTAATGAAGTGCCATTTAAATGCGCAGAGCTCTACGACTATAGATATAGAAAACACTCCTGAAAAGGTGTTTTCATTAAAAGTCGCGTAACAGCTTCTATGATATTCTGCATGTTTTTCTCAATGCTCCAAGTCAAGTTTTTCTCCCTTAGGCGGCAGCTTTATAGTTCTTTTTTCTCCTTTATATGACTTCCCATATTAGAAAATGTGTTATAACAAAATGCAACGACCATCTTCTATATAATATTACATGGGAATATAATGAAAAATTTATAATTACAGAGGCAGCATTGAACTTGTTCATCAATACAAATGCTCAAGATCTCCTTAAGGAAATGAAACCAGAACTTAAACGAGACCTCGCTGAAAAGATGTCAAGATTCCTAGATAGGATCCTTGCAAAAATTCCTTATGATGACTGGATTTCTGACGAAGTGGAGGAGGAGGAAGAGGAAGAAGAATAGTTTCCTATTAAGATAGTTATTTAGATGGTAAGTTGCTTGAGAATCAAAAAGGTGCTATATGGTTGTGTAAGGTGTATGGTTTTGTTCTTTTTCGAATGAACTACACCCTGTTTTGACAGAAATCTATTTTTATCTTATACTAAAATTTTTCTTATATAATCTGATACAGTCAACAGTTCCACTGTTGTTTTATAAATAAATGTCAAATTTCCTATTTTTAATAATTAGGTCATATTTAGTCTACGTAGTAGATGTATACGTAAAATACATATTGTATTATAAATATAACATATTGTACGCGGTTGCTAATTATTGTTATAATCGTTATATCATATTTTAAAAAAGACCCATGTTAATCATATAATTTTAAAGTTGAAATTAGTGATTTATTGAATTATATAACCTATTGATTATAATTTTAATTAGAAACAATTGATATTATGTAAATTATATATCATTCAAATGGTATACTAGATATAAGGAAATAAACATTTCGCAAAGAACAATTTATTCATTTCTCCCGTTATAGTATTTATTTCCAACACACAAATATTATTTACATTTTTTTTAAACCTGAATAGTAATAATAATAATAATAATTAATAAATATAAGATTAAAACAAATTTAAAGCGTTTGGTCCCTGAGGCAGTATATCTTTAACGTTGGCAGTATTTCCTCGCTGTATTGCGATACTTATTCGTTGAACGAGGAAAGCACCAGCTCTGGGATCACCGGTACTATCTGCCAGGTGCGAACTTTAATATTTAATTACCGCCTGTGAAAAGTCTCTACTCCAAAGGAAACAAAATCAAAGGTGGAGGAAATACTTTTATATTTTAACGTGTCCAAACAACTAGCATCGCATACCAAAGCCCGTCCCATGAGAATTCATCAAACACTGGCACCCTTTGTTCGTTGAATCACAGCGCAAAGCTGCGCAATAACTATATAAAGAAAAAGCTGATTAGCTATGCCACGTGATTCAGAATCCAAAAGGGTGCCACTGTTTGGTGAATTCTCATGGGCGAAGTCTATAATGGAAGTGTGACCTAATAAGTTTTGGAATTCAGATTTCCAAAGAGGGTATTCCCAGTTCCTTTGAAAGTTGACGCGTCGGACGCTAATTATTATTATTTCAAATTAGGAACATCATTTTGGATAGATATATAATATAATCCATTAAGGGATATACAAGATCGTGAAATTCAGATTTGTTTCTCTTAACTTCCATTGCTCGTTACAGCTATGAAGCTTATGATTCGTCTTCCAATAATATGTTAATATTAAGTTATACACATAAACAAATGAAATTTAGTGTTTCACTAAGAAAAAAGGTTGAAAAATTTATGGGATGTTGGTCAAAGTAACTTTGAAGATATTACTAATAACAAATTGACCTTAAACTCGATTTATCTGCAATCGTTAATTGCTCGTTAGACGAATGCTGCGTTATAAACGACTATCACAAACTTTTTTTTTTTTAAAGATAAATAAATCCTTAACAGCCTTGTTACGCCTGACTAAAACGTATTTTACGTCTCATTGAGAAGACTTCTGGGAACAAATTTGTACTTACTTTTTATACAAACTTGAATGGCTCCACCGAGATAATTCAACTGGATATTAAAAAGCATCAGGCGTTTTACGTTTCGTATTGAAGTTTAGTTACAGGAAGCAGTTTTTTACATATAAACGAATGACCTTCATATTATCTCCAATGTATCACTGATGGGCACAATGCAGACCGACAACGCACCTATAAAAATAGGTGTCCAGGCTATGATTAATGCCCTTTTTGGGCGTCCCGTAGGCTCGTTTGCTCCCTACACTATAAAAAAATATAATCCCCGTTTTATTCTCACACAGAACATACAATGTTTTGCAATACAACGGTAGGGATACTTTCGCAGACCTGCAGCAATGACAAGTGAGACTGCATTCAAAACAGTTGCTCAAACATCAACGTGCCCCAAGCTACGAAAAGATATAAAATGTATTATTTACAATACCTATTGAGTGTTAGTGTTATAGTGTTAAGTTTATCTCAAGTCACAGTATCGGAAAAGGAAGAAATTGAAATTCGTAAGTGTCATTATAATATTATTTCTACAGTATTTTATATATAATAATTTATTTATAAAATATTAGTTAGTTAGTTCAAATTTTTTTTTTAGTTAAGGAACTTATATTTTAGAAAAAAAAATCATTGAAAGAACTATATAAAACAACAATAAATTTTATTAAACTCTAAACTAATATAAAGGATTATAAAAGTGTAATATATATTCCAAAAAAATAGGCCCGAAATTTAATATCTTTGAAAAATATATTTCTTCAATGTACAAAAGAAGAAACTCAATTTACTTTGAACTTATACATAACACACAATTGTACAATACACAATTATCAGACATCGGAATTTTCGATTATATGAAGTAACATTAAATGATACTCGACGCAGTGAAAGATCAAATGTAGGTCGCAAAGTCATTACATAAGTAACATTCAAGAATTAATATTTTGGCAAATAAGGCCATTTTGTAATGTTGACGTTAATCTCATATTATTAAACAGCATGAATTATTCAATCTACATTAAAATTAAAAATTAGTTTTGTTTCTCTGCTAGTATCTACGTAGTTATTTCTAACAAAATTTACGATTACCCTATTTGATAGTTAAACGTAAGCTCTTAAAAAGAATGCGGCAGATACAACCTGACATCTGCTTCGATCGATATATTCCATTCATAGACAAGTAAGGGATCATGGCTGATACCGTCCAACTCAAAGCAACTATTTCACATATTTTAGCAAATATTACATTCTCAAAATATAATTATTATGAAAAATAAAATACAATATTCAACGTGACATGCACTTATTGGCGACATCGCTTTTTTTAAAGGAGGGACAAATAGGATGCTGGGATGCCTAATATGGAATGATTCATTTATTGCGCGGCGTAACTCAGGTTTAATATGCCCAATTGATTGATTGACGAGACTAATTTAAAGCGATGTGAAAGATCTTTTAACGTCCGATTAGATTGTTGTTATATCAATTATTTTCTTTATAAATAAAATGCAAAAAATAGTAGATAATGAATTAAATGGAATGACGATTTAATTTATTCTTTAATAAATAACTTAACTCTTAACTCCTTACAAACGACGGAGTACGGCTTCCGATCTTGTGAAATAATCTGGCAAAACAAATACCTATTAATGTCAATGTTATACGCTACAAAATACAAGTCAATGTAAGCTAATATTTACAATCACAGTTTGCATTGACTCGTGGTTGCTGTGGTTAAACACATTTGCATTATTCTATCTTAAAATAAATTTATTGCAGTGTTATTATCTAGTGCATAATTAGGTCTACGCCTCAAATACCTAGAAAAACAGTAATCGTTTCTTAGATTATTGTCACTTATAAGCAAGTACATAAAGGGCTCGGCGCGTGAATCAAATCCCTGAGGTCGACGGTTCGATCCCAGGATTTTGCAGCAATGACTTGAAATAAAAAATAATGAAAGAAATGTATGCAATCCATATAGCGCCCCTGGATTTTTATTCTCTTTAGGAAAGAACGTAGCCTTGTTTGCTGACACCCGCCATCAACTTGTTCATATTCTTCGCTCTGGAAGGCACAGCAGATCCGCCTACTAAGAGAAATACTCCTGCTGAGTGACAGACGTAAAATGTGTGCCCTTTGACTGGGGAAGTACGGGACTTTATGTAATCATTGCGTAATATATTACGACGAGAAATACTATACTGATTGAAGTTTATTTCCGGTACTTACACGGTACACCCTACGATACGTTTACTTTCACGAACGTCGTTTTATCATATCCTAATATGGTAAAAAAAAGTTGCTGCCATAATCATAATGTACTAAAATCACATTTTTGTTGCAGTTATAACGAACATCTGGTACTCAACAAAAATCCCACGAAATCTAGTTTTTAATCAATCCAAAAATATTTATTTATCTATTTCTTAAAAATTATTCATATCTTTATTTTTTTTTTATAAAATATACTTCTACATAAGACTTCTTTACTTTGCTAAGTTTATTTTGTGTTTCGTTAGTAATAAATGTTATGTCTATGTCTAATTTCAAATTACGAATGTTTTTCAACCAGTGTAAAGTATTACACTGTTCGTCATTAAATATTTTTATTTCAGTTTGTAAAGTGTTTAAAAGTTATAAACGTAATATATACTATGGTCATTATCGTACGTCAGTCGCCAGCCAGGTATTATAAATGAGATTGCGTTTAGTCCAGTATAATATACTCTTTGGTAGACCCGTAACTGCGAAATAAGACAGGGCAAAGACACATTTCAAATACTTTTTCATCGATAATAATTTGGCAGCCTTTAAGGAAAATTTGATCATAAGAAAAATCTAAGGTTACAGTGAATTAGATAAACGCTGACAGTTCACAAGTTTCATTGAACATCGAAGATAAATACATAATCATACTTTTTTACATACGTTATTAGGTTATTTCTAGGCGGAGCTTCAAGATTAGACGTTTGAAGGATTCTGTTTATCTCACTGTTACAAAATTTACTCATTTTAAATGGAAATATTTCTCAAGATATGAGAAAGGTGAAGGCTAACACAGCCACACTAACAAGTGATGAAATGAATTTAGTAAGCGATCACCATAGATAATAACTAAAATTTTGAAACGCTGTCCTAATCCAGCTTCTTACTATGAAGTCTGTTTAATATATTGGAATCGCTAATAGATTACATCGTACAACTAAGATTCTACGATATTCTATCTTCAGACTTTTAAACATTTTTGTAAAATTATTTTATTAATTATTATTATTATGATTATTTTATTATTATTATGATATTAATCATTATATAATTGATAATCATAGAAACTAACAATCATACGATTTTATTATTGCAACTTCACTATCAACGTGTCTGTATTATTTACTAATAATACAAAATTACTTTTACAAAATATGTACATCATACTTCACTATGCAAATCCCTTCGAGAAGAAATCCAAATTCCCTCGATCTGATGACTATGGGAGTATCTGAAATGTATTATTACCCTCTCAAGAACAGAATCATTATGGATATTGGAGCAAGCAACATCGCTTACAATAAATATAGGCAAATATTCTAGTTCAAAACCTACTAAGGCCTCAAAAAAACGGAGGCAAAATCAAGATATATTACTATGTAGTGTACACACATTACGTTTGGATGGACAACAAGTCGTTAAGTTGACGCAACATATTCTCTAACCGCTTGTGAAACGTTACCAGCCTTGAAGATAAACTAATTAAATGAATTATGGATTGTTTTATGGTACCATAAAACAATTGAGGTCTATGTTATTCATTATCATAATGCATTTTAATAACATCTTACGTAGCTGATATTTAATATTAAACTAAACCTGGTAGTTTTTTTAATGCTATTATATAAATAGTACCTAGATATAACGATTAGAGTTGATTATGACGCCTCATAGTAAAGATTCTGTCTTATATTACAGAAAAAATATTTGCAACATGCAAGAAGAAATCGCCAGAGTTCGACGGATGCGTCAAACGAGCCTTAAATAAACTGAAGCCATATTTTAAGAGAGGTAAACATTAGGATAGAGAAACTTGCTTATCAATCAAATTCCAACACTAACCATTGCATTGCATGGAATAAATTATAGGTATACCAGATATGGGTGTTGCACCGTTTGATCCTCATTTCGCGCGTGAGGTAAAGCAGGTCCGAACCGTAGGTGGGATGGGGTATACGCTGAAACTAAAAAACGTCTTTGAACGAGGTTGGTCGCAATCTACCGTCACAAAATACAAGTTAGTACCTACATATATTCATAATATAAAAGTGGCGTTTACTTAATTACTTTATATGTTAATATCTTGTTGAAATAGTCCACTTAATTCCAATTGAAGGTATGTTATTCATTGTAACATAAACCTTATAATATCCAATCATATTTGACATTGAAGAAACAATAATCTTTGACAACATACGCAAATTCTATGTTATATTTTATAGGACAGATTGGGACAATCAGAGAATAATTTATTCGCAATATTTTCCTGAAAAATCACTGGAAGGTGATTACGAATTTAAGGTGAGTCTGAATAATATTTCAGCTCCATCCTTATACTGCTTTATAAAACCTAATACCTTGTAGGAAGCCATAACCAACCTTCAATTTTAGGGAGATGCCTTCGGTCTTGGAGTACTCCGTACTGGTCACTGGAACTTGACTCTACGTGATTACTCTCAGACAACGAGAATCAAACGAAATGGAAGCGGCGTATATGTACTCGTTGAGATCGACCATATTGGCGATATGGATATCCATGTCAGCAATCTGCTGCAAGGCCGGAGTATAATGGGTAAGAATGTTGTCCAACTTCTGCAGACTCAACTCGTGATCTTTCTTACCTATTTCTGATTCTAGATAAAAGTTCTTTATGTATAAAAATAGGAAATGCTAAATGCGTTTTTCGTTGTATTTTGAATTTAGTTTTCTTTTGGAATTGAGTTAACTCTCTTGACAATATCAGTGGAAATACAATTACTTACAAATATTTTCTACGTTTTAAAGTAAATTTTCCTACCTAAGTTAAAGGTCTAACAATGATATGGCTTTAAAATAAATTGTCTTTACAGAGAGTGTTTTGGATCGTATTATAAATGCATCTTGGAAACCAGGATTCGCTGTAATAAGGCCGCTCATTAACGACTTAGTCAGCACTGCATTTACAGACATCTGGAGTACGTCCTTCAAAGATTTCCCAATAGAGGCCTTCATCCGGGACTGACGTTTGTTAGACATAGAATTTTCAATGTAGGTCCTAAGGACCAAAAAAATGTTAAGAAACCTTAGGGTTCTAAGTCTTTAGTTGTTAAGTATTGTATAGGAAATAAAAAAACAGGACTATATTACATATCTCAATATTATATTTATTAAAAAATATAACCTAACTATATATATGACTTTATATTTAAATTCAATCAACAAATAACTCGCACGTTTGATACTGGAATAATCAATCTCAGTCTTCCAACACAAAAAAAACGACGGGATCAGTCTCACGACACATCTCACAAGCACTCCATAAATACAGTATAACATTGCACCATTTATAAACCAGATAAAATTATACACAAAAACATACCATCCAAAAATGTCCATCACTAAGCGAGTTAACTAAATACCATTTGATAGGCTTTTTGGAAGTAGAAATAAGTACACATTGTCACAGTGAACAAAACTATACAAATTGATAATCCCGCGACAGACGTAAACAAAATCGAACTGTTACAAACTAACGACCCGTATAATAACTGTTCAATCTCAATTCGACAATGCGCGCACGCCTAATTTTACATCTATACCATAGAAATAATTGCTAGTAATCATCCAGAACAAACAGTTACTATCAAATCGAATGTACATTAGGACCCTGTGGATCGTCAACACGACGCATTTGTCACAAGAAATCGTTGTTTTGTTTATTCTCTGCCAGTTAATTGCAGACGGAAAGTTCAATGAACTGTTATACATCCTAGATAAGCGTAACGTATGAGGTCCTTGACAATCGGTTTTACAACCAGGCACAGATTCGCACATAAGTGCATCAACAGACAATTCAATATTTGCCTCCAAACATATAGTTCGAAATATACTAATCTCAATATTAACCACGTCAAAATCAAAGTTTTGATTCAATGGTTCTCAGGTGCGCCCGCGCGGTCGAGCTTTACGGAACCAATCACTATTTCAAGTACTTGAATGTACGTAGAACTCGTATCGTTCTATTTATATTCCGAGTGCTATTCTATCTATACGAAATTATATCAGTATTTTCCAATTGTTAACTGATTATGTGCGTTATATGTTACTTTTCTCAATCGAGACGAAGCTATTTCTCGAAGACAGCAGGTCATTCAAATTCAACAGCTACAAAAAAAGAGATTTCTGTAACAATTTTTGGCGGCTCTTAAATTTGATTGACTCGTAGACTTGAAAAATTATATTAAATAATTTTTCCTAATTGATCCTCATTACAATGCGGAGCACATTTGATCAATTTCATTAATGTCTCTGGTCCGACTGATCTAAAATAATCCAAATCAACAGAAAACACTGAAAGTAATAAATAATACAATGTGATACCAATTAGAAGATAGTATTAAAATACAAGAAAAAAAAATTAAATTTGTACTTCCTTTTTCGTATCGTTGGCCCCTGAATATGTGTCACAAACGATTTGCAAAAAATCCTACGATAAAATAATATCTCCCAACTCCTCAACAAAATTAAAAATTAAAAGTATAATAAATCGCATACGTGACCTCATCATTACTCGATCACTTAGAATTTTAAAACAACAATAAAATCTAAACGAATTCTTTGCTATTACAATTCGAATGTTTCATAAATAAAAATTAATGAATTTTAAACTAATTTAAGAAAAATATACAATAGTGGAAATTCATTACTTATTTAATTAGGTATTAATGAAGACAAATGATTTAACAGTGTCTGGCGGGACTCTAAACCAAAACGTAACATCGCAACAAAATCTAACGACATCTCTTGCAGACTTATTGTTGACATCGAAGCGAATTTTCTTGTCCTTACAAATATATATCGCGAAATACGATCTCCAATATCGCTTTCGATGTCAACTTATAAGGCCTTGTAATTTAGTCCTCAATGAAGGGAAAATAAAACAACCATTTTCATCATCAAAGATTGCTATGCAAAGCCAACATTTCTGTTTTTTTTTTAATGGAAATAATTCTGATGTTCTCTCGAAATACGTATATTTAACGCAAATTCTTAATTGAGTTATGAACCCGTCTTATCCCACATGTTAGTTTTTTTCCAATTTCGGTTTCATTAACAGGAAATAAAGTCTATAGATATTTATTTAATAGTATATGTACATCAGAATTAGTGGTACAAACTAGAGTTCATGGCTTAACATAGCGAGCTTCGACTTAAAAGTTAAAATGTTCAAATACCAGCAGCGCTGCTACTCTAAATCCCAAAAGCCATAACGATTGCTCATCAGATTATGTACCGCGCAATTCCAAGTTTGCGACATCATACTATGGTTTCGATCATTCGAATTGCATTAAAAGCTTCGGTATCACGATCGCTATTGGAAGTTACTAGAGTAGCGGCACAGGTCCCATGAGCGCCTTCACCCATTCAACATACGCACGTGCATTTACCGCTAAAATATTTTATTTTGATATGCACTTATTAATAGGTTTTTACAATTTTGTGCTGTACACTAATCGGAGTGAGGGCGTCGCACGCTAACGACGTTGCGAATATAAGCCCGGAAGATTTCAATAGAGCTAAAATATCATCGAAAGAATTGCTTTAGGATAAGAGATTTGCTTTAGGGAATCCTAAACACCTATATGAGGGTTCATATTATAGAAATAAAAACTTTATTTCACGTACCTTGACGCTGAAGAAAATATATAACTACTATAACAACATACGTCTTAAACTGTAGGTCTCATTTATGGCCTATTTGGCTATTTTCAGCATCCCTCACAAACCAATAGACAAAAGAAAGCATATATCCGCAACAATGTCGAATGTACTTACATTACGAGACGGTTTCAGTTTTTTTTACATTTTGTACTATACAAATGATACTTGAAATAATAAACAATGCGACGACCCCGCCCCGCCCGTATTTACAGTGACAACTAAACGTGAAGCTTAACGTAACCGAAATATTAACTAAATATTTGGCAAACAATAGTCGAGTGTGGCTTATATTTTGAAGTAAAACGCACCTGTTGCGTAATTACGAATAGTTTTTTATTGGACTCAATATACTTTTAGATTTCAACTTAACGAACCGTCAATAATATTTACATGACATACCAAAATAGACCCTTTATTCACATAGGGAGGGATCTTCTACCACTAATCACTTAATAAGGGTGAGATTCAGAATCAAAACTTAGTGCCAAGGTATGACTTCCATACTTAACACACAGGAGTCCAACTTGGCTCCTTTGATTCGGACGAGACATATCTGTAAGTGTGACAACGATTTTAACATACGGGACTACATAATTCTCGGCTCTCAATCTTTGTCTAAGTATTCTGTAAGCCAGTCAAAGATAGATTCTATTATTAAATGAGAGTAGCGTGTCTCGAGCGTATACGTGCAACAGGTGCGTCCCACATCGTGCAAACAAACGTAGCATTGACGGGTCCTATTCTAGCTTTACAAGTAAAATTCGAAGGCCGCTATGATATCACCGTTCATTACTTTATATGTACAGGCCGCGGCCGATTTGAGCGAGACTATGTACAGTGCGGCCGCGGAAGGGAACGTACACGCATGTGGCCTTATCTACACGGACACTTGACCTGCGACGGTACTCTTCTTCCAATAGCGACTTCAATATACCACGAGATCCGGGTTCAAGACGTCTACAATTTTTGAAAATATCGAAATTGGGTTTTGGTATTGAATGCAGAAGCGCTATCGGAAGATGTTCTAAAGAAGATTTGAATATTAGCGCAGATATGTATTCCACCAATACACATATTGTTAACAGAGCAAACTTAAACATTACAAAAAAACATATAATTTTATTTACATTAAAAAAAATGAAAGTTGAGTCTAGAATAATCGCCATTGAGCGTCTTATTAATGCTTGGAATAAATTGATTTCATCTTTTGACAATTTGGCTTGGACCCTTCGTCCGTAATAGCTCGAAATTATTGCTCTATGTGCGTCAAACGACCGCGCGTTTACATTCCCATTCGAACTGCAAATACTCGTTGATTCTGATTGAGGTACTCCAAGAGTTCACAACTATCCCGTAAATTACAATGGTAAAAAAGTAGAAACTTTTTCGTCGATCCGGGTAAAAATAGTTCAATATTTACACGTGACACAAACACCGCCCACTCCGCGACTCAAGCCATAACCCAGCTTCGAGAGCTGAAAGTGATTTTTGCATACAAAGTGACAGGTCTCGAAGATAGATCGAGGATTGTGTCTTCGAAAGGGCCTAGAATTCAAAGTCGAACAGCTCCGAGAGACCTTCGTCGTTATCGAGACAGAAGCCGTAGTCTGTCGCCGACATCGGAGGCTCCAAGGCCAGGAATGGCTCCAACTCCATCGGCTCTGAAATGTAACGACGACTACGTCAAAAATGGAATCGAAATGCATCATGTTGTGTAATCTGCTTAAAAACAATTGCAAAGTAAATAATAAAAATTACAATTTATTCGATTCATGTATTTTTTAAATTTTTTACAAATGCCTAATCATTTAGCCCCAACTATCCTTTAATAATATTAGATGGCATATTAAAAATATTTAGAAGTAAATTAAAGATAAGAATTGTAGTCTCGTAGTTAAGATCTTCCCACCAGACCTAAAATACAAAAAAAACACCATATACAATGAAAATCATACTGTTCTTAATTTCCTCTGTTTGTTTCATACATGTTTAGAATTCACACTGCGATCACAACTTTGATAGAAGCTTTTAGAATTGCTTTAGTGTTATCACATTTACGCACAAAAACACATACTGGTACGGTTAGATGCGCTGGTTATCGATGGAATGCGGTATTAGTAGATGATGTTAGTGGGGAGTGCTTGAGCTGAATCCCATGGTGCTACAAGCAAAACTGCAGCCGCACGGGATACAGCTCACAACAAGCCCCGGCTCCAACCCACACGGCTATGTACAACTTACGCTAACACCACAGTACATTGTAGCAAGCAATTATTAGACTATTAAATTATCCTATATATTATTTTAGTATTGCTAAGAACATCATTTTCGTGTCTTCTTGGAAGCACATCATAATCTGTTTTTTTGCAAAGACGTAGTAAGTACAGCGAAACGCGTATGATACGTACAATGTACTATCTGGACAAGCTGAATGCTTCGATTCAAACAATTTTAAATTATTTTAGTAACAATTAAAATTTTTATTATTTATTTAATTGCATTGTTATAACAACATTGATAAACAGTAATAAGCCATAATTTTTTTATCAATTAATAGCACAAACATTTCCTTTTATATTTCACGTGTAAACACAAAAAATAGGTTATCCATACATATAAACAAAAAGTCACAGATAACACACAACAAAAGAGTTTAATGATTAGTAAATCCAAAAACACTGTGTTTTTTATTATCCTTAATAAAATATATTTTTTAAATTACTTTTGAAAACTCTTTCTTGTTATGTATTACTAAGCTTTTGAAGCCCAATGACTGATGACATAATGAGTGGAAGCATGTGAGACCAATGTTATTTTTAGTGCGGACATAATCAAAAATAGTCGACAACATATATTAAAGTTGTTTTTAAAACTTCTAGATCTATTTTAATAGATTTAAAATAAGAACACACAGTGTTTGATTGGCGAATTCATCATTCGGATACTACATGTAACGGTTATATTTAAGTATACATGATATCGATAAATATCCAATACACTGTAGGAAATTTTTGTTTAACATTGATGATGTCCGCACGCAATTAAGCAGAAAATGGACTTAGACGATGAGAATGTGAAAAATTCGGCGTTTCGGACGCCGCGTAGCTAGAACTCTGACTGTGATGTGAATGCAACACAAGTCACAGGCCGAGTGCTAGCTACGAAACGACCATTCTTCTGCCCTCCATCTTTAAGCTTAGCTTAAGCCCTTTACTAAGCCACGTTTAATGTATGACCTATACGACCTTAGAACACATATCAGCTGCTAGACTAGACCAAATACCCTCAAAGCTGAGTTATTACAATTTTGTAGTATATTATTCACAGGGCAATTAAAAATACCTTACATAGTAAATTGCATAAAAAACAAGACGCAGCAGAATAATTAGAATTTCCTGATCTAATATTAAACCAAATGGAAACTCCAAAGATATTATAGAGTACTAAAAATGTTTTTTCAACAAAAAAAATCAAATAAACTAGTATTAAAAGGTTTACAATCAGATGAAATATAATAAACAAAAGAAGCACTAGGCTTCTTTATTATACTATGGTTTTGTTAGGTGCGAGTGATAGGGTATTCTCCTTCACCAGTGTACCCGAATTATGGAATTCATTATTAGAACCATCAGACTTCATATTTTACATAATTAAATGAGATACGCTTACCCGTCTCTTCATTGTGAAGCAATTGCCGTCCTCCACCTAACATAGGGGCGAAGTCGCTGTCTGAGATCAAAGCGTTTCGCAGTCTGCCTCGGGCTCCGGAATCTGCAATTATTCGTTTAAAATCAGTAGAAAGTAGTGTATTGATTTGCCGGTAAGTTAAATATGATGGATTACAAGGAACTTTACTCTCGGCAACCCGTAACAATTTATGTTTCGCCGGAAAGTTTTTTTTAACAACAATTTTAAACTAAAAAAAAATCATGAATCCCATGCATTTTCGTTAAAGACATGCATTAAACAATACAGTTTCGTCGGCTACGAACCTCTTTTCGTTTCTTTTATGAATTTTATATTTTACGTTATAAGAAAATATGTATCAAAACTAATTTAATACTATCATTAAAAAAAATAGAAAGTTAAACTAACACGTTATAAATTATGTTTGTTTACTATCCGTTTAATAATTTATAAATATTGTCAAGTGATGCCTTAAAGTCTTATAATTATAATATAATAAAAATTTACGATTCTAAAATAACGAGAACACGTGTAAATCCTGTATCTACGTATTTCAAGTCTATAATACATTATATTTTTAGTTGCATAAATGCGATTAAAAGGGTTAAAATTTCTAGTTTATTATACTCACGATCAGCAGGCAAATCGACAGTCGTCGTATACGCAACCCTCGAATGCAATGGTAGAGTGGGATCCGTGACGCAGGGCGATTGTACGGGAAGACTGCGTGACATGCACGCCTGATCATCGTCACTGTCCGGCTCACGCTTAATTGGGGTTCTAAAAAATAATGATTTTTAAAGCAGAGCTTAGGGGAGTTAAGAGAAAGCGTTGATCAATAGTAAATATAACCAAAAATACCCAAAAACTACTTGACCATACAAAAACTAATAATTTCCTAAATTTTGTGATATATGCTGTAAGCTGTACAATAAAACTTTAAATAATACAAAGACCCAAATAAGATAAAGTTTTTATTAATAATAGCGATAATAAAAAAAAATCGTATTATTTTAAAAATTTATTTTATATAAAAATTAATCTAGATCACTATCACTTTAGCGGGTAATCGTCACGATGCCATTAATAAATAAATATTAACATATTTAATCATTTTTTTAATTTTATTATTTATGGCCATTTGGTACAAAAATAAAGATTTAACTTAAATAAAATATTTACTACAATGAGCAGTGTTGGCCTAGTGGCTTTAGCGTGCGACTCTCATCCCTGAGATTTTTTGGGTTCGATTCCCGGCTGTGCACCAATAGATTTTCTTTCTATGTGCGCATTTAAGAATCAGTCGAACGGTGAAGGAAAACATCGTGAGGAAACCGGCTTACCCTGGAAAAAGTCGACCTTGTGCAGGCACAGAAGGCTGATCACCTACTTGCCTTTTCTATTAAGCAATGATCATGAAATAGATACAGAAATCTGAGACCTAAAAAGGTTGTAGCGCCATTGATTTTTTATTTTTAATTACTATAATTAAATATGACAGTAATAACTAAAATTTTTAAATATTAAGGAATATACTTACGTAAAACTAGCGCTTATAGAGCTTGAAGGCATCGCCTGCATTTGGGCGACAAGGGGCGCGAGTAACGCCTTGTTGTCCTCCAGTAACGGGTCCGCTGGAAGTATTACTGTTGACAAAAATAATGTATTAATTATCCGTCTATCAACAGAATAAATGCACAATCATACGATTCTAGAAAGTTCTAGTTTTATCCAACAAAAACAGAGCTGACATACAAACCCACCTTCGTCGTAGCATATTTAATCAGATTCATCGGCGGGGCCTAATTCTCTTTTCAGATGCATTTAATAATGAAATAACATGGTTAATACTTTAAATTTCTGATAAAACACGCTGCAATGTCAGTCCCGTACTCCATAGCAGGTAATGGGACTATGGGACCGAGATCAATTAAAGAAACAAGGCAAATTCGTTTTAAGATATTTTCTCTCTAACGCAAAAGTACAATTTCTTTTATTTTCAGAAACTCTCACACTAACAGCCACAGTAACTAAACTCACCTGGGGATGACGATGAAGACCGCTCCTTGGAACAGAGGTACACCTCAATCTCCCCAGAATAGGACTTCAGGTGGATGGAGTAGCCATTCTCCTCATCCGGATGAGGGACCTGGAATTATGTTAATATTTAAAAACGCATTTAGCCAATTTTATTGGTTAATAAAGAATCTGGACAAGATCACACAGACACACATACATCATAGACAGCCAATATTGTGATTAACTAACACAATTGTTTTATCATCTTATTATTAATAATAATCATTTATTGCAAGAATGGTACAAAAATTAGTAAGATGGTACAATAGTAAGTTCGCATATTCTGCCACACACAATGGCGCGCAAATTTGTCTTTAAAGGAGTTTATTTTTTACATTATTAGTCATATGAGTTGGTGAATTTTTATATTATTTGTATCGTACATATCATATCAAATGTTATTAAATTTGTATTAACTACAGTGTCTCACGCAATATTGAACAATACATTTTTTCCAAAAGTAATACACAAGTCGATTTTTAAAGACTCTAGTCAGAAGATCTTTTAATTCCTTTGGTAAATTATTGTAAACCTTATTTGCCATACAAAAGGTGTTTTTTTTTCTAATCAGTTCCAGATTGATATTTGGCACAGCCAATTTCTCCCCATGTCTACTTCTTACTTCGACTTCCACTTAAAAATATATATGTATGTTTCTGTGCACAAACGAGGACATCTCTAAAATATAATTTTATCATTTATAATTAATATTGGTATGATATTAGCCTAAGATTATAAAACAATATGAGATGCTGAAACATTGTTAAAAGTAAAACCTTTAACCTATATTAAGGTTTAACTACTGCAACGCCGTTTTAACCAATTAAATATAATTGAATTGTTCGTATGTATCACATGTAATCATCATTAATTTTAATGCATATTTGATAACTGACATGATAATCAAATTAAGGCAGAAATCATGCTTTTTTCACAATGACAGTTTTTAGAAACTAGATACTTACTTTTATACCTTTTTGGGAAATATAATTTTAACTTTATTAAAGTGTGCACTCTATAGTCAGTCATATCAGTCTATTTTTAGAGATACCGAATAAAAACTTCCCTATACATCGAAATCCTAGTAGAAGGTTTAAGGCACGGCCTAAAAATATTATTGTTAAGAAAATTATTCAATCATCGAATGTCTAAATCAAGCCACTTGTATTAAAGTTCAACTGCCTAAAGTATCATACCCACTCTAAATAACGATAACATGTTATTCATTATAAAGCAAGTCAATTTCCCAACTTCAGCACTTACTGCTTATATGATCTAAGTTACGTGTTAATTGATGAAATAAATAAGAACTACAAAGTTTCCACTTTCACAATGTATAGCCAGTTTATGTAATAAAATATTAAATTCATATATGACTTTATATAAACTCACATTAAGCTTGCTATCCGCCGGTGCCTTGATAGGTATGACAGTTTGGTTCTTAAACTCGCGTATAGATCGGAGGTCCGCGTACGTTATATACGCCCTTTGGCCATGCTCCTCCGATAGACGGTTGAGAGCGTGGTCGGCCACTGCCAACGCCCGACACACCCTCGCTTCTCTCACACCTAGAGCGTCCACTTGCCGTCGCAAACGACGCACGCGGTTTTCTTCGCCTAGTCCTTCTGCGCCTATACCTAATAGGAAATAAGTTTTTTACCTTAAAATACGAGCTATTTATTAAAATGCCTTTTTTATGATGGCTTATAAGAGGCAGGAATACGCCACAACACCTCGCCTCAGAGTATTGTATTTTTTTGGTGATATATATCTTTATATTTATACACGAATTATATGAGCCATCTGACTGATGACTGATCGGCCTTACTTACATTTTTTTTTAATTTCAACTCCTTACAAAGTTGTTTTGTAACGTGTCTCCGGTAGCTCATAATTAAATCTTGTTATTATGCAACGTATTGCTGCAATAATGGCTACTCATAACCGTAGGAGTGATAAATCTATTATTAAATACATTTTGCAGGAGATTTTCAGCCCTTCATTTCTCCTTGCAACAATAGGGATAGTATCCTTCAATAAGCTTCCTCAGCATCAGATTTTATAATTTTTAACATTTTCCACACATTCCTTAGCGCAATATTATTAACAACGCCGGATTGCTGGTCAGTGTTTAAGTTTGTTCAGGACGTTCGTAATTGATTACAGATTCCCCTGTTGCCATGTAAGTTTTGTTAGTTTAAATTTTGAAACAATAACTGCTTAGAACCACAGATTTGCACATGTATTCTAAATGCGCCTTTCATGTAAATCTGTTATCAATATATAGAAAGGGAAGTGTACCCGAGTGATCAATTAGTACACAGCAGGGATTTGAACCTCAACCTCAACAACTCTGAAAGTCGGCTAAATATATACGTACAAAGACTAGCTAATTACTGAACTAAACTAGCTTGAAATGGAACATGGATAGGCCATACACTCCAAAAAGATTCCAATTATGTATATGCCAAGCATGAAAGCGTAAGCATGGCCGTGCCAATCAAAAGTGGCGTTGTATCATAGGTGTCATAGGTGCAAAGACAGCCGGAATGACTTGGAGAGAGGTGAAGAACCGAACCCCATGGAGACTACCTGAGGACGCCCTCTGCTCCATCTAGGTTACAGGTCATTAAGTTGAAATGGAAAGCAATAAAAAAGACCATAAATTGACATTGAAAGAGATAAGCAGCGAATACTTATAGTTATAGCAGGATACAAATAGAAATTGGGACCTAGTACAACGATGGACGTCGAACGACATCTTCTCCTAACATAGCACCACAAAAGAGACCACAAGAGATTAGTTTATGTTTTTGGAATAATTGCATGTAACCTACATCCTATTTACAGTCACAACCGTGTACGACGACATCCTTTAGAACAACAACAACATTATTTTGACCAAAATCAAAGGCCCCGGCTGAATTCTATGTATTAGGTACTTATAACAACGTCATCGGCTGTAACGACCATGTATGTATTTATTGTTAATCTATTTACATTTATACTATGATATCAAAATATCGAATTGACAAAATAAATATTGTATATAGATAAAAATACTACAATACTAGCAATTTCCCATGCGTCTACGTTGACCAAATTTCGACGTTTACGGAAAGAGTTAAGTCGAAGGTGACCTAGTGCCCAGAGAGCAATGAAGCGGAGCATCCTAAAAATCATAAATATTTACAAAATACGAAGTGACCACATCAGGTCGAAAACTAAGATCAGCTATTACAATCCACGCCTTACAACTGAAATGGAAATGGGTTGGATATGCACCTTGACCGTGTTGCAAGGTGTACAGATAAAAGATGGATGGCTGAAGCCACCCGAAGACTCCGAGGGGTCCTCCAGGAAAATGGAACGTGAGAACACCACAAATGCGATAGGCTGACAACATCGTAAAGATTTCTCGGGAAAAATAGATGGTGGAAACAAAGAACAAATCCAAATGGAGCATTCAGGAGGAGGCCTAAACTGCATAACACGAAGTGATGGTAATAACAATAACTTAAGACTAAGAAAAACAAAACTAACACCATTTGATTAGTATGGAAATGTAATTTGTAAAGTATGGATTGAGAATGGGTTTATTATTATTATTAGCTAACATGGCAACCTCATTCCCGTCTCAGGAATTTAAGGAGTTACTAGCGAAGATAAATCGGTTTCTATGGTAATATGTGTATAATGAAACAATACTGGGAACATGTAAGCCAGGTAGTCTAACGGTCGGCAAAACCCTTTACAAGGGGTTAAAAGCACTCACCGCATTTCCATTGTATATTGTTTTTCGATCTTTTTTCTAAAATCCCAATGCCCTCGAGCACATTTGTTATATCGTAGATACGACGTTTTTGTACTGAGAGGTATTCCGCCGCAACGTTCAGATCTAAAACTCCGTTAGGCGATGACTTGAGCAGAGCTACGAACTTTTTTGTTAATAAACCTAATGATGTGTCAAACCTGGAACAAACCACAGACCAATTGAATAACGTTATTAATAAAAAAAAGTTTTCATACAAATATTTGCACATTTAAGAACCTGCACAAATGTCTGTTTATTAATGATAATTACTAACATTTACGAATTAATCTTCGACCACCACATATCTTTTGTCATTCGTAATACGGCTTCTTCACTAAAGATGTCAATATTTATCAATAAATAATATGATCAACTGGACATTGACTACTGTTTCATTGAAAATCTGGCGAAGGGATTCGGCGCTATTTGTTTAGGAACAAGAAATACCAGATTTTGAACCAGAAAGAAAATCACTACAATTTGTTTCTTCTAATTGCTCAAAAATAGTGGTATTTACTTGGTCCGCGAATTAATAATCTTACTTATTTTTAATTGGGACAAAACAACGAAATTGCGATATTGTATATTAATACCATTACCACCGGCCTCGCTACTTATTCGAAACGACCTTAAGTTATTTACAATAAAATACATGAAATAGTGATTGTACGAATAAAAACATTTTAATGCAATATATGCAATAATGCGTTTTTCCAAAACCTATTAATACCATTGATATTACCACACCAATGAAACGTTACTATAACGAATGAATTAATAAATACTGTCATTGTGCAGACTAAATCTCGAAACTTCCGGAACATCAAAGTGAATACGAGCATAAATTGCATTCGAACTCATTCAGAGAAAACAAAATGAGATGGAATGATAAGCAAAAAATCGCGAACCCAAAATTACCTGTATCAATAAATTTGTACCTGGAGCGTTCTGTGTATTTTTTCATAGAACTGGACGGGCGACTATACGGCGTGAGGACCTTCACTCGTTTCTGTTTGGGCGTCTTGAAGTCCGCCTTCATGGGCACCACATGCCCCTGACTTCCTGAACTGCTTTCGCTAAGGTTGAGTCTCCGTTTCACCGTCTGCCAATTATTCGTTACATTAAGACTTAGAAAGTACTATACAAACGTCTCATGGAAAGGGTGAACTGCGTAGATGACATTTCATTTATCACCATCATTAAATGATGTAGGTACAAAATTAGTTTTACAGTACTCAACACACGACTTGTAATCATCGTCTTTAGTTCCTAACTACAAAACTATAACTTGTCGAAAGTATAAATTGACCATGTAGAATTGTAAATTGGACAAAGTTCATATTTCGTTTGATTATTATTTAGGTAAACTTAACAAGCAATCGATTTATAGAAACTTATATTAGGGCAACTAACGCGATATATGATCTGAAACATATTCCTAACAAATCTTACTGTGTAAAAATAAGGAAAAGAACTAAGGTAAAAGCTCTTGCATAAACATTTCTTGTGACTTGTGTAATTCTTGTAGTTCCTATTCTTTTGTATTGCCATTCATAAATCCATGAGATTAGCGGTAGATAAATAAAAATACAAACTAAAAAGTGTGTATCTTTTTTTTTAATTACTTAAGGTTCCATATTTCTTTTTTTTTTAATTCTTGCACTTTTACTCATATTACTTTTTCTAGTTTTTTCCCTTACTAGGGTTGCCTGGAAGAGATCGCTTGTTAGCGATAATGCCGCTCGTTCTATCTCTTATAAGTTTTATGTATTAAATTATTTGTTTTTCTTTTTTTTAAAGTGTGAATAAATAAATAAAATAAAAGTATATAAGAAAGTTGTTCCTTCGACGAAAGACGTATCTAACGACTTGAAGCCAGTCTGTCGTGAGATTGATTCGTTCCTGCTATAAACATTAAACTGGTATGTTGGAAGACATTTGTTGTCCATAACGATTAATAACGCACAATTACTTAACGGTAATTGTATCTTTAATGTTTATAATTGAAAGAATGAAAATCGTAAATATATTATGTGCGGGTGGGGAGATGTACGTGATATTATCACACACACAAAGTACTGGACAGTTGATCCGAACATGTACAGAATTTCAGAGTACAAAGGATGTCGTGAAAAGACAGTCATAAAATATTTCAACGCCTAAATTATACTTTAATTTAGGTCGATACCATAGCGAGTGGCGATGACAGCTATCTCACTCGCCCCACCCCTCAAAACATGATTTAAAATGTGAAAATTTAAATTATATCGTAGTTTAATGCTAAAATATATGCCAGCTACTACAATGTTGTCAATGAAGCCATATCTTTAAAAACAATAGTGGCAGGACCGCAACAAACATTAAACAAGTAGCTATTGTATTGTCAGATAACTAGATAATTACGTAATTATTGAGGTGTAATGAGATTTTTCTTCCACTCTTGCATCCACTGCAAAACGTGACAAAAATCACGACTCACTCTAAGAATATTCGGTCTCAGGTACGTCATTTTTAATCGCCACTCTTCAATTACGTATAGCGTATCAACACCTAATCACGACACAGAACACATTTATATCACAGAGTCAATCATCGTAACTCCATAATTTAAATCCATTAACCATTTTAATTAAATATCACCACAGTATGTCAAATTATGAAGTAAAACAATTTACATAAAGATAAATATAAATTTGTAGATCACAGGATAAATGCATGAGGCATTTTTCAATGAACCGATGCAACTAATTCAACTTAAAGCAACGTGGGGCCAAAGCCCCCTTGAAGGAAGTGTGTGGGGAGGGTACCCGTACACAATACCAAACATAAATTAGAATCAACACAAAAGCGCCGTGCTCTCGGAAGGGACCTCTGGCAAAAGAATGCCAATTTCTTATCTTAAAAACTTGTATTATTATTAATAGTCAACTGACAAGACTATTGTTAATTTGACGCTTTGCGGGGTCTCGACTCCGCTCGTCTTTGTGCATCGTCTAAATCAGAGCAGATGTTTAAAGCGCGACAACTAAGATAAAACATCATTCGACACCCTTGCATTAACAATTTCGTATTTACTAATCAAATCCCTTCTGATCTGTTAGAAATAATTTTGTAATGCAACCTCTAGGATTAGGGCTGATTTTAGTTCGAGTAATGGAGTATAGAGAAAGTTACATGAAATTGTACTACCCATAACGGTTACACTGTGACAGTAAAGTTGAATTGCGCAATAAAGGAGCGCAGGAAATATGTACCTGCCCACGTGACCCCATGGCGTTTGGGCCACATGGCGTCGCACGCGGGTAATCGCCATTCGAGACAAATTGTGAACTTGTGTTTCTTAACATATTTAATACATTTAGTATTTTACTGAAGTAAAATAATCTGATCAATATTTACGAAATCAAATATCAAGGAAAGAGATAATTATAGGTCTAGGACATAGAGAATTAATATAAGAAAACTTGACCTGAATATATTTTTTAAGAATTACAACAGTTCGGGCATGGTATATGAACTATAATATGCGTTATAACCATTGTTCCTACTATTTGTTACCAATCGGGATATAGGGTTTTTTTATCTACAAATCTGAATTCATAAATTATACTTTTCAATATTTTATTATTTCCTAAAACTTTTACAAAGGTATATCCTTCTATGGAAAATCTGTTAAATTTACGATATGAGTCGTTAAAGACGCAAATCGACAGGGAAGTAAAAATAGGAAAACATCCATAATTATAAAAATTAAACCAATAACATAGAAAATCTTTTCCAGTAAGTGGCAATTTCTATCAAATCTCAACAAAATGGCGTATGTTTATTCACACACAACCTATATAAAATGAGATTGGTCACTAAAATTCCACAGAAGCATGTTATCTAAGGGACTTCCTAACCACTTCCTTCCACAAATTCCTTTAATTTCCCTATTATTAATCTGGCTTATCAGACCTCCTGCTATAACAAAGTGAAGCACATGTATGATTTCAGATATTATGAAAATTATATGATCAAATAGAGAAATATCAACACTACTATGTCTTGAAGATTAAAGAGTCTAGATTACCTCAGTTATAAATGTATTTGTTGTAAAACAACTCAGCTTCAATAATTTGTAACCAAATATTCACAAAATCATTTAAATAATTCCATGTTACTATTATATGACAGCTCCAACAGTTATAGTATCAGTTTCCAACTCCTACATAAGATTTTAGTATTTGATATAAATTATATAAAAAAAACAATAACCCATGTTGTATTTTCTTTGTATGTATATTTTTTTGCAGTAATACAATTTTTTATTGTTTTGTTCATAAAGTATTTAACATATGATGTAAAAAATAGATAATACACCCCACATGTACTATTGGGTCCATTGACCTCATTTAGGTCTTTGACCCTAAAGATTGGGACCATAAATGGTTAATTAATCATACATTTTACAAAAATTTATTTGTCTTGCATACCTTGTGTATGTACAGTCAAAATTGAAGACCCTGTGTAAGATATTGTTTTGTACCAGCCTTTTTTATAATTAATCTTATTGTGGCAAGTGTCAAGCCTCACAGCCGTTTTTTATAAGATAATCTTAAATTAAGTGAAAATCTCCCAACCATAACCAAAATCACAGTAACACTTTCTTGATATAAAATGTCTTAAAGATTCTCTGTGATTACTTAAGAGATGATAAATAAATAAAATATATTACATAAATGTATGTGCATTCATCTTGCATTTAAACACATTGTCTAAAACGCAGTAAATTTTCCTAGGTGCATCTAAGCATAAAAGTGATGAATGTTTATGTCCTTAGTTAATTATTTCATAAGCTTCTAAGCTAAATGTTAACACTATATGTTTTGACATACAGATAACTTTTAAAATGATGATATTGTTGAAAAAACAACCTTAGGTCATATTATAGACAACTAAATTAATCTACTTACTTAATTAGTGGGTTAAGTTGTTGATAACCAACTTAATTAAAAATTGCTCAAAAAAACTGTTTATTCACTGATATATTTCATGTTACATGAAATATATCACTTAGTCTCTTAGAAACTCTTCCTGAAGAATTCTCAATGAGCAATCATTGTGAAAACAATAATTCTGTGAACAGCTGATATGTAGAGCATGATCTCATTAACATAAAAGACATGAATACAACTTACTTACAAATGGTCAGTGTAGAAATCTGGTATAACACTAAACTGTACCTAACTCCATCATGACCTCAAACTAATCACCAAATTATAAAGATTAAGGCTTAAACTTACTTCTGAAGTCTTCGGCGGTGCGGAGGGCGCCTCCCGCCGTATCTGATGCTGTGGCGTGGCTCCATAGCCATGATCTAGCAGGTGATAGCTGATAGGCTGGCTCGGGCTGTCATCCAGGAGCGTGGTCTGCGACGGAGACGCCCCGACGCGTACCACCACCTCAGCTTCGCCCTCCGCCTGCCCTCGCTTCACCCCCCTCGGCATCGCTGACACCCCAATAACATCAATATTATACAACACGTTTTAGTTGCTTTTTAAGGAAACGTAATCAGTTCAATAAAATTGGAAGAGGTTAGGGGCGCCTTGCGCGCGGAAATCACAACTTATCAAATTTATTCTGACACGAATCTTCTTAAAATTAATAAGTTCTAGTACATTTCCATATTTTCCAGAAATGCAAGCAAATGTCTAAATTAGCTTACGTCATTATTTCAACGACATTTTACCAAAAATATCGACGACCTAGCGGTAATTCGTAATCATAACCGCATATCAGGTACTGCGTAAACATGATTTTTTCATATAATTAACTTAATATATTTAAATTATACTTACAAAAGGTGTAAGCGAACGATATTCGAATACAGAACCATAAAACGACATTTAATGTTTTCGACGCAAACGCTACATTATCGAGTACTCAAAATAAAATGTCCGCCGCTTTGTTGGTTTCGTCTCTCGAGTGAACTCGTGGATATCGAGTCGCCCGATAACTTTCAGTTAATTGTCACACTTTACAAAAACACATAATCAATTTACACATCTAATAAATCACTAGTAAAAGATATAAAATAAGGTCCCTAGTCCACATTTTATAATATTTTAACAAGTTAAAAACGCAGAGGTATCAAACGACGACAGGAAGCTTTTCAGAACATCTGGCTAGCAAGCGACGTAGCAGTGGCGCGAACTACGCGCGCAAGCGCGATGCGACCGTACAAGCCCAAGCAACCCCTAGACGCCGTTTTCTAAATTCCTCCCCTCGCTTGAGAAGCCATAAAAAAATAACGAATTTTTTAATTTTCGTTGCACGACCGGTTTGTAGACAGCTTAGCCCTTTGCGCATGACAAAGAATGAATCAGACTGGTTAGAGGAAAAATTTAAAAATATAATAATAAACAGTTTCTTATTTTCAAAAGATTCTAATGATACTTAAAATGTGAAGGAATTTTATTCCCTACTCAAAAGTATGAGTTGTTTGGGTGACAATCAATAAAGCAACTTATAATTATATTGAAAACTATGTACTGTCGTATTTAAACCGTCGATCAAGATGAATTTTGGTAAAGAATGGCATAGATGCTATGCCATACAACTGAAGAGCTGTGTTTTCGATACTCTATATCAGCTGATTAATTATAATTATTAATTTAGAGTACATATACTCTCTAAAACATAGCTTGAGTATATAAATTTATTGATTTTTAGATTTTTCATAATCAAACATATTAAAATGGTACCTATTCGCTTAATTATTCCGTAATCGATCCTAGTCAATGAATGTTATTGTTTCATAGTAAGTTGTTTTTTTTTAAGTTAAACTTAACCTGTATGTCTTATTACAGTGATATTTGTGGACTTTCAGTTTACTTATCGTCCACTTACAAATCTTCACAAAATTTAACAATTGAGCTTGCAGTTTGACTTCCTTATCTAGTAAGTAGAACGTAGGTCAAGCAATGATTTTAATTCGATATATCTTTCTATAACGGTCTCGGATTATTTAAATATTAACGTCGATTCTTTATTGTTATTTTGGTTTATGCGGAATATTATTTAATTATATGTGTCCAGAATTTAGGATTTTCGACCTCAACATATTAATCTTTGTTATAGTGTTATTACTAATTATTTTTCCAAAATTTATATATTTTGATTACAGATGACACAGGTTGTTATGTCGCTGTTACCAGTTATAAGCTCAACAAAATAATCTCATCGTTGAAATGATAACCAATCCCCATAAAATGCAAGCAATGGAGAAAAATTGAGAAAAACTTTAGAAATTGTAATCTCGAAAATGATTGAGATTAATACATTACAACGTATTATATTTTTAAACTAAGCGCGCACTGCGTGCATTCACGGAGGCGGAAGCAAAGTAAGATCATAGATTAATTTAGACCTTTGCTTGACGAGATATTTTCCACATAGATAATTAATTATTCATAATAATATATATATTTTATCTTGACTAATCTGTGGTTTATTATTCTCGGATCTATTGTCGTGTACGTAGGTAGGTATTTTTTTCAGTAGACTTTTAGACAAAATTTTGTAACGCACAGACATAAAAGTTCAGAGTTAAAAAAAGGTGATAAATGGTTGCAATTAGCAATAAAATAAAAAAATTAACTATTTAAATAGTCTTCTTCTGGCTGATAGTTTTTGGTTTTTATTTTTACCAAGTTCAACATAACAGAAGGTCATCAATTCAACGTAAAAAAATATATGTACGACCTTAAATATACGGTTCCGAATTTGCTAATAAAACCATGGTTTATGGATTTATATCACTACTTTGTATTTACTTTATTATATCATATAAATATAGGTAAATTAAAAAAATGTCTAAAAATGTTTTTAGAAACTCAATAATTGTGTGACAATCCACCATTCTAAATGTTGTAACTTCTTTGGTGTGGCCACATTATTTTATAAATAGGTGTTGCCACTTTATTTCTTCAAGTGAATCATTAAACAGTGGTTTCAGTTTTTTCATTTCTAAAGGAGAAATTATGAACAATGGTTGCATAATATACCAAAAATATATAAATATTATACAGCCAAGAATAGTCGAAATTATAGTTTAAGGATCTACAGTTAATATTATTATAAGAGTAGAAAGTTCGGCCACAAACACGAAATAAATATACAGGAACGTTATTAATGCAATATACCATTTTTCGCAGAAAGCCACTTTGAATTGTCTTTAATCATATTAATTTACCAGAACTGTTTTGAATTTGATTTACTCAAGATTAAAAGCAATAAAGTCAAACATCAAAACATATTCATATATACGTATATATTAGATCCTTACATATGAAATTGGCGTATTTCGTACTGGCCACTTTAATCACGATGTTCTCCTCTTTGGTAAGGAATTCCAAATTCAAATTTGTACAGCTATTTACTCATGTATTTGTGCTTCGATGACCGTCATTCATTTGTTTTTTTCTGTTTGCGTCACTCATTTTATATTATTATCGTATCGTAAGTATCGCATTATTTACGAGTACGAGTTCCGCCGTGGAAACTAGTGCTGCGGAAACGCCTCGAAGGGTGAATGATGTGTATGGCGGTCATGATGCAAAAGAAAACACAGTTCGTTTTTGGTTCAAACGTTTTCGTTCTGGAAATTTCGACCTGCAGAACAAGCCCCGTGGACAGCCTGAGACCAAAGTTGATAATGAAGTATTGAAGGCTATTTTGGAAGCGGATCCATCGCAAACCACGTCCGAGTTAGCTGCAGGCTGCGGTGTTAGTGATAAAACTGTTTTAATTCACTTGAAGCAAATTGGGAAGTTTAAAAAGCTTGAAAGGTGGGTACCTCACGAATTGTCTGAAGCAAACCGGCAAACGCGCGTCGACTGCTGCGTTACTATTTTAAACCGAATCATTACCTGTGATGAAAAATGGATTGTTAACGATAATCGGAAGCGCTCAGCGCAATGCTTGGATCCTGGCCAGCCAGCCAAATCCTGCCCCAAGCGAAAATTAACCCCAAATAAATTACTTGTAAGCGTTGGGTGGACTAGTGCCGGTATGTTCATTGCAGTTTTCTCAAATCTGGCCAGACTATTACGCCTGATGTCTATTCAAACCATGATGAGCAATTGCAAACCATGATGGAAAAGCTAGCGGCTAAACAACCTAGGCTGGTCAATCGCTCCACGCCACTGCTACTTCGCGACAACGCTAGACCACACACTGCACAACAGACGGCTACCAAATTAGAAGAGCTTCAATTGGAATGTCTAAGACATCCTCCGTACTCCGGACCTTGCTCCAACAGATTACCATTTTTTTCGAAATTTGGACAACTTGCAAGGGAAAAAAATTTAACTCTGATGGGGTAGTCCAAATCACTTCACAGATTTTATTGATTCCCGTCCGATTGTTTTTTTTAGTAAAGGGATCAATGAACTACCTATGAGATGGCAAAAGTGCATAGAAAACAATGGTTCATACTTTGATCAATTAAATATATTATGTTTAAAAATATTCGACTTTTTGTTCCTCCCAAACAAAACGCCAATTTCATATGTAAGGACCTAATATTTGATGACAATTTTAATTATGTTTATTATATTATGTTAATTATTACGTCGTTTTGTATATCTTTTAAACTGAGCAAAAATGGTCTAAGGAAAATCCATGCTTTTCTTCAGCTCTAAGAAATGAATGTTCATAAAATCATAAGAAAATAACGTCAACTGCGTTCTGCGTCAGTTTCGTAATTAAGTGACTGGAAAATGTCCAATGTGGAAACAGAAGGAATAAAAACTTAACTAACTTAGAAAAAATATTAATTTTGAGGACGCAGCAGACACCCAAACTGTCGAATGCAACTTGGTCTCGGAATGATATAAATCCAACATACGATGTATTTCGACATTCGACATTTAAATGCAAACAAAAAAAATTCTTTGTGTCTTTGGCTGACTACTTGGCAAAATCTGCATGGGATATCTAGGAATTTCAGTTTCAAATGATTCATTAAAAAAAGTTGCTACCCCAAACTCGGCGTTAAATCCAAAGTCACTATAGCATGAATTTTGTACTCTAGTATGCTTTATTTAACATCATTATAGCTAAACGGTTTTTACAACTAAGGTCGTAATCAATGCAACCCACTGTATTATTGTTATGATGAGTGTTTTTAAACAAGACAATTTTTTAATTATTTCTAAACTTAAATTTTATAGCTTTAAATTTTAAGTTCATTAAAAAGTATTATGACCATGATCTTATATGGGTAGATCAAGTAGTAAATAAAAATTTAAAATATTATGAAATATATAATAATATCTCAAATATCAATGATTACAAATACCTCAAACTTATTGTCTTTTGGTTCATCAATTATTTGCATTGCTGAATAAGTTATTGCCTTAACTTCAGACCCTTGAGGATGCTTTCCAATCTCAAATTCTTCACCATAACATTTACAAACTATTCTGAACTCTTCTGTATTAAACTCTATAATTTTTAACTTTTTACATATTAAATATGGTTCAGCAGAAAACAAAAATAATAACTCATCAAGAAAGTGATATAAGAGCCCCATCATATCATCGGCCGATGCTTCTATTGTGTGCACCTGTTTTATTTGTACATAGGGAAGTTCTGTCATGTATCCAAACATTGCCATACCACATTGTTCAAAAGTTTCAGTCAGGCTATCACCCCAGGCATGTAACCTGAAAATTTTATACATTAAGCATGTAGATTTTGACATAATAATTTCACAATATTATAAATTCCATGTAAACAAATTTCAATAGTAAAACCATTATTTCAATATTATCATAGTCCATGATTTCCAGTCATCTCTTTATACATATGGCTATTGAATACATATAGGCAAATCAAACTTCTTACCCTAACCTTGTAAAAAAAGCGTTGCGTTGCTAGTAGATAGACTGATAAGATTACAATAATATACATTACAAGTTAAGAACTTACTGAACATCAGCTGTATGATCTAAATCTGAAACAAACAAATAAACGTTTACTTTCGTACAACAAATTCACTTCAAAGTATCTAAGTATCGTACATAGAAAAAGCAAATTATACATTAATGATAGATGTTAGAGGAAACTTACATTCGTATTTTACTGGAGGTATTATAAAGTCATTTTCTGTTAGTTCTCCTAACTCTTCATCCATAGTTCCTAAATAAGAGTTTTTGAAATATCAATGGTATTTCAAATTATGTATTTTTTATATGTACACCTCTCAGCTGTACTTGACAGTCTGATTTGACTTTGACGATTTGCAACATTGAATTTTATTTATAATCTATATCAATAATGAGTATGTTACTTAATCTATAATAGTATTGTCATATGTGATAAGTGATAACTCATAATAGCTTAGTTTTTAGAGTTAAAACTTAATTTACTAATATAATTCTATATTTGAAAAAGTCCCCGTTTGAGTTTCTTTTGTTTTTATGCGTCTTTTTACTTTCTTGAAAACCTTTACAAATAATAATTTAGTGATATTATAATGGATCCCATTGCGGTTTTGCAAAATAGAATAGAGCAGTTGGAAGCTAAACTTGGCTTGGCTCCGAATTCGTTACTGGAGGGCCAACATCAAGGTGATACAGTAACTGCAAATTTGTTAAATACCGCTCAAGCAATTAATAATGCTACTGCGGGTCATGAGAAGTTGTCTGAAGCTAAAAACATGGCCAATGAACTAAACAACTACACTGACCCAAATTTTGTTGAAAACGTAAGTGATTCATCTATTGCATTTCTTATTTCATCTGGATCTATTATTTAAAAAAGTCAATTCCAGATGCAACAAAACAATATGAATATGCATGAGGTGGTCGCTGCAGAGCCAGTCATTAAACATCATTGTCACTGTATGCATAGATGTAAGCAGGCAAGTATTCTTTTTTTTTAAACTTCAGTATTGATCTGATGATATACAGCTACCTTTGTAGTGGGGGCCTCCAGGCCAGTGAGTTTAATTACTTTTATTGTATTTAATCATTATTAACATTATAAATATAGAGTGTTCATATTCTTGTCTTATTTGAAGGCTGCCCCAGTGTTAGAATCTGAAGCTCTACAGCAAGTCCCACAAATTCAAGAAGCAGTCAACAACATGCACATTGCAGCAGCAGAAGTCAAAGCTGAAGCTGATGTTGTATGTAAACTTTTAATGTTTTATATTGTATTGTTGTTATAAGTTATTTACTTTACTTTTAGCAAGTTCAATTTTAAACTTAGTTAAGTCTATTGAAAAAATATATCAAACTAATTTCACTCCTTTGACCAAAATACTCTTTCATCTCAATTGTGTTTTCGCTATGAACAAGAGACAGATGAGTACTTTAGAATGGTGCAATTATACTGACATTATTTTTTTGTATTGAGTTACCTCCTATAAAAAGAAATGTATTTCCTACAAGTTTAAATTCTGATTTGTTAGTAAAAATTCTGTTTTGTTAGTGTAACAGTTTTCTACTGTTTGTTTAGGTATCCCAAGGAGTTCATGAATTAGCAGAAACATGTGGTGCTGCAGCTTCAAATGCATCTGAACAACTAGCTAATGTTGCTCAAAAAGTTGAGCAAGTTGAACAAAAAATGTTTCCAAAGAGACGAAATGGATTGGATTAAATCATTTTATGAATAGCTTGAAAGTTTTGCGATTATGTTATATACTTTATTTATTTCATGTTATAAATTAAAAAAGTGTAATTGCAATATAATTATACTATATAAAGCTGGATTACCATGTTTCATTCTTTAAATTTTTCGTATACCATTATCGAGGAGAGGAAAAATCTAAAAATACTAAAAATATTTTATAGCATGCCTAAACGGCAGAGAATCCCAAAAATAAATTTGTCAACACATGTTTTAACTAGTGGCCTGAAAGATGTTCAGGCAGTTGATTAAACAGCTAGATGTCATGCCACTCGAAACGAAACTCTTCAAACTGTCAAATTTGGCGTCGCCAAACCACAACTTTGATGGTTTCATTTGTTTCAACTTTTTTATTTCTGCCAAATAATGACTATGAGATTATTATGACGACGTGAACAGGTATAATTTCAACGGAAAATTCTTGACAAATCTTCCTCCTCGGTCTTAAATTGTAATGAATGCGACCTGATGCTTGAAAAACATGGTCGTAAAGTAGTAAGGCTCATTGCGACCTTAATCCTATCGAATTAATATGGAGTGTACTAAAACGACGTGTCGCTGAAAAAAATGTAGGACAAGAAGCAAAAAACATGGTAACATAATTATTAATCTCTCTGTCTTCAGTAATCTGTAGAAGTATTTTGAAGTATAACTGGTCCTTTAGATGATCATCACACGTGTAGTAAAAGAATAAATTACTGACGTAATAAATTCGCTTTTTTATTTCACGAATTTCATGATTTATGTTTTCTGCAACCTCGTTAGTCTTTGTAGAGTTCCATAACTATGAAATTTTGGCTGAAGGATTATTATGAAACGTGAGTAGTTTTATTCAGTTTCCCATCCCACGGAACACACATAATAACGGAACGGAATCAACATGTATCTTTAAGCCAAATGTCTGCCTCATAATGAAGGTAATTTATCTGTATGCAGTAGTTTACCCCGGATTTTAGTTATTTGATTTCTTCAAACCGTAGCAACACTGATTACAATTCTAGCAACCTAACGGCGAAGGATACTATCTCGATTCCCGTGAAACGCACAATATTAAATGTTGTGACAAACGCTACGGCTGAATATCTTGCAGGCTGTTAGTTAAGCGGCGCCGTTTCGTTAAAAGGCTAGGCTGTTAATTGAACGGCTAATTAAGCTAGTTGGCAGCGATATGATCATGTATATTCTATTAAAAAGACTACAGTATAACGGTATAGCCTATTCTTCTTGTTTGTTATCTGTGTAGTGTGACAGTGGCTTTTTTCCCGCAACTGTATATTACATTATAATTTGTATTCTATGTTCGCTTTAAAATGGCAGACGCTGGTGTTGAAACAACAAATAATGATGAAAATGACGATTCGTGGTTGTACGGTGAATCTAACAATGACCAAAATGAAGATGCTGAAGGGCAACAGAAAGCTCCTGAAAGTGTTAAACAACAAACAACTCCTATAGGTGAAACTGGGGTATGTTTTGATTTTTTTATAACCTAAGTTTAAAATGCATATTTACTAGTGTATTGATATAAAATATAATAATTTATTTGTAGGAGCAAGAAGATAAAGAACCAGAAGAAGAAGGTAATGATGATTCACATTTTAATGATGAGCATTTTGGTGAAGTGGAACGCGAGGAAGGTGGTGAGACAAATGGAGATGCCGATAGTCAAGACAATGGAGATTCTGATTCTGATGATAGTGACGATGTAAAAGTTACTATTGGAGAGATTAAGTCTGGTCCTCAGGCGTATGCTAGCTTAAATATCAAGGTATTATTTCTTTTAAAACTTACACCCTCCCTGTATAACACCAATAACAACTCTTTATAAAATCAGTAAATTTGTCGAATCCCGGCTCCCGCTTCAAACATCTCCAAATTTGTTTTAAAGTTTCAGTGACTAAGTTATCTACCTCTAAACAATCAATTAATTAAACAAAGAATACTTAACTCATAATATATGTAGGTACATTTTATGTATTTGAGGGAACAGGAATTTTTTTAAATAATTTCAGCGAGGAGTTGGATTAGTAGCATCAGGTGGTGAGAAAACACGACCAGGCCCCACAGCTGGAGGCAAAGTCAATCTTGAAGATCTTGAGGGTCCTGGTAGCATCAATGGAGTGCCAGCTCTTGAGTTTAACATTGACACTATTGAAGATAAACCATGGAACAAACCTGGTGCTGATATCTCAGGTAACTCTTGTCACAAAACGATCTATTTAATGAATATAAAGTAAAAAGTTTTTAGAAAGTGCAACTCAAAATAATTGTAATAACTATTATCTTCTATAACTATAATCTTATGTAGATTGTTTTTAAATGAGAGGATTTTAAAAAGAAGCATATATAAAACTACAGGCTTTCATGACTGTAGGTGTAGTTTATGTTATAATGGACCTTTTTGTCAACTACCATGGTTTATGCTTATAGAAGGATGGCACTTCCTAATTTCTGGAATTGTGCCCTATCACAAATTTTTATGTATTGAGAGATTATCATTTCAAGCTGTCAAAGTGAGTGAACCTGGTTTTTTTATTATACATATTTCATAGTACAGAATACATAACAATATATTAATCATATCAATATGATTAAAGAATTTAAAAGATGTTTTAAATTCATAAAACATGTTTGCATAGTAGAAAGTGACAACTTCCATTAAACTGAAATCTTAGCAGTCACTAATGGTTGAAAAATTAATTACAGATTATTTCAATTATGGTTTCAATGAGGTTACATGGAGTGCCTATTGTGAGCGACAGAGGCGTATGCGGGTCAATGAAGCAGGTGTGGGCTTGCATGTTGGACCCACTGCACCTGAAATGAGAAGACCTACAGGTGTTTAATTATATTATTTAAATAAATTAATGGTTTTAATAATGAAATTAACAAATTGTAGGTTATTTTATGATTAGATATGGAAATGAAATATGCATTTAAGCTTTAATTGTTGTAATGGCTAGTGGTATGTTAGATAGAATTTTTTATTTATGTTGTATTTTACTACCAGGTCCGGTAAGACATGATGATGGCCCACCTCCAATGCAGAACAATTATCAATCAAGAGAAAATACAATTCAGGTTTGAAACATCTACATAATATTAACATATTATACACACTAGTATTGCATTTATAAAACTTTGGATGATCAAACATTTTGTCAAGTACACAATTACAATTTCAGTTTTATATGAGCAATAGTCAGATATTATTATATTTTGAGCATTTCATTTAATCATAAAATGAATTTTAATTTTCTTTTTATTAATTTTAATTTATTTTTAGTATTCCTTTTTAGGTTTAGAAAATTGTAAATAAAAATTATATTCTCGTGTTATAATATTAAATAAATAAATAAATCTATTACCTTTTATTATATAATATTGTTATTTCTCTAAGAATCTCCAAACTTATACTGTCAATTATAATCTTAAAAATAATAAGTTTTGATTTTGTTTTAGTTAATACATACATTAATGTAGTGAAGCAGTGTTGGCCTAGTGGCTTTAGCATGCGACTCTCATCCCTGCAGTTGTAGGTTCGATCCCTGGCTGTGCACCAATGGATTTTATTTCTATGTGCGCATAACATTGGCTCGAACGGTGAGGGAAAACATCAAGAGGAAACCGGCTTGCCTTATACCCAAAAAAATCGACGGCGTGCGTCAGGCACAGAAGGCTGATCAGCTACTTGCCTATTCGATTAACAAATAATCATCACAGAAACAGAATCTGAGGCCCAGACCTAAAAAGGTTGTAGCGCCATTCATTTTTTAAATGTATTTGACACAGGTGATGACTGCCGAGCGCCGTGAGTACGGTCGAGGCACGGGTGCTCCACCAACCGACTACTTCCAACCACCGGAACACTTTTACCCACCTCATAACTATCAGGAGCCTGTCTGGGGTATGTATTACATATATTCATATAGCCGTTTAAAGATACTGACTGAGCGAACAGACTAAATTGTCTGGTTTGGATGACCGTTGTTTACACTCTCGTAAGACAATATTATTATGATGTATTTCATCTAGGAATTAACGGTTTACTACTAGAAGTGTCGAGTCATTTGTTAAGCCTAGATATTCTGGTCTTGTGAGAGGAGGTCTTTAAATTCTTTTATGTATATTGGTGCACTAGACGACATTTATCAGTAATTATTTTGAGGTTATAGTTCTTGATTTAAGTTTATGTAACCAAGACCTGCATCTATATATGCTGAGTTTTAATGCTGTAAAGTATTTCATCATGAGCTTTACCCGCTCTAATGTGCCTATACAATTATACGGTATCAATCGAACGAACAACGCAAGTAAAAGATATCCGCGTTGTGTTTACGCCAAACTTAATGTTTCGTGAACACATAAGATAGATTTGTCTAAAATCCTATAAACACCTTCGGTTTGTGATAGTAAAAACTTCACGAATATCGCTACTCTGAGAGTGTTGAATGATGCGCTGGTGACAAGTCATATGGAGCGTAATTCCGCGATTTGGGATCCTTATGAAATTAAGTATAAGGTGACGGAGCGGGTATTAAACAAATCTTTGAGGCACGTGTTTCTTAGGACGTACAGTGTACTCTTTTTACCCACTCATGTATCCAATTATTTATACTTGGTTTTGTGGGCTACAACGAGCTTAGAGTACGAGGAGAATTCTCGCTTTTGTAATTTACTTAACAAAATTATTATATGGCAAGGACAGTACTTCGGCAGTACTACAGTGCCTTAGCTTCAATATGCCTGATGGGTACGTCAGAAGGCGACTGATCTTCTGAAAAGGACACATATGATTCGGTATATTACTTTAGTTACCGAATTACATATGTTAAGTGAACACAGAAAAGTTCTATTATTTGTTAGTGCATATGGTTGGTTGGGGGACTCAATTTCCGCATTAGGACTCTTTCGTTCTCTCTCAGACGGTTCGTTATGCGTATTGTTAGTGTCTATAGAACTTGTAATTTTGTTTTTCCTAATTAAATAGTAAATTTATTCATTGGTTATCCATTCTTGTCTTTTGGGTAAGCTGTTAGGACATGATTGTATTTAAAATACATAAATATTTTAATGTGTAAATGAAACAATAGTAGTACAGTGTTTTATTAAAAAAAATGTATGTAAGTCAAAGTCAAAAATCATTTATTTATATAGGTATATTATTTACAATGTACACTTATGAACGTCAAAAAAAGAAATATACATGAAATGCTTCTAATTTTACATTTACTGCCAGTTCTCAAATCAAGGGCGTAGAACGGAAGAGAAGAACTGGCAATAAACTCTCCGCCACTTTTAATCGCCAAGTTTTTTTTGGTATTACACAAAGTTTGTAAGGAGCTGCAACCATAACACCATGTTTCACATGACATCAGCAAGAGGCATGGTGAAATAGGAGCACGCACTTACATTCACGTGGGAACAACACGCTAATACATAGTCTAAGTACATCACCGCATACACGAATTCAAATACGACCAGTCACCAGTAGTTACATACTGTATGAAAATAATTAAAACATATAACAAACATTTCCAGGTGCACCCGAACAGACCGGGTGGGCGCCTACTGAAATAAAGGAGCTGACTCCCGGTCCCATGGCTCCTCCGGCGATGGTGCCCCCGATAGGAGTTGCGCCTGCCATGGCTCCGCCGCATATGGGCGCTCCGCCGCATCCTATGGGAGCCCCCTTTTCCCCATATAGGCCGCACCCTCCGCCCATGCACGTTCATGACCGCGAACGTGATCGTGACAGAGATCGTGATCGCGACCGTGACCGCGATCGTATTCGAGAACGTGAAGAAAGAGACCGTCGCGAGAGGGATAGAAGAGAGGAGGTACATTTTGCTGTTTACTGTTTTCAATTAAATTTAATGTACTTATTACGGTACTGATTTATTTTAGTTGTTGTAGTGCTAACTTATTTTTTGGTTATGATGGCAACACTGATTCTTCATTGAAGTTCGAAAGTAAACGTCTCGATAGTTAAGTCTTTAATTTTTTTTATATAAATGAAATGAAGTGCAGTGTTGGCCTAGTGGCTACAGTGTGCGATTCACATTACTGAGGTCGTAGGTTCGAGCCCCGGCCTTGCACCAATGGACTTTCTTTCTATGTGCACATTTAACATTCGCTCGAACGCTGAGGAAACTTGCTTGCCTTAGACCCAAAAAGAGTCGTGTGTCAGGCACAGAAGGCTGATCACCTACATGTATATTAGATTAACAAATGATCATGAAACAGATACAGAAATCTGAGGCCCAGACCTAAAAAGGATGTATCGCCACTGATTTATTTTATTTTATTAATGTTATGAAGTACTAATTAAAAATGATGTTACCTTGTTTATAGCTAAACAATTGTGGATCTATTCAGTGTATACTCCTTAAAACGTTAAATTTACTAGATGTTGCGTTGCTGACCATACAATGTGACAATTTATTTATTTACACTTACCTTACATATCGTAGAGCGAAAATTCATTAAGTCCTAAAAACCTGTTTCGAGATAATAAGGGTTAAAGTTTTGAAATATATAAATTGCCATAACTTTCGCATATCATGACATATTTTTAAGTATTTAGTTTCATTTTGAAGGGAATTATGTTAAAATGATGCTAGCTACCTAAAGTGTTAATTGTTTAGTTACTGAGAAATCTTTAAAAAAAAACAATTGATTATTTTTTCTCTGTAGGATATCCGACGTAGTTATGAATTAAATAATAATCGCCTCTAGTTAGTGATTTTTCACCTACATGATAAATAACTTGAGTTGAGTAATATAGGACTAACTGGTGGAAGTAAAATGTGCATAATGAAAAAAAAAGCTTAAGAGTTAAAAGGCATTTTGTTTTATAATAGTATCAAATGAAGCTACTTTTAAAAAAATGTCAAACCGTTTTGCAAAATTACAAGTAAAATTTTAATATCTCTCAAATTGTCTTTTCCCCTGTGTCCACTGTTACCAAAAGTCGATCAATTTCATTTTTGTCGGTAAAAACTCAGAAGATGTTTATTTTTTTGCATCTAAAATAGGTAGTGGCGCGGAGTATGCTTGAGGTAAGTTTTTTAACCCTTCTAATAGTTCTTCTGTAGTCTGCCATCTTTTCCTTCTTGTTATGTGGTGTTGGTCTGAACTTCTAATACAGTAAATTCAAGGTTCCATTATGATCATATCGAAACACAACTAGACCTGGACATTACCTCTCAAATCGGACACAAACACCTAATCTTTAGCCTTTTTCTTTTTCAATTTTCTCACATCTAAAATTTCCGAGTAATGCAACTCTTTGACAACATAAGATTGTGCTGAATCCTTGTTTCTTTTAGAGCAAGCACGTTCTCTCTCTATTGCACTATGCATTGAATCCACTTCCACATGGCTATGACGACTCCCTAAATATTTTTGTTCTATCACTAGAGACACATCCGCTCGTTGTATTAAATGTATAAAATGTGCCGTGATAAATAGGTTTCTATTTTGCTCAGCGCATGTATCTATACATCTACATATACTCTATATATTCTTTGACATGGTTTGGTATTTGAGTAATCCACCAGTGTATGGCACTGGCAGTCTCAACCTCCCTTTTACCATCAATCTCATTCCAAGTTATACAAAGCTTCATGAGGAACGTGTAACTTTCTAGTATAATATATACGTATAATACCAATACCAATGATTGGTATATAGATTGCATGTCAGAGGTTAAAAGTAAATATCTGTTATTTATGTTTCATCAATAACATACCGCTGTTTGTCCAATTGTTTCTAAAAAATATGTGATTTGTAATCTTTCTATAAGGTTCCAGAAGGGTGTCTAGAACTTTCATAACGAGATTTTAAGTATATCACCATAAATGTTTTAATACATTCGTAGTATAAAGATTGAACAAACGATATTTGGATTTTATGAGATTTCGCCTTTTGGTGTTTTGGCTAATTGCTGAATTTTAAAGCTTAGTCTTTAGTTTACCTAAATGCCTAACTATGGAATAAAAAAATTATAATAAAAGTAATTTAATCTCTTTATTTTCAAGCTAGGTATTTTTTTAGGACCAAAGAATATATTTATTTACTTTTCACTCTTTGTAAATCGTAAACTAGGATACCTATAAAATTACAGTTAAATAAAGAAAAAAATATTTTATTGCCATAAATAACTCCTTTTGGCAATTTTTTGACTTAATTAGTTTTCGCTCTACGGGGACGATATAGATATACAGAGAGATATAAGTTATTAGTCAATAGGCGGCCTTATCGCTAACTAGCGATTTCTTCCAACTCTAACAAAAGAAATGACTACTGACAGTACCGTATAAGAAGTGCATAATTAATTAACAAACAAACTTAAAATTTATATGTAACACTAGAATTATACAATACTAAACTAAAATCGATTATTATTAATATTCTTTCGATAAAACAATAACTGCCCCTATAGCATCGCTATATAGAGTTTTGATTGTAATTAAAATTTATTTATTTGCAGGATGAACGAGAACATCGGGAAAGATCGCGGTCAATCAAACCGGATAGGTCTCGTGAAAAGTAAGACATCTCTCTTCCTAGTTATCATTCTCTTTCATTAATGGAGTACAAATAAATAAAATACCTCCACGTTATGTATTGAACTGGTTTAACGAATTAGCGTTTTTTATAATCAATTAAATTCTTTGTGTTAATAATAATATTATTATTCTTGATCTCTTTCAATTTTCCACTAAAATGAGTTTAACTATTAAATCATATCATATCAATCAATCATACTTTACCTGAAGATATTGAAGAGGTCCCTTATAAAAGTATGTTTTTATACTTTTGATCGAACGTAGAATTAATAATCACCAAATTTATTACACATAATTGCAGATCCTACAGACGTGAAAGGTCCCGATCGAGATCCCGCCGCCACAAATCGAGGTCACGGTCACCGCGACCACGTGAGCGCTCTCGTGATCGTGACCGATCACGCGACCGTGAACGCAGCACTAAACCTAAGTCTAAAGAATCTAAGGAAAAGGAGGACGATAAATAGGCCAAGCCTGTGTTGGTTGTTATAACGATTTAAGCTTTTACACTTCTAATAAATTGTAATAAGAGTTCATGGTCGTTTTATTTAATTTAATTTATATAAAAAGGTATTTCCGCTTTAAATGATTTAATTTATTTACGTTCACGTATTGTTAAAATGATATTTTGTAAATTACCTAAGTATTAAGAATTTATTTCTAAGAATTTTTGTTTTAATACCTTACAAAGTTATTTATTATTATGGGCAAGTTCCAACTCGAATGGGTTTCATTTTTTTCCACCGAGTTTAAATATAATTTATATATAATAAATCTATAAATGAGATATCATTTATTAATTATTTTCAGAGTAAACCACTTTTTATTACCTCGAATCGTAAACTACGAATGAATGTGGTGTTACCATATGTTTTGTATATTTGTCACTAAAAGTTTTCACATAACATACATTATTTTTTGCAATATATTGTATTTGTAGGGATGCAATTATAAAATGCGAAATTAAAAAAAAAACTGATTTTTAATATACAAGGAAAAGTTTAAATTTACTTATATAGATCTCAATGGCAGATACAATAAACATTGTTAATACAAACAAGTTGGAACAGCATGTCGACAAATTACAAACTAAGGTGCGATTAATAACTCGCAAGCCCAAGGCGGGCTATCGCATATTGTGCTGGTATTACGGTCATATATCAACAAAACATAGTGAATGTCTAGAAACAATACTGCAAATCACGTTTGTATGACTTAACTGACCAGGAGCCGAATAAATAAACTACGCACTGAAATACGCCAGCTATCCTCCACTTAAACAATGGCAAAAACACTGGAATAATGATGTCATCGGATAGAAATTTGATACAGGTATTCAAAGTGCTAGACGAGATAAGTGTAGATATATAATATCTGTTATAGGGTAAATAAATGTGTAGAATGGCCTAAATAATCTCTCTCATATCACATAGCATAGCAAGTAAAGTGTTACTTCATATTAGTAATACCAGATTGCAAACATACATCAATCAATAAAGCGCATTTGAACAAGCTTGAATGGAAGAAAATGCACACGTGAACCAATTGTGTTGCTCAAAATCATTGCATTACCCCACAAAATAACACCATATGACATGATGCTATGAAAATAGCTGAAATAAACGAGGTTTGCTGTATTCTCATCTGTAAAATCGCGAATCTTTTATACTCTGAACGCTGCAGAACTTAAGCTATTCGAAATACCTTCTATGTGTAGGCCCCACTGGAGTTTACTATCTTTTACTATTTAATTATTATTTGAGAATTACTACTTTTTACATTTGTAGTAACAAATTTAATACATTTTGTCTTCTTTTCGTTTAGCTTAAGATTATTTGTATAAAACCAGTGAATTACACAGTGATCAGTGAACTACAGTTGCAAGCGATAGCCAAGAACGAAGGCCTTGCTGAACATGCCAAAGTTCTTAGAGGCTTTAATTTAGCCTTTTTCTCCAAATGACCGCGAAACTGAACGGTATGTCAACGCCAAGTATTTCAATGCCGCCTGTGGCTTTTAAGTGTCTTTGAATAGTGGAGTAGCGACAAAGGGTGATTTTTTGCGGAAAACGCGCTAACTTGTGTCTTATTGCGGTTCATTTTCAAACACAAGTTTGTACCGGTACTGATCGACAACTGCCCGAGAAATTGGCCAGTGTATAGAGCATCCCCTGTGGTATCGTCCGCATAGCAATTTATGTTGCTAAGTTGCAAAATATCATTGAGATGCAGAAGGAACAGGGTCGGGTATAGGACACATCCGGATAACAATTGGGATAATTAGGCCCGCTCGACTTATCAACTGACTACATATCAAGGAAGATAAAGCTTTGCGGACAGCACGTTGCCATATTATGATTTTCGGTTTCAGTATCCGCGAAATGGTCGGTGGTGAATTCTCAAAGTCGAGTTGGACGCGAAGAGACGGCCCAAAAGGTCGGCCTTCTCCTTCGCGTTGTGGTCCAGCGAACTATCCTCCCTGTGCAATCTCTTGTTTGAAGGACCTGGGAGCAGAGTTATATGCTTTTTTTAAGTTTCCTGGTCCGCATACGTCTACGCTTAAAATCATTATCGCTTTCGACGCGAGGCCTTCTTGAAAGGACGTATAAACCGGAGCTGTTACTTGCCACCGATTGGCACCCCAGAAAATGGAATAAAGAGTTCCATGACCTGCAAACCCATTACGGCGGCAGCGTCAGGGATGGAATCCGAGCATCCAACGATAAACAAACTTACATTTCATTTCCCCCCCCCCCCCTCTTTTTTGCGTCTGAAGTTAAAAAGGAAAGTTTTTCTTGTTATAAATTTAACGTTAAATGCTTAAAGCTGAATTTAAGCATTTAATATTAAACTAAAGACAAAAAGCAACTTCACCTGCATATAACATGCCAACATGAGGATGTCTTGGCATCATTACAAAAAGCTATCAATTCACTAGCTAAGTGCTTAGAATGATTTTAATTTAGTTCTGTTAGAAAACAATTGAACCTTAAATTTACTATTATCTACAGTCATATTTTAAGTACCCGTCATCAATTACTCTATACACTCTCTAAATTTTTTTTAACCTGTCTGCATCTCTTAATTACTTGGCTAGCTAATCGACTAAGTTAGATTTTATAGGGTATAAATTTTTGAAGTGAAACTTCTTTATCGGCGTTGGAAAAAAAATTACCGTCACATTTTTGGGTTACACGTCACATTTTTCCGTTACATGCCATATTTTTCTTGTCCCTACCACAATTGATTCGAAGCCATTTACAACAAAATATATAATAACGATAACAACGATAGTAATAAATATATTACAATAATTTCTGTACTAATCTTAGCAGTAATAAGGTAAAATGAAATAATAGTATTATTTGTTTTCATGTCTATGATAATAAAAGCCTTTTGTTTAACTTTATCTAATTTAACTTTATTTAAACAATTTCTGTAAAGTTGCATAATACAGTAGATTTTTTTAAAATAAGGTCATAAAGAAGTTTCACTTCTTACGTGTGTACACTAGTACATGGACACCTTTTTTTCTTATAAAGGAGAAAGCTGGTCACTGGGAAATGTGGATATGTTTGAATAAAACAACAAGTCATTTGTAATATTATTACAGAAATGCTTTATTAATTAATGTCTAAATAGATGGATCCTCATATAAATGTTATCTAGTACAACCTAGAGGGCGGCGCGGCGCGTGTCGATCGAACACCGACCACGCGCCCGCGCCGCCCCGTTCCATCACATTACAGGTTTTACAAATCATTTTATTTCATTTTTGTACAGCCATATACAATAATTTTATTTTCAATTACATCTAAACGTAGAAAATCTGAGGTGTCGTAGGAAACTACGCTTCCTATAAAAATAATTACAAAGGGGAATGAGGCTACGCTACGCTCGTGACGTGCGATCGGCAAGGCAGACCTCGGACTACAACTATCAGTACAGGACTTTACAATCATCACTATAACCTACGGCACGCTTCACTACACGGAAACATAAGCGGCGCTCGATACGCACTTGCACTAAATAACTTAACGTTTAACTTACATAAAAATATACAAAAATATCATTTTCACAAATCATAATCGACAAATTATACACACCGGCGCTAAAATATTCGATAAGCTATGTACGATTGTAGCCGGTTTAACTAACGTAAACGAGAGCTCGACTCGAACATTAACAAACGATAAAAATAAATCACGACTATAGTGCCGATTGTCCAGAACTGCCTGCGGCATCCGTTCATCGTTTCAAGATTCAAGGTCCCCTAGCCCAGCTAACAGTAAATCTACGACGAGCTAAAATAACGGAAACGCACGGGTGCATCGGACCGCTGCTTTCCTTCGATTCATAAATTACACGAGAATGAGAGACGTTCAAATATTTATACATAGATTCATACGAACAAGGAATAATACTAGAACACTTAAGAGTCTACGAGAACGCGGCGCGGAGACGCGACGCGGGGCCGCTATGGTACACAGTAATCGTATCTGTATTCTGTACATCAGTCTGCCGCAGTATGTACAGCGCCGGGGCCGCGGCCCTAATTACTTACAAATGTACAATCGCAATATTCACAAATTTATAAAGGCGGAGAGCCGCGCCTCGCCCGACCGACGTCGCATCGCTCCCAATGTACAAGTCGTGTTTATTCGGACGACTACAAGCCGGGGTTGGGCTGCGGCGGGCCGATGGGCCCCAGCTCGGGCGCCTTCAGGAAGAACTTCTCGAGTTTGGCGATGATGTGCTTGCCGTACGTGTACTTGCGCAGCGAGCCGATGTGCGGCCGGATCTTGTGCATGAGCACTTTGCGCTGCGTGGGCTCAGCCACGTCGATCATCTTCTGCACGACGTAGTTGGCGTACTGGTCCTTCATCATCATGTGCAGTGCGTTGTCGTTGAAGCCGCACAACTCGTCGATGAGCAGCGCGCGCTCGTTGCGAGTGGCGTGCGAGACGCACTTTTCGACCACATTGGAAGCGAACTTGTGCTGCGATAGCTGCAAGACCTTGCCCCTGACGGCAGCCACGAGGCGCGCGCGATCGTCGGGCGCGCCGTGCTCGAGCACGTGTTGCACGACATAGTTGCCGTACTGGTCCTGGATGAGCTGGTCCGTGTGCGCGTGTAGCTCGGCCAGCACTGGCGCCGTCTGTTCGGCCGTGCAGTGCTCGAGGATGCGCTGAATTACTCGGCAGCCGTAGGGGTGCGTCGACAGAGCGTACACCTGACCCGCGAATGCGTTTATTATGAACTGCAGCGCGCCGGGTTCTACGCACTCTATACACTTTTGCACCTGGAAAGAAAATTTTACACGTTAAACAGCAACATTCTCTCAGTGAACTTATCAATCCTGGTAACATCATTTAATAAGCTAACAAGCAATAAATAATATACAATCCAACTCACCACATGATTTCCATTCTGATCCTTGACACACTTGAGTACGTGTCCGTCTAATTCGCGTACGACCTCTTGCTGCTGTTCGGGCGGAATGGACTCAAGCGCCTTTTGGATGACGCGGCACCCGTACATCTGCAGTGCAAGTGCCAACACGTGACCGCGCACCTGAAAAGCCCACGTTGTTTAATAAATTGTAGTTCTACAATTGCTAACAAAGGCTCGCAGGTGTTAAGAAGCACCTCATATTATAATCTCGAAATCAATGTTCTATTAAAATCACCACCAAATATTGTACAGCTTAGTATTTAATAGATAAACTAAAATCTAATAAACGGTTTCTAACAAAATTCGCTAAGAATATCTTACTTTTTGCGCTAGTGTCGTTTTCTGCTCAGGCGTTCCAAACTCAAAGAACTTCTGTATCACATAGTTTCCAAAAACATCGGTCATTAAACTGTATGCTGCTCCAATGATTTCATTGAATACCATTTGTTTCTCTTGTACAGTGGCCCTTTCTAATTTTTGCTGGATAAATCTGCAATAGATTAGTGAAATTATTTTTTTTATTGTCCTATATTAGGGTTGCTTGGAAGAAATCGCTTGTTAGCGAAAAGGCCGCCGGTTGCCTAATAACTTATGTAATCTACTTAATTCAATTTCTTTACCAGGTTATGTTGCACGTATTCACTGTTGCAGCGCATTAACGGAATTTTATACAAAATAAAAGATAGTTATTATGACTATTCGTCATAATATAAATGTACTTATTAGCACATTTATATTCAATTTCAATTTATTTTCATGTAAATATTATCTTTGGGGAACAATCACAGTTCCTAGTTAATATCGTGAATTATATCATGAAAAGGGATATAAAAAATATATCAGAATAAAGTTACATGAGTTTGGTGCATCGCTTTAGTTATTTTTTGAAGTGAAACTTCTTTTCTTTAGGCGCATGATGGTAATTTTTTTACGGCTGAAACGCAATAATAATAATATTAGCGTCACGAAGATTTGCAGCGTATTTGTCGAAGAAAAGGCAGAGATCGAGAAAAAATATATGCTATTTGATGATGTATTTCGTTTATTAGTTACGTTTAATATCGTTAGATAACAATTACGGCGCATAAGGTCTTTTGCAGTAAACGCGGATTTTTTATTTATTTATATTATCATTATCACGTATACAGTGTGTGAACAGTGTGAATATAGATATACAAATACATGGAGTGATCATATATTGGTCATCACATACACATGATCATCTATTGGGGCTTTTACCTTAGTAATAATTAATTTACAAAATAGTCTCACTTCTGACATGTGTGCTTTGTACGCACGCACTTTTTGTATAATATTATGAATTTGCAATTGTCTTACGCAGTTTTTAATTTTGATTACCTATAATACAATGAAAATTATTCGTCACTTTTTTAATCCATTGCACCACGCTGCGCATGATTGTTGAGTTGTTTATTATAAAAAAATGCTAGATAAATGACATACCTGGATCCGTGCTGATCCTGTGAGAACTCCACGATGTGGTTGGCCAACTCCCGCAGCTGTAAGTTGGGAATGCGGTTGTTGCGGAAGTCTTCAAGCAGACGAGACCTTCCGGCTGCCGGCTTCTCGCCCACCAGTGCCCCCACTGATCCTACACCGACTCCTACCCCCACGCCTACTCCTCCGCCCACTAGCTCTGCCATTAAATAACAAAAATTTTAAAATCCAATTCACGGCTAAACGATAATGCGCTTAAATATATTCTTACAAACTTCGGCTAAAAGTAGAATTAGGGGAATACTTTTCTTTTTTTATTAATCATTTTGAACGCTGATTTTAATTTAAACCAGAGGCGACGACATCATGTTTGTATATTTTAATTTTAATGTCTATAAATGCATGTGTTTTTATTGTAAAATCTGTTGGTTTTGGAACTCAATGTGACAAAAATTTATTAGTTTAAGCAAAAAAAATCTGGCTAATCTAATAAGCATTTTACCTGGCACAGACCATACGACCGAAGACTTTAGAATAAGAATCATACATCTATTACATAACTAACTATTACATAACATAAAAAAATTAACCGTTCGGACTTGGGCTAAATTGTTATCAAATCCTCCCTAATTACTCGGAAACGTTATTTAGCAATTTGAAGCGCATATAATACGAACAATCATATACATAAATAAGACGAACAAAATTTACAAAAGAAAAGTTTGTTTTTTGGAGATATAAGATACCTTTTAAATTAAAGACAAAAAAATCATTTAATGTAATACTTACTGTACCAACAAATAAAATAAAGCGAAAACGCTATCGTTGAATAAAATTTGTTTCCAACTTTGTATTAAATTACCTTAATATTTGCAAGGATTTTATAAAAAGGCTGAAACTGGTTCATATAACGCTAAATACTGAGACCTTTGTTCCTAGAATAGTTGTAAAGCTACAGTATTAATATCTAATCAATATAATAACAATTGCGTTATTATCAAACGGTTACGCATAGTGATGCACCAATTGCTACGTGGCGCATTAAAAAAATTGATTAATTGGAATATCGTTTACGTAAGTCTCAAATGTGATGCAAGAATACCGCAATAAGATCGATTAGAACAGCACTGGTTTAGTGGAAAAAGTATGGTTCACACGAGAAATTGTGATATTATCATGTAACGGCGCGAACTGTCGATATAATGTTTGAAATGGTGTTGGTATATCAATATGGTACCAACCTGAGATAGTTCCGACGCCACTCAGTTTACTCAATAGCGAAGATGATGAGCCAAACATGCCACCATTTGACGTCAAACCTTGTGCTAAACTGCTGACGGCTCTGAAATCAAAATAAAGAATTTAAGCACACAATAAGCACGTGACAAAAAAGAAGCACGTACGTATTAATTGCAATGGTCAATGTGGACATGCAATGATGAATATTGTACACGGCTACAAAACAGCGACAAAATATACAAAACTATGTACAGTGTTTTATGTTTTTTTTATAATTGTGTGTATCTGTACATGGTAGAGGGAACTAGGAACAAATATTCCATTTATATATTATTCTTATTTAAGTGATAAAATAATGTTTTATACAGCTACTTGAGTTTAGTGACTTTACTATTTTTTCTTTTAAGTTTCACCTACATCGCACAATATCATAAATAGAAACGCGAATCAAATTTTTAATTACTTGTTAAAATTTCTCTTTTATTTCCTCAACTTGGAATCACTTTCCGTCACGCAATGTTCTTTTGAAGCATATTTCCTTACTTTCCAAAATTTACCATTAATTATCATTGTGTAAGTGGAGTATGGTGCTAGTACATAACCTCATATACACAATAGAATTAATTTTCGTTAATTTTTACACATATTAAGAGAGTCGTGCATATGAAAAAAAGCACCATAATGCATTTTATCTATCTGTGCCGTGTTTAGTGCATGTGTGTCGGCACCTGTATTTGGCGTTTTCAGCGCCGGGCGCAGCTGACACGGTCCTAAGGCCTACCGGACCTAAGGCGGCCCCGAGCGGCGGCGACAGTGGAGAGGGTCCCCACTTTCGGGCGTACTCCTGGAGCGCACCAGCCGGGCCACCGCCAAATTCCAGCGAGTCCCGCCGCGCACCCACCGCGCCGCCTGCAACACCATACCGCCACGCTCCACTAACGTCGCCAGGCCCTTACCGAGCCTACCTCACTCACTATCACTAGCTAGCGATGTAGGTTCTTATCTACGACTAACTAATTGAACGATGCAGAGGAATATGGAATACTACAAATCAGTCATTATACTGATTTGTAGATGAAAATGAAGATGGACATATGTTACATCGACTTCACGTACAAAGGACAAAAAAAGGGGTTAAAAATTAACGGAGGGTTGTAAGTAGTACGTACTAATAGTGCCTCAAATGCTTGAGGCAAGTACTAAAAAGAATAATATTATTATGAGATGAAAACATTAATATGGCAGAATAGTAAACATACATCGCTCGCATAATGATTACGATAGTTTTATTTACAATCTATTTGTATGTACATTATGACAATAATAATAACTATGTATCAAATGTTATATTACACAACATAGAACTTAAAACAATGTATGTGGTATAAATAAGGCAGGAATTCCTTATTTAAAACAACTCATTGCTTAAATTTCTCCGGTTTTAGAAATCATCTAGAATCTAAAAAGACTACTTTTTTTCAACAATACAGGCAATGGTTATAATATATACAGAAAAATATTTCTTAATCTCATGTACAAAACATGTCGTCAATTAGTGATTATAATCAAATGCATGAGTAGTGTGATTATATATACAACAAAGATATAGTAAGTTCGTTAAAGTTTTAAAAAAAAGCTACTACTTTAAGCTAATAATCAATACCTAAATTAAGGTAATTGTTATGGTCTATTCACTTCGTAATGTATTTGAATATGTATATACAACCTTGTCAAGTATCTAAGGAGAAATACAGTATTTCAAGCGGACGACATTACTATGTCTGCTTTGAGTAAGATGTAATTTAAAAGGTGAAATATATAATTTAAATAGTTGTCTTGTCTTATTGTTTCTGTAAAACTCATAATATAGACTTACCGGGTTGGGGCTGCTGCTGCGGCTGTTGTGGCTGCGGCGGTGCCGGAGTGGCGGGCGCGTGTGCCGGGGCCGGCGGGTACTGGCGCGGCGCGAGCACTCCACCAGGCGATACCAGTCTAAGCGGCGTGCCGTTACGGCCGCCCATGACCAAGGAACTCGGGTCATAGTAGGGAATCACGTACTGGCCCTGCCCGTTCACCTGTTGTTCACCCGCCTGCGGTGTTAGCGGCCGTCGGGGCTGCTGCGCTTGCTGTTGTGCTACCAGCCCGGGGTATACGCCCCACGGCGCCGCTACCCCGTAGTACGGCGGCACGCCTGCGATTAACGCGCTCACGTACGGCGCGCCCTCTTGGCCCGCGTTTATAACATACGGCGCTTGTGTGAACGCTTGCTGCGCAGCCAGTTGTTGTTGTAGTTGGAACTGTTGTTGTTGCTGTTGCTGCAGGAGCTGAAGTTGAGCCGCTGCCGCCTGTCCACCCGCAGCCGCCGCCTGTTGTGTCCGGAACAATTGCTGTAACAATACATACATTTTTAAACTTTCTTTTTACTAGCCGACAACTACTGTTACGTGAATATGCAGCCTAGATTTAACGATCTAGCTTGAATAATATTTTAATACAAACATTAAGCTACGTTGCAAACTTAATTAATTCCATAAAGAAACGTATAATTTTTTTATTGAATAGTGCCCCGCTCGAGGGCTAACCGCCGTGAAGCGCGCTAATTAACACAATCGTTTAAAAACTTAATAACAAGGCACGTTGCTGTCCGACGCATGTGCCTCGACCAGCTTACGGCATTATCTTCTCTGGAGCTTTCGCAAATAAAAACCAGTGAAAAAGAATATTATGTTGTATTAGAAAACCGTGTTAACGTTAACGGTACAACACTAGCGGCGCGGTAAAATTAAACAATTCTGTTACATTAATTTATTTTGATATGATACGGAATATGTTACAATTACATCTTGGTAATATTTCGTGTATCAAATCTGTCGCGATGATATATTAAGTAAATATATATTATAGTGTATGCATCTTCTGATCCAATATATGAAGTCATAATGCAACAATAAAAATAACATGAGTTAATGGGATATTTTCAATCAGATGAATCAGAACGTGTTGAGGTGTTAATAGCGAGTGTGATGTCATCTAAAAGGGGCCGTTCGGTTTACCTGTTGGGAAGAGGTTATTTGGCTTCCTTCCAGAAGCATGTGCGGTCTAGTAAACGCGATGATACATTGGTCGTACATACATCGTTCGTGCCACTGTTTCTGTGGCCATCAGGTGCAGTAGTGAACGCCCCCCGCACACATTATTTATTTAAATATATACTAAGTTCTAGTCGATCCGTTTGTGTATTTATTATTGTTAAAAGAGTGATCTGCGAAGTATCACGTGTTTTAATACTTTCCAAAAATAAAATTTGACCTACTAATTCCAAACTCTACTATTTATACAAAAAACCCATGGTGAATAGTCAGTATCTTTAAAAAAACATCTACTACTTATTCTTAACGGAATCGCCTACATCGCCCAAACCAAACCTTAATTGTTCAAGAGAAGGAATTATTATTGCGGCGGACATCTCAAGAGTGCGACGAAACGAATTATGTTCTTAAAAATCAATCATCAAAATAAAGCTATCTCTATAGCAATTTGTACTTGTCAGTAAGTTAGGAGTTGACAAAATTCCCTTACAGATGCCAGACACCACCGTCGTAATTTTAATTACAGAGCTTCTCCACATTCCGCCTGCCTATTTAATTTTTCATTAGCTAATTGACACGAAATGATTATCTAGCGTCGTAACTTTGCGGCGGGTAAATCCAAAGTCTCGTTCGGTCGGGGTGTCGCCTTTGATCTCTAGCTAAGGCCCGGGATTCCATGGCAATTTAATTCATCTGGTTGTTCTAATTGTGAGGCGTGCGGTGCTTCTGCACGTACACGGCGCAACTTGACCGCAACAAAATTAAGTCGTCGCCGTCGTAGTAAGGTAGGTGGAAGCAAGGAAACGTCTCGCATTCAATTAGACGTTCACTAATCCGGCTACGGCGAGCTTCGATACCAATTACATGGTTATTAGTGAGACACGTGCGCGGCTCTACATTGCTTGCTGCTACAAAGCTACAAATATCCACGCTACGCCGTCTGTCTACATTCATAGGTTAAAAGTCAGAGCTTAAACTTAGAGTAATTATTGTAGCTATAGATATAGAAATAATAGGTAAAACACCTAAATAAGAAATACATTGCGGCATCGTAACAGCAATTAATTTTATATTAGTTTATTATTATTATGTCGAGTCACGTTGGGTAGGTAAGAACTACTAAGGAGCGTGGCGCTTTGACGTCGGATAGCATTTATTATTTACAAACCTGATGACGAGAGGAGGTACAACTCGGCGTTCCCGCGAGAATAGCACTTTCCAGGCGTCGGCAAACAAATTACGCGACAAAGCAATCAATTATAAGAACGTGAATGTAGCCATGCCTCTTAAATCGAACGCTACGTCAACAAGAACCTTTTAGCGCTAGAAAAGAGATGGTCCCCGCTACGTGAGACCTGAACAATAATAATGAACTATTATATATAATAGTTATGAAGTATTTAGTAAAATTTAAGCGCATTTTTTAACTGTTTACCAATTAGAATCTTTGCACAACATGTACAGCCTGCAAATGATATTTATTTTAAGTGTTCTAGTTCTACGACACTACGTTACGTTACGTTCTACACATATTCACGTAACTAATCTATTTGCAAACACAACAATGAAATAAATGATACTCTAGAACTCATAAATTCATGATATTGTTATTAAATATAAATGTTGTAACAAATGTTCCCGGGGATCGGAAGGCCAAACAAGATTAGATATTTCCCGTTTGTCGTTTTCCAGTGTCTTCGGTCGTGGTTAGCGTGTATCTTGCTGTAACAAGTTTATCTGCCCCGCAGGCTGCCGCTGAGTTAATACTCATCTCTTTTGTCATCTCGAGCTAAATGTAATCAATTTCCACGAAATCATTTTTACGTCAGGTAATATACCCCTCATTTTCTTTCATATTAAACTTTTCCCATTAAAATGTTGTGTATACAACTATTGCTCCGCTTAAAAAAGTTATTTTTCCGTTTAATTAGGCTGTTTGATTGGAAAGCTCTAGCTAACCTTTGGAGTAGAAAGCCTGTAGATTTAACCGAAAAGGTGGCAAAGGGCGAAGGCGGGTATACGTTGGGCGGGGCGAGACCACGCCTACTCCGCCCACGCCCTGTCGGTACTTACTACAACTTTATATTGATGAATACTTAACATATCAAAACATAATATGTATGGAATTTCCAAGTTTGTGTCTCAGACTCTAAAACTTTATAGAAATATAACAAGTGAATTATTTTTAATTCCAGCTGTTTAATGTTCATCGTTTACTAAAAGCTTGCCTATCTTCTTCATTCTATAACAAAGTATATTTTGAAGTCAAATGTTAGTTTTGTTTTAGTTCAAATACGGTTGGTCATGGCTTCAGATGTCTGCATCAAACATACACAGAAATAGTGATATGTTTTTTCCTTATAGACCCGAAGGACCAACTTGCCACGTTATACACCCAATATAAATAAAAACAATATATATATATATATATATATATATATATATATATATAACTGACGTTTTGTATGGGAGGAACAAAAAGTAGATTTTTTTTCAAATATAAAATATTTAATTAATCTATGTATGTTCCATTACTTTCTATGTACTTTTGCAATCTTATAGGTAGTTCATTGATAACTTTACTAAAAAAAAAAACAATCGGACGAAGTCAATCAAATCTTTGAAGGCGTTTTCGACTGCCCCATCAGAGTTGAATTTTAAGTAATCCAAATTTCGAAAAAAAAAAAAAAAGGTTATCTGTTACAGCAAGATCCGATGCGATGAGCGCTTCAGATTATCGTACAGGATCCACTTAAAGTGTCTTCATTATTGTGCCGGTTGAGTAATGTAACGCAGCATTCGATGCGCGTTTGCCGATTTGCTTCAACTCAATTAGTAAGGTACCGTATCCACCTTTCAAGTTTTTTCACCTTCCCAATTTGCTTCTTGGTGGAACTCTTACTCATAAATAACGCGTTATTTCATGTTTTCCATATAATAATTAGAGTGACGCAAAGAAAAAAAATTAAAACAGGAAAATTAAATTAATCATGGTTTTCGAAAACAATTGCACAAGTATAACACAATGGCCTAACTCGGTTATGAATATACCATAGAATCCATCCATCGAAATCAGATATCATCCTCGTCTAATAACACAATATTGTATATAATATGACGGACCAGTAGAACATAGTTTTCCCGATATTTTGATTAAACATGATAGATATGCTCTATACTACAGGAATATTTTATAGAATTAATCGCGCCACGGTGGAACTCATACTCGTAATTAACGCGTTATTTCATGTTTTCCATTTAATAAATAGTGACGCAAAGAAAAAAATTTAAAACGAGAAAATGAAATGAATCATGGTTATCGAAAAACAAATGCACAAGTAAATAACTGTGAAAAAATGAATTTGGTATTCCTTACCAAAGAGATATTTGAGGTTAAAGTGGTCAGTACGACAAAACGTCAATTTCATAAACTTAATAAGTCACAACTTATAAACTATTATTATTAACAAACAATATTTACATCAAGGGTTGTGCATATATACTTCCTACATATTTCGAGCATTCCCAATCAACTATCAAGTCTGAACAACAACAGGTTCTACACGTATAAGAAGCTACTATGTTGCAAACAAAAAGCACAAGATAATGAAGAATATATACATATGACAACTAAACGAGTTTTTTTATTTACATATGATTTTTAACAAACGACATCAAATATTTCTCAACTGGGAAAAGTTTTATTGGAAAATTAAATCTTTACTTCTTAATAATGTTTACCCATCACACATTCCCAGAACTTCTACAAATATTTCAAAATCATAATTAGCCAAATCGGTCCAGCCATTCTCGAGTTTTAGCGGGACAAAAACGTACAGCAATACATTTATTTATAAAACTTAATAAATATCTTTATTATATATACCAATTTATTTATTAAGAATTTATTCGACTTCGTCGAGTTTGAAGGTGTCACGGGTGCGGGCGAACGAGGCTTTTATCAAAATTAGTGGCGCGCCCGCGTCCCGGCGCACCCCCGTCATAAAACAGCACGGACATCGCCGCATCAACGTCTGCTGTGCCACACCTAGCTGTCACACCCATCACCCTAATTTCACCCTTCAAAACCAACGAATCCAATGCCAAACTTATGTAAATTGAGAAGAGGGTTTCACAACAAAATATTTCACAAAATAATCCAAAATGGCCATCATAAGGATAAGCGTAGTCCGATAAGATTTGCAAGTGCCATTTGAAGAGACAACACAGAATAGTAAACATTTGGATGCTGGAAGTCGGTAGCGTGTATTTGTGGATCAAGCATATTAAGAGATGTCGTTGTTTCTGTTTTAAATTTCATTTGCCTATGAAAATATTTTAAGTTCTCGGCGTTTGATTAGCGAAAGTGAAATAGGTTATAGTTCCACTATGAATTTCGTAACATCTAGCACTTGCTTTAGTGAACGAATGGAATGGTAATGGATTTAAATCAGTTTGCAACACATCAATTCGGTCAGGCGGTTGAAGTAAGGACACTGGCACAACAGAAGGAACACGATTAGATTTTTAATTGTTATCGGAAATATCAAGCTTTAGTTTGGTACTAGGAATATTTATATATCTCTTGATTGTTGGTCTGTTGAAGATAGACAATTTTAAATAATGAACAGTTTTATGGTAACACATTAATAATTTAATGTGTTATTCACAAAAACGTGATGGCCCTTTTGTTTTATTGGATTTATTCAGTGGAAATTTCCAAAACCAAACTGCGTCATAATTACTAATGTTGCTACTTATACGTTTTTTCCTTTGATATTTTCATCTTCAAGTAGTCATTAACTAAGATTATATATTTTTGGGTCGAGGAAGTTATGCTAATCAAGAACTTAATTATTTCATAAGTGAGGTACAAAGTTGACTAAACATCCTAAGACTGAAGGTATGCTTTAGATGTCACAAATATAATTCATTATCATCATGAGTGACTATCAGATAGAAATAAATTTCTATAAATGAATACGTTTGCAATAATTATTGAAATAAATAAAATAGCGTTATAGCCGACAATAGGATTTACGGTGCAAAGAGAAGGAAATGGAATATTAAGGATGCCAAGGTGGTGAAAATATGAATATATTACTGAATAAAACGGGCCAAGTAATAACACGCACGCAAGAAACCGGGATCTACGCCTTGTGCACGTACAAAAATGTTATTTGTAAAGCCAATAATTCATCTACGTACACTTTAATTTCAGGCTATTCAGGTAAGAATATGGGTAAAATATAGAATTACATGTTAATGATGAGATATTAAAGTTTATTACAGTAGCACGGCACAGAACCTTTGGTTTACAGTTGTATGCATAAGATACGACGCATAGTATAATAAGTTTTCGGTAACGAGAGGGTATAATGAAGTGGCGCGTTAGGCCCTGGGCCACTCTCCTTCCAATTTCTCGCTAACTGCCCACATAACCCTACGACCCCTCAGGTACCAACTACGCTAACAGAAAACTAACCACGCTATATAGGTATAATAGATATACGTTTCGAACCCCGAATTACTAAACAAAAGATACCGTTTTATATTAAAATCTAAAATTAATTTTCACAGAATGAGCGAAAGGAAAATAAGCAACGCGATGTAATTATACCGCTCGAAGTGGTAGAAGGATAGCGAAATAGCTTCTTTAAAACCTGTTTGTTGAGGGGCTTTAAAAGTTTAAAATTTGTTTAGGTAGTCATTTTATGGATTTATTTAGCACCTTTATGTGAAACAAACAGAATTTAACCTGTTTTATTATTGGCAAAATATATTTACATAATCATTATACTACATTTTACAGAATATATTTATGATATTAAAAGTTTAATCTGTATTTATATTATCTACATAAGAAAATATTAATGTACAATGTAAATCATAAATCAACTTTTAAATTATATAAAATAAATTATTAAAAACGAATATATACATTCAGTAATGTGATCACATTATTTCTTATATGTAAAACAACCTTTCCTTTTTAATTCTTATCAAACTAAAATAAACCTTATCTAAACACTGAACACATAATTTACATCCAGTAAATATTTTATTTAATTGAACTATAGTAACAGTAATTTAGTTAAACTGTTAGCTTTTACTTAACGCGGACACGAGTGCGTCGAACTCTAACGGTTGATCTCATTTTTAATATAATTTCCGTATGCACTTTTTCGTTATTTAATAAAAAACACTAGTTTTATATACATACAATTTAACTGACGTGGATATGAGCATAAGAACGACAGCGCTGAGATGGCAGAGGTGAATGTACGCCCGAAGTGTGTCACGCGCCAGCGAAAACCTTCGAATGGATACCGTTACTGGAACGCGGTTATAGCAGAGGTGGTGTTCCGATCTTGTAAAGTCAATGTCAACTTAAGCTGAGGCTACGTCACCATACATTCTTGAATATCGTATATTGTTTACTATTATAGAGTCTTAAAAGAAAAATGTTTTAACAGACCTACGTTTGTATTTCCATGAGTCTTTATTCATTTTCAATGTATATTATATAGCTATATTAAACTAAATCTTTTTTTTTTAAAACAACGTGACTTATTAAGATAACGTTATTTTCTTAAACAAATGTAGGTCAAGTCAGACTGGTCTTGGCTTGCCATTCATGACTATATAACTATGACTTAGCTATTACACAGATTGTAACATTGAACTTAGTTGAGTTAATGCAATTTGCACGCAATAAGTTCAACAATGTCCTTACTCATTATATTTTTCACTATTTCAGGTCGAATGAGAAAAGTCCACCAGTAGAATCCGTTCTCGTGTATGTTACCTAACAAAACATTGAGTATTATGTACAAAAAAAATAGATTTAAGTTTAGTTTAATATCTTGTGTAAGAAAAAAAAACAGTAATAACATAGGTACCTATATACTCAAACTAAATTAAAACTACAATAGATGCAGATGATAAAAATGCTTTCTTTATTTTGCAATATGAGATATTTTAGCAGCATTATAAAAGACAAAACAGAAGTACTTATAGATAGGTAGCGTGGTAATCGGAGCGTTTCTAATACCCACGCTTAGAGTTGGTTTCACCGCACGCTTCTTGCCTTCGTTCTTATTCGTTTTGCGAAATCGTTTGAAATATGATAACGTTCAATCGAGCACCGAGAGTCGTAAGTTCTCACGAAACTTCACACGGACTTCTTGCAGTCAGTTAGCTATTGAATTCCCTTATTACAATTGAAGTATCAACAAAGGTGTCGATTTACTCGCGCAAAAATCTAGTTAACTTAGTATACGAAAGCAAGCTACGAACACAAAGGTTGGTTTTGTGAAGTTTACCGCAAAGTTTCATAATGTCTTTGATGCAGAGTGAAGGCGGTAAATGCGAACAAATGAATATTTTTCAAAAATAATTATGTCGGGCGAAGCAGGTAAGGCGTGAAGCGCATCGGCGCTCTGCGTCGCGGACGCCGCGGCGCAACAATTTGCATCACAAATGCGGGTGGCAGCGTGTTGCGCCCCGCTCGCCCTTCGCCCGACCACGAAATACGAGCTTTGCTTTTATCACACAATGTCACAATCAACATCGCGTGGACGCTTTTTGGCCATCATATTGTGATTGCCGATTGTGACTCGCCGTAATTGTGGCAAAGATTTCATTTCTATTTTCAATCTACGGACATCCAGATAATAAATATAAGATTTGTGTTTCGCATTATTTTAATATATGCATATTTTTTGTTTTGACAATACTATTCGCCATTTAAATATAATAAGATGATTTAACCAATGGGTTCTTGGTACATTGTGACATTTTTACTTAGATTATTGTTCATGTCACTTAATACCACGCGTCGAACCGTAGAAGACTCTACCTCGAAACTTCAATACTAATCAAATTTACAAATTTATTTATAGAGTTTTAGTTATATTATCAAATGTCATTCTAAATTTAACGTAAATTTTGTACTTGTAGAATACAGAGGAAAAGCGAGTTGAGAAACGATGAATTAATAACAAACTTCTCCCGCGACGCGTGATGACGGCCGACAAGAGTAGCCCATTACGCCGACACTGAAAATTCGTAAAATCTCTTTCTAATTATCCAATGTTATCCTTTCTTTGGAAAATTATATTTAAATGTCGTAAAAATAGATAACCTGTACTGAAAATGTTTGAATTACAAATGTTTCAGTATTTTACTCTTTCTTTGCCACGCATAGAGCAATTTTGAAAGGTGAAAATGATAGAAGCCGAAACATACGTTGAACTTGACAGGAGCTAACAATGAGAGATGAGAGCAATTTATTTCAAATGAGGCAATCACTAACGGATTTGGAAGATCTCACCTCGTTTAACGCTTTTTTACCAATGCGTTTGTACTTATTATTAATGTTACTGTTAAAAACGATTTCGAACTGAGGAATATTAATTGCACGCTCTATATGCCAAGCTTTAGTAAAATTCGGCGCATGTTAACGTGTCGTCAGGAAGGTTTAATATGGAAATAAATCTCGTGCAGAATGACTCGGTTGGAAATTAACCCAAAGGTACTATAAGGTGGTGTTAGGTGGTGGAGCGACGATACGGAGGTAGGTATAGCGACTCTTAATTAAATCAAGTGACATGTCTCGTTCGTAGCTTCAATCACACGACCCCTATAACTCCTGTAAGACCCGTACGCTAAACTGAACTTGCTCTTTCTCGTAACTTTATAAAACATAAAAAATAAAACTAATGGCAATGTAAAAAAAGACCATAATCAATTATGTTATTGTATAAGTCAATAAGAAAACGTATTGATGTAGAAATAATATACAACTTAATAAACTACGCACAATCAATAAAAAAAGGACCAACAATGTTGCTAACAATAAAATCGAAATGGGCGCTACCGATTAGAGGTCCCAACAACTAATAACTTGTGCATCGGTTGTTCGTTATGCTCGGATCGTATTCATTATTTCCATAACGAGCCCGCGACGACCGACGCTACGCTAGCTCCTGGCTCCCAGTCACAGCAATTAATTAACTGGCTAAACGGTATCGTGTTTTACATTGTGATGTTTACGCAACTCTCCAGCGATAATGTCCCCGGCTATCGGACGTTGCAAACCCAGGCTCCACATTAATTAATAAAGTATTTATTAACGCAGACGACCTCACTAAAAAATTAAAATTCTCATTATTACGTCAACCGTTCTTGATACAATGAATAAGTGCATATAAATTGCTAATTAAAAGGCATCAGGATTGTAAAATGAGCATTTTAATAATTATAAATTGGGTAGGGCAATTTCCTTTTTTTTTCTAAAAAAGGTACGTTTACTACCTACCTACAAAACCTATAAGATGTAAGAGCAATAAAATGTATGTGACACCGCAAGTTACTGCTTTAAGTCAGGACATAAATCAATAGAATCGTAATATTCTCTGAGGAATTATTACGTATAAATTCAATGATAATTAGAAATAAGAATTCATTGAGAGGTAACCGTATCATAAAAATAAATATTGACATGTTAGAGTTCCCTTCTTAAGTGATATCATAGGTTGCAATGTCGTAACAGCTGGCAGAAGATGTAACTTAAATTAGTTAACAATGACACATATCGCTGGCAAACAAACAGAGAAGATTCCTAAATAGACCGCATGCTATTCTTGAACTACCCCGTTAGATCGTACCGGTGAGCGCGCCGCAAGCCGTCTGCTGATTCACACCTCAAGGTGATGCCGAATGGGATTGAGCGCACGTCGTGTTCGCCATTCCCCCACTCCCAACTATCAACTCGAATTTTTAGACACATTATGTTATGTCAAAGCACGTGAAGGCATACTAGAATAAAACGCCTACATTAGCTGTTGACTAAACTTGTTCAAAAAGGTCGTTGAACCGCGGTTATCATTGAGGCCTTATTCGGAAGCTTTCGATGCTAAATAACGTATAAAAAAACTTTACATATAATAAAAGTTGAATATGAATCTTTGAATCCGGTGTGCAATCTGCGTGAAAATAATTTTCCAACACGTCAAGGGTACCAAACGCTGCCCGGAAATTGTAGGAAATTGCAACAGAAAATGAATCCGACGGCTTGTGAAGTCCGGCTGAAGCAAAGGCTTACCGAGGAGAGCCATTTAGGCTTTAACATGAGTAAAATAACATTGAAATATTGATATCTAATGTTTATCTAATATGTATGACATATTAAGTTATGTTCATGAAAGCATAGCGTTAAAGAGACGCAAAATGCCAAAGTAAAAAGAACAATAAATATAAAGAACTCTCCATCAATCACGGTAACAGAGGCAGCACTTCCGGGACGCGGCATGGAAGAGCGAAACATTTCTTTGAATAATGAATAAACAGGTGGGTGGGTATCGTGCCCCGTAACTGGACGTGATATACGCCGTCGTCGACCGTATGCATAATTTCACTTATTTTATGTGGTTAATTGTCGAAAATGACCGCTAGTGAAATATATTACTGCGCTCCACTAACCGCCCCGTTGGAGGCGGCTAATGTATTCCACGGCTCGTATGTTCCACCTTACCCTTCGTCTTTGTGTTGTTTTAGCGTGTAATAGTACTACATGCTACGGACGCCTATTATACACCACGCGTTACATGTAAATTAGCTACGGACAATGCGACAAAATCTATTAGCTAGATAAGGTCAAGTACTTTATAGTAACAAATATTCTGAATAAATATTGCATACATTGATTTGTAAAATTGATGTAAAAATTTCCCACAACAATACTTTTTCTCAATGGTTTTTCAAGTTTGCTATACATCTATACCTATAAAAAGTTGCTCAGCACAATAGCAACGTGTCGTTCCTACAATTCTAGCACATTACAATTTTTTACTGCCGTACTGGCAACAAAATATAACAAGAGGTGAAAAGACGCAAACAAACGAGTGCTGCAGTAAATCTACCCTTGTAGTCAAGTACAAGTCGAAGATAAATTTACTATGTTTATTGAATTGCAGTCAACTAATCTAATCAATTTAAGGTACTGGTTTGAAAGTTTGTTTTTTTAAATCTATTCGGACATGCCCCTGTCAACTTATTTTAACTGAGCACTTACATTGACTGTGTAATAATGATAAATTGATATCCATTACAGTATAAATTAATTTATTTTTAGTTTGAATAAGGATGATTAACTTTACTTTATTTCTTCACAGACACAAGGAATGATCTAATCCGGAGGCGTTATTGAAGATATCCCGTAAACATTTTAATTTAATTACATGAACATAATTTAGATAGGTTAATAAACAAAACGCCAGTTGTAGTAACTGCAGATTTTTAAAGGCACTGTGGAATCAATTTATTGGTCTTTTAGGTGTAAAAAAAGCCTATTAAGACGAGAGTAAAACACATTTTTTTTGTAATCTCTAGGTGAGAGAGCTCGTCAAAATTTTGTAAATTTTATGGAAATTTACCGTAAAATGCACTATAAAAGGCGAACTCAATCTCTATAATGAAACTTTTAGACCGTGCACGAACTTTCAAAGGCCGTAGGTGAGTTGGTTTGTAAAACCGAATCTTTTCATTTGGGTATTTCAGGAATACGGTATGAATGCGGGAAGATCGAGCGGCGAGATACTCGGACGCTCCGCGGCGGTCTCACCACGCGCAAAAGGCTACGCTTTCCAATCCGACTTTAGCGTCTATTAATGTCTGCAAAACTGAGATTATAAAGATATGTACACGAATACATTTACACATATATTGAAAACCGCCCAAGCTTTTGGTGGACCGTTTATCAAAATAAACACATCGAAATGTATCAATTAAATTAATATTACTTAATTAAATCGATCATCATATTAACCCTAAAAACTGTAAAAATCATTTTCAAACCATACAGCATAATTTTCTTGGCTTATTCATTTGTCGTATTATCATATTTTTCGAGATGACATGAAAACGAGTTGAGCATGACGAACAAACCCAAACTGTACATCGAGAGCAACGTCGAAAGCAGCGTCAACAACGTCTATGACAAGAGAACGCTAAGGTATTTCCTACGGCGGCTAAAGATGGACTACCCAGTTGGTTATTAGATAGCTTAACGTTAACACAGTACTAGCTAACACTTAAAAAAGGAAGTTGAAAACCTATTTGTATATATGCATTTGTGGTTTTCAAATGTAACTTATCATAATTTAGATCATATTATTCAGTTTTATTTTTTAAAATAAATGAATTTAAAAAATATCCTAACACTATATAGATATATATATATTGTAAGTTCTGAAAGTTTATTTTAATACAACTATGATGTGCAATATAAAAATGTATCACAGTGACACAACAAATTACAAATGCTTCATTATAATAAATAAAAGTATGTATGTACCTTAATTTTTTATATTTAATTTCTATTTAGTATGTAAATAATATACTATTTAATGTATTCATTAGTGATTTTCTTCACAGTGCGAGTGGTCAAACTTAGTAAAGAGTGTCTAATATCGCGGGAATGTCCCGAAGTTTCGCATTTTAGGGGTTTGCTTCTATTATTATAATTACGGATATTTATATACATGTTCCAATTAAATAATGACCTCAAGTAGTTAAAACAAGAATGGCAAAGTTAATCAACTATTTTTCCAAAACCTGATTCCATTAAAATATAGCGTCTGATGTAAAAAATATAATATATATATGCAAAGTATTGTTAAATTATTTAATTAATATCTTTACGGTTTTTTTAACATAGGAGATATTAAAGAGAAAATAACATGCTAGCGGTATCTTGCCTACCTTACTAAAAAACCAAGTTACATCACATCGTTAAATGTGATCGTTTTTAGGCTATGTATTTAATAAATAATTTGTATACATATCTCGTAAATACACTTACGATTTGCAATTTGAGATCTTTTCCAGCAGCGGAGGCCGCAGTGACGGAAGTTGTGACTGGAGACAACCATTGATGCAGGTTAATGTACCGTTTTGGTAATAGCTTAAGCGAAACGTCTGCTTGGGCATAAGCACGCTCGAGGCAGGCCGCAGTTGCGCCGTCGAGGGCTAGAGCCGGCTCAAGTAGAGCACCGCCACCCTCGAGCACCACCATATCGTCAAAATATTATCACCAGAATCACAATCAAAACACAAACACTAGAGATAACACTACACAGAGCGTGAAAACGCGAGTTGAAAGCTTCATGTCTATCGAGCCATACGTGAAACGCGATCGGCGATAGTCGCGGAACTGCCGCGGCGGTCGCAACTCGCAGGTGAGCGCGCTCTGTCCGCTCCCGCACCCCTCGTGCCGCCCACCATCTCCTCAACATACACCGTTGTTGCAGCGGTCGACCTGCATCTAGTAAACCCGCTACCACAGTCGTCCCACTTTCACGACCACGACTCATGATATCTCGTTTATTTATAATCAAGTTCAACTCCTTTCCCCAAATAGTACCTATTTCACAAAATCGATTTATAGCCTCAACGTAAACATTGTTCAGGGCCAGTACTCAGTTCCTTGCAGTCCCTACACATACAACATTGTCTGCGATGACTTGTTTTATTAAAGTTAATAATTGTATTAATGCAAAGATTGTGTATACTGTCGCTTACGACATTTATTACGTAATATAATGATTTTATAAATCCTGTTACCTCTCCATGTTGAATAAATCAAATGTTTCAACGCTAAACAACTTTTAAACAATTAGTGAACTTTGCCGAAGAACGCAAAAGTTCTAAGGAAGATTGTACGCTCAATATGTAATTGTAAGAGAGAATGATTGCAGACAACAATGAAAATAAAATAAATAAACACTGCAAAAACGTAAAGTCATATCCAATTTATAAGAATGGCCCCTGGAGATAAGTATAGAAACAATGAAAGTTGTGAAAAAAGCTATCAAAACTACAATGACAATTTCTGATATACTACATATTTTTGGAACACGTTATCTACAAAAATTAAGAAGAAAAAAAACATCGTTGCAGTAAAAAGCTTACTTTACGTATTAGCTGGAAGAAAATGTGAATTCAAAGGTTCTGGCTCAACTCTTCTAAAAAAAAATGTTAGCAAGACATAAAAGGGAAAATTAATTCCCTTAAGCAGCTATTGATAGCTACAAAGAGAGTCAAGACAATAAGGCGACCCCACAAGTCACCGGTAATGTTACCAAGCACGCGATGTAGTCGCAAAGTGCGAACGCCGTTTTCCACGCCCGGCTTAGCTTTTTTGGATTGTTTTGTTAAATGTCCCTCAGTTAATTAATTAGTATAATATTTACTATCGCCCAAGCTTTTGAGATTAACATTCTAATTACAACATTCTAATCTATAGGTTTTCCCTATTCATTAACGCTTTCTTCCATTACGATTCCTGCTATTAATCATCCTGGAAGGTGTAGGTATCAAAAATAATTATGGAAATATAAATATGACCCTCGACACCAGGCCTAATAAATAGTAAAGTATCGGCTCAATTATTCACACGGTACGTCCCTACAACGGCCACATCATCCGCTTGCTGCCAAATTAAAAGTAAATAACGAAATGAAAACAAGCGCATCCGCGCCGCGAGGGACTCACAAACCTTTTACCGCTGTCGAGTAAACAACTATAGCTAAACATACTACCATTTTATCGGCTATCTATTTGCCAATACAGATAATATTGCTAGTCTGACCGACCGCAAACGTAAAATAAAAAGTATTATAAGTAGTGGAGATTGATAAAAATTTAGCTATTTTCATACTGTACGAGAGTACATCTAAACCGCTATTGTTAAGTATCCGAATATTGAAAAATCCTTCTCGATTGGCAAGACCTGTTAGAAACAATAATAATAGACACAAAACACAGAGACCCGTAGTGTGCTACCCAGCGCCGAGCAATTTCGAAGAACAATGAATCTGGATGAATAGTAGCGCAAAATAAAAAGTCTATTTACTTCATATGCATATTCCATGGCAACAATAGCAAAATATGAATTACATGGCTGCTTTCACGTCAAGAAATTATTTCTTGTTGTTAAGGCTAAAACATATCCAATGTACGTAGTATAAATAAATAGCGCCATCATTAGTGACAAAAGTTGTGTGTTTTAGCGTCTGGTTAGACAGAAATAGTAACGAGGGACCGCAGTCATCATGGGGTTCCAAGAGTAGCCCCTTAGCGAAAATTGACATAAAGCAAAGTGTGTCAGAGGCAGTGTCATTATTTTGAAAGTGTGACGTATGTTTCTTTTAGATAAGACGCATTAGTAAAGTTTAAAAATATACGAAAGCATGTTACATTTAGTGATTCTTTTTGTTTATAGCAGGGACATTATGTACTCAGGAAATATTAAAAGCTTCATCTGACCTTCAATGACAACAAAATTCGTTTGAGAACCAGTTTATAGAAACCACTCAACGTCAGTATCAAATAAACCAACTAAAATTTGTATCTTATTTTATCTCACATAACAAGTTATTATTTATAATAACGTTTTTACCATAGCAGAGTAAAGAACAAGTCACGGAAGAAACAGTCACAATCAAAGATGAGTAAAATGATCTCGAGGTCAACGCCACTAAATGCAACAGAGCATGGCAAAGGCAACGCTGTGTATACGGCTCCCCAACGAATTTATTATAAACTATAATTTTGAACTACACATGCATATATAATTAGTATTAATTCACATAATTCACATTGGACACCATATTGTCATAAGTTAACATAAATCCCCGCACGAATCATCATTTACCTCATAATGAAGCTTGATTAAAGGAGAGCATCTTAACCGATTTAGGTGACAAAGCATTTATGCACAACAAAACAGTCGATTTGAAAGAACAATAAGGTTAGTCAAAGACGGTGTCTTGGTAAAGCGCGTCGAGATATAACAAATAGGAGTCGCAACAAAGGAGGCTTTTCGCGGCCATTAGGACGGGATGCATAGATCTAAGGCTGAGGCGGGTGTAAGGAAGTGAGCGGGCGGAACGATTAGTATATGCGGCACAAACTCAGAAGGTAGCCTTTCGGTTCACCCCAGGGACTTGCCCAATTTACGATTGCCGCAAAGAATATCTTTCACGTGGCGGTTTTGTGAGTCACTAGTGACCATCGACAGGATTCCTCTAAAATATTAAACCTGATAGTTGGCTTAATATTATAAAATAGGATTATTGTGGTATGGGTTCGGAGTGTAGTAATATAAGGGAATCTAAAGGAGAACCGTAATAAGGCCTACCATAAAACGTAGCATTAGGTAACGGCGTCTTCTGGGGCGGCTATAAATATCTTCATTCGAAAGTGCGGCTCGTGTCCCGCGGGAGGACGACACATCGTGGCAGTCGCCACTCGAGGACGTGTTGCTCGAATAAAAACATCTCACCTCGCGTGTCCTGACTCGTAGCGACACTCTAATCAATATTACTTAGCAATAACGGCGGCCTCATATATGTGAACGTTATGTCGATTTTATATGTCGTATTACTGAGAAATGACTACATACGCATAAAAAAATTATATAATAAAGCAATAAGAAATATCTTCTAATCTTATAAGCGACATGTTAATACTGAATATCACATAGGTTGTTCGTTAAAGTTCTATCTAGGAGAGTGGTTAAGTGGCTTTCTCTACAGTGTAGAGAAACCTTTTAGTTTCACCAACGTAGTCATTTTGCTATCATCAGAGAAAAACTAAGTTGTCAGATATACAAAAACGTTGGCATTATGTAAGAAAAAGAAACGTTTGCCTTTTAATTAGACGCTACGTTTCTCATTTCTGTACAACTTGTGTTTTAACAATTACAAATCAAAACGGCGACGTAGAAATATTATAGAAGGGTCTCGCAAACTCGAGAATTGAAAAGTCAAAATCATCAAATCACTTTAGTGAAACAAGAAAGCAAACAAAAGCCGACCCTCAAATTGCTTGCGTTATTAAGCAGACCTTAAAACTTTCAGCGCGGCGTTGGTTTGCAGAGGTTGCAAAGGTGAGTTTATTTAGTTAGTAATGTCCACAACGTATTGACTATAGTGCGGACTTCAACAATCGAGGCAGGTACATGTTAGGAATTAACATGTTTATCCTTTAAATGTTTAATTTTTACATGTAATTCTAGTAAAAATAAACGAAGCTTTATTATGACGTTGTCAAGTGTACATACAGTCCCCGGTGCGGTGCAACATACACTTGCTTCACGTCCATCAAATGTCACAATCAATTACTCGCGCGACCCCGAGTGCGTCCAACTCCGAGTCCAACCTTATTATAACCATCCATTCCTGATGTTATATGATATATCTCTATTCGTTCATTCAGTACATTAGAACTTTTGACGCGGTGTACTTTATTACCCATGTATTAAAAATATTTACAATTTTCTTATATGCTTCTTAAGTATAAGAAACGCCTTTATTCATGTCACAAAAGTTATAATCAGTCATTTAATAGGGACAAAATTAAGTTTACAATGTTTGCATAACGTCAGGCGTACTAATTCGGCTGAATTACAATCTGCGAGGCGAGTAAACGAATTTTAAATAAAAAGCGGAGGTTAAAGGCCGAGAACGACCGAGGCGGTTCCAAGTTTTGTCATTGTTTTCTATATTGCGCGGGGCAATTAGTGCAAGTCGGACGAGGCGCGATTCTTAGCGGCTCTCGGACCATCCCAATCAAATTACGGGGCTTCGCGTAGAAACACCCCCTCACCACCGAACCATTTAACAAACCTTTTCCAATTTCATGTCGCAACATCAACACTTCAACTAATGGACAAAAGAAACGAGTTCCTCGCCATATTTTTGATTTCCAGCTCGTTACGACATTTCATTATGCACATAAATTATTTTTTAACTGGTTAAATTATAGCAGAAAGTATTGTTGTGCCATTGCTATCAAACAAAGAACATACAAAATTACGCATTTTATAATGAAATCACAACGCAAAACATCGCTTATTATGTATACGTGTAAATACTTGCAGCATTTCTTTAAACCTGTATGTACAGTTAATAATGGAAATGTGCACAAAGAAAATATAGCTACGATAATTCAGTTCAGCTAGCATGACGGGAAATAAGTTAAATACACGTTTGAGAACAAACGAAGCGATATACATTAAGGTAGACAAACAGACAAGTATTAGGTGTGCTGGGTAATTGCGGGCCCGTGCTACGGAGTCGACGGCGGCGACGTCGCCGGAGCACACGGCCCTTCGTAATTACCACGCTCGATGGGGGCGCGGGCGATCTCCTGTCAAGGATCGCGTGCCTAGTCCGACGCCAGTATTAAACGCTAGCGAAGAACCCGTGCCCTATCTGATAACATGCAATCAATTTCGCGATCTACATGCTTCTACGTCGGCACCGCCTATGGTTACGTCATTGCCGATAAGGGAATAGTGCCAGCTATATTTCAGTATCATACTGCGTACTAATTTTTTAGTTTAATTCGATCCGATTATTTCAATTTACTTTGGTAATTTAAAGAAAATTTGTTAAGAAAATTATTCAGCTACGGCTACATAACACCCGCCTAATCAAGGCATTCACTGAAGATACATTTCTCCACAAAGTCACGCGATCGTTTTATCGCGCACCTTCTTTCTCTTTTATAGAGCAGATAAAACAAAGTTTGTTTAAAAAGTTCGCATGTCTTCACTAAATAGACGTCCTTGTCGTGACGAGTGGTGTAACACTCTACACAATATTTTATATTGGTACATTTACATATTATTAAACTCTTTGGAATGGGGCACGTTTGAGTCTTTAGTAAACGAGTCAGTTTATTCATTGCTTTAAAAGCGTACATAAAACTTATATTCACACTCATTTGTTGTGATGTGAATACAAACACGAAAAGAATAGTTTGGCAAAGCTAGAAAAGCCGTAGGGAGTCTGTAAAATCCTCGCGAGTCAATTTGGTATTATGAGGTAATGGAGAGTAATGGTCTTGATTTACTCGACTCAGCGGTCGGGAGCGCGGCCGCTGTTAGGTTCGCGGGCGTCGGGTAGGCTCAATTATCGCTCCGCTGGCGCTCTCAATTACAAAGAGGCAAGGCTCTCCCCTAGGATTGCACCTTCAACTACGTCAGACTGGACTCATTTGGTGGGGGGAAATGGGTTCTAACTATTTTGTTTGATGAAGGCTAAAAATACTTGTTTCTTTATACAGGAATTTGTTATAAGTTGTACAGTGTTAGGATCATTATCATAATATATTTATTATTATATTATATTAGTAGTATTGATTATAATAATAATCAACTCAATACTACGACTCAAGAAATAAAATAACTATCACCCATGATTTGAAACACCCACTACCCATTTAATAAATAACAGAAACAGAAAATATTTCCGAACCTTTGAAAAAAGTTTTTAAAATAATGCTTCCATTGCTATTTTATGTAAACAATAGTAGTTTTTTGCCGTTCACTCGCGCAGTTCCAACATTGCAGCAGCTTTTTATTTACAACTTATTACACCAAGTTAATTTATTAAATTGCATAATGTACATGTTGTTTGATAGGTGGAGAGAGACCTAGGCTTATATTTTTATAGCCGCCAGAGTTGTAAAACGATTCAGTCGATAGAACAAATCTGTTTGAGTGTGATCGGGTCGAGTGTCGCGTTTTAATTTGCGCGGCGACATGTGAGTGGAGTCCGTGCTTTGGTTTGCGGGCGGCGACGCGTCGAGTGCCCTGCTAATTGCGACGCCACGTTATCCCCAACATCTCTACTTACGCTACTATTTCCGATTATTAAATCATGTAGACACTCATACGAGTTGCAATACCTTTACATTTAAGCAAAAATAAATTATAAACGAAAAGTAAATGCGCGGCACGACAAATTTTACCCAAAGGACATCGCTGATAAGCTACGAGCATCGCGTAATGATATCGGTCGAAACATTAATTATTGGAAACGACACGACCGATGAACAACACAAAAGCCCACGCTAATTATATGATATTGTAATGCTTGCAAATAATTTATTTTACAATGCATAAGGAGAGCTGCGCGAAGGTCTAAGATTGTTTGAAGTAATTTGCGAAGAAACAAATGAAACGACTTCCCCTCGCCAAACGAAACTCTTTACAAACCGCGCGGCTCATGTAATCGGATAATAAAAAGGGCAAACGCGGTAAATATTAGATGAGGAAGACAGTTTTACGAGCAGTACCTAATTAAGTGGTTAACCAAAAAAAATACTAACCGTTTACGTAGTGATAAGTACGCACTTTACGATTTTAGAATTTCGGTTAATTATTTTATTTAGCAGTTGATTTAAGAAAAATATGATAAATCCGCCTTTATCGCATACGGCATCGATTTGGCAGAAACATTTCATATTGAAGGTGTAAATATAAAAATACTTTAAATGTGAGCAATTTAATTCAAGGAACTAGTAGTGTATAACGTAAGTACGACAAAAATAAACAGTCCACACGCCGACTAGCTCAGTGTGCGTCGATGAGCGCACGCGCGCAAAGAGATATTTTGAGCGTGCAGGTAGTGTTGTGAGCGTGCGGAATGCGCACTCACCTGAACGAGTCTGATTCACTCGTGCTAAATCAGTGCGCTCCAAATACTCTTCAGACATTCATTAATCCTCACAGCTCTATTTTACAAAGAGCTAGTATTTAATTTCAAGTACGTAAACGTATCATATAAATAGTGAATATTTTTTACGAGAACGTTAAGAAATATCGTATTCTTTAAATAAGGTCTAATTTTACCGACGATTTACGATTTATTTGTTCATTCGTAACGATTTAAGGGCGTAGCGTTTAATTCTGTCGGGTCGCGGACATGGGTCAGGCCCAAGGCAATTCATTAGTTGGCCACGTCAAAGCAAACAAATTAACACAAGCGCTGTTTTAGCTGGTGATAAAAGGGTGCGAGGACGATGGGCCGTGAGCCAGCTGCGTGTGGGCGCACGATAAATCTTGACGACTCACGATGGGAGTCGATAGAACTGCGGCAGAACTCGTGTCTTACCGCTATAGGCTTAGTTGGTAGTACAATTACATTCCAATGCGATTTATTCATGTCAATTCAATTAAGGAGTTATAAAAAGAGTATTACGAGCTAATCTACTTTATAATGTAATGTCGACCGTAGCCAGTGGTCACATATAGGGGTGCGACAGCGCATCAAGCACGACAGTGGGCCGCGCCCGTCCCCGTCGCCTATAAATGGCTTCAGTTAATTAACTTTAATCAGAGCCACGACCATCTGCCACGCGGGTAACGCCCTCATAATATTCTGTTACAAATTGTATGGACTGTTATCACCGAAACCTTACACCGAATTAGAAAAACATCACACGGTTAAGTGTTTTACAGTACAATGTACCGATGGAAGACAACCAAGTAATTGGCCAGTAAAGATGGAAATACGAAATCATTGAATAGGATAAAGACTATTAAGTGGAAATAAAAATGTAAACAAAACAATGGGCTATTTGAAAAGGGCATAATTATACGTTCGATACTTGTAGGTGGGAGTCGTAACTACAACGAAATAACATGTAAACGCACTAATAATTACAATAACTAGGTATTATGTAAGCGATAAGCAGTTACCTCGTAGCTATCATAGCAAATAGATAGTCAAGTGTAGCGTGCTTGGTGACTATTAACGCAGCGTGACGAATCATCCGGGGTTCATCGGTACGGGGCGGCGAAGCGTGCCCGGCCGCGAGCCCCGGCACGCCTCTCACGCGATCTTATCGTGCTTGCGAACATCGCGGCCGCTGCCCGCTCTTCTCTTTTTTTTGAATAACTTTAAACATAGCACACGATGCAACCATTCTTCCGCAATAACTTTCCCTACCTTATGCTGCTGCTGGCTTTCAACGATGTTACTCAGAAACTTTGGAAAACGATTCATTAGTTTTGGAGTTTCACAAACATCTTCATATTATTGTTGACTATGGATTATGCGACCCCACCAAACATGTTGTTGGCGTAGCTATTGTTATTACAAGTCTTTAATAGGAACTATAGCCGATTTCGCCACAAAACATTGCCAACTTGTTGTCACAACGTATTTCTCACCTATTATTCACTTTTAATAATGTAAACTAGACCATGCACAACTATTTCGGAGCTAGTAATTAGCTCTAAATCCTTTGACCAGTTGGCCTAGACCGATACAAACGGCGAGCTAATTAGGCAACGTGGATCTAAAGCCGCAACAGAATTAACGCTTTAGCTTTACCCTTCCGATTTAAGTCACACTTTGTTTAGAAACGATATTGTATTAAAAGAAGTCATAAATAAACCAATAGTTCTACACTTTGTACATCTTGCATACCAAATTTGATACAATTTGTTCAAGTACTAGCTTAGTTGGATGCTATTTACTCAAACGATATTATTTACCTAATAACAATTATGTATATAATGCGTAAAAACGATATGTCCCTTGTTCCTTCAATAAAATATCATATTGAACTTTAAAAGTCAGCGTAAATGAATGGGGTAATTTTCTGGAAAGTCAGGGTATAATATTTCATAGACTAAACGTCAAAAGTTGACTTTTAAAAATGCCAAATGTTGAATGAATATTTTTGATACCATGAAGCTTATATACAAGGAATATGGAAAACACTGAAAATAGACTCAAATCCTTAAAAAAAATATCTTTTCTTACATGTCGGGCTCAAATGAGAAAAAACTACTAACATTTCCTATAAGGAACAAATCTAGAGAGATTTCTATATGTCCTCAAATTAAAATTTTGATTGAAGTTTTTTTGGAAATGTTAACTTTGATCTTCCCTTTTTTTCACGTTCATAAACCTACATTGTTACCAATATGATTAAATATATAGTGATTTTGAATTGTTAATATATTTTCATAAGCTGTAATATATACATTATATTACAGGTGAATATTTATTTAATTAAATTTCATAGTGCGACATGGTATTATGGACTTTTTGTAAATGATGTAGTCTTCTCTAAAATAATAGTATATCACTTTTCTCTACGCAGCATACGCGATATGGGGATTTAAATTATTATTTTTAGCACACCTGTGGTTACACATTTAACGGTTTAACATTTTATTCAATATCTTGTATACAAGATGGACATGATGAACCTGATGAACATGGGCTATAGCCCATATGTTAATCAGGGATAATGTAGGATTCTAATAGCATTTTTTTTCCAAATCAGTTCAGTAGTTCTGTAGACTATTCAATGCAAACAAACAAGCAAACCTAGCCTGTTTCTATTAGAGTAGACTGCTATTGCTGTCTCTACTGCATGTATACATACATCGAATTGTAGTTACTAGTTTGTTAACTTTGTTGTGTACCCTTGGCGCTATTGTTCAAGCTCTCCACTTAATTTGACACGTAAAAGCTAAACGTTTCACATTTTCACGTGCCCCATTGTAAACATTGTCCCAGATTGTGTTAACAATCAAAGGTTTTCCAACAACACAATAGCTGAGAAGAATGGGATAGTTTTCCGAAAAGGTTACCCCTATTAGGTAGACAATATGTTCAAGCTGTATCTGATGAATCAAAAATAACGATAAATAACGTGTAATTATTGCAGGTATGTTAAAATGTTACGGTATGGATATTGGACACATTTCAAAAGGATTTCACCGTGGTAATCTCGGGATTGTTACTAAGCCAAAATTTGTCTATGTTGACACTTGCAAGCCTTTATTTAAGGTCACAGAGGTAAGGAAATAAATCCAATTCAGAAATCAGCTTTTATGCTATAAATTATTACATGTTGGATGTTTTTTTTTTTTGTATGATATCTTTACTTTTATTATCTTGTAAAGAGGAAAGAAATAAATAGACAGAAATTACAAATTTATAACTTCGCGAAAGCATTTATTTTCATGAAACTTACGAGATCCCTAGTATAATTAGAATTGTGTTGAAGTACATAGCCGACAACTAAGCTTTGGCTAATAAAAACGCTTTCTAAGCTTTTTGACATAAACCGTGTGGTGCTATTATCTTTTTAAAAACATGCATTCAAAAAAGTTGGCGATAGCATATCGTCTTCGTTAAGAGTCTGCTTACAAAAACTAATCAAACAATAAATTTAAATCATTAAATGCATCAGTTAATGCTTAAGCCACGCAATTTAAATTCATTAGGAATTATGGTAATGGGAAATTATCCCCAAGCCATACTTTTGTGTCTGCATCGTGTGTGTTTTACTAACTCGCAGACCAATCTTATACTGTGGTTTGAAATTTAATTAGCTACTACCACTACGACAACTACTAACAATTTCTCACAAAACCGTAGCAGTATACATGAGAGGGCAAACTGGCTATTGTGCGTGTTGCTTGTCGATTGTGCTTACGTTGGAACATTTATGATCTAATAAAGTATTCTACAACTTGCCAAGCTATATAAAGCATTTAACACTCGTAATTTACGTAGGGGATAATAAAATTCTAGAAAGAAGGGCCTTCCGGCTGAACAGCTGAGCATATGTTTTGCGTGACTATTTCGCGGAACCTTTGGATGGCTTCCTTTGTCTCTTCACGTATTTCGCGTCGCGTGATGTCGGCGCATCTTCTTTAATAAATGGGATTTCCTTATTTATTAATAATTTTGATTACGTCAAACATTTAATTATTTATAATCAAGTCTATTTTTATAATTCATAGAAATTAATTAAATTTATATTAAGTAAAGCAGTTAAACAGAAAAGTTAGTTTGTTTCATCAAAATAGGATGAAAGTTCAAGTTATGTAAGACTCGCGCCAGAACAGTATCAATTTATTTGGTTTAACTCAATTATACCATTTGACGAAGTCGTAAGCATTAGAGCACGGACATTAATGACTTTTTTATAATGTAAAGCACGATGGTGTTAATTAATGCTTACATGTAGAAAAACCCTTGTAACGAAGAAGTCGTCCATCATTGTCACGAAGTAACAGTCAGCTGCGATGCAATTTAATCAAGCTATATTTCGCGTGGTTACAAATGATAGGCCTGCAATATCATCCTACGGCAGACACCTAGGCTAATATGAAATTGAGTATTAGACTCACCAAAACCAAGCTCTGCAGTATTGGTCTAGATTCAGCATGGGACTCTCATACTTGAGGTCGTAGGTTTGGACTTCGGCAGTGGGCTTTTTATGTGAGCATTACAACATACAGCAAAACATTGTGAGGAAACCGGTAATCCAAGGAACCAAAAGTTAGACGGCTTGTATGAGGCATAGAAAGCTGATACCTACTAATAAAAACAAATGATCATGAGACAGATACAGACATCTGAATCCAATCTGAGACAATCCAAAAATATGAGGTCTATAGAGGTTTTATTTATAATTATTATGAAATGTATTTATTTGTTTATAAGGCCTTGTATGTGTTGGAATAATGAACAATAAAACATACAATTACTTTTAATAGTTCACGACAATAACAATCAATAATAATAAACTTTTATATCCTTAAAACAAAATTGCTTCCAATAATAAAAATAAATAACACGGGAGGTGGTGACCGGCGATGAGCGAACGATTAATCTAAGTTTAGTGAGCTAACAAGAAGGTGAAGTGATCAGCGGGAGCGTTGTTGAAGTTTAATAAGCGTTAGTTAGCGGGCTGTGGCGCGGCTGGCAATAAGGCGACTTATCTCCGGTAGCATCGCGGCTACAGCCTACAAATTATTGCTCTCACATCTCTCACCTATCTAGAATCACTAGACGGGCTGACACGTTATTATTCATCGAATACGTTCACTAACGCGATCGAAGTATCAATTAGAACATGAATTATCGACTTCGATAACCACACAGCCGCTGTCAATACAACAAACTCCATGTCAGCAAGTACATAAATAAAATTGGTATTACGGATCTACACAGAGAAAGAATGATTTCAGTAGGAAATTAGGATTTCAAGTGTGGTGAACCTTTAAAATGCAGTGTAGTGTATGCAGCCGCGTTGGTTCGTCAAAGCGAGAGTAATCTCATAACCGCGGTCCGGACGACGCGGACAGCTTAAGCTGAGCGCCCTCGGGCTTAGTGAGATTTTCTTTGAGCAAACATCACTGCGAAGCCAACGTCGCTTCGTCCTCGTATCCATTAGCGTTAAATTTTGTTGTTGTCGTACTCATAATGGCTAATTATTCCGCTATTTATACCCAGAAAGAAAAGAATGTACTTTTCACAAGAATAATACCTGAGCTTTATGTTTAAATTAATATTTTAGCACGTTTATTACTTTTACTTACACTTTTGGTGTAGGATATGATATTTATCATTGATAGTACCAAAACTTCCTGAAAGGCATACTTACTATATGCATAGTTTAGATATTTAATTTTAATCCGTTCCTATTTCTGTGTCCACTGTTTTTTACAGTATATACAAAATACTATCGTGTGGTTATGAGAAAACCTTCTCATACTGTTGAAACTTCTATACATCGAAAGTAAAACTTAACAGGAATAATTATTAAGTTCACAGTGGTTTTCTCGGTAAAAAACATGGCGGAGACAAAAAGCCACGAAACTTTATGCAAGCCGTTACGGCTTCCCCGTTACAGGTATACTTCAATTTCTCCGCGATCATCCATGCGGATCGGCGCAATCGGGCGCGGCTGAGCGATTCTGATCCGATTCGCGGCAGCAACTTCGATTACAACATTATTCTATTCACTTCTTCCGCCAAAAAAAACACGTTTTTTTACGTGAACTCGCAATGCTTACGTCACTGATAAATTATTGGTGAAACTATAACAAAACACTTTTGTACGAATGTAACAAGAAATTACATTGTTTATCTACAAAGTTTATTAAACAAAAGTGGGCAAGCCATGTTGTTTGTTTGATAACAAAGCGTAGAGGACTTTGCGGACTCACCACACCATACTGATTACAGCTCCATATTTAATGAGCTACTCACCGTTAGCTCACTACAGGGGCAGACTAATTTCAATACCCTCTAGATTATTTAATAAAGTGTACTATGCGTTACGCGCAGTAAAACAAAAGGAAAACAACGGCAATTAGTTCTAGACAATAGCTTTTCCTCATAAGAGTATCTTTGTGGTACACAAATTACACATTCTTGTATGCTATTTCAAAGTGCACGAAGAGAAAAATGTGAAAATGCTCAAGAGAAAGTGTTTCATATGTGTGCAAGTGGCGGGAGGGCGTGAGGCGGAGGCGGCGGAGGCGGCGCAAGACGGGCCGAGCACAGTTTAATTTCCCACGAGGTCGATCTCGGCGCCGCGCGCATAGCCCGCGGGAATTAATTGCCAGTAATGAATAGTCAAGTGAACATCCGTTAATTATGTATGAACGTACACGAATTAACAAATTAAGCCAGATTGGCGTAGAAATCTTAAGATTTTCTTTTAAGTTGTTACAATACTTAAAAACTAAGTTCAGATTAAATTCCTTTCGAAAGATCTACTATTTTATATGTAGCATGTGTAGAAAATAGTGCTAACAGTATATTGCAAATTTTCACACGATTCGCAAATCGGAGCAACTCCCAAGTTACAACATGACATTGTCATACGTTCATTCACCTCTTGTAACGTGCTACTTGTTTATGCCGACACCGCGAATGAAAAATAATAGAACTTTCTTCGAATTCACGGACATAATTTAAAAATAACCTCATTTGGTAAATTAATTTCAGTTAATTTCACACACATATAATGTTTGTATTTTTTTTAAATATTAGACTTGACTACTATGCGGAAGTTGTAGAACTCTGTCCTCTTTATATGTGAAGTTGTTAGACTGCAAAAATTAAGAACAATCTAGTGAAACAGTTGCTTCATGCTAAATCAATCCAAGAAGCACAAAAGCGTTACGAAAGCATTGGTTCGGCAGTTTGTATTCGATAAGGCTTTATGGACGCTACGCCGCGCCAGCCTCCATCCGAGAAGATTGTATCGCATATTTGCGCGGTTACAATCGGTAATGGTGTGTGCAGTTAGGGTGTACGCTTATTGCTTCCTAGTCATCGTGAGAACAGCGCCGGAGATAGTCACTCGTTAAAAGCACGCGTTCCTACATAACACTAACGGTAACACCTACATACATGAATAAACGCTCCATGTAAAGTGCGGAGCGTAGAGGCTTCACGAGCTCGATTAGGCGTTACACAAATATAGGCCACTAGCTAGTTTTGAGTTACTTAATATGTAATTACGTAGGTTTCTATGCGTGACCACGTAAGGTTAACGACATTTATTTATGTGATGCCAATAGAAAGTAACAACTGGAAATTATGATACTTATCGATTGCATTAGAATAGCAAAAAACGCTTCGGAATTTGAATAAGATACTTCAATTGAAACTCACGCAGATTGAAATACTCAAACGCTAACGCCAAACCAATTATATCGACGTCGTATTTCCATACAGAAAACAATTTTTGTTACGTTTACCCGCTTGTATTACAGTATATGTATAAGTTTTTCTTGTTTAAAAAAACTTGTGATATTCATATTATAATTCATTCCCAAATAAATTCATATACTTTAGGGGGTGACGAAAATTAAACTATTTTATTCTATAGGTAACAATTATTGTTAGCCCCTTAATTAATTATGTAATTCTATGCCAAAAATTAGATTGAATTGTATTTACTTATTTAAATAAACCGAAGGAGGAATCTTAAAATATGACGTATGTTTATAAGTATATGTATATAAAAATCAATGGCGCTACAACCTTTTTCCACACACTGGTGGTCTGGGCCACAGATTTCTGTATCTGTTCCATGATCATTTGTTAATCGAATAGGCAAGTAGGTGATCAGCCTTCTGTGCCTGACGCACGCCGTCTACTTTTTGGGTCTAAGGCAAGCCGGTTTCCTCACTGTTCCTCACGATGTTTTCCTTCACCGTTCGAGCGAATGTTAATTGCGCACATAGATAAAAACCCATTGGTGCATAGGCGGGGATCGAACCTACGACCTCAGGGATGAGAGTCGCACACTGTAGCCACTAGGCCAACACTGCTCAAGTATATGTATAAGGCAAAGGAATTGATTATTAAGAACCCTAGATGACAAGAAGTTTTGCTTAAAATGTTATAGAAAAGCGTTTATAATAATTAATGATAGTAAAAAAATGTAATATAACTCAATAATACTGTTTTCTTGTGGAAATTATCTGGTGGAAATTTACTAGTGTAGATGTTACCATAAGGGCATTTGTTAACCTTTTCAATGGTATAGAATACATAATGACTGCTAAATTGAATAAATTTCGTATTGTTAATAACGTAACTATATAATATGTATTGCGATATTGTATCTGTTATATAATGAAATATGAACAAAAAAAATAGCTCATTGACAACCAAGGTAATTGAAATGTTCTTCAGAGGTTTGGAGGTTTAATTTTTTTTCATTGTTGACGTCAAAGGTTACGAATGTGCTACACTCACAAACAATGAAGTGCCAGATCTCAAAATGAGTATTTAAGAGGTTTCCATTTATAGTGAAAGGGTACAACTACATTTCTTTTTCAGACTTTAAATTCAACTATAATGCCATACGTAAACGTTTTGTAACCCATTTGCAGATCCCAATAAGACGTTACTATAGACTCGAGATTCTAGAAGTGACAGAAAATGTTAATACAGACAAAACCGTTTTCGACGACATCGTTTAGAATAAAATACCGGTTATATTTACCAAAATAAAAGTTCCTGGCTGAATTCTGTTGTATTCTTATGGTTCTTAATAACAACGTCATAGGTTTTTACGACCAAAAATGAGTAGTCCTTTCGATGTCGTTATAACAGATTTTGACTGTATTTATTATCTTTCTAGACTAAAGTCATTTCAACTAAGTAACTTAAAAAAAATAGTAAATACCAACTAAAGATTATCTATACAATTGAAATTTGAATTGAAAGTGTAATTTGAAGTGAAATTTTACCCACCCTTCCGGTTATTGACACCGAAGATGAGGTTTCAAACGAGCTAAGCAAGTGTTATTTGAAAAAGAAAGTAAAAACGTTAAGTCCAAGTTTCATCATTTATGTAACATCACTGAATTTAGAATTATACACGATGAAGTAACTATTTATTGTTATGGTTAAGACAGTCATGAAAAGTTGTCAGTTAACTTTAATTATGTGAACCGCTTCAAATATTACTTAACTTAAATAAGTATACATTTAAATTAATGAGAGTACAATGTGTAACATAATTTAGTTACTTTGCTTTACTTGTTGTTTTACTAATATCCTTAAAACATATTGACAGTCACGTAATCCTATTAATCTCAATTTCTGAGAGCTCATACTCATTTACTTATTCATTATAACTTTAAATATAATAAATAAAGCAGAAGATGATCTTCAGTACCTTACAGAAATAAATAGTTCAACTTAGTTTAAGTTATCACTTCTGTCGGGCGACCCGAGACATTTTGTTTAACCGAAATCATCATTTCTTTTATATTTTCAACATTGCCTACAAGAAATGTATTTATATTCTTAATTTATATGAGGAAACATGGAAATTGAAAAAGAAATCTTTGTTATGTTAACATTAATTATTACAAGTTTAATCTTACAAACGATGATCTTAAGAGCAGGCCTAAAACTAGCAAAATTTATGATTTCACTCGCGCGTCTCCTTCCGCCCACCTTAGTGGCAAACGCAATTACGGCAATGCAACGATTGCGCATCTATAGTACAATCTCGAGGGTATTTTGAACAGTGTGTGTATAAGCAATTAAGGTTAAAGAAAGAGTAGCCCCATAACAAAAGGGAGCAACGCGTATGCAAGCGTACTCCCCTATGCCTAAGTGTATTTATTTGTAATTGTCAGAGCCGAACATTATCAATACTAATAGATAATATAAAAACATAACTTTATTTTATATATGCTATCAATATTTTAAGAAAGAGTTTTTTTTTACTCGTGGTAATTATAATACTATATTGAGTGCTGGTGCTAAGAAGCGTAGTATTCTTGTTTCAATGGAACGAGGGATATAGACTAGTAAAACAAAGTTATGCCTGATGTTCGCCGACCGACGATACAGTGTTTCGCGGAACAAAAGTGAAGTAAACGCCAAATGCTTTTTATTTAAATACTTCGTAAATTATGCAATGTATCATAATAACAGCTCTCGGCCAAGCTAATGTATTATAATTTAAATAATTTTTGTCCCCATAATTGAATAAAACTAAATTAGACATAGGTTAGAGGTAGCTTTGTGATTTTTTCTGTATCGAGGAATTTATATTGTATTATTAATTATTTTAAATTTAAACATCACATACTTCGATTTTAGCAAATCTACGTTGAGAGATTTTGGTAATAGCCCGCTCTTAAGAATTCTATTTAAAAATATGTTTCGTTTAGGGCGAATTTTTCCCTCATTATTGTATTTTGAAATAAAGAGGAATTAAAGTATCTAAGTTTGCTTAGTTAATTAATCGCTAGATGTTATAATTTGGCATTAAATAAATAAAAATCGATTTTGTTTCGTGTTTTTCTCCAATTAATTTTTATTTACCTTCAATCAGTTCGCATATGTAGGCAGTAATAATATTTTTTTTTTAATTTCAAAATAATTTTAACAAATAAATCACAAGCCCCATAATACGTTAAAATATTACTATAACTTATTCGTAAAGTAGTAAATTACGATTAGTAAGATTCGACAAAAAGATTTCGGTTGGTTTTGTTTTTAAAATTACATATGTCTTATGTCGGAAGAGTTAGGAAGTTGAATATATTCAACTAAGGTTTGATTCTTCAAGGCCAAAATTCTATCAAAAGTATGGTTTTTACCTTAGCGGTGTCTTATTATCTCATTAGTCACCGCTCTTCAAAGCGTAAAAAATCTAAAAGATTTTTTTTTTTTATAAAATAGGGGGCAAACGGGCAGGAGGCTCACCTGATGTTAAGTGATACCGCCGCCCATGGACACTCTCAATGCCAGAGGGCTCGCGAGTGCGTTGCCGGCCTTTTAAGAATTTGTACGCTCTTTTCTTGAAGGACCCTAAGTCGAATTGGTTCGGAAATACTTCAGTGGGCAGCTGGTTCCACATAGCGGTGGTGCGCGGCAAAAATTGCCTTGAAAAACGCTCAGTCGTGGAACGGCGGACGTCGAGGTGATACGGGTGGAATTTTGTATTCTGCCTCGACGTCCGATGATGAAACTCAGCTGCAGGTATTAATCCGAACAACTCCTCTGAACACTCTCCATGGTAAATGCGGTAGAAGATGCAGAGTGACCCCACATCTCTACGCAACGCCAAAGGATCGACCCGCTCGGAGAGGGATTGGTCATCGACGATTCGAACCGCTCTTCGTTGGATACGGTCAAGTGGAAGGAGCTGGTACTGGGGAGCCCCCGCCCAGAGGTGAGAACAGTATTCCATGTGGGGCCGTATTTGCGCTTTATAGAGTTGCAAGCGGTGGCCCGGAGTGAAGTACCGTCTCGCCTTACTGAGCACACCAAGCTTTTTGGAGGCTAATTTAGCCTTTCCCTCCAAATGACCGCGAAACTGAACGTCGTTCGATATGTCAACGCCAAGTATTCCGATGCTGGCTGTGGCTTCAAGAAGAGTGTTTTCGAAAAGAGGAGTAGCGACAAAGGGTATTTTTTTCGCGGAAAACACGCAAACTTGTGTCTTCTTGGGGTTAAATTGGACTAGGTTTAGTCTACCCCAGTCCGAGACTCCACGTAGTAGAGTTTCGACTTCAGACACAAGTTTGTTCCGGTACTCATCGACAACTGCCCGAGAAATACCTGCCCGGCCAGTGTAAAGAGTATCCCAAGTGCTGTCGTCCGCATAGCAATGAATGTTGCTAAGTTGCAACATGTCATTGATATGCAGAAGAAACAGGGTCGGGGATAGAACACAATTGTAACAAATTTGTAAAAATATCTAATTGATAACGCCCTGGCAGTATAAAAAAATTATTTGGCAGCTAGGTATTTCATAAGTTTATTAGAAACAATAATTTATTTCCTAGTAGGAAACTCACTAACATTATGTTTATTCGTTTATGTGTTCCAACGTGCTTAAAAGAGCCTGAATGAAGATGCCTGTACGTGTTTAAAGGAGCATTGCTGTATAAATAAAATAATGCATGATAGAAACCTTATTGATATTGTTATTTAAATTTTCTAACTTTAATACAAGGTTATCTGATATAAGCATAATACATCACCAATTTTTTACAGCTACTAAATTAGTATTAATTAGTATAGTATAGACCAGGAATGTCGACAAACAACTGACTTTATTTAAACATAGTTTTCTCGTTAAATACTAAAAACCAGGATTCCCCACTAGCTGCAGTTCACGCTTAGGCGAAGAACTTGCCCTTGTATGATCTGGTGCCCTACCTAGAATATTGGGTTACCGATTCGAAATTCAAGGCTGTGAAAACTCACAAAAACCAGGGCCCTTACTCTAACTTCCAACAGCGACAGCGAAACCGATCCCGACATTTTTATATGCAAGTTCGATGTATATATAGATAATTCTATTAACAAGAAGTACCGGGAAGAAGATTCTGGAGTCGACAGCGGAGGACATGCGATATTTTGAAATAATGACTTTTGACTGCGTTGACAATGATAAGTCCTTACAAGTGTTAGCAAAAGTAAGTTTCACGAGCCCTTAAATGAAGTTCATAGCATGGCCAACAATACGCTGTAAAAAATATTGCAACAGGTCTGGTGTAACACTTTGGGGCTTTTCGGATTTTTGATCATGATAAATGAGCTGTCTGCTAGAGGTGCTCCAGGTGTCTACTGTTCGCAAATGATTTTAAAATGTCACTCTATGTAAGAATATTTGTTTGCAGCATGATATTGACTGTGCAGTAAATTGGTACGAAAAAAATGGACTCCAATTGAATATCACAAAATTCGTAGACAGTCCACCAGAGGACGGTTCCCGATTCTTTTTAATTATGACACAGGGGACCAATTACTTTACAAGAGTGAAGGAAATTAAATATGTTGGGGTAGTTAACTGCAGCTTTAAATATATTTAAAAAATATGTAAAAAATAATTTGATAAAATAATCTTACGTGACGATCAGTTAATTTTCTAAAAAAATATCAAATTCACATTTTTCCATTGTGTGTTTGTTATTTTTCTAAAACTAGCAGTAGTTATTACCATTGTTTGTTTAATTAGACAACCTGTTTGTATTTTCTTGGTGTTATGTCAATATAATATGTCATGATGCATATTTTACTTGTAAAGCAAACTCCTCTAGTCCAGCATTTAAAATTAAAAGGCTTCATTTTGCGATTATTGTAGTCGTAGCCTTTTCTATGAAAGAGATAAATTGTAAGCCTAAAATATTAGAATTTTCTTAGAATTCAAAAACAAGTACATACCACCAACACGTTGGAATAAACGTTATGCCAACTGCTGAATAAAGATTTAGAGTATTAAGAAACATATCTACAACTGACCTGTACGTCAAAGGGCTGATGATGCTGCGTAGAGTCAGGAGCAGGCTGGACCGAAGCGCCGTTGACGAGGGCGCCACCGCCCACGCCACTCGCCGCACCACCCACGCCGCCGCCTACTCCCCCCACGCCACCAGCGTACTGGAATAATAAAGCCACTGTAGTAATCTAGCTTAGGTATATAGACCATGATACCAAGCCGGATAAGCCAATTTAGAAGGCTTATAAGACCTAAAATTAAATTTCCTTATGTCTCACAACCCCTACATTCTTATTAGATAGCTTATTAGCTATAGTTAGCTTGCCCTCATGATAAATGCTATACTAAGAATAAAAAATTTGATGATGTGATAAAAAAGCGGCTCAATCGCTTAGTTAAGACATATCCATCAATAAGCATATAATGACATTTAGCATATTATTTTTACTCTTGGCACTGCTACAACTTTTATATAGGGGAAAGTGAAGCCTTTTCTCGTGGGATATAGAACTGGCATTTAATGAAGTAAATGTAATTCAAGAAACGCTTACAATAATTGCCTATACCACTATGCAAGCACCAATAACTGAGAAATAATAGAACTTTTATTCAGTTCAGTAAACGGACAATAAAATAGATAACCTGTGTAATTCGTTAACTAAAGTTATACCTAGGTAACACTGAAAATGTTTAGAAAATGAAAAACGGCTTAATATAGAAAGTTGCCAATACTTTTGTTTTTCGAAGTAATCTCCGTTCACACACATCGTTCCGACACATCGTCGCATTCGATGGACCCACTGAGAAATTCTTCCTAAGAGTTCTCTTCTACGGCATTTTCGTACGCTTTCATCGCATCTTCAAGGCTCTTTAATAACTCGAATTTTATCTATAGTTCTTAGGAATAAATGAAAGTCGCAGGGCGCCAAGTCAGGACTGTATGGCGGAAGACTATATATGTCAAACCAGTCCATGCGAAGGTGGTTCTGGTCGTCTGTTTTAGTATGGGGAAAATGCTAATCGCTGCCTATCGTAGCTTCGTTGTTGAAAATTTTCTCGCGTTAGGTTCATTTTCACATGTTTCAAGAGTTTAGATTTGCCGCCAATTCACAAACAAATGACAAACTAATGCAATATACATTAGGTTACTAAAGAGTTCTAAAATTGAAATTCGAAAAAGTTTTCATTAGCAATGTTTCTAACAGCTGGCCAGTTCTAAACATTTTCAGTGTTACCCACGTATACCGAATTATATGTGCCCTTCTCAGAAGGTTAGTGCAAGCTGTAGGCACATAAAGTAAGATAAAAGTATCACGTACGTTTAATTGATTAATAAGAAGAGTTTTTCATAAACATATATAATTTTGACTTTATTATTTATTACCTGTGGTGTATTTGCGAAGCTGTTATTGTCAAATTGAGGATGCTGTTCCATTTGTAGAACAAGTTCAATGTGTTGGTTCATGGAGTCATTCAGAGTCATGCCTGAAAACAAAACATGTTAAGTAGTTATACATTAAAAACCAAATATAATAGTGTATTTTTTGTTCAAACGACTTTTTATATTAATTTTTAGACATAAGCGATAAGATTTAAATTCTTAATGGTATTTCCATAAAAAATATCTAAGTCTGCTGGTTTCCTCATACAGTTAAAAGAGTGTAATTAGACTGATTTCATTTATATTAATTATTGGGTGAGTCTGTATAAAACAAAAACAACCTCAGTATATTTAAATTATTTTTATTTTATTTTTTTGCTGGATAATAAGTGTTACTATCTTTCTAAATAACACAACTCAAATAAAGAAATATATTATTTTCTAATAAAAAAATCCTTCCATAAATGTAAAACTGATATCAAAAATATGTATTAATTAAAATAAGTAAACAAGACAAACCCACAATAGCATGTACATTTTGGATTCATTATAAAGAGTGTTTATGTTTAAACTCGATTAAATTTTTAAGTACTTTTATATTTGCAACTGGTTTATATTATAATCATTAACTTGATTTCAACTCTCAAGGAGAACAAAATTATCCCATTAAAATACATCAAATGCCAAAAAAATCGAGCTTTTTTGAATTTATTTTTGTCATAAATAAGACGAGCCAAATGTCAGAGCAAACCCTATCACAGGTTTATTCCTTTTTTTTTACACAAGAAAACAATAAGTATAATGGCTGGGTTCACCGAGCTCATCTCTTCCAGTCAACCAATGCTAAGAGATTCAATTAACACAGCAGTGCAAACTGTATGAGTTTCGTATTGGAAACAGAGTGAAATAAATTGCATTGGAGAAAATGGCCGTGTTTATTGTCATGGTAACTATGTTATTTACATCTAAACGTGGTACAAACAGTCCTTTCACGTTATATAAAAAGTGTCTATGTACCTCTTCCCTATAATATTGGAATTCTCTCGCATTTAAACATAGCACCGATCAAGATTTTATAAGACATATTTTTTTTATAGAACCGGGGGTCGGAAGCTCATCTGATTTTAAATGTTATCGCCGCCTCGTGGACGACACACAATATTTACAGGCTCGCGAGTGCGTTGCTGGCCTTACATATATTGGTCAATTGCCTAAATCGGCCGAACTTAAATTTCAAATTAGTTGCTGAATTGTATGCTATTGTACATCTAAAATGATTTATTCTATATTAATATTAGAGCGACTATTCTTCTAATGTAACCAAAAATCACAATGGACTCACCAGGATGTATCTGTGGATGTTGTGGATGGGGCAGGCCCTGGAGCGGAGCCACACCTAACATTCCTGGGTGATGCTGGAATACAAAATATACATATTAGATTTATAAGTATAGAAATAATTATTTAGATGAGCTATTCTCAAACCTGAGATGGTAATAAAGAGAAGATGGTAATTAAAGGATGATTTTAAAATTAACTTGTGTCTCTTACAAAATATAGAACACAGCTAACATAATTCATTAAAGAAAAACAGCAGCAATCTGAGGCTAAGGCCCATATAGGGTAGTGGCGCTACAATTATTATTACAAATATGTCTAATATTGTACAGCTATAGTGTTAAAATAGAAAGTGAAAATGTTCTCGTTTGTCAATATTAAAATGATAATCAAGGTCAAAGGATAAAAAATTCCTAGGTATGTTGTATTGAAATTTACAAACAGTATAGTATAATAGCCTTTTTAAATGGATTATAAAACAATGTCGATAAAAACGGACCGAGATATTTGGAAAAGGCTAGATGAGGCCTTTACCCGTGAAAGAGTTCCGATCAATGGTACTGAAGGAAGTTAGGATAGCAAGAAAAAAAATGTATATAACAAATCTAAGCTGTAAATTTTATGTTTGTAGAGATTGAAAATTACACGGGCTTTTATTATTATTACTTGTGTTATTATTAAAGGTTTGTGGGACTAGACTCTCAATTGGTCCGTTGTGCGTAATGTTTATTAATTATGAATAATAATCAGCCCTAATCTAAAAACCTTTTTAGGTCTGGGCCTCACATTTCTTAATCTGTTTCATGATCATTTGTTAATCGACTTTTTAGGTCTTAAGGTAAGAAAGTTTCCTCACGATGCTTTCCTTTACCGTTCGAGCGAAAGTTAAAGGCGCACATGCAAAGAAAATCAATTGGTGCACAGCCGGGATCGAACCTACGACCTCAGGGATGAGAGTCGGACGCTGAAGCCACTAGGCCAACACTGCTCGGCGTAATGTTACATATAGGCTCAAAATATTACTGTATTCCTTACTACACTACTACACACTAACCAGTTGACAGTGTACAATAAAGTTACGTTTCTATATAATTAAATATATTTTGACAATTTGTCTATTCACGTAACCATGTTACCGAAAACGGTGCCATCACGAACACGATTTGTTGTAATAGGCGTTTAAATGAAAAATTCGGAAATTTGAGAATAGAGACCTGCGGGTGCTGCAGATGCGGGAGATGGTGCAGCGGCTGCGGCTGGTGCGCGGGAAGCGCGTGCGGCGGCAGCAGCGGGAAGGCCGCTTCGCCGTTGCGCACCCCCACGCCCTGGTTCACGCCCACCCCTCCGTCTTCTTCGGCCGGAGATGGCTGCCGAGAGCCCGGAGTGCGACTGCAACGTGTACGACTAGGTTTAGGTTTTTAATCGTACATTTGACGTGTTAATATCGCTATGATATTATGTCCATAGTGTCCAAAAATGGTCGTAACATATTAAGTAAATATCTATGAACGATTTTTGATATTGATAATAATTGTAATAAAATTTCTATGTAAGCAGATCTGTTTACTCTGTGAATCATATGTTGGAAAGTATGATAAAGTATTACGTATGCAGTGGGGAGGGCTGCGCGGGCGCAGACGGTAAAAATTAAACAGAGTGGGGCGCTTGGCATTGACAGAGGCCATGATCGCTCGCGGTTATTGCCCGCACCGGCCCGTTTCGAGCTCCTACCGACCTTCACGCTCGCCCCATCATAGTCACTGGGGCCGAATCTATCCATATTACGTTATCGAGCTCATTTAAGCCTTCTAATTAACTTCGTATAAAATTTTGCATCTGTGTTGACTAAGCTACAATAGTTATACATAAATAAAATAAAATTGTTTAATATTGTCATATGGTATTTCATCTAATTGAAATTTACCTCAAGAACAAAGATATTGATTAATAATGAATTAATTAAAGAAATAATAAAATAAAAGTTTTCATCTATATATTATAAGCACTTACTTAAAAGCCTTGTCGTCTTCCTGGCCATTATGAAGGCCGTTAGGCAACTGCCCGTGGTCATGTAGTTCATGCAGATCTTTGTCAAACGGTGAGCCTGATTTCTCCTCGTTGCGTTCTTCGAGGACCATGCCTCGCAGGCCTGACACTACACCAGCGACTTTCTCGTTGCCACCGGAAGCAACCCCACCTGCTTCTATTCGAAAACATAAAGTGATCTCTCAAAAAATTCAAACTTGAAATGGTCTAGTAACGATATGTAAATAAACCAGTTTCAAAACTAAATTTTTTACACTACCAATCTTTGTTTTGGTATTATAGGACACACAATATAGTTTCAGTCAAATTCCATGAGAGCAACTACATAATAATATGTGTGTATATAAGGTCTATGTTATTCTTATAAGAATCATGTTACAACATAAAGATTAGATTTAAATAAGAATTATTTCTCATCATTTTATGTCTTAGTTCATTCAAAATCCTAAAATTAAATGTTCTAGTAACAACTGATTCCAAAAACTGTATAATTTTACTTATTTTTCTTAAACTACATACCTGGTTAAAAAACTAGGTACTATGACATAATTTATGAATTACTGATTATAAATAAAGAAAATATAACTTGATGTAAATAGTAATAGTAATAGGAGTAAAAGACAAATTTAAATAACTTATGTATTAGAATGATGTTTATGCTTGATTATAGCTGATCTAAACTTCAGACAACATCATCATTAGAACTGTCCTACACCTTGTGAAATATATAATTCAACTACCAATGTATTGGTTCTAATGTAATCTAATTACCTGTAGGTGATCCACCCAGCACATATTCAACCATCTTTACTCCAAGTCCAGCTGTGTCCCTTGGTGACAGAATGCTGCTCGCGTCTCCACCAGGAAAGGCCACACCGCGTCGTGTACCCATCATCGGTACACCAACATTGTGTTCCACTGTCATTACAATTGATAGACTTAATGTTATGTATATGAAATAAAAGTTACTGAAATAATATAATATGTTTACAAACATATTATATTAATACTTGTAAGGGAATGGATATGACATCAAAAGGGTGAAAAAGATTATGTAACAACTAAGAAAGCTATTACATACAAATAATTTAAGAGAGGAATTATCTTGACTCTATTTGAGATGAAAGACTGTTAGCAATTTACCCTGAGCAGACCAGGTGGAGTCACGCCACATTTGTTCAGGATTAAGCTGCAAAGGAGGTAGTTGAGGAGGACCCTTGCTGTCTCCTCCCGCACCTGGGCCTTTATCCCATAGCTTTTTTGCAGCAGGTGCAATCTAAATAAAAATAACCTTTAGAATCACATTTTCATTTACTCTTCCAGGAATAATAAATAATCATATGGTCCTAATAGTAATGATAAGCCAAATATTTTTTAGTACAAGAAATGATTATTAAATCTAAGAATTTTATAAACCTATAAATTTTATATTTAATATTCAAATCCCCACAACAGCTTAATTTTTATATAATTTATGAGGCTAGAAAATATGTTCATTTTTATCTTTAAATTATTTGATTCACTATAACATGACATGCTTCATTTCAATGTTCCACAAATTCATGCAACAAAGAGATGAACTAAATAACATTTTTAAAATAAAACAAGTATAACAGAAAACACATTGAGTTGTGCGGAAAAGCATTTAAACTTTTAATTAAACATAACTGAAGCAGCACATTTTGGATGCCATGTTGTAAATTTGTAGAAAACAACAAAACAATAACTATTTCCTACTGCTTCCGAGATAGAATAACAATGCAAAATAATAAGGGCATCATATATTGTTGGAATGATTTAAAGCACATGAACATTCAGTAGAAGCAGTGATATAAATCTTGTTACCCGCTCACTTTGTGCTTTATTCTGCTTTGATAATGTCTAGCAGCAAACTGCTAGCCGAAGAATCCAATGTAGCCACTGTCCCCTAACACATACACACTATCTATTGAATTCATGCAATTCAAATACATTTTATTGAACATCAACTATCATAAGTCAAAAACAATAATCATATTTATATTCATATAGAAATGCTTAAAATAAAAAACACACACAGAATCTCTATGAATCGTTAACTTTATAAGTAAGGATTGCAGTTCTGTTCTAGAAGTATTTTTCTGTAGATGTTGCAATAATCAGCTTAAGATGTTATATATAAGATTGTTTATATATTCTTTGATAATTTAGCAGACTTTTATGTATTTTTGTTATTTGCAATAGTGATTTTGTAGAGAAGAAATGCCGACTAGTTCTGGTTGTTTCCTATCAAGTGAACATGGCCTTGTAAGCTACTTGTAAGAATATCAATATCGATAACATCAAATTAGATGTATATGAGTAATTCGCATTCTGATATCTATTTAACAATGGATTTAACATAGCTTACAAAGGTATTGGTTTTCTGAATTAGTCTAAAAAGCTACCGGTGAGCTACTACGATTCAGAAATGGCGGACGCCGGTGACAAGTAAACAAAACAAAAACGGACCTGTTGCTGTGAAAAGTCAAGATTTCCACGAATTCATGACTTAAAACATAAAGTTATTTCAAATATCTACACAGTAAAACACAAAGACTTACCATGTCGGGGCCCATATCCTTAACATTAGGTTCGAAAAAAAAGTCACTCAAAGGTTTCATGCGTACAATCCACCTAAAGCTCAATCATGTACCACAACGAAAGCTTATTGAAATACGAAACACTACACATTGAGTTTTCAACTAAATTATAGTGATACTTATTTTAACAATGACACAACACATCTCTTACACTAAATTGCCTATTTGCTGCAAATTTTATGTAGGAAATCTAAACTTGAAAATACAATGTTGACTTGTTTCGAACAAAGGACATACGCCGAGCGGCGAACACAGCGCCTGCGTAAACTTCTCCCCGTTGTGGGGAGCGTCGCGGAAGGAGTCAAGTTTTACTAAACGTGTAATAGATGGCGCACATTGCACAATCGTTTGACCATAGAGCATCGCAGTAAGTATTGATTTTTAATTTTCAGTGGATGCAAAAGGTTAGAAAGTTATTGAAAGCTTTAACAAAATAACAAACAAACTGTAATGCACTTAGAATAATACAAATTCATTTTTAAGCATTTTAAGAAATTTGTCCTGTGTGTGTGGCAGTTCATATATCAGAGAAAATTAAGACTGTTATTAATATTATTTATTAAGACAACATAAAAGTTTTTGTGTTGTGTGCTGGAAATTAATTCCTTTAGATTTTTCAAGTTTTAAATAATAATATTGACATTGGTTTAAAAATATTATTAAGGTATATGTAGATAAATTGGGAACATTTTGAAAAATTTTATTAAGTATAAACAGGTACCAGTCAAAAAAAGAAGCAGCAGACTACTAGATTAGATTATAATCTGATTAGTTTCTTCTCTGTAGTTCTAGGAGTTCACAAATTTAGAATCTAACCAGCAATTTCTGAGTTAAAGAATGCTGATATATCCAATATAATGCAAAAGCAAAACAAATGTTACCGCTCATGAAGCAACAAGACAAACACTGTTGATCGGCATTAAAAATCTAAAATTTTGAAAATTTTCACATTCCCTTTAATAAATGGTTTTACAATTATTAAGTATAGTAAGAGTAATTTTTTATTCTTGTGTTTTAAGTCATTGTTAAATACTAGTTGAATACTAGTTAAGCCTATCTCATATGTTTGTGATTAAGTGTGACTGATGCGAAATATACAACATCTAAATTCTCGTCATATAGTCTCTTCTTCCTTCCTAACTCCATTCTCATCTATGTCAGTAGGGTTGACAGTATTAAGTTCTATTGTAGCTGACGCATGTATTACATCGTAGATTAACTTAATACATGCAGGACAGTAGTGACGAGAGAAATGGGGCGTTCTAGCTACACGAAGTTACTTATTAAACTAGACATCGAATGCTGGCAGCATGGTATATTGAGAATTATCTGATTCGCCGAATCGAGCAGGAAATTTTAAACTGTAATTAGCAGTACACGATGAGTCAAAACCAAAAGAAAACGAAATGTAAATTCTATATCGTCACATGACACGTAACAAATCTACAGATAATTGACTACCAGCAACTTTAAAAATGTATCACAATTCGTCGTCTAAAAACCTTAATGTAAGAGTAGAAAGAATTATAGTACACGATCTTCATTTAAAATCAGTGGAAAGAGAAATGCGCTCACAATTTTGTGTTGAAAACTTCTTCACAATAAAGAAATCTGGTTTTTCGCACCATTCCAGGATATCGGTCGCGAAATAAGATTGCTATAGCGAAAAGTAAACATTTTTCTGGAACTACTTACGGATATTAACCCTGCGAAAATATTATTTATTAAAACCTAAACATAACAATAAGTAACATAAATATACAGTATTTACAATTCCTTAACCTACCATAGTAATAATAAAAATAAATTTAAAACCTTTAACATAAAGGTTCACAGCAACCAACCTCCCTGTGGCAGTGAACCTTTAATGCTGACAGCATTTGCTAGCTGTCATGCGATACTAATTTGTTGAGCGAGTAAAGCACCAGCTCTGCGGTCACCGGTACTATCTACCAGGCGATAACTTAAGTCATTAATTAGCGAACCCCACAGCCCAAGAGTCTCTACTACAAAGGGAACAAAATCGATGTTGGAGGAAAGACTCTTAATTTATTTATTGTAATTCGTCGTATCAATTTTGGATGTAGCGAAAGCTTTTCGATCGTCTATGGCAGAAAGCGCTTCTCTCGCTTCCAAGAAAAGCTTCCAACCTATTGGCTCCCAGAGAAAACATGCAACTGGACCTCCAGCTTTTTAGCCGATCGAAACATTAGGGTCGTCGAATACATCCACAATATCCCACACAAGAAAAATATCTAGCGCCAGTAATAATGAATGGAAAAATAAACAGTGATAAGCCACCAGGTCCACCTGGTGCCTTGCCTTGTCATTGATAAAAAGGATTAAGAAACGGACCATGTATCAAACGGCGCAACCTAATTCAAACAGTGTAGGCGAAATGAAAGAAATATGGACTATCAGAACAAATTTAAAATACATCTGTTCGTCGATTAGTTAGTTTCCTGATTTACAGTCACGTCAAGATATTTATAATTGACTTTTGAAAATCCTTGATTATTACCATCAACTAAATGAAATACAACAACGACGAGACTCTGCCGGAAATGACTCCCGTAGGTCCAAGGACATCACGATCATATTTGTATTTAGAAACACTCTAAGTTAAACTGGAGTTTATTTACGTCAAGTGATGGAAATTGGCGAGTGGAGCGAGACTAAGTCTTCGCGCGCTAAAGATGAGCAATTGACGTCGTCTGTCAAATATATCGGAACTTCGAACACAAAAAATATTATAACAACTCTTGAAACTAGATTTAATATTGCCATAATATAAAAGAAAAAAAGTTAGTTCAACGTTGTAGAATATAGGCGTAATGCGAATCTGGTGAATATAAATCTGGTAATAAAGAATGATAAAATGTTTAATATATCACCTAAATAAAACTTTAAAATATTTTACTACGGTAAATAAATAAATCAATTTATTTATCAAAATCTCAATTATATTGGTTCAAAAAGTACCTTAGAACTTAAAATTTATTTGTCTTTACTGCATTGTTAAATTGATGTATACTGCAGTTTCATATAATATTAATAACAATATGCAGGCGACATTATTAAATTTTTACATGGTTACACCAATTGGTAAAAAGTTTTCTCTGTCTTACAAAAAACAATGCAAACGAGACTTCGCGAAGTTTGACAATGTTTCTAAATATAATTTTGTAAACTTGGCTTGGCCATGACTAGGCTTAACCCGGTCTTCGACCGTCTTACGATAACGTATCTTGAATGCTAGCCTTAGAACATTGCAAGTTACAAAATTTTAAAAAAACTTTGTAAAACACTACTGCACTTAGACAAATAAAATATATTTTATACATGGACTTAATGTGTCTGATATGATAAGTCTTTATTATAGAGAAAACATGTAATTCTAGCAACCTGTCCAGATTTCCTTTCTTAGCAAAAATAATTTGCTCAGATATTCTGTGACAACTATAATGGGTACCTGGACCTTGGTATCTTCTTACATTATTATTATATAATCTCTAAATTTAAAATAAATTACAGCTTGTGATTTTAACAATTGAAATAATTATTGACATTGGTTATTTAACTTGAGTGAAAAAATTTAAAGTAAGTATTTATCGTTTATGTCCATATAGTCCATATAGTCTCTACTGGTATAGACAAAAATAATGCTACCAGCATACACACTCAAAAACATTAACTACTTTCAAACAAATCTTAATTGTTAGAGCAGTCCTTATGAAATGAATAGAGTTGACTGTATTTTCTATTAGATTAGGATCTAATGTCACCAATAGATCTAGACAGAATGAGATAATTACTGTAGTCTGCAATCTTGGAGAATGTAGATGTTGAAGGTGTAATAAGGTCAATCTCCTCTTAACTATTAAACATTTAATATGATAATTAAGAGATATGTGGATACAGTTGTCTAACAATTAGCTAAACAATTTTTGGAAACAAGGACCAGACCAGGTAACTTCTCCCAATCCATGCGAGGTACAATCAATTATTATTTTAATATGAATAATTTGTCAACATGCATAGTTATTTGCTTGTCTCAACTGAACAAAACCAGAGTACAAATCTCACATTTAGATTGATATGGCTTCTTTACTATACAATCTCTAGTGTTCAGATGAAAGATGTTGATGGTACTTTCATACTAAAAATATAATGACAATATCAGCAATCATAAATTTGGTTTTGCAACAACCTAGACGTAAACAACTGACCTTCAAAATATTTATAAATATATTTTGTCTATTATATACTGACAGTATTACAGGTTTTAATTATTGGTATAACTTTATTTTCTACAATATCTTTAATAATGATGATATAAATTTATGCCTAATGGGAAAGGCAAAGAGCTTTAGTCCATACAGGTTCAATATCTTTAAATTTCAATAAAATACAGCTTTTGACATTAGCCATCAGCCACTAAGTCTAATTAAAAAAAAACTGTTACCAGTATTTGCTAGACAAAACTGATGTTGTGAGAAAACATGTTAAGTTTTTATTTAAATAACTTTTATATTCCAAAAACTTTGTGCTTGTACAAATAAATCTTATTTGATAATATTATTATGGCATAACTATGTGTGATTCAATCAAAATTAAATATTAAATCATAGGGAAATAACTGTAATTTTCATTTATCATTTACCTAAGCAAGCTATTGAGAACCTAAGAGATAATAAGAACAAAAATATCTTTAACTTTGTGATTTCTCTAATAAACATACAATATAGCCATAGATGTCCTTTTACCATTGCAAAATGAAATATAGCACATATAGCACACACAAATTAATGTTTTGACTTACCTACCTACATAGGCATTTTGTTTTTTTATATGAATATTTTTGTATTTTATGGTAAAGAAGTATAAATAAATAAGTATTTTAAAAAAGCTGTTGTGGATTTAGATTCGAAACATGTTAATTACATTACAGATTGTTATTAAGTTGTATGACTACATACATAACACTTCAAAATTACATATATATTGAGGTATATTACTGTAGTTATTCAAATCTATTACCAGTGGAATAATAAGATAGACTTACCTGATTTCTAACAGCTGGCATTGGTGTGAGTCCTAATTGATTTTGTCCTTGCTGGAGAAATTGATTAGTTCCAGGGGCAAGCATACCCGCCTGGCTTATATACATCATGTGTTCATTTTTCCCTATACCATTAATTGCCTGAATTGGATTTGCATGGTGTTGGTGCATATCATATATTCCTTGTTGTCCAAGTTGTGGAGCATTTTGCATCCCTTGTAATGGTGGTAGCATCATTGCACTATTTTGAATAAGATTATTTCCCAAGGCATGATTTTGAAGTGGTGCCATCTGTGTGTGAACCATACTGGTTGTCAGATGTGGGTGACTACCAATAACTGATGGATTGATAGCCAGCGGCCCCACTGATGATGCAATATTTTGATTAATATATTGTTGTGGTGTAACCTGTGCATTTTTTAAGGGCACCATCTGTCCTTGAGGTTGCATATTATTCATTGCTATTGGTGTAGGGTGTTTCCATTTATCTTGATTCTGGAATAAAAGAGACAGAACTTTTTAGTTACAGAAAGAACAGAATTTACTTCCAAAAGAATATGATCAATTCTTATATTTATTTAATTTTTTAGGCCATTAAAAAAACATTTTTTATGAATATTATATAAAATAAAATACATATATATATTATTTTGATGTTATGGTGGTTGTTGTATAATAATTTAAGTTGTCAGTTGCAATAACATTTAGTAACAATTTTAGGAATGTATAATGTTAACCATCATTCTCAGAATTACATTGAATGTAATGGTTTGACACAGGAATCATACTTAGCCCTACTCTTGTCTCTATTCTGAATCTTACCCTAAATATAAATAAATACTTTCAGGGTGTTTTATTAAAAATGAACAAATAGTTTTGATATTTAATACCCAAACCATATAAATTTCAGGGTTATAAGTCATTACAAATGTCCCAATACCTCAAGAACGCATTTCATACAAAAATTTCAAATTATTTAATGTCACAATGACAAAACAATGACAGAATTAAGTATGTATTTAAATTGGTTTGTATATTTTTAGGTGCTTATAATTACTGATTAAATGCGTACCTCAACAATATTATCATCACCAACGGCCCACCGTTGTTTAGAAGCTAAGGACAGTTCGGTTTCTTGATTTTCTCGCTGGAACATATAGTGCACGGCAGCGTCGTCCTGAGCGCGATTTTGAGACGCGCGCGCCGTTTGCAATCCACCTTCTCCGGCCTCTTCTTCACCGCCTGTGCCTGGCCACTTCATTGGGCTATCGTGAGGCTCGAGCATTCAGTTTTACCACGCTTCAGTACCACAAACCGTAAACAACACTCACAATCTCTGTTTTAGGGAGCTACGGCTATTACCTACTAATAATAATCGATCTATATTCTAATCATTCGATTTACATTATCAAACATACTACTTGTGGTTAGCGTTATTCAAAATAGAAGCCATTTAGTGACTTTTGTATTCTTTTTGTCTTTGTAATGACAGCTACTAGTTTTATCGGGGCACGATGACAGCCGCTAAAGGACCAAAATATTGCAAGGATCGGGCAATGGCTTTATTCTTTAAGTTTTGAAACAAAGAGGGTGAACAAAATTATCTTAAGACGAGTAAAATATATTGAGAAATCACTTATTTTGTTGTTTTATGTTACGTGCCACTGTATTAACACACAAATTATAGATTTGTCGGCGTCGAGAACTGAATTCAATAAACACTGAAAATAATACACTATTCACACAATTTCTAAACAAAACGACCACAAATATAATTACTATATGTACACAGGACTATTTACAATGTACAATTTTTACAGAAAACTTCGTTTATGCCATTGGCAACAGTCGATACAATCCGATTTTAAAAGAACTTCGACCATACTTCACAGCTCGTCCGCCATAGTCGCCGCCGGGCAGATGCGATGCGCGCGCAACGCGCAAAGCTATGCTATAAACATAAATAAATACAGCAACATACGTTTCTTTATAAGCATATTACTTATGCCTGAAAATTTTTGAGTGTTTTATATTTAGTATCGGCAGCCTTTAAATAGCAGTTTAGAATGTAGTATAAGTTTTTAGTTCTTATGGAAAGAATATACTGAAATAGGTATCTGTGAAAATGATTTTTGTATTGCATCTGCCCTGTGCATTGAAGTTTATTTTTTTTAATGAAACGGTCTAGAAAAATAAAATATTTACTAATAAGGTCTATTAACATTAACACTTCCTATAATTTATACTAAACAGTAATATGTTTTAGATAGCAAATTCCAAATAGATAGATTGAATGCACTTTTAATTGACAGAATACAAAAATACATTAGTGTATCTAACACTAAGTGAAGTTTTACCAAAATAAACCAACAAGTATACTGTATAAAATATTTTTATTTAAGTTTCCAAAGATATTAAAAGTAACTTATATGGGCTTAATTTTAAAGTGGAGACCAATCAATGAAAATACTAGACACTTGAGATCTTGCACTAAATAATAGAAGCCCCGCAAGCCTTCTGGATCACGAGACTGATTAACATCCACTAATGAGCCGGTCTTTGAAGTTGTAAAAGATATGTGTTCTTCCCCAATAACAATTTCCAATTCCTGTAACAAACAAACTTTATTACTACTTGTCAAACTTGTATAACCTAAAGTGCTGAAAATATGAAATTACTTATTGCTCACTACATGGCATTGTGTGCGGTTATGACTGCTTGTTATGTCTACTAAATAAATAACTCAGAATATTAATAACAATAAATTTTGTTATACCTGTCTTCCGACTCGATCTGGTTGAGGCCAAAGTCGATCATCTTCATGCATAATTTCTGAATCTACGATAACACGTTTGAGTTCGTCCATCACACAAGGATGCACATACGCTTCTTTGCGAATCATTGTATCATTTTTATAATTTGAATTATTGGCATATCTCAATTTACCATCGGGTCTAAACTCAAATTCAAGAAATTCGTGACCAAACTTGCCTTTGTGGCCCACATAATAACGAATATAAAAATCCGTCGTTGACATTTTGATAACCTTAGAAACACAAATACAATGAAGTGCCCAATTAATTAAAAGAATAGCCTATTTATTTCACTTATTTTTTGGAAATTTCATGATAAAAAGAAACCATTAAGAAAACAGTAAGCAATAACTAGCGTCCCGTATTACTTATGACAATTGTGTATTGGCCACAGATATCTGAAACTTGTGTATTCTCTATGAATAAGAAATAAAACACATAAAATATGAGGGCATAACTAATTACCTAACGAAAACCAGAGATTTAATCCACATTTATCCTTTTGCTTGATAGTTGTAAACTTAGTAATCAAATTCGGATACTTTAATGAAATTAAGTGTGCCGCATACAGTATACACTTATAAGTTAAGTGATAACGTTGAAATAAAACACTTTATAACCGGATTGTAGCTATGTATTATTATTATAAACTTATATGTAATTATTTACATAATTTGATATTTAATTTTTTCTGACGTTTCGCGTGCTTTACAGCGTGCAAGTGATAACGTAATTTTTTTTAATATTATGACAAGATGCCAACACGAAATGTGGTTTGCAAATTTAATAATAACATTTCAGTTCTTTTATGGTAAGATGGTTTGTATAATTGGGAAATCCCACATAGGTTGAAACAGAACAATGAAATTAAACTCAAATCGCTGGTGGCGCGATACGGAATATTTACCTTACGAATTATATTACAAACAAAAGAAGAATCAATATTATATTGTTAAAATATCTATAACAAGAGATTTAGCCTTTTAAATAAAGCCCTTAGTCAACAGATTTAAATTATACTCGATTTTACTCAAAACTAAATACTTAAATTATTTAAGTAATTTGTTCCAGGATATTGTAAACGGATAAATATAAAATCAAGGAATTGCTTTATCTTGTAAAAATATCAATAGAGCAATAAGCGTAAACGGCTTACTAATTTTAAATTATAACTCTAAATTGTCTCTATAATCTATTTTTTTTATTATTTTATGACCTGGTAACATAGACCTTTAAGTCATAATTTATTTGGAAAACGTTCATTATAATTTGGAGCTATCTATAATCTAATAGATATATAAATTATACAGACCAAGACAAACAAACTAAGGATTTTCACAAGAATCAATTATATAAATTTTCTTGAAATGTGTTTCCTATTTTCCCAATGAAGCAAAAGCAACCATCACGAGAATTTAATAAATTTGTTTACGATTACCATCAAAAATATCATATGAGTGTGAATAAGTTTTTCATTCACTTATACATTTTTTCATAAGACACATTAATATAACATTTACAGCCAAACAGCTAGGTCTCCACTCTTATTTTTACACTGTTTCAATGTTTTCAAGCGGTGTTTCTATCTCATACGAATAGTAGACGGTTATACTTCTCCTGATGTATTATGTCAAAGTCAGTGGTCATGACACTTGACAGAAATAGTTACGACATTCTATTAGTCCTTTTGACAAATCTTTTCTTTCTGACCCAGACAAGATGGGTGAGTAGAATTGTAATTTGTGAAATTAAATCAACTTTTATCAATATAATACTCATAAGTTTTAAGTTTAAAACTATTATATTTAAGTGAACTGAGGATGTGAAAATTGTTTCTGTTATTATTTTTGTTTGACGTACTAAATCTTTAACAAAATAAATATGAGAAGTGAGTGAACTTTCCTCTTCAACTTATCCGTTTTTTGATTTTGTATAGGTATCAGCCGTGATCACTGGCATAAGAGGAGAGCTACGGGCGGTAAGCGCGCCCCAATCCGTAAGAAGAGGAAGTACGAGTTAGGTCGCCCGGCTGCTAACACTAAAGTTAGAACGTGTTTACAATATAACCTCTTAGTGCTGTTGTGATTATATTAGTGTGCCGTATTTTAACTGTAAAATTATTTCTTTCAGCTTGGCCCACAACGAATTCATTGGGTCCGTTCTCGTGGAGGAAATACTAAATACCGTGCATTACGTCTTGACACCGGTAACTTTGCTTGGGGTTCGGAATGTAAGTATCTACCAAAATTTAAATAGTTAATTATAAACTAAAGTTTTCAATGTTTATATCATAAGTTCGATAAAATTTCCAGGACACCCATTTAAAATGTGGAACCAAATAGAAATGCCTATTACATGATGGGGTAAAAAAAAATTCTCACATGTCTCAGAGATATTTACTTGAGAATATTTATTTGTCTTTCATTACCAACTGTTTATTAACTATATATTATTGTTTTTCAGGTGCCACTCGTAAGACTCGTATCATAGATGTAGTATACAATGCATCTAACAACGAGTTGGTGCGTACGAAGACTCTTGTTAAGAATGCTATAGTGGTAGTTGATGCCACCCCTTTCCGCCAGTGGTATGAATCCCACTACCTTCTGCCTCTTGGAAGAAAGAAGGGTGCTAAACTGGTGAGTCAAACTACAACTGTCTCAATTTTTTAATATTTTTGCTGTAGTGTTTTTGAGTTACACTCTTTTATGCGAAAATGATAAATTAATTTTTGAGATAAATTAGGTCCACATTTGTCACTTAGTAAAATAAGCAGATCCTTAAAGGAAACATGCTTGAGATTTAGTATTTATTATTGAATAATTCTAGAATAAACTGTTGTTGTAAAAGATGGTCGGTGCCATTAATTAATGAAACAGTTTCAACTTTATAATAATTTACCAATGGATGTTCCATCCATTTATCCAAATAAACTTTTTTATTTATGATTTCTTTAAACAGTGTTAGAACATCAAGAGTTCTCTGTAGAATTAGGACGGTCTTGTGAGTTACCTTTATAAATCATAATACCATGGAATCTTGGTTGGTTGGTAACATTTAAAAAATATTGTTGTAAATTTCATATCATTGTTAAGTTTTGGCAATTTAAAAATTCATGAATGTTAACATTTAGTTGTTTGTTAACTTGCTTTTACCTTACCAAATTGAAAGTGTTGTGTTGCTTAGTTATTATAGCACCAACCTCTTCTAATTTCCTGAATTCCAGAATGTCACTCTAACTTAACTAGTACTAGTATATGTCCACATGATATGCCTTATAGAATATTTACCAAATTTTTTAAAACCATATTTATAATTAAAAACTTACATATTGTCACAGAATTATTTGTAAACCTATTTACAACATTGTTACAATACTACTGATACAGATAGTTAGTTGATTGTCTGCAATTCTTGACAGAAAATGTAATAAACCACAAAAATAAAAAAATATCATAACAAATATCTTATTTTAAAGACTGAAGCTGAGGAAGCCATTATTAATAAGAAAAGAAGTAAGAAGACCGCAAAGAAATATTTGTCCAGACAGCGCCTTTCCAAGGTTGAAGCTGGTTTAGAAGAACAATTCCACACTGGACGTTTATTAGGTAAAAACTTAACCGATCTGTAAACCTTGACAAAATCTAAACCATCTTCATTATAAAATAAAATTATAATTCAAAATCCTTGTAATTATCTAGTGCGTCAGATGCGAGAGAGGATTTTTTAATAATATGTTATAATTTAACTTGATACTGGATTGTGTACAGCTTTTATTTTCTTATAAATGAACAATCTTATCCATACTTCCTATTAATGATGAAATCGAGAAGTTGTGAGGCTGCATCTATTGGCAGGAACCGTTTTGGGAACTGTCTAGCAGTCATATGATATCTGTCATAGTTACTCTGAATATTTTACCGATCTATTAATATTTTTATTTACTTGTTCACTATGTAATTAAGAAATGTTTTTTTCAGCCTGTGTGGCGAGTCGGCCAGGCCAATGCGGTCGCGCCGATGGTTACGTATTGGAAGGCAAAGAGCTCGAGTTCTACTTAAGAAAGATCAAGTCTAAGAGGGCGAAGTGATATGTGTAATTAAATAACGCAAAAAACCACTTGTTTTATTTATTAAACATTAATGGAGATGTTGCCTTTAAATTTGTTATGATCAAATAGCCCCCAAAGCATTTCCTAAGTTCTTGATACAATTATTAGTTATTATAGCCAATGTAACTTGTCCTTTTTATGGGACTAAAATCTCAACTAATAGCAGGGGTCTAATTAATGATGAGTGTATTCAGAAATATTTATGTCAATTATCTGAAAATCTTTACAGGTTTTGTCTCATAAAAGTTGTGTATAATTTTGTATTTCTATAATATTCTTGAATTCAATGGGTCAACCAATTTGCCAGCCATCAGAGATACATGTATGGTTGAGTCCATGACGAAGTACAGAAAGGGGTAGGTGGCTGTGAATGTAATGGGTCGGCGTCGTTTTGATAAGTTTTCTGAAATAAATAATATCCATATTAATGTCAGTAAATTATATTTAAACTGAAATTAAATTTATAAAACGTAATTCATTCGACAAACCACTATTAGTATAAAAAAAATAATTTCTGTGTTATTTATTGGGTAGCTCATAAGAAGGCATTAGAATAATAAGAAAATATATTATGCACACATCACATGAAATAAAGTTATACATATCCAGCTGTACGTAAATATTAATATTTATTAAACGTAATTCATTCGACAAACCATTTAGTAAAAAATATAATTTCTGTGTTATTTATTGGGTAACTCGTAAGAAGGCATTAGAAATAAGAAAATATATTATGCACAAATCACATGAAATAAAGTTATACATATCCAGCTGTACGTATATTTAAATATTAATATTCACATTACGTTTAATGCAAATTGCAAGCAAGCTAAGAAGACAAGAGTCCTGAAGGAAATATGAAGTGGTTGTGTACAACTTTAGGTGCCCATAGATGGGACCGCACTAGTTCAATATGACATTATATAGCGACAAGTTGAGAAAGTGAATATTTTAATAATAATCTTTGACTGCACATTAAAACGGATAACATTAGGGTAATATATTAGAATTAAATACAGAACATCAGTCGTTCGTTTGTCCCTGTCTGTCTTTCTACTTTACTTAACCATCCATCCATTTTTAAATAATAGCGAACTAATAATAGAAGACAAAAGGTATATTTCTCAGCTACAAATGATTTACCTTAACGTTCATTGTTTAAGCATAGGAAATTGCTACATGTGTGCATGTATTATGTTTAGATTAAAGTAGCTTAATTTGCTTAATCTAAATACAGCAAATATTACGGCAAACATTCGACCTCGTCATGCAAATGCGGCGAACCGTTAAATTTAAAACAAAATAGCTAAATTATTTGCGGTGACAACTGACAGGAAACAATCAACTATATTATCCCCAGTTTAGTCCACTTATGTAATTGAAAACTTTATTTATCGAGGAATCATAACTTCCATGAGCCAGTAATATTTGTACAATAATTTACCTAATTACCGTCACTGCCTGAGCACCGGGGGCGCATCAATTGATTCAAATGCGCGTGTCGTTGCAACATCTCTCATAGACAATAGACAACGGACGTTTATATACTTCACACTGCGAATTGTATTCTTTTAGCAATTATACTTTATCTTACTCTCGAACAAGAAAATTAGGTGAAAATTTTTTACGGTATAAAACATTGAATTGATGTTATATTAATGTTTTCTTTACTACGCTCTTAATTTATGAGACTCATTTAGACTTTGTTGCGTTTGAGCAAGGTGGTGGTCAACTAACCAGTAACCTATATAACCATATACCTAAGCAAATTTCCTAGGTACCTCTATGTACTGCCACTAATTGCTTAAATATTTAGTGAAATGGTTATTAGTGAATCACTAAAAATACGTCTCTTCATCCTAAATGCGACTTAAATTAACAAAAGTGAAACGGAGAGGATCTGGTAGTTGAAATATAAAAATAAATTACGGATAATAACATCATCGCATACTTTCTTATAATATTTAATTTGAAAATTAGCGCTTATTGGTTTTTTTTATAAAATAAACGCGTTACTTTGCTGTCTCGCATCGTCTCAAACGTTGACCGCACCTTTGGTCAATTAAATGGTTTACCACCGTGACCTCGGAATGTTCCCAGAGCTTTGTAGTACGCCGTGTTAAGGTCCCAACATTCATTTACAATATAATTATGCTTATTAAAGCGTTTAATTTGTCAAATTCCAATTAATCAAACACAATTTTTACGTTGAATTTTTTATGATAAGATAAAATCAAACTTTGAATTTAATTGTAAGTATGGCTAAGTAAAACATTTGGTCTGCGTTGGCCTTATAGATTTATTATTTTTCTAGAAAACGAGTGTTCATAAGAGTAGGTATAACCTACTGCATGCTGTTGTTTATACATTAAAAAAACTGACGCTACATCCTTTAGGTCTGGATTTCTATGTCTGTTTTGTCTGATATTTTTTTAACGACTTGCGTAGATGAGCCACTGTAACTACGACTAATAAAATATATAAATATATGAAATACTCACTCTTCGATTCATCTGGTTGATATTTCCTCATTGAGACGGAGACAGCTTGTTCAATGCTTCGCACGTAAACCCCAGTCTGAGAAGTCATAGGAGTAAAATCCCCTTGACGAGGCTCGAAGACGTCGCGAATTCCGAGCTATGGCGATATTTAATTTATTAATCATTGATGTTGACATTGATTTGTTATAGAAAACAAAGCTGTTGGGGTTGTAAATTATATTCATATGTTTCTGATGAAGCATAGAATGACAATTTTTTTCAAAATTTAAACGAACAAGATCGTTTTAAAGAAGACCATAGAAGTATTAAAAATCGAAATATCACTAAAGTGTTGTGTAAAATTTTGATTTTATTACTAGCCGTGTTGATAAAAATATAGGTCAAAACAACCTAAAATAAATTTTCACGATTTTGTTATAAAAATTTAACTTCGGTTAAAATATTAGAAAGTCCTTGGTATCTTTGATATTCGAGAAGTATTTTTTAAACACGCTTCAAATCAAATATAAACCCTATTCTTTGTACACTCATTAATTAGTGGCCCATCACGCCATAAAGAATATAAAATCTTACTTTTTGTAGATCGGTTGTTAAAATAACGTGACCCTTCACAACAAAGCTAGGTACTTTCGCTCTGACACGCCGAGGTCTTAAAGCTCCGTAAACGTCGGAGAGGTCTGACTCCCTTGCCATGCGCGCAAGCAGTCGTTCGATTTCCCCATACCCTGCTCTGAGAGGTAGCACAACTAGCAAGTAATAACGGTCGCTGTCCAGTGGCAGACGAATGGCGGATGCCTCTAAATGTGGTAAATAGGCATGGTGTAACACAGAATCATAATACATATACGGTACCTGAAACATACATAGTTTTGTTAAACTATACTTATCGCATTGGTTAGACAGGATATATAAGGAAGAAGGTATAATATATACCTCAATTCTACGGTTTCCATTAAGCACAAATTGTGTATCCATATCAATTTCAGATCCTTCTTGTCCGATGGTAAAAGACCTGTATTCTTCATAGACATCCATGTCAGGTGGATTGGTGAATATAAAATCTAACAATGATTTTTTCCTACGTTGCAGAGTCTCTAGCGTGGAATCATTTCCAGATGTTGCACTGTTATTGTTAGCCTGTTCAGATATCAAAGGCATCGTTTGAGGAGATATTGCCTCATCCTCTTTATTTGCAAATGCTGTTGGTGATGACATTGTTTCAGTTGTCGGTGAAGATTCTATTCCCATCGTAGTTTGTAGTGATGTGCCTTCGGTTGTAGTTAGTAATGATGTGGTTTGCGTCATAGTTGAAGATGATTCAATTTCAGTCGTAGTTGGTGTTGAGGTACTTCCCGTTGAAATTGGTGATGATACGATCTCGGTAGTAGTTAAATCACGAGTGGTTAACAGTTCAGTTGTAATAAGAGATTCCGTTTGTGTTGTAATAGTTTCAGTAGTAAATGTTGGACTCGAACCCTGACTTGTAGTATATTCAGTTTGTGTGACTATTTCTACATTTGTTGTTGATTCCATGGTAGCTGCAGTTGTGTTACCCAATGATTCAGTAACGTGATCTGTAGTACTTTCTTCTTTTATTCTCGTAGTAGATTGCATTGTGGTAGTATCAGTATGCGTTGCTGCTGTTGTTGTAAATGTAGTGTCTGCCATTGGAGATGTCATATTCGTGCTTTCACTACTTGTAGTGTTGGGCTCGTTTTGTAACTCAAAACTATAAAAACGTAAAGTATTTTTGTAACTTTCCGTAAATGTTACATTTTCATTATTTAAAGCCAATCCTGCCAAAAATCCTTCTTCAGGAACAAAATATGTCTGAAATATTATTAAAACAAATAAAGAAAAGATTTTCTACAGATACATATATCTTCGTGTGATTATTACTGATAGCACAAAATATATGACATACTAAGCAGGATTTATGAAATTATCATTACTGTAGTGACTGGTCTAGGTATAATATTATATTGCAGCAGTATTGGCCTAGTGGCTTCAGCGTGCGACTCTCTTCCTGAGGTCGTAGATTCGATCCCTGGCTGTTGGACCAATGGACTTTCTTTCTATTAACATTCGCTGGAACGGTTAAGGGATATGTCTTAGACCCAAAAAGTTGACGGCGTGTGTCAGGCACTGGAGGCTGATCACCTACTTGCCTATTAGATTAAAAAAATGATCATGAAACAGATTCAGTAACCTGAGGTCCAGATCTAAAGAGGTTGTACCGTCACTGATTATTATTGTAAGATTATATTATAACAGATGAAATATATTTATTAAAAATATGTAGCTACGTGAGTCATACATATAAACCAGTATTTTGCAAGAAAAAAGAGTTACAATTAACCAACGTTACTTAATACTTTTAAATCCAAATAAGCAAATAAGAATAATTCATAATTTGCTTTAAAGATAGAAAAACTGACATTAATAAGAGTTAGTAAAAACCATATCTTCGTAAATTTAATGAAATTCTAGACGTGAGACGATATGTATAATAAATGCAATATCATAAAACATTCAATTTTTCGTGGCACAAATGTATAATGATATATTAAAACAATTTAACAAAAAACTTATATATACCTAATGCACTTTTTGCTTAAGCTGTAATTTAAAAGAAATAAAACATATAGTGAATATTTTAATCTACGTTATAATTATAACTTACCTTTAGTGAGCGGTGTATATCTCTGAAACCTATCCTTATAATTCTTCGATCCCTAGGTAATGGCACACTACGTTGGATTTGATACGAAGATTCACCATCTACTCCCTCGTATAAAGCCACTAGGATTCCCATTAAACCGTATGGAGAAAATGCTATGTTATTTGAATTTAAATAATTATGTTCCGCCAGTACTTTTATACCAAGTTCATTAGTAATGTCTACCATCTGATCGATAGGTTTTCTTTTAAAATCCCAATACTCAATTTCCATAGGAGTTCCATGGTGCGAAATTGCCCCGGGAGTGAAAGTGGTATATGCTTGAACAAAAACCAAATGCGTTAAAAACCAGAAAGTGGCGGCAAAACTAATACGTCCGGTGCAGTTCATTGTAAACGCGATTCTGTCTGCGGTTCGCTGCCTACAGGCTTAGGGCAGGTGGCTTCGCGATCTTGCTTATTATTACTTATTACTTATTACCTCTAGAGCAAGCTAAGAGTTTCGGTGAATGCCCTCTAAAGGCTCGTGCGAACTTCAATCACAAGGATGATACAGATAGAACATTTTGTAATAGAACTCGCGCTGTATCATTATTTTCACGGGTTTGACGGTTATTTTCGACTTAATACAATAAATTTTGAAAATACCCATGTCTTACACCCTTCTTGTGATGTGAAAGTCACATGACCCTTTGTCATATATATTTAAAAAATTAAGTTTAGTGACTCAAGTGAGATCTTTCTGCTTTGCATCCTAATGCTAAAGGATATGAAGATACAGGGATATGATGGTTTTTGGGTTTGGATTAATTACATATTCGAATAATAACATATTACGCATATTCAATGACATTTCTATTTCTATGTAAGATGACAGGTAATTTGCGTTTGTCTAGTATTTAATTACACTAAAAAAACGCCAATTCCTCGTTGATTTTTAAAAAAATAAACCCTTACAGTGATCTACGGCGTTTTCTATCTCATCCCCTAGATCGTATCAATATAATTGATATTGGTGGGACATAGTTCGGGGGTAGGACACAGCCTTGTGAATCCGTCAATGATGACCTTGATGATACGATCAGCGTGATAGCTGATCTCCCGACATAACTACCAGAAAATGAATCAAGCAAGAAAATCTTTATCCTCAGTTCTTAGGCTTCCGAAGTGCTCTCTGCCACACCCAACCAAAGGCTTTCGCTATCTCCAAAATTACAGCCAACCAAAGCCTTCTCCTTGGACTCTATTGCCTCTGCCCGTCTATGTCACCAGCTGAGCGACCACGACGAAAGCCATTCTGACCATCGCTAATCAGCTAGTGGCCCTCTAGATATCTCAAAAGTTGGCCGTTAGCTTTATCACTCATCACAGTTTTGATTTGATCTAAGTATATATGTATGATAAATATGTATTGATCCTTCACAATACTTTTAGTGGTTGACTCTACTTAAAAACACAAAACAATATAAATTCTTTGATACAAAAAAAGTACAAATACTTTTGTCTAATTAAGTTTTTATTTAATAAAAAATCTGTTACTAGCGATTTTATTAAATGATTTGTATATTTCACTAAATATTTAAATAAAAATCATTTGGCTTTTACTTCATTTTTGTTCCGCGAAACACTGTATGGTCTGTCTCATGCGACCCGAACTTTAGGCGTTTATGTCACTAGCCACTAGTCAGTACTTAGTACCTAGTCAGTTGCCCTCGCCCCATTGAAACGGGAATACTACGCTTCTTACCGCTAGCACTCGATATAATATTATATTTACCACGAGTAAATCACTTTTGCATTTATAATATTTAAGTAAGAATATACGCAATTATTCAATAAAAAAAAGATTCCATGAAATTTCAAATCGAAACAGCGTAGTATATGTAACCTAAGCAGATGCTCCCTACTTTATGATTTTACTGAAAAGATACGTAGGTATATGATTTATTTTGCGTGATACCTATCTATATAATTTTATTTATGTTAGGTGTTAAAAAAAGTAGACGTCAAAATTCGTAATACTACAGAGATAATGCCATCATTATCGTAATAAGTTTTAGAATCGGATTACTCTTACAAACAAACAAAAAAATGTATAATGTTCGGCTCTGACTGGCCCTTGGTCCTTCGTGAAAAGTATGTGATACGAAAGTAGGTCTGGTTGTTTAGTTTAGATTTTTGTCATGTTTGAGAAGAAATGCTTAAGTTATACAAATAAATGAAATTTGAGTTTTGTAACGTGACAGGTGAGAAACATCGATCTCCACCACGACCTGGAGCTCCCTACCATAGCCCAATGGATGAAGTTGGCGTCCACACGCCACTTCGACAAGGCTAAACATTATCCCAACCCATTGGTGCATAAAAGCATCAATTATTACCCCTTCCCGACAAAAAAGCCTCGTACGAGCCCTCGACATACCCTAACGGATCCGGACGATCCAGTTACTAATAAAAATAGCCAAACACGGATAATTTGGTGATGACATTTTAAAATTGTTGTTTTCCTAAGTCTAAATTAATAATGAATAAATCTTTAATTAAAGCATAATAAACTAATAATGAGCTACATCATTCTAGATTGAAATAATAGAAAGGGATGAAAGCCGATCGTGTGTCATTGAATTCCTCAGATATGTTTTAATAATTGTAATTTTAAGCCTCAGCAGACGCAACTGTAACAGGAGTGGGGTAAACTTCAGTTATGAATATCAATATCGCATGATTCTCCTACTGTCATAGATATTTGTAAGTCGCTATATAATATCGCGAATATAGTAGCTATTCCGAAAATGTAACTCAATTTTAAATTTATAACTAATTATCAACAAACTAATTAAATTACTCAATTTACTAGAGTCTCGCAAATGAAAGAGGATATATATTTTTTTATATTATGGCAATAGTTTTGACTTTATGCTAGTTTCAAGTAAAAGGTTGGGAAACTACAAGCGAGAAAAAATAAACAAAGACATCAAAAGTAAACAAAAGGATAAGCTAGTTTAAAACAAAATATGTACAAGAACATATTACATCTTAATATTATTATTGATTATGAAAGAAGATAATTGAATTATTTGAAAACTTTCGGATTGCAATACAGAATGTCATTGTCAATTTCTCAATATGGCTGTTGACAAACATCCGTTTTGGTTTATTTTGTTCTTATTTATTCATTTACGTATTTAAATATCAGTAAAACAATAGTTTTACTGAAAAGTGGAGTTTGAGAGATATTGTTCTGCATAATATCCAAATTCCAAGAAAAAGAAGCTGAATTCTACCAAAAACAAGATTGTTTACGTGTGGTGTTGAATTTCTTAGGTTAGTATGATTTATTGCCTTCATAGTTCATGTAATTACTCATTTTTATTTCTATTATATATTTTTTCCGAATAGTTAACAGGTATAATAGCCTAAACTTTGTTTTATTTGATCGAATATTTCGTTTCTTTCGCAGGAAATCTGGAGGATGTAGAAGGAATCGATGCAATAGTAAGAACTATTGGTAACCTCGCTGATTCAGAAAGATAAATAACAGAATAAAAAATGGATAAACTTTCCATTATAGACCATCGATTTAAATGTCCATATTTTCTTGTAGATAGTCCTCACTAAAATAAAGCGTTTTGCAAAGTTTTAGGTTGCGGGAACTTACGGTTCATGAGATCCATTTTTTTCATACAAATTCGCAAATAACATTACTATACGTTTCAATTAGTGTACGGTTTCAAAATTTTGAAAGTATCGATACTACTCAGGTATCGACGATAAAATTTCCAACATGGACCATCGATTTAAATGCCATTTTTTTTTTAATAGCGTCCAGTCATCGTTTGTCAAAAACCGAATCAGAGCACCCCACTATCCACGTGGTCTTGTCTGGCCTACCCCTAGAGTGTATATAAGAGTTCGGAGGCGCGGAAGAAGAGCAGCATCCACGTGGAGGCTTGAATAAAATATCTGTACTTTGGTACGCAAGGGTGGAGGAGCTACATTTCCCGTAGCGCCGGAGCTGTTCAAAATCCAATTATTATCTATTGTTCGTTTAGGTTAGCTAAATAACTGTTTCTGGAGCGTAAAAGTGGTTGGGGGTTATTATTTAAAACTTTAAAGTACAAAAACAATAGAAAATAATCGGTAAATATAAAAAAATAACGATTTTTATGCAGAATTTCACATCTTTAATTACCGATAGAAGAAAAATAGTAAATGTACGGTTTGTTTACGAATTTTAATACATTACACAAATTTTTAAATAATTTTTCTAATACTTACGACGCAACGCCGGCAGCAAAAATCACTTGGAGGTGTTCCAATCAAGGTACAGAGACACCTAAGTTTAAGTTACCTTAAAAATAGATTTCAAAGGGTTAAGGTCGGTGACTTTGTAAGTAATGACTTGCCAATAACTTACGGTGTCCCCCAGGTAAGCGTACTTGGCCCAACGTTGTTTCTAACATTCATTAATGAGTTATGTAACCTCCAGTTGCCAAATGGTAAGATAATATCTTTTGCAGATGACACTGCCCTTGTCTTCTCTGGCAATAATTGGAATGAGGTGTATAATTCTGCTCAGTTTGGTTTTGGCCTTGTTAATGAATGGTTGAGAGGCAACGGCCTTACGCTTAATGTTGATAAAACAAAATGTATGCCCTTCTCTATTAAAAACGTTCCGTCTCACATTCATGATTATTTTTCTATCACAGCCCATACTTGCTCTTCAAATCAACTCTGCCATTGCAAAAGCATTTCCATTGCCTATAGTGTTAAGTATTTGGGTGTAGTTATCGATAGTAACTTGAGTTTTAATTCTCACGTGGATCTTCTCTCATGCAGAACTCGTAAACTCATTTACATCTTTAAAACTTTAAGACTTATAGCAGACAATAGAATTGTTAAAGTAGTATATCAGGCTTTATGTCAGTCAATTTTAAGCTATTGTATCACTGTGTGGGGAGGTACTTTCAAAACCAATCTACTAAAACTTGAAAGAGCCCAACGAGCAGTGCTAAAGTAAGTCATTCCTTACCGTTTCTTTTTCCCACTAAAGAGCTTTATGCCCTAGCCGATGTGTTAACAATTCGTCAATTATTTATTCTCAACACAGTTTTAAAACAACATTATAAAACTAGTTACGACCCCGAATTAAATATAAACAAGCGGATTAAACATAAAGTTTGCTGTCGTATTACTCGATGGACAACTTCTTTCTCGCAAAGATTCTTTGGTTTCCTAGGCTGTTACCTGTATAATAAATTAAATGAAAAAATTAACATTTACCCACTATCGAAATATGAATGTAAAAAAATGGTTACTAATTGGCTGAAGACGTTGAGTTATGATGAAACAGAAGATTTAATAACTGTTACTCTGTAACACACCCAGTCGCCCACACATACACAAACACGCACGCGCACACACACACACACGCGCGCACACACAGCCAATGACAATGACCTGATTGTACGTGTTCCGGTCCGGTGGTGGAGAGGCTGGCTATCTGTCACTCAGGTCTCCTGTTACAGAGACCAGTCTCTTACATACACTTCCAAATGTTATCATCTTAGTTTAATTATAATAACCTTCTATGTATGTATATGTGAGAGAAGAAATAAAGATTATTATTATTATTACCTACCATACGAAAGCAGAACTGCTATGTCTAGTAAACCGGTATAAACCAGAGCCAATATAAAAGCACAATGGCCATGCGGTATTGAGACTACCTCCATACCATTGTGATCAAATTGCCATTGAGCTGGTATGCAAAACACAAAGTAGCAAATAAAAATGTTAAATTGACTACAGAGCAGTTAGAACAAGTCACTAAAGAGTCATATGAAAATGTAACTGCAGAAGAGTGGAAGAAAATGACTGATCATTTTGTACATGTAGAAAATAAATATATAGAAAGGGACAGGACAACAGAGGTCCACTTAGAAAGTTTCATAATCAATGTGAGAGACAGTGATAACAGCAATGACTCAGATGAATCTATGCATATAGATTTTTTGGATTCTGATTTTGATTATTCCGAATAAAGTTGTGTTTTGTAATAAATATAGTTTTAGTTTTCCATGCAATGTCAGTCATTTTAAGTATCAATAGTAAAATACTAAATACGTATAGTATTTAATGTCATAGAAATACAGTTACTATGTAAAAAATAATAAAATAAAATCAAGTATCAAGTAAGTTTAATCCACAAAATATATCAAACTTTTAGGGATACCATACTAATTTTTTTTTAATTTGCCGCGCTTTTTCGTTATCTTCTTTCATAAGCCAGACTCTAATTCTCAGGGATTTTCCAAATAAAAAAAAATTGCATAGGTTGAGAAGGGACTCGAGATTAAATCCCATAAAAAATGCATTGGCTTTAGAGGGCCTATCTGCCTGTCTGCCTGTCTCAATAATAAGTGATTTTATCTCAAACCCAAGGGCTTCTGCATAAATTTCCTTCCTCAAATGTATATGCTAGAATTGGTTAATATACTGTACGCTATTGATCAGTATTTTATTCTACTCTACTAATCAGTATTTTATTTACGCTACTAATTAGTAATCTGTGGAATACGTTTTGCGCCTAAGGCCGGCAAAAATAGATGCGTACAGCCGACAGAGTATGAGTCTGTACTCTGTGGTATGGCTAAATTGGCTACTGGCTTATGGCTGTTAATAATGGAATAATTTAGCGTGTTAAATGTAGTATAGTAATTAAATATCTTATTTAATAAGATGTTTTAAATATAGTTGAGTATATTACGCATAAATATTATAAGATATTTTTAGTGTTTTGTCAGGTGTCAACGTAAACAATACTTGCGCAGGTTAGTAACTACATACGATATACTATACGTAATACGTTCAATGTTATTAAATATTTCTATCCGAGAAAGAAATATACGGCTGTAGTATATATGTTGTTTTGTTTTAATATAATAAACGGTCTTAGTACTTGGAGTAAAGAGTGAGTACAATTATAATATTAGCAATTTCCATATTCTGATAAAATGGGGTCGATGCTCGCGAATGTCTATAGCAAAAATATCAATTTAGTAGGTTTTAACATGAAAAAGTTAGCAACTCATTGAAGGAAAAACTTATAAATCCAATTAATACTTTTATTTAAGGAGAGAAAATATTTGATTGTATTATAAACTGATAGATTTATTACCTAGTACATATAAATAATATATAATATAAATATTTTTGTATTCATTTTTTGTTTTACTTTTTAAAATATCTAATGATTTTGATATGTGATCTTGCATCATAAACAAACATAATTAAATAACATACATATTTTCTATATAAAACTTTGTATTTTAGAAATATAAAGGTTATGAAATTTACAAAAAATATATATGATGATGATGATAATTATAATCTGTTAAAAATTTACAATTTCTGTACTGTGAAAAAATATTTAGTAATATAAGACTTGTTGTTGTTGTAAAGAAGGGCCTTTAATCATTATATAACTGGGTTGTTATAAAATGTTCAGAAAGGCTATATAGTTATAGCTATAGTTATAGCAAATTAAAAAAAAAAACCGATGTTACCTCTAAGATTTGTCTATAGGTCATAAAAAATATTAAATAAAAAAAATTGTAAGTCTGTTATTGTTTAAAAACTTTTCAACTATGCCCACATTGTGAAAATTACCAAACCATCACAAGGATGTAAGTATTCTACAATAAAATTTTGAGTAAGTATCAATTTGTTTTTAATAGTAAATGTAAAGAACAACCAAAATACTATAGCTAGAAATTATCTTTACACTAATTTCATTGCAGTGTAATTGCTCAAGATTCAGAAGATTTGAAGATAGTGAAGTGAAAATAAGTTTATACCCTTACATCGGTTATAAATTTAAAGTGTAGTGAATCACGATGGACCTTCCTGATTGTCCACCAGGCGCTGAAGGATATGAAGATACTGTGACAGAAGTACCAAAAAAACTTGGTTTAGAAGGCACTAAGGTAAATATAGAGATTTAAAATATTTATATTCATATTGCATTTAAACCATTTATAAACATTTAGTTACTTTTAGTGAAGTCTTCTAGATTTCTTAATAGTTCTTTCTTAATAGATAGTTTTCTTAAACCTCTTCAAATAAATTGTAGAGGATAATCACATACTATTAAATGCGATTTGGTTTGCATGGAACATTTTCATTTTACATTGTTTATTAGTAGAACAGGTATATAACTATACATATATGTTGAGGACATAGTAATTAATTATTAAAGAAAAAAAAACATTTCATTTTTATGTTAGAAATTGGCATTAGTACAATAGCATAGATTAAAAGCTTTAATGTGTTTGAGGAATGCTATAGTTTGTTGATGCTTAATAAGAAGTTGGTGTGTTTGTGTAAAGTGTTCCGGTATACAGTGAACTATTTAGGACTCAAGAACTATTTATTTTACCTATCAATCACAATATTAATTATTCAAAATTCGTGATTTTACCATTTCTAAATTTTTATCATTATGAACTATGCATGTATGAATGAAGACTTGCTTTTGAAGATTTGACAAAATTAGAAAAAAAGACAAAAAAAAATTAAAATTGTAAATTTCTGTGCCATCTTGTTTACTATATCATAATACCATTAAACAGCTAATCAATCATATATTTATTATAATATTTGGTTAATAATACACAACTTGCATTGAAGATTTTCTCCATCTTAGGGACTTGGTATCGAGAAAATTAATTATTTTAATACTGGTTATAGGCAAAAAATTGTATAAAAAAAATAATTTCTCCACATAATTATTTCTTACTGAATTATAATTTCCTTACATTAATGTAACATAATTTGTCAAACAATCAGTAGTATAATAATAGAATAGTGAAAGTTTAAGACTTGTTTATCCTTTGGGTTAGGCAATTATTAAATATATAATCAAATAGTTTTATGTTTCAAATAAATTATTATGGCAATTCTCAACCATATCCTCATAGTTATTAATTGTATGTGAAGATGTGGCAAGATACATTCGCCTCTGAAGAAAATAATTGGCTAAAAAGGTTTTTTAACATAATTGGAAAATGTTCTGTTTTCACTTATGGTTTACAAGTTGATATTAAATGATAATAAAGAATATACTATGGTAGATGATACTAACATTGAAACAACTCGATATTCATAAGAGACAAACAATTTCACTATAATTAATTTCGTATAAATTTCCAAAAGGCAAATAATTGTCATTAATTGCGTTTTCTCTCCCCTCCACGCCAAACCTTGCCAGGTATTACGTGCCGATATTCCAACTGGGTCTTTGGCTGTTTAACTCAGATTTAGCAATTTGAGCTAAGCTACTTGTATGTCAAAAATCTATTGGATTTGAGAAACGGGTGTCATACTGAGCATTTGTAACTTAGCCAGTTGTGACTCTGTTTAATGGAATGGAATGGAAATCTTATTACGAAAGAACTAACTAAATTTAGTAAAACAAGAGAACTAACTATAGTTGTGTTTCTCTTTAAAATTGTATCGAATGCTTCTTTCGCCTTCCAACGGAATAAAACGTAAAGGTATTTAATATTACCGTACTTAAAATAAGACAATATGTCTTACGGAATACAGTCTTGTGTTTGTGCTAGAATAGAAGTGGTTCCGGTGAGTATATTACAGAAACATATTACCTATAGATAAGAAATAAATATATTGAAGATAAAATTTTGTCGTATTTTATTTTTGATCCCTGTGTTAAGTGTTGTTGTTGTGGTTAAGTGAGATTCGTCAACTGATCAGCTAGTTTTTAAGTATATAATGATATTTTTACAGGCTGAACAGGAGTTTTTGGAACATTTAGAAACTTTGAAGATCAGAGTAGAAGATGGGTCAGCTCGTGCTATGGTGGAGCGGCGAGGGCGCGACGGTCCTGGGAATTGGATTTATCTGTGCTTTCCCTGCGCGGCGCAATGTAGCGGAGAGCAGGTCCTGCAGGTATGAATTGAATTGATTATTATGTATACAATTAATTAATTATCAATAACGTAAAGATAGAATAATTATGTAGGACATTAATAAATATAATTTTATATATGTTTCCTTCTGAAACTAAATGGTCAATGAAATGTTTAAAATGTTAGTGATACAACGATCGGTGACTAATTTAACGATCTGGCCACGACAAGTGGTAAAACATTCGACATCTGAGAGCAGTATGAAACGGCTACGCTGACTTCATCGCCTCACTTCCGGCAGACTTCTGCAGTTCAGGGTCAAACAAACAACCATCACAATGACTAAATTGTATAAATAGTTTTTACTACATTTTTATATATTATATACATAAAACAATTTAACAAAACAAGTGCGTGCGTACAAAGTACACATGTCTGAATTGAAACATCTTTGTAAATTAATTATTACTAAGGTAAAGCCCCAATAGATGGTCATGTACCAGTATATGATAACTCCATGTATATATATATATTCATACTTCTTACACATCTGCGTTTACTGCACAAGACGTAATGCAACAAAATTGCTGTATAGAGTTCTAAACGAATTCACCAATCAATCAGCCAATAGCGTGTATTTTTTCTCGATCTCCTTTCCTTTCTTCTTCTTTCCTTAGTTTCGCCCTCAATCGCTCTCCCTTTTCTTCGAAAAAAATTACCCAGTTTCACTTCAAAAAATATTGAAAATGTCTTTTGAGTAAGTTCGCAAGAGTTGTGGCCGGTAAAATCTAGTGAAGTATAAATTTCAATTCGTATTTAACAAATAAATATCATTATATATAGTTTTTAACATACGTATTTTGCAGCTCCACATTTCGGGAAAAAGACATAAGATGAAGCTGTCCCAGAAATCTGTGTGGCCTTTGTCAATATTCCATGAGCATCCTTATATTCTTCATGAAAAAGGAGCCGCGATTCGATCTGGTATTTAAAAAAAATATTATATGCTATATATTTTTATATAAGAACGCAGTTTCCTTTTAATCAAAATTAACACATCCTTAAAGTTTCAGAGGCGCTCAAGACCCTTAAAGATGAAAAACCAAAAGAAATATTGGATCCGCTGGAACAAAAATACGGTCATTATAGAAGTTTACGATGCCACATACAAGACATTCTTGATGATACGAAGTAAGTATTATTTAAACATAGCTTTTAGGCGACAGAATAGCACAACGAATAGACATAGACATAACATTTATTACTAACAAAACATCTAAACTATCAAAGTTAAAAAAAGAGAGGTAACAAATTTTTGTCTAAAACAACAAGGAACGTTTTAAGTATGTGATGCGTATGTGCTGTGGTTGTAATTGGCCCTGGCTCAGCATTATGCTGAGGAGCAGAGTTGTTCCACAGCGCTGGTCATTCAACAGCAAGTTTGTGCCTCAGTCGAAAAAAGAATAAGAATGGAATATACTAATACTTAGTAGAGACTAATAATAATAGTAGTAAAAGTTAGCAATGTAAGTAATGAAGTCTTGTGAAAATAAAATTAAAAATAAGAATAATTGTTAAGAAATAGATAAATAAATATTATGTCACTTTATAATAATTCAATAAACTCGTGCCAACTCGATTGCTAAATGACCACAAGACTATTGACTGACGTATAAAAATCAATATATTTAATTATGGATTGATTTAAATATGGATAAACATTAGTTTGGAGTATTTTTAATATAATTATTAACAATTTTTTTACTCCATAAAGCATTTTAAAGTCATGTGTTATACCGATTACGCGGAATAATACTTTATTTTTTACAGTCTTCTATTCTGATTGATATCTTTCTATTATTTCAGTTTCTATATTTGTATTATTGGTTTTAAGGGCTCCGCTCGTAGGCGTCGAGTACTTGGTGGAGCACCCGCCTGAGGAATCCCACCACGAGCCGCAGTACATGTGTACTCTTTGCTTCAAGCAGGGACACCCGAGGACCATTGTTAACCATTTGACCTGTTACTCGCATCGGATCCATTATCTCGTAATTATTTTTGGTTTATAAGTGCTATTATTTATAGATAGTAAGTAACACAGCGTTGAGAAAAAAAAATATTTGGCCATAAACATACATGTTTTTCTGACTGACAGACCACGGTTTCTGAAAATAATTATTTGATTTAATGTTTTATGATTCCAAAATATATTTATAAAGAGTTACGAGCATGTAACAATAGTACACAAGTCGCAGTGCCGCACGTACTACTTTAAAGTTATCTATGTTACTACTATCTTTAGCTATCTACTAGTTTTTGTGGTTGCGTGTGTACGATCGATACAGTTTTAATAAACTTAAATTCGAACTGTAAATATAACACTGTTTACTTTTATGTCTAAACTTTTATTATTTCGTGCAAGAAAGCCGTCCATTGGGGAATTCATGAGAAAATCCCAACTGATGCGGGACTTTGGGTGACAAAACTGAACAAATACTTTTAAATGTTACAACTAAACTAACAATTACGCACTATTATATCTGTTTCTTTCCGTCAAATGTGCGTGTGCCCTATGATAGATAGAGACAGTCTAGTAAGTGTATAACAGTTAATATAAAATATTTCAGAGCAAACATTTCCCAAAGGCGCACAAGGCGTTGCTGCCTTACCGCAATCAGAAGTGCAGTCGCACTGGTCAGATGATGGTCATGAATCGTCTCGTTCAATGCATTGAAATGAAGTATGGACGTATGAAACCTGTCAATTTTCAGAAGGACGAATATCAACGGAATAAGTAAGTTTTATTTCAAGTAGTTCAGGGAGCGTTCAAGTATTACGTAACGATGGGCGGGGTCCTCTTGTTATTGTTAATATTATTTTCCACTTTCCATTACCTTACACCTCATAATGGTAAGTTTTTGGTATAAAGAGTCACTGGGTTTGGTCACGAAACGTTTTACTATTGGATACAAAAACGTTACGGCGCGTTTAATGTGGGAGGGGGGTCAAGAATCTCCAAAAATAGCGTGACGTAATACTTGAACGAACATTGAAAAAAAAACTTTTTCATTTAGTTACGCACTTCTGGGACATTCCTTTATATGACTTTCTTGGGTAATTGGAAGAGAGAAAGGCCGATGTGGGGTTATCCCTGCATCTTCTATCGCATTTACCATGGAGAGCGATCATAGGAGTTGTTCGGATTAATACCTGCAACTGAGGTTCATCATCGACCTCCGTCTTTCCGCAACTATGCGTTTTTACGGCTGTTTCGTTTTTGTGGAACTAGATGCCGATTGAAGTATATCCGTACCAATTCGACTTAGGGTCCATCAAGAAAAGAGCGTACCAATTCTAAAAAGGTCGCCAAGGTACTTGCAAGCCTTCTGGCAATGTGAGTGTCCATGGAAGGCTGTATCAGTCAACATTAGAAGACCCTTTGCCCTTGTTTATATAAAAAATAGTTTGAATAAATAAAAACCCTATACATTCTGCGTGGTCTCAAATTTTCGTTTAAAATGCCAGCCTCATAATATAGTGACTATGCATCTGTATCTTAGAAGCATTCTTCAACAGAGATGAAATTGTGCCATGGATATATTCTGGAAAACATTTCTCTGAGGCTGATGGATGCACTTTTGAAGAAGTAATTGACGGTGACCTGATATCCAACTTAGCCTTGTTAGGTAAGTCAGGTATAATCTAAACTATTCCGTATTATAGTATTGTCTTTTGTTGAGATGGCTTATCCATATTAAGAAAACACTTTTTACCTAACACACGGATTGAAGCTATGTATTATTATTATAAACTTATAATTATTTACATAATTTTGAATTAAAAATTTTCCGATGTTTCGCGTGCTTTGCATTCTGACGACACATAATATCAGTAAATATATTTTAACCTATATGAAGTTCTTTTTTTTCAGAGAGCAAAGAGCCTTCGCCGCCTATCGTAGCTGCCCCTTCGAAACCGAAAATTAAGGTATATATTGCAAAATTTAAATTGATAGTGATACGCATTGTGCCTTACCGATAGACTATTTGACTGTGTGGAATTTTTGGTATGCAGGTAATGTGTTATTACGTATTGTACCACAAAGCAAGGTGGCCGTCGATTCACAATTTTCCTGAGTACATACCTCGTTTCGATATATCTTTAATAAGAAGAAAGGCACACAATTCAAAAGTGTTCAGAAGAGTTGTTCGGATTTATACCTGCAGCTGAGTTTCATCTTCGGGAGTCGAGCAAGAATACGAAATTCCACCTGTATCACCTCGACGTCCGCCGTTCCACAACTGAGCGTTTTACAAGACAGATTTTGCGGCTCACCACCGCTATGTAGAACCAGCTGCCCACTGAAATATTTCCGAACCAATTCGACTTAGGTTCCTTCAAGAAAAGAGCGTACCAATTCTTAAATGGCAGGCAACGCACTCGCGAGCTTTCTGGCATTGAGAGTGTCCATGGGCGGCGGTATCACTTAACATCAGGTGAGCCTCCTGCCCGTTTGCCCCCAGTTCTTTAAAAAATAACAAGTGACGGCAAACCCTCGATTGTTCTGTCATTAAATCTCCCCATGTTTTTAAACGTTTTTGGAAGCCGAAATAATAACCACCTTGTCAAACTAATAACCACCTTTTTTGAAGTCGGTTAATAATTATTTCCAGATTAAACCTATTGGTCTACCAACGGAGCAACTGTCGGATATCAGCGATGACGATGAATTCCGCAGACATGACATTAAAAGGTATTTAATTGACAAATATTTTTTTTATTTTTGAAACCGCTTCATTAGCACGTTCAAACGTAAAGAAATATACATTTTTATATATACAAAAATCTCTTAACATCATCATCTTTAGCGTGCTTAGTGTGCGTCATGTGGATAAAGTGCGAGCACAAACGACGAATTATCGTACAATATTTTATTTATATCGATTCCTTATAATATTTCAAATATTACTTTAGCCTAAATTATTAAGTATACCGGTTTCAGGGCACCGATCGCACTTTTAATCATGCCCTACTTTTAATAATGCCCTGCTTTTAATCATGCCCTACTTTTAATCATGCCCTACTTTTAATCATGCCCTACTTTTAATCATGCCCTACTTTTAATCATGCCCTGCGTTCCCTGTACGCACTACCAAAATTCAATAACGCCTCAATCCCACTGGGGCCTTTAAGTATTCTGCAAGGTTTTCTGATTTATTGCAATTCCCCCCTCCTCTTGTTAGCAAAAGTAAGCAAAGCTATCAATAATAATAGTAGATAAAAGTATTAATTTTTTGTGGGAATCCAATGTCGAATATAATAATATGTGTAAAATAGTAAATATATACAGTCGTGGTCAACTAATTAGGGACATGCAAGATAGTGAAGAACAATAACCGGTTATGTACATACAAATATAAAACCCTATTGATTTCTCAGTAACTATTATTTGCATAATTTGGTCCGATTATTATGCTTTAAATGGATGTAAATAAAAGAATAAATAAATAGAAAAAAGTATTTAATATCAAAGGTTGAATATGTATTCAATTTTAAGGTATAATTCTGTAGCTGGACATTTAATTAAGGACAGTAAACTATAATGAAAAATAGAGTTAAACAAAACTAGTATTCTGCAGTATTATAATATCTTTAACAGCTCCATTTTATTACGTGTAAAATCAGTACCCAGTAGCAAAACCTTTGTTAGTAATTACCGCTTGACACCGATGTGGCATAGACATTATCAGTTTCTGGCATGTTTCGACAGGAATGTTTGCCCATGCCTCACAAAAAGCTTCATTAAGTTCATCTAAAATTGTGGTACGATAAGTGGCTACTTTTTTCTTGATTTCGTGCCAAAGGTGCTCGATTGGGTAAAGATCCGGGCTATTTGCTGGCCAATCTAGCACCGATACTGACTGACTGGTAAGAAACGACTGAACGGGCGGTATGTTTCGGGTCGTTATCATGCTGAAACGTCCATATAATAGGGAGATGCTCCTCAGCATAGGGAAGCATCGTTTCCTCCAATATTGCCTTGTATTGATGTTGGTCTAAGTTACCCTGAACTTTCCTCATAGGTCCCACTCCACGTCCAGAAAATGAACCCCACATTTTAATGTTTCCACCGCCATGTTTCACCTGCTTTTTTGTGAATCTTGGATTCATTTCCGCTTTTACTGGACGCCGTACGTATTGCCTTCCATCTGAAGAAATCAAATTAACCTTGGTCTCGTCAGAGAATAATACATTTTGCCATTGGGCGTAGGTCCAATGTCCATATTTACGTGCAAACGCCAAACGAGCATTTCTATGTTCTTTCTTCAACAACGAACAACCCTGCTTCTACCAGACGTCATCGAACGGTCCTAGCCGAGACACCAGCTCTTTCGTCTGTCCCAAACACTTTGTGATTAATTAAAATAGAGCCTAGAAATGGATCTTTCTTAGCTAACCTGGTTATCATTATATCTTCTTGCGGAGTTGTTTTTCTCGATCTTTTTGTTCTGGGCACATTTAAATCTGTGTTATTGCGTCTGACATGTTGCACTGCATTGTATACCATAGTTTTTGAACAATTTAAATGTTCTGCTATCCTTCGGTATGGCCAACCATGGTCGACAACAAACTTCATGATAATTTTTCGTAGTGTTGGATCGCAACTTTTATTTTTATCCATTTTTCTTTAAAATATTTTTCAAAACCTAAAATAAATATCGGGATTGCCGCCAAAACTACCACGTAACAATAAGAGAAGAAGTAAAAAAGTATTGAGATTCAAATTTTAAAAATAGAACGCAATATCTCAGTGTCCCTAATTAAATGGCCAGCCAGCATTATTTGAACAAATAGCACTACGATAATCTATCAGCTATACTGTAAAGAGGTTTAATGTTTAAGAAGTTGTTATTGTTTGTATAATCGGGCACATAAATTACTAATTATACTTACATGTAAGAGATATGGAATATGGTTTAGACTCGAGTTATGTTCAGGCAGACCGAAAAGACATTAAAAAAAGAATTTATTTATTTATATGTCTTTACAATTTGAAATCTACTACAAGACTGATCTAAATCTAAATAATGCGAATACAATAATTAACTTTCAAATAAACTATAGTCGGCGAAATCGCTGAGTGCAACGTCAGCGATTACCAAGGGTTATGCCTTGGTAACTCCTCCGTCCTTCAGAGAGAAGCTGATTTTACAGCTTCCACCAGTGTCGCCACTGGTAGGCGTGATCTTCCGTGCGTTCTTGGTGCATCTGCTTGATAACTTTTTATATACTTTCCATGATACTGCACATATCAGTAATAGATAGAGGATGATAGTTGTCCAGCTTGGAGTTGACATCATCTTAGGCCAGTCGTTGATGTCACCCTGCTTCTCCAGATCTTCAGCCTTGTCCAGTAGTTGCCGAACGTTATCTAATTCCAGATCTTGCAAATTTACTTGATACCGCACGACATCCACAGGTGAGACTTGTTTTTGGGGCAATGGTATTATTTCATCTAAGTCTAATTTCGTGACATGTGACTGCAGCGTCATGTTCGCAACTTCTGCGCGACAATCTTCTGTTACGGTTATAAGATGGATTCCCGATGCACGATGGTAAGATGTGTTGGTCCCACATTGTGCTCTTACGATCTCTTCTCGTTTAAGTATGACCAGCCACGTGTTGTCCCGCGATTTTTGGATCTTGCTGTCACCTAGTACCATCTTAACACGGCTGCAGTTGGCATTCTTGTGTTTTATGAGGTTGACGATGCAATCTTCTGATTTTGTGAAGGATTTCATTTGCAGAGACTCGCAGAGATGAACGCTCTCGGTGATCGACATGCAGCTGTTGTCGAGGTATGCGTACTCATCGCTTCCAATTGCAAGGAATTTGGATTTGGGTATAATGGTGAGGTACTCGGTATCAGGGATAGAATATAAATGAATAAGGTCATATATACTTTTATCAATAGAAGGTATTTGTAAAATAAATGTTAATGAGTGCTTAGTACTATACCCTTTTACTGTTATTGACCTTTCTAGTTCTCTTATATTTCCTATATTTAAATCTGTAATTGGTTCTAAATTGTATATATTTCCAAGCTGTAATAATTCATATATTAAATTCTGCGGACTTATAATACTAGGGTGCATAACACCTAATTGCGAAAATGTTATAGCATCTTCTAATATCATTAACTTATCTAATGTAATTTGCAAACTGAAATCTATTTGAACATAAATGTCTAAGTTACGAACGTGATTAGCTAGCACATCATTCGTCTTTGTTGTATTCTCCAAATACAAAACTAACTTTCGCTGATTTTCATTGATTTTATCTAATTGGAGACCAAATTCTTTTATCGTGTTTTCGGCTATTACTAATGTCTTCTTTTGAACCTTTTGCATAGAAGTAACCTTCTTTTTAATGGCCAAAATATCAGCTTCAAACTTAAGAGCGCCTTGTTGATCTAGATTACCTGTTATGGACTTTATAACTGAGCCTAAACCGTTAATAAGACCTCGTTTGCGCCTAACATTCTGGGAATAATATAATCAATTTTTCTATTCACTAAAGATAGATTATGTTCTATTTGAGCTCTAAAAGAATTTTGCACTTGATCTGTATGCATTGTATACAATTCTGTGGTATTTATGCTTGCGAATAATGTCGCTAACTCATTAATGGTTGACTGCAAATAAGTCATGTTATACACACATGCTAAATTAAAAATATCTATTTGTTTCATTATCCGCCCTTGTTTAAGCAAAAGGATTCCCGGATTGTTGTTGACGGGATTAAGGATTACGTCACCTCTTGAACAGAGCATGATTGCTCCTGCGATGAGGACCCTGGAACAAGGTGGGGCCTTCTAAGGAGTTTATAATGAACTCTAATCGACTTAGAATTTGGATGACTACCTATTATCTCGGCTACATTATTAGGGTGGAGGTGAATAATTTTATACGGACCTTTAAATACGGGTTTAGTTTTGTCGTTCCTTGCTGTTTTCGCCACCTGTTTATATACGGTTTCACCTACCTTGAATACGATGTCTACAGCTTGCTTATTACGCCTGGCTATTACCTGTTCTTTATTTGTTGACATCAGGGCAGTAACAGATTGCTGTATAGCTTCTGCGTTTGCCTTATGCTTTAGGACGTAATCTTGATAAAATTCCTTCGGAAAGTGCAGCTCCAATGGGTTACGTGAAGTTGTGTGACCAAATAATAACTCGTGTGGTGAATAACCGGTTGCCGAGTGAATAGCGTTGTTGTAAGCTATTATGGCATATTTCATAATTAACTGAATTGGGTCGTCTTTATTAATCATACGCTGAATTCTAACTATTTCAGCTATAGTTGAATGAAAACGTTCTATTGGTGAGTTCGAGTTAGGGTTATACGGGGTTGTAAAATGAATGTTAATATCATGTAGAGAGCAGATTTCCTTAATAACGTCATTATCGAACTTATTATCTGAGTCTGTTGTAATTTTATGCGGGAGTCCTAAAACAGAGAAAACTTGTAATAATGCTTCGGCTACGTGTATACTACTGCATGCGTTTAACGGAACTACCTGTGCGAATTTTGAAAAATTATCTATTATAGTGAGAAAGGTCTCCTCCTGCTGAATATAAGTCCATAAATAAATGTTCCCAGGGCTTACGAGGTGTTTCAGTAACTGCTAAAGGGGGTCTTAAAGGGTTTCTTTCATACTTTGCTTTCAAACAAATGTCACATTGGTTAATATACCTTTGAATAGTAAGTAACATGTTAGGCCAATGGTAATTTCTGTGCAATTGCTTAAGTGTTTCCTGTATACCGCGGTGTACTGTCTTACCTTCATGATACTTCTTAATCAACGCTTCCTGTTCGTTCTTATTCTCAACTAGCGTAACGCGCGTGGTACATCTAATAAGTTTTGGGCCTCGATTATTAAATGTGGTACAATAAACTTTACAAAATGTTGGGTACAATTCATCGTTATAAAAATAACAGTGGAATATGCGATCTGCAATGGTGTGCTCTTAAAGAAACCGAATTATTTCCTGTTCTGTGTTTTTTACGGTAATAAAAACGTCTTTAATAACAGTGCGTCGGTTGGTCGACCTATCTTCTACCATGTAAGTGGTACCTGGGGTTGACCTAATATGAAATTGTTTTAGTTGCCTATCGATTGCGTCAGATAAAATAGGGATACCGTTATTTTCATTATCTGGTTGGGTATTATTAGTACTAACTAATTCTACCTCACTTAGTTGATTTTCATCTATAGCTGATTCTGCAATTGAGGGGCTCTGTGGATCTAGTTGTACGTCTGGGTCTAAGTTATCATCTTGTCTACTCGGGCCTGCCATCGGTTCGTCATCAGTCTGTCTGTTATTTTGTTGTGTTATACGGACATTTTCAAATATTCGACCAATTAATTCATCGTCTTCATTATCGTCAAGGTTTACTGCAAGTGAATCAATGCTGTGATGAATTATCTTGATTATCGAGATAGTGCGTCTGAGTTAGTGTTTTGCAGTCCCTTCTTATAAACAACATTAAAGTCATACTCCGCCAATTTCAGTCGCCAGCGCGTCAACTTTGAATTAGGATCTTTTAGCGACATCAACCATGTAAGGGGTCTGTGATCAGTATAAATTGTGAACTTACGTCCAAAGATATAGGGTCTAAAATATTTTATTGCCCACACTATCGCTAAAAGCTCTTTTTCGATAGTGGAATAACGCGACTCTGAGTCTGATAAAGTACGCGACGCATAAGCTACGGGTTTATCAGATCCTACTCTACCCTGAGATAACACAGCGCCTAGAGCAAAGTCAGATGCGTCAGTTGTCAATATGAACGGTTGGCTAAAGTCGGGGTACTGCAATATCGGATCGTTAGTAAGTATTTGTTTACACTTGTTAAATGATTCTAAGAATTCTGCCGTATGCACAATTTTTCTGCCTTTTTTATGCAAACTGTCATAGGCTTTGATAACTTTGCGAAGTCTTTAATAAACTTGCGGTAGTAACCTACTAGTCCTAAAAATGATTTGATTTATTTTTGGTTTTTAGGCAACGGGAAGTCAAGTACAGCTTTGATCTTGTCCTTATTCGGTTTCAGTCCTTCGTCTGTAAGTTCATGACCTAAAAAATTTACTTGTTTTTGGAGGAATTCCGACTAACTGAACCTTAAGGTTATGAATTTTAAATCTTTCAAAAACTTCACGCAGCCTTTCTATGTGTTCTTGTAATGACGTACTTATTATGATAACGTCATCCAGGTATGTATAAACGTTCGGTAAACCTCTAAGAATATGGTTCATTAACCGTTGGAATGTGCTAGGTGCATTCTTAAGGCCAAATGGCATGCGCAAAAATTCATAATGACCTCGTTCAGTAGTGAACGCCGTCTTATCTATGTCTTCTGGGTGCAATTCCACTTGATGATAACCACTAGCAAGATCAAGAGTAGTAAAGTATTGAGCACGTCCTAATCTGTCAAGTATGTCGTGTATGTTAGGTAAGGGATACTTGTCTTCAATTGTCCGGTCGTTAAGTCGTCTGTAGTCTATTACTAGTCTCCATTTAACTTTACCAGATGCGTCCGGTTTCTTAGGTACGATATGCACTGGGCACGACCATGGTGAAATACTTTCTCTAATAATACCTTGCTTTAGTAAATTATCAACTTGGTTACGTATTTCTGCACGTTGTTGTGGGGCTTGTCTGTAACTACGAACGTAAATTGGTGTATCATTTGACAATCTTAACTGATGTTTAACTGCATGTGTAAAAGTTAATGGTACATTTTCTGAATGAAAAATGTCGCGGTAACGATAACAAAGCCTAGTAATTTCTCGCTTTTCTTCCTCATTCATGTGACCAGTTCGAATTTTATTCAAATCGTCACAGACCTCTTTATCTACGTCTATTTTAACATTTAATGTATTTAATTCTACAAACTCGTTCTTAGTTTCAGAATAAGCCTCCAACTCTATAGGGGATTTATCGTAAATAAACATGTTTTCGTCAGTACTATTAACAACAGTAGTTTTAAAAGAACCGGCTTTAACTGTAACTAACGCTGTGGGGGATTCCAAACCTTCAGACCAATAGTGTTTGTTATGAATATACTGTCCATCTATATAATTAGTCTTTATTCTTACCTTCTCACATTTGGGCTCAATTTTAATTTTACGCAAAGGATGATTAAAATAAATTGGTATATTCGCTGTTTCTGTACGTAATATTCCTCGATTTAAGTCAATATTACTTTTTAAACGTTTCAGTAAGTCACATCCTATTAGTCCCTTATATTTTGGGTCGAAGTCGAAAATTAAAAATTTATGAATTGTGTCTGTGTTAAAAATTGGTGGTAACGGGAGGTGTACTATGTACTTATGACTTGATCTACTATGTGCGGTGGATATTTCGAATGACTCGAACTCAACCAATTGTTCCCAAATATTGCCAAAAATAACATCAGATGAAACAACACTCCGACTGGCACCGGTATCTACTAAGAACTTACCTTGAAACTCCGGCAGCTCTATGTACGGTAGATGGTCGGTATTTTGGACGTTGATTTTCACTACCTCCGGTCTTCCTCTCCCTGAGCTTCGTGAAAATCCGGGTTGTATTCGGCTTCCTCCTGACAAGAATTTGGCTCGACATCGCTTTCTTCCTGTGGGTGGAAGATGTAGTCGAGATGGGAAGGGTAACCTGTTGTTATGTGAATGTTGAGGAAAGTTCGGTTCCTTTTGTCTAAACGTGCCGTTATAGAATGTCGAAGGGCCCGGCTTGTTAAGAGCAAGTCGCGCTTCTTCCTGTCTAGCTGCCACTATCGCCATTTCTAGTGTATCTGGTTTCGCTATTCTAACGCCTAATGAAATATGGAAATCTAGGTTATTAACATACTGTTCAATTACCATTTCCTCATAATAACCTTTATTAGCATGGTTTCCTACAGATAACAGGGTGTCCAGTAACTCACGAAGTCGTTTGCCAAAGGACTCGGCGTTCTCATTTTTAAATTTACGCGACCTCGTAAGCTCCTGTATTACTCGCCCAAGCGACGAATTAGAGCTGTCTTTATATTGTTCCACGTATAGTCTCATAGGCGATTGCCTCTACAGCCGCACTGCTCAACTCACTTTTTATTACGCTAAGCAATGTGGGATGGTTCCTCCCCGCGACTTCTATTTGTTCGAGAACATTTTCTACCTCTCTAATATAAAAATTAAGTAATTTCTTAGTTCCGTCATATTTGGGAATAAGATCTACCAAAATTTTAAAATGCGGTGAATCTAATAGTGACATATTTTGAATTTAATTATATGAATTAATAAAGTCATAAAATATAACAATTTCTATGTAGATCCGCTTACACTTAACAATACGCGTAACGTGACGCTAAGGAATGTCCGTCCGATGTGAGAACAAGCCTATTGTTATAATGTTAAAGTTTTAAACCGATTTTAGGTTTAAACACTCATTAATTATATATATATATATAAATAAACTATATCTAGGACAGGAAGTAGAGCACGAGGGAACGCCCAATGCTCCAGGTGTACCCGCGTGGATCTCGGTGACCGCCCTTGATGAGGTTCCTTTGGACTGCAGTAACGCGACTAGGGAGTCGCCGTTTACCAGGGGACTTTGAAGAGTTTGATTCGCGGTTTTCCTAGTTAAACGTGCAATCCTACCGACTGCGCCAGTTATGTTAAGGCAGACCGAAAAGACATTAAAAAAAGAATTTATTTATTTATATGTCTTTACAATTTGAAATCTACTACAAGACTGATCTAAATCTAAATAATACGAATACAATAATTAACTTTCAAATAAACTATAGTCGGCGAAATCGCTGAGTGCAACGTCAGCTATTACCAAGGGTTATGCCTTGGTAACTCTCGTTGGAAAATAAAAAATAAATTCACAATTCGCTTTAACCAAAGAGTGTCCCTAATTAGTTGACCACGACTGTATATATTATTTATATTTTTTCTTATATTATTATTATTTATATTTTTTCTTTGGATTGCATGTTATTTCGAGTTTTTTTATTAATTAATTATGCACTTCTTGTACTTCACCCTCTGTGGGTGTTTATTTTTTTATTCTCCCATATTAGGGTTGCCTGGAAGAAATCGCTTGTTACCGATAGAGGCCGCCTGTTGCCAAATTATTTATGTAACCTACTTACTTTTTGTTTGTATAATTATGTATGTTATGGTAACAAAATATCAATAAATAATTACTATTGACGTAATCACCAAATAAAAAAATCAAAAACCCCCCTCTTACTAAATCACGTATAGTGCTTACGTAATACTTGAACGACCCCACTCAAGAGATTTCCTCATTATTAAGTGGTTAAGTTCCAAACTACATATATAACAATTAAATAATAATTCGAATCTAAATAAATAATCATTTTAAAAAGAAATATGAATGGTTTACCAACGCAACAATCAAAATTAACGGTCAATTGCCTCGTTCATATCCGTTTCCTGATAATCCTAATATTACCTGACATTTATGTAACAGGAATAATGTCATTTTACAGGAATATTCAACAAACGCCCCCGGAGCAGTATTATGCCAAAAAGCGTCCTGACACAAACTCTCATATCTTGACAAAAGAGAGGGTGAGTTTTTCTTCAGATCGTTTATAGAAAGAAAGAGTGAGAGAGAAGAAAGTTTAAAATCACGACGACAGGTCTATTCATTCTGCGGTCCTTTCAGATGTTAAAATTTTGAATTCTGCCTAAAACATTTTATATTCCACGTTGTTAAGGATAAAAACACACTTTCCTCGAGCTCGATGGCTGTTGTTGGAGATATGTTGCAATAATTGAAACAATTTTCGAAGCTGTGTGTCTTTAATAGTTTAAAACTTTTAAGCTTTAAAAAGAACTTTAACATACATTTTGGGGTATTTAATGTATGTCTATGTAACTTAACTTATTTATAGGCTCTTAAAACTAAGTGACACAGCTATTACTTATAAAGAATATAAATGATGTCGATCTATTGTTCATTTTTGGAATCGACACTGTTCTATTAAAATTGATGAATCTAAGAACTAATAAAGGACTTATCATATACATATATATATAGGTATATATAGTACCAAAACTGATATTTTACAGTTTATACTCAAGTAATGTTTGGTTACATAACTCTCGCCCAAGGGTATGAGTTGAAGGGAAAGCTTTGAATGTTAGATTTTTGAGATGTAGTAAAGTACTACATCTCAAATGGATGGGATGGGATGGCTAAATATCTGATATTTTGATAATAATTGAAATACCTAGTCGGTTATTGGATAGCCTAACGGTAACCAACATAAACAGTAAATTAAAAATACTACTTTTATATGCGATTGTCGCGCTCCTAAACAAGACTGCTATGCTTACATTAATACAAACCACAGCGGTTTTCTAATGTAACATATTGTGATTATATTATATTATTTTTTATAATAAATAAATTTAAAAAAATCGTTGAAAATTGATGTTAAATTAAACATGGCTTTTGGGTTACTTTAGAACAGTGTTTTTTTAATAGAGACAACGACCGGGCAATTTGGAGTTTAAGGTAAAACGCGCAAAGGAATTGAGCATACAAGCAGAAACGACAGCTAAGAGAATGCTTGCCTACCACGAGAAGAATCCAGAAAAGCATCCCCTATACCCTGAGGAGTGGAAGAAATTCTGGAATAGACGGTACAAGGAACTGCAGGCTGGTAAGTAAGGAATTTTTATTCGTACAGAAATTTATGAAAATCCTTAATATAAACGGAACGATAGATTTTCTGTACAATTAGTTCTCTTTCGAAGATGTCTTTTTGTTGTACTCGAATGTAATTCATTTTAATTTCTACAGATGAAAAGATTTTCGACTGTCTTTGTTTTGTTAAATAATAAACTGAAATTTCTCTTTAGAGAATAGCAAATGAAATATACGATTAGGTTTTTTTGGTGTATATGTCGCAGTAAAGTAGTTAAATCAGATAGTTAATTGAATCTCTAGACAGTTAATTAAATGTCAATATTTAATCAAGTCGCTAGCATTTTGATTTAAATAAAGCGGCGTCGAAAATGTTAAACTATCTGTCTGACCGAAAGCCAGCGTGTTGATTAACAATGTAAAACAAGACTCCGTCATGATTATTTCATTTGGTATTGTTATTTCGGTGTGTTCGTGAAGAACTGAGAGGTTGGAAAATTCCGTGTTTTGTTTTATTGTAAATGGTTAGGTTAGTCTTGTTGCCTAGTTTCGTTCACTCACTTGTCTGACGGAACTTTAGCGACTTGATTGAATATCGATTTTTAATTAACTCTCTGATTTAATTACTTTACTGCGACATATACATTCTTCAGACTTAAGATACTGTGAATTTGTGTTATTTGAAAATCTTTTATATGTTATACATACTGGTTATATTTAAAACTAAATATTGCCTTATAGAGGGAAAAGACCCATCGAAGCACGACTTCAAGCCCGAATGGATAAAATTCTGGACGGTGCGTATGAAGGAGCTCCATGACCAAGAACTGCGCGTGGCCGTGCATGAGATCTATAGGAAATTCAGCCTCGCCATACCTAATAACATTCCGTCTAAGACCGACGTAAGTTCTTTAGTCTAAAATGTGTTTTTACATTTCCCTTATCTGAGATATTGTCTGGTCAGATCACAACGACACGGTTTGATTAATTAATTTATGTCTCTAACAAAAAGTAAATATTAAATTTAAATAACTAAGCATATACTATAATTTTCAGTGTTACCTTCACAAGTGTCAATAAATGGCATCCAATCACTAACTTGCAAAACATTATCAATAATAATATCTCTTGTGAACTAAAAATTTCAGCTCAACTTTACCATTGTTTGTTCTGAAGAGTAGTTAGGATGTTTTTTAATTAAATAAATCGGACATCCAGGCTATACGCAAACATTTCAGAGCCGTATTTATAGGATATAGGATTAACATGACGCGTATAACAATAACAGTAAAACAAAATAATATCGGCAAAGTCTCTCCTGAGTCAATATAACGCTAGTAATTATTTACTTTAAAGGAAATAAAATTTATGATAAATTTAGAAATAACTTTTTAGGATCGCAGGCTTCTCTCAGTGGAAAAGAAGCGTTCCCTCTCACCGCAGAACAGAAGACGCACACCCGAGTTTAAGAAACTAGTCCGGCTACATTCTCCCGAGCGTAGAATATCACTTGACAGGAGAATATCGCCTAACAGGAAGAGGTCTTCAGAAAGGAGAAGGTCTTCCGACAGGCGACGGTCACCCGAGAGACGAAGATCGCCTGAGAGGAGACGTTCTCAAGAACGTAGAAGGTCACCGGATCGTTTAAGACGCTCAATGGAAAGGCGACCATTCATTGACTCTAAGTACAAGATTGATCGCCGACCTATTGTTGCTGTAACTGAGTTGAGGTATGCATATCTTGTAGATAATATAACTCTTTATTCGTATAGGTAACCAAGTACACTTATGAATGTCAACAGAAAATATGTTAAATTAATTCTAAATTTACATTGACTACTACTACATTGAGTTCGCAAGCCAAGGGAGTAGAGCGGGGAAGAAACTTTGCACCACTCTTTTTATCGCTAAGTGTTGAGTCAAACAAATTGTTATTAAGTATTCGTCAAATTTATAAAAAGCTTTATTGATTAATTTATGTTTCTTTTTTTCTCTTGGGAGTTTGTTGTAAAAACGAATACAATTTCCATACCATTTATATTCTGGTTGATCGTACGCTCAAATCAGTTCTGTTCCGAGTATACTACATTACCGATTACTCTGGTGAAAGTCACCATTTGTTTTAAAATCGCTTATATATTTTTATTTGTAAATATATTATTGTATGCGATGGCTACGTGTCGTACGTCGTCCTAAATTCCTGATATTATAAATTTCATATTTGATTCACTTACGTGCTCTGTGCGAGTCTCGTTATGATGTAAGCGCGGGGCACGTGCTAACCGCTGGTAGACTTATCGTTAGCTTTTCATCAGCATGATGTATGTCATGCGGTGCAAGACGTGGATGCCGCTTCTTACAAAATAATTGGGGAATAAAAAAATCGTGACGAAAATTTTCGATATTTATATGTATACAAGATACCTATATTTTGACTTGACTTATTGCAGAGATAAAGAGCGTTCAGTGTCACCGCCACCTCGTCGCTCGCCTCTGAGATTACTGCGCACGCGCTCTCGGAGCCCGATGAAAAGGTACTAATATCTGATGTTTAGGTTAGGTTAGATTAGTTAGTTACTTGATTGCTATATCCTTTATTTTCTAGACAGCCTTGTATAATTTCACCATAATAAATAACGCTAACGCTACTTAATGTAAGCTGTGTACTTTGTGAAGATTTTTTATAATAAAGAAATAACTTTCAATTCGAAATAAAATTGATAAAATAAATAAATTATAAACTGTAACTGTATATGTATATACAGATATATGTATAAATTATAATCAAAAATTGTTTATGTAACTAACTGCGTTGAGCTCAGCGGGCTATTTATGTATATTAACTTTTAAATACGTGTAATTATTCTCTGGCAATTAAGGTTTGAGGTGAGGATACGATATAGGATAATGCTTGTCTATGGGCAGGGGGTGATTACATTTCCAGATCAATCATTAGTATTCTTGCCTCACCTGAAACCTAAATCGCCAGAGGATAATTGAATGTATTTAAAAGTGAATATATATATTTACTTTGTTAATGTTATATAAAATCTAGTCACAATACAGGTCTTTATATAAAAGGTCGCGAAGTCCCAGCCGCAGTACTTGGCATAGCAGAGGGAGTCCTTTGTCCCAGAGAGGACGCCTCAGCACCGCGTCCTCCTCAGCACGGAACCCAAGCCCCACTCCAACGAATGTAGAACCTTCTATGCAGACCGTACTCATTTCGGATGATGAGCTTCAAGGGTGATTATAAAAATGCACTTTATATTAGCGAATATCATAATTTATTTCCCGATGACGTAAAAAATGGTACAATCGGATAGGCCAACGTATTACGTATATATATACGTTATACGTATGTTGGATGTTGAAATTAATTCGTGTTTATGATATCTTTTTGTTATTTAGCATGGAATTATTGAAAAATTGTTTTAACTTATGTTATGAACAAAATAATTAGATTTTTCTAATACCATTGACTTTCTTAAATCGTATGGGTACACCTTTATATTTAATTTTGCCAATTTATGCTTACAACATACATTATATAGTTTGGGTTTTTAGCTCCACATATATAATTATAATTATTAACGATTCAAGGAATTTATCGTTATATACGTGGATTCGGTAAAAATTCGAATAGTTAACACAACACACTTAGAGAGTGGCAAAAGTATGGTCACATCAAAGTATTTGCAATATAGTTCACGTGTCATACGTTTGGCTATAATATATTTGTTTCTGACATTCCAGTGGAACCTCTCCATGGGATTCTGGTGATTCGCTGGGGTCATTACCAGATATGCGTTCGCCGCCTTCCCGGTCTAGAGGCGATAGTCTTTCTTCACGCATGTCACACGCACGTCATAGCCAAGACTACAAGGTAATATAAATAAATAGTAACAATATAGTTTAAGAGATGATGAACTACCGCTGTCTCGAGTTGGATATAGGACCTACATGTGTTATAAAGTCATTTTACAAATTTTTTGTGTGTGTAACTTCATTAGGACGTAGTAAAAAAAACTGATTTCTGTTTCGTTTTTTTTTTTCAAAATTTTCTACACGCCATCGATTTTTAGATTAAATTCTGATTTCTTGACGATGTTTTCCTTCACCGTTCGCGTGTGTGTTACTTGTGTATAGAGCACAAATTCCTACATGCACAGCGATTCGAACGCACGACCTCATGATAGAGACGTACGCAGCCAACACTGTTTTGCTTCAGTAAACGGATGAGATAAATGATGTTTTTTTAGTCACTAAAATATACTAATTAAATCCAAAATTTCTTAATAATTTTAACTGGATCAGGTATAATAATTTAGTTTTCTTTTAGGATTTAACGAATTCAGCAGATAACATAGTTGCGACGCTGCGTATGCTGGTAGCGTTGGAGGACCATCTTGGGAGTATGGGGCCTAAAGTCGTGGACTTATTAGCTGAAGCCATACGTATGGAGAAGGTAATTAACATCAACGGATTTTTTTCATTTTCACACAGGAGCACAGGCACAGGAGTTTTCTCTGATAAATGAAATATTGTTTTTATTGAAATATAAAATTTCCTTTGAGTATTTGTTGCGTAGTATTTTCCAGCCATTAAATCTAGGTATTTATAATTACTAGACAAAATGTCTATGTATTATTATAGGTATATATATATATCACCTGATAAATTGTAATCCAATCTGGGTACGGCCTTCCGTAATAGACGAAATTTGTTACTTAATGATACCTGATGTGATAGTTATATGATATGAAGTTTCGTTAAATACACAGTAAACGAATTAACCACGTTTTTATCCGTTATTAGTTTTATTTCTTGCGTTCATATTGGTAACTATAGATTTTAATTTTCAGGAAAAGGCGAATTCATCCGAAGAGCTCTTAGACCGAGACACCGCAGTGGTCCTAATAGAGACGGCGAAGGAGAAACTGAAGGGGGGTTTGCAGGCTGGTCTGGTCCCACCGGCTGCGACCTCTGCAGTCAGGGCGGCCGTTGTTCGAGCGGCTGCTACTCTTCATGCTGCTGATAAACGAACCCGGGCCAGGCAAAGGGTAAAATCGATTATAAATATAAATTGCCTTGAATTATTTTCTAATACTGTTTATCTGATATATAAAAAAGTTGGTCCCAAGTATGCTTTAACTGTGGATTTAGCAAGTAAGCGTGTTTTTATTTAATGTATAGTTCAGCTTAAAGGCTGTTTTTGTTGAACCGATTCTAATTCAGAACTTTTGTTGTGGATACGAATACGAGCTAGAAATTAAATATATTTATTAAATTTATTAATTGCACAGTTAATTAATTAATTAGGTTAAAATGGTTTATTTGTTCAAATAATTAAGTAAATATTAAAAAAATATATATCTACGACATTTAACACCTTTTGTCTTCAGTCACCGTGACCACGCACGCTGAAAAGCACGCGAAACGTCGGAAATTTTTAAAATTTAGAATTATGTAAATAATTATAAGTTTTAAAATTTACAATTTAATGCATAGCTTCAATCCGTTCAAAGGGTGTTTTTCTTAATGTGTAAAAGCTATGTTAACAAAAGACAATACTATCGTAGGACTTTCTTTCTCCGTGCGAATTTAAGCAGACTTCGGAAAGAAACCTGAATTGGCAGACACAGAAGGGTGATCACCTATAATATAATATATATGATGTCTATAATTTAAATGTCCCATAAGGTTGTAGCGCCAGTGTATGAACAGCCCTTCTCATATTTTATAGCAAGAACGCAGTAAACCAACGAGTAGCAAAGCCAGTATTGTGCCAGTGGCGGGTGTGGGTGAAGTAGATCGGGAAGAGATCGCCCAACAGATGGCCGCCGCACTCATTGCTCAAGGGAAAACTGATGTCTCTTCGGAGGAGTTAGCTCAACTCGTTGATGCTGTGGTAAGTCTTGATTTTAAAAATACTAATGTATAATGATATCGAATAAATAAAAAATAATATTAACGAACAGCAATCTTTGATATAATGGCGTTTTTTATACACAAAATATTGAAAAGTTCTATGAAATTGCTTAATTATTAACGTTATGACGTTACAGGTCAAAGTCTTATGTTCCAATGCAAAACCATTGGAACATAAGTACAACAAACAAAAATAAATAAATATGTAAAAAAAAACATTTTCACCTAGTTTTTTCATATCCTTTTAAGTACTAAGAATTAATTTAATGTAGAATATAACCTTAGTATAAAATCCGTAGATACGAGAGTCCTTTCCGGCACTTTGTTGACTTATTTGTTACTTTTCTAGTATTTTTTCACGGAAATGTCAATATTTTTTGTATGTCTAGTGTTAATGTTTAGTGTCCCAGCCGTATGGCCGGAACAATCGCTTTGCAATAGAAAATACTTCAATATTTCTCGGCCTTATTATTGCTGTCTCGCTTTACGGCCGCGTGCGTCCCTTCTGCGTTCGTTCGCTATTGCGAACAGTCAGTTGTGGTATTGTAATTCATCCATACGTAATGATACACTCCGTATTGTACGCCTTCTGGGTGAAATTTTTGCAATTATAATGAATAATTAATTACAATACTTATTGCGAAAGCCTGTTAAAATTTGATCTTTAGGTCGGTATGGCCGAAGCGAAGAAACGGGAGGCGAAACTCAAGGAGCAAGTAAAAACCATTGAGTCCAACAAGAGAACGGAAGGGAGCGACGCTGCCGCCGCTTCCGCCTTACAAATGCTTCAGTCTGCTTATGATGATAAGAGGTAAGGATTAATTATTTGTAACTTTAATTTATTTGTCTTTGTAAAATAAAGGACAATGTGTACGGGTTCTAGTGTACACACGTAAGAAGTGAAACTTCTTTCTGACCTTATTTAAAAAAATGATCTACTATACGCAACTTTACAGAAATTGGTTAAATAAAGTTAAATTAGATAAAGTTTAACAAAAGGCTTTTATGATCATAGAAATGAATACAAATAATACTATTATTTCATTTTATCTTATTACTACTAAGATTATTACAGAATTTCATTAATTGTAATAGAATTATTACTATCGCTGTTATCTTATATATATTTGTTATTAATATCTTCGAATCTCTTTCAATCAACCGTGGTAGGGTAACCAAGATCTAGTAGATTCAACATCTTACTCTGTTGTCTTACTTACACACACATACACAGTCAATCAATATAGAAAAATATTGATGGATCACAAAAATCTCGATTTTATGTCAATACGCTCAATATTTATTTACATCAATAAATATTGACGAGATCTCAAGAGTCACGAAGGGGTGATCTTAAGAATTATGTTATTAATTCACACTTATAAGAACTTATATTTAAAGTTTAGTCTCGTGAAATTATGTTGGTGTAAATGCGTGTCAAAATGCACAAAGCAATTTTACTATCTGAACTAGATATAGATAAATATAAAATAAATTTAAATATTTTAGTTACAAGCAAATATGTCACTATATATGCAATAGCCGTTCGAAATATCCTTAAGGAGTCCCATCACGCAAACTATGGACTTTTATGGAAATTTCACTATAGGCCAATAAGTGCCATAAATAACTATTATCTAATTTGCACCCAAATGTCGAAGGGCGATTACACAAAGTGGAGTGTTAATGCATAATAACGCAATACACGCACACGATGCTAGCACGGTTAGCTTTTCATACAGAAAAAAAATATTATCAACAAGAAACATTAAATTGATATTGTTATGGTTAACGTTTCTTTTGCAATTTTTTTTTATCCCAGTCCCTCTGTATTTCAAAGTACAAACTTAGAAGGCGAGTGCAGCAAAATGTAACAAAATATGGCTTACTACATTTTATAAATAAACCATTAAAGAACGTAATATTATGTTTTGGGCGTAACTTTTAGAGGTGAAATAAAATATTTTACTTATGTAAGCGGTTAATTTTACAAATGACGAATAAATTGAAATTATTAATTCTTGAACAGGGCAGCCGCTAACGACCTCCCGGACGCAATGGACGGCCTCTCGGACTCGGACCTTGAGACTCTACTCAAGAACTTCAACGAGCTCTCGGCTGAAGAACAGCACAGCTTAATAGCGTATTTGAAGAAGCTAGAAGCGCGAGAACCGGCAAGAGTCGAGCGTTTGAGACAATACGTGAGCGCAGATGCGGAAGCAGCGGCTGTTTCGGAGTCTCTGCCCATGAAACAACCAGAGAAAGTGGACGTTAAGCCTGTCACCATTGATAGCGATGATGATGATTACACCGTTGATGAGGTGAGACGTCAAATTCTCCCATTTTGTACAGCTTTGCTTGCTTTTCTTTAATTAAAATTTACAATTCTTTCTTTTTCTAGTTATTCCAATCGGCAACACAAAAAGTCAAGGAAGATCAGATGCGACAAGAGATGGAGATAGTCAGGAAATCGCTAGAAAGCAGGACTCCACCGAAAGCAGAGAGTCCAAAGCCAGCCCCTCCCCTTTTCGACTTCGCTAAGAATATTTCCTCTGCCTCAGATCTTCTCGCGCTAGTGCAAGCCTCCATCAAATCCAGTTCGGCTTACCCTGCACAAGTAGCGGATGTCACTCCCACGACTTCATTCCAACCGAGATCCTTCGGAGACCCCCAAGAAAATGCTGATCAGAGGAATTCGCAGCCAGACTTCCTCAACCAGATATCTTCGCTCGGCGCACCACCGTTCAACTCGGAGCGCAACTTTAGGGATCCCTACAATAGTGGAAATCAGCAGAACCCATATCAACTTCCTAACGTATACAACGAATCTCAAAATTTTAGTGTGCCTTTAGGTAACCAAAACAACTTTAACCCGGAACCGAATAACGTGCAATATGGTCAGAATAATTACGAACCTCGTGGGAGTTTCAACCATCAGGGTCCTCGACATTTCATGAACGGTGGCAAACAGCACAATCATAATTTTAGGCCGCGTGGTCCGCAATATGGCAGTCGGCCCTCGTTTGGAAACTTTGAGCAAAATAACTTCAGAGGCCGAGGCAGAGGCGGCAGAGGTCGCGGGAGGGGTTATCATTAAATATTTGATTTGTGTATTATGGTTTGAATAATAAATTATGTAGGAAGTTTTAGCAATGCATTTTTAATATCAATTACCTATATAATTGGAGGCTGTCGTCTCCAGTGGACATGAACACGCCATTTTTTTTTGTTTTTATACCTGATTTAATGTATTTCGTCGCCGATTGACATTTGTAAACCCAATAGCATTATAATTGAAAATATAGCAAATCGTCAACTAAAGTAACGAAATCTAAAAAGGTGTGTAAACTAAATCAAAAATTAACTCGCCCATAAATATGACGATATTTCCGGAGTAGTTGTCGCCCGGGCCCGGCGTGCGACGCCAACCCTCTAAGTTAATAATGTCCCTTTTTAAGAAAGGGGAGACTTCGACACTCGCCTGCTACCTAGCTACTCGGTCACATATCTGACTGACTGCGTGCCCGATAGGCTAGTACGTAGAGTTCCTTATATAAAAAAAAAAACAAAAGTTCCATGTCGCAAGTCAATATTTGTATTATAATGATATAAATTATGACGTAGTAACTTTAGTTTACAGACCATGTTGAAACTCAACTGCTTAGGCACAATGTTTGTATTTATTATTGCTATGTGAAATGTAAATGTGCGCCCTCGTTAAACACAAAAAAAAGGTTTAACCAATGTAGTATAACTTTATACTACATAGGCACTTATGATAAAAATATGTTTATTATGGATTATAAGAGAGAATAAAAGATACAGGTATCACTTGTTCCACGTCATTAAATTTGTATCGCAGATATCTCTACTCATCGGCAAAGAAGATAGAGGGTGTAGGCCGATTGCACGAATAGGTCTCTTCTGCAGGATGAAAATAGTTCCGACATCAGCAGCATGCAGTTGTCCCGAATTGACGGTCATCATCCACCCTTGAAAGTAACTGCGCAAACCCGTGAACCATCGAATATTGCTAATATAACTGAATGGAACTTTAATATGGGATTTTTTTGTCGTTATTTTATATTCTTAAAGACGTAGACTGGAGAGAATTACTAGCTATTGATGATGTTGATGAAGCGGTGGAACATTTTAATAGCATTCTATGTAGCTCTTTTGATCAATGTTTTCCTAGAAAAAAATCGAAAATTAACTAATCAAAGGGTTCACCTGTATATTTTCGTAATGAAATCATTGCTAAATTAAGAACTAAAGCCCAGCTCTACTGGCAGAGGAAAGTTTCTTAATGATAAAAAAGCGTGTTTAGAATTTAAACATCTTAGGTCAATCATTAAGAATGACATTCGCAAAGCTAACAATAACTATTTACATACCATCTCATTAAATTTAGTAAATAAACCTACGCAATTTTGGCAATATATTAATTCCCTTAGAAACCCAAAAGTATATTATGGTTGTGACGCAGCAGAAGAATTTGTAAGTCACTTCAAGTCAGTATTTCTGGTAGACCGCCCGCATCTAAATCCAGCAACTGCCAATCGTAACCCAAATGTATACGCTAATCATTTTGATATCAAAAGTTTCGAAAAAGAAATTATTGTGCGTACTGTAAATAAACTAAAATCTAAAACACCTCCGGCTCCAGATATGATTCCTATATAATTCAGGTTTATATAATTAAACGACTGGCAGACTATTTAATATTACCTATATCGCATATTTTCAATATTATTTTATATTCAGGGGTCTTACTCAACGTTATGGAAGACATCCCGCGTGACCCCAGTTCCTAAAGTTAATTGTGGTTTGTCCTGCGAAATACAGTTGGTCTGTCGGACACTGACTCTAGGTTGCTATATTTATCATTAGGAAGGCCAATTCTTGAAACCAGCTGCGTCATATGGTCCCCTTATGAAAGGTATTATAGGGATATGATTGAAAAGGTACAGAAAAAGTTCCTCAGAAATTTGTATAAAAGAAGGTAAATTTTTTTCCTTACCTCTACTCTACTAAGTTCTTGATGCTATAGCTATAATCAAATTTGGTTTAAGCGTGATTAAAAACAAGACGGAAAGCGCATACTTGCTGGGAGAGATCATGAGACTGTACGTTCCGGACAATTATTACCGCTGCCGGAAACATAACCTGTGTGCTGTGCGTTCGGCTCGCACTGTCCAGCGTCAACAAGCTCTCATTCCTCGGTTACTCACGCTGCTTAATGGGTTTCTCGACTCTTCACCGGAGAGCGACCTATTTGTGAAATATACTGTGTGGGGGTAAAATAATCCAGGTGACTCACTTCACGAGGTCAATAATTATTATGTAACCCTTGGCCGAACCTATTCTCAATTTAACTAGCTGACAAACATGAAGTAGTCATTTATATAATTTGAAATATCCAGTTCCCCCTGGTCTGGAGTTACTCTTATACACAAATAAAATATCTGACAGAAAACTAGCTCCGTATTGTTTTAAAAACTATGAGCCGTGCTGACCAAAACGATAAACGAAAACGAACGAAAAGATACAGATAAATACTTTGCTTAAAACGGTTTAATTACACTTTACATCCCGCACACCACAACTGTATATGCTACCCGGTGCTCGCTGAATTATTTAGAAACCAATTCGACTTACAGTACTTCAAAAAGACCGTACCAATTTTATAAAGCTCGGCAACGAAGGCCTCTGGTTATGTGTCTATGGGCGGCGGTATAACTAACATCAGGTGAGCCTCCTGCCCGTTTGCCCCCTCTATATAAAAAATAGGGTTTAATGATAAAAAGGTTTCATTAGTTTTCATGTGTTTTATGAGTCAATTTACTGGGCTAAGCTGGGTTATATATTGCTCAACGATTGTAAATCATTTTTACGTAGAATTTTCCAAGATTTGAAACATTTGCAGGCTCTTTCAGAAGATAAATTAATATATTTATTTGATTTAACTTAATAAAACAGTATTAATTTTATAAATTATAATTGCTTACGTATTGTTAGTGTTGGGTATAAAAATACAATCATTTAAGTATACAATTTATTAGACTATATACAAATTACATAATACAACAATTAATAACTAAACTAATAGACGCCCATTTCCATCAAGGCATCAATGTGTTCTGTTTCTGGGGTGATATCAATTTCTACAGGTTCCGATTTAATTTTGACTTTTGTATCCACGTTGAAGAATCTGAACAATTTTGTTAGAGATATTATTGAGTAAGCCGAATGTGAAAGCCAGTTTTCAACCATTTCTTTTAAGACCAAAAATGCGGCGGCAACTTGCGTTGATACTTTCGTTTCTGAAAAGATAAAAATTAAATATTCGAAAAAGAAATATTTGGAACACTATCCTTCTATAATCTATAAGAAAATAAGTAGGATCTACACGTGAGTATGATTTTAACAATAATAAATATTTATCATGGTCGGTCTGGGAATGCTTATGCAACATCATAAATGATTTTCATAGTTAACGATTTGCCAAATATCTAATAAACTTAGTCATTATTTTATAGAATTATTAATAATCATATTAATTAATTTACGGCCTGACTATTAAAAATAATAGTATTGAGAAAGAGTTATTAGCGAGTATACATTAGCGGTAAGGCTAGTTTTAGTTAAATCCTCAAACATGTTATCTCGAGAAATGTGCTCAATTCATATAAAAATGAAGAAAGAGGAATTATTAAACTCTGCAAAATATTGCCCATAACAGAAAAAAGTTAATAAATGTCTTCTAGTCCAGTACTTTTTCCGAGATGACATTAAAAAAACGAGTGGAGCATGACGTACAGACTCGAGCGGTAACACATGTTCGGCTCTGTACATCGAGAGCAAACAACGTATATGGCGAGATAACGTTGAGGTATTTGCTACCGCGGCTAATAAATGGACTGCCCAGTCAGATATAAGATAGCCTAACGGTAACCAACAAAAACAGTGAATTAAAAAACTACTTTTATATGCAATTGTCGCGCTCCTAAACAAGACTGCTATGATTACATTTATACAAACCACAACGGTTTTCTAATGTAACATCTTCTGAATATATTATTTTGTATAATAAAAATAAAAAAAAGTTAAATAACCAAATAAAATATACTTACTTGCGTTAGTATGTTTGTTCAAATCGAAGAGATACACAAAGAAGTTAAGTTGCAAATACAGGTCTTTCTCCGTGTATTCTCTAAACATCAGGCCCTTGTCACAATGCCGGCACACCGGATACCCGGCCGTGAATGTCTGCGGCAGACGGACTGTTCGGCCGCCACACGCCGGATCCTCGCACGAGACCCACCCTGCATAATACTCGTTGTGATATTCCCGTATTTGCAAACTCAACTGATTTTGCACACTCGCCATATAGTCAACCGGTCGTAATTCACACTTTTCGTTTTGACATTTCTCTAAAAACGTCACACTGTCTTTATCCCCTTTGAGCAACGTATCCCTTATCCGATTCTCGACTTTACAACTCTCATTGACGCAAACGAAGGTGAACTCCTTACAATGCCGGTACTTCTCTTGCTCGTTCTCGACTTCGTACGTCTCCGTGTTTTCTTTTTTCGCCTGACGATATCCGGACGGGTCGAGGCCGAGGCAATCTGCCACTCTCGCCGGCTCCATGCCCTCGATGGGCTCACAAATACGTGATATGACCGGATGTAACTGATGCGCTAAATAGTATCTGTAGTCGATTTTGAGATTTTCACAACTTTTTAGTTCCTCCACGTGGTACGCCCTTTGGGTCGCCGAGTTCGCGGTTCCGTCTTCGCATATGATGTAAGGGACAATGTCTCCCTTTTTGAATCGGCGACTGTTTTTACTATTTAGTCTGAGGGCGACCTGTACGTGCGGTTGAGCGTGCTTGTCGGCGTATTCGTTCGGGTTTTTCGTAAGTTGTTTCGTTATTGTTAGAAGCGATAGAGGTATCTGATTGCTCATGAGGTCATCTTTCAGCTTGTTTAAATGATTCTGAATGCTCTCAAGTCTTTCGTCCGCACTTTGTTCGGAGAGGATCTGGCTAAGGATGAACTTCCCCGCTTCGGCCGCCAACTGAGACCAGTCTCGTCTCACGATATCCAAACCTTTGTGTTCCTGAGCGTACACCAATTCTCCATTTTTATTTCTACTCACAACTACGGCGGCATATTTCTTCTTTTTCAACAATAGGAGATATTTGAAAACTCCATCGATATCCAACTCGATCTGTTTGTACTTTTTATTGATCTCCCGCTTCAGATCATTTCCGATTCTGAATACTTGTTCGTAGTCTAAGCAGTTTGTGTTTATCATCAAACTGTCAGTGTCTCCGTAGACGACCTCATAGTTCAGTTTTTGCACGATTTCCTTGGTATCCATGAGGATTTCTCTGCCCTTCATGGTGACGAGGGCGGCCAGCGGCTTGGCATAAAACCTCGAATGTGCGAATCCGAGACACCCGTACATAGAATTTGCAGTCAGTTTCAAGGCAGTCTGTCGTATGTTATACTGCATGTATTGTTCTGGGGGCAAATCTGGGGCCTTCATTAACTTTTTAACTTCCCTCCTACTCTCGACGAGTTTCCGGATTTGCGTCGGTAAAACTCCGAATTCAGTGTTAGGTGCAGGTAGGATCAGATTGTTTACATCGTCATCGGTATTTGTAGTGATTCTTCTTTTAATAGTCGTGAAGCACACGTTGAACTCTTGTATAATACTTGGGTACAAAGAGTTGAAATCCATTACAAGAATAAGTTTATCGTAGAAGCCCTTTTTCGGATCAAGAACCAATCCTCCAGAATAAGCCGCTTTTTTCTTTCCCTGTTTCTTGTTGACTGCTTCCTCTTCATTTTCATCTTCGACGGTATTCTTCTTCCCGTAAACCTTATCAGGGACGATATAGTTCTTCTCGGTGAACGCGTGCAGGAGCAAGAACTCGTTTCTCTCAGACCGACCCCCCAACAGCGTCCTAGACATAACGTTACCGGCAATTTGAGTTATTTGTAAGGCCAGTGGTAAAACGTTTAGTTCGCACATGATTTTTAGAATATATGAAGCATCTTGCATAGTAAGCGTGATGAGTTTGAGTAGATCGTCGCTGTTTTCATAGTACCGAGGTAGGTCTTCTGGAGCCACTTCTATTCTGTCGCCTTCTTTCATCTTCAGAACATTGACACACAGTGTATCTAGATCGAAACTTCTCGCTCTAATTAGTTCCATGGCTGAGATTTTAATATCGCAAACGAGTCGTCCCAGAAAGGCGTCTCTGGCTGCGAATCTTTTCTGTGGGGCCACAGATCTATTGAGCCTGCCTAGACGAGACCAGTTCGGTATCTTTAGGTCTAGAATGTTTCCTATTAAGAGGTCCTGTTGGAATCCTTGCAGATCGTGACCGATGACCAGATCGGGGTCTAATTTCCAAAACTGAACCATAAAGAAATTTAATAGTTCTCTTTCTGTGTCACATTTGGTTAATTTTGTCGCTTTGTACTGAGGCAGCTTTTGTTTGAGATCAATTGGCCATAGCTCATGGCATTTTGTCATTACTGTAAAGAAAAAAAAACAAATTTATTATGTTATTATATATTGCAATAACGCTTTATATAGGAATATAGCGAAAAATTCTATCTATACTAATATTATAAAGAGGAAACATAAGTATGTGTTTTTGTATGTATGTTTGTAATGTTTTTACACAGTACTTTATCGATTTCAAAAATTTTCACTGACTGACATAAGCTATACTATTACATTTACAAAATCGGTCGATCGAATCAAAATCGATGTGTGAAAAAAATTATGAAATCATAAAAAATCTCACATCGCATGCGCTGTGGAAACTATTGATGAAAGAACAAAAAAAACACACACACAGTACAGTATTATAAAACGTACCTATATCTAGAAAAATAATGTGTTACCCATGGACAATTGTATGTTAGCCTATACCGAGTAGGAACTACAGAACATCAAATTATTTTTCTGCCACAAAACAAAACTACGTCAAATGTGTGTATAGGGAAGTTCTAAGACACTGAAGGTATATATTAGAGAAATATTATAGAAAGTTTTTCATTTTGATATTTTTTTATCTATAATAATCACTATAAATTCCTGGACTGATTAAAAATCTTTCATTACTTACTTGTAATAAAGAATTTTTTAATACCTGTTTATTTTTAAATTTACTAATGTCGGACATTCTACGTAAATGATGTTACGAATTTAAAAATGTATTACATGTATATTCGTTGTAAAATCTGTACATTGATTAGATTGTGAATGTAAGTTTGTATCTAACAATCTGAAAGGAAGTAATTAAAAACTAAGAAAACTAAGTAAAATAAAACATGTTTCATATAAAAAAATATCGTACAATCGGATTTATTTGATTATCACAAAAATTCTTACAGTACTAAGGCCACACAATAATGTCCAAATTTAAAAAAAAACGTGTGTGTTGTGTATGCGTTTACATAAGTACACACACTTATGTAAACGCGTTTGAAGTTATACTTCTTAGGCGATATTTTTTTATCTTTCGCCTCATTCTACGTTTGTATAAAAAACGACACTAACATTAGAAAAAATGTATTTAATACATTGAAAGTTTTATTATAACGCATTATGTAGTTAAATAAAGTTTATTTAAATATCACAAAAAATATTTCCAACTTCAGAGTGTCGGTTTTTTATGACGCTGCGCGCGCATCGTATAAATTTACTCTCATCTTTTTCCCCTAAAGCGCCAAAAGAATTATAACTAAAAATAAAATACCGTATCTATATAAAAATACTGTCAATATATAAATATATTGATTGTGTAGGAGCCAGCTTGACAATAATATACATAAATTTTGCAATATTGAGTATTGTCTTTGGTTAACATAGCTTTTACACATTGAAAGAAACAATTTTTTAATCTGATTAAAGCTATTTGTATTATTATAAACTTATAATTATTACATAATTTTAAATTTAAACTTTTCCGACGTTTCGCGTGCTTTACAGCGTGCATGGTCACCGTGACCACGTTTTAATTATGGAATAACTATTTTAATAAAAGACTTACCACAAAAATGTTGTTGAAATGGTGGATTAGGGGGTGGCCTGTGTATTGGAAAGCTGCTATGCGATAAACAGCTTATCATTAAGATTTTTGTTTTATTTGTTTTTGCATCAGTCACTGTTCTCATATTTATCTGAAATTATATTTTACAGAATCAAGAAAAACTTATATTTCTTTAGTTTTGGATAGAAATAAAAGTTAGAATCATGATTAAAAATGTTGACTAACAGTCCATCAGGGCATTAGGCAAACACATTTTTGCCTCCTAAATAAATCTTATTTTCAGCTCAGCCTTGTCTTCTAAATTGAAAAAAAATTGTGTCCTGTGGAATCAAATCCACGACAATAACTACTTTTCCATCTTAAAATACATTGGTTGAATATCATGTTCATTAAACATAACATCAGACTAATATGAATTCATAAATAATATTTAAGATTATGAATCAATTTATTTATTTTAAGAATTTAGATTTTTGGGTTCAAATATTATGGAAATATTTTCTAGTATTACTAAATTGGTGTATATGTGTCTATTTAAATGTATAGACAAAAGAGTATAATGCCTAAACAGGTACTTACAGCTGCAATAATAATAGGAGGAGGTTCCAAATCCTCACCACTCCTAATAACATTAATATTTTCCATATTATCACAACTTGCTTCCAATTTGCATAATGACACCTTTGCTCCGACACTCTCAGCTTCAACAATTTCAAGCCAACAAGGACCTTTTATCTTCCTTTCAAGAAGAAAAATCTCTAGCGATGAAGTGTTTGCTCCAAATATATGAGAGAATGTAAGATATTTCTTGTTAGGCGGTGGTGGAATGGAAGCCTGAAATTATTTTAATTAATGAAGATTTACATGTATTTGTTAATAGAGCATGATACATTATAGCAAGATCAAGTTATGTTAATCAAATCTTGTTTAGATTAAAAACTATTAGTTTTTAACTCACCGTATACTTGACTTCGAGATAGTCACACTGTGCAGGCACATCTGGTATGTTAAAACAATAATTCTTGGTAATCTTTCTCGACTTAAACTCTTTTATACCCAACTCAGTCGCCACAGAAGTGTTAAACTCTTGGTACATATCCATTATACCAACCTCCTCATCTGTAGGCTCTAGTGTCACTGGGTCTAATTTCTGAAACATATAAATATACTTATTAGAAATATATTTTATTTATTCGTTTAACTTTTACAAAAGCAGAATATACAATAAATATAAACTGTATAATAAGGTTTTAGTTCAAGAAGTTTTACTAATGGTGTGTCTTGGTGAGTTAATTATACTGAAACTAAATTAATTTAAATTAGATAAATAACTTCTCTGCAATTTATACTACCACTGTTTAATATAAAGTGCGTTTTTTTTATAGTAGATAATCAAAATAAATATAATAAGTAAAAAAAAGTAATTTGCTAATTAATTAACTTACATATTCTCTAGGCAGCAGGAACATTTGTCGGTTTATATTCTTTACAACTAAACAGCATGAGACACAACCGGCTTTCTTATTAGTAGGATTCACATACACTTTACCAAACAAGTACACCACACCTGGTTTAACAAATTTATCCTCCCAGGCATCTAACCAATAAAACCTGAGCACCTTTTTACCATCTTTATTACTTTGTAGAGGCAATTTACCATCTGACTGAATGGAAACAACATTGTTATCACCAACTTGTTCATTCCATGATGTATGTAATGGTTTTAATTCTTTAGGTGACTGCTTTTTTACTGGGAATACATCAAAATCCTCATTGAGAAATTCTTCAGCTACATCTGTGATAGTATTAGATGAACTAGGTAGTTCCTCTTTTATGTTAACAGCAGATATAGCATCATTACTAAAATCATCACCCAAATCAATGTCTTGTGTTTGAAATTCCTCTATATTTTGCATTTGTGAATCTTCAAGTTCTTTTTTAATTTCTTTATCTATTCTCCAAGTACTTTTTTTTGGTGAAACTCCATTTAATTCTAGCACAGGTTTTTCCTATATCAACAAGAATTTAAAATGTACTAGAGTCTTAACTAAATCTATAAAACAAATCTTATGATATCTATAGATATTAGATATAGGATACCTTAACAAAATAATAAACTTACATAGTTTAGAATTAATCTAAACCTTTAAAAAATCTCCATAATTCAACATTTATAATATCTCTTTCAACTTACAATTTCCTGTTTAACATTAGGTGGATCATCAAGTACTATCATAGGTTTAGATTTTTTTACTGCAGAAGTTAATGACTTAAAATAATTCTGTGCATCCTTTTTGCTGGAATCAATACTATTCAAATTGTTTACTTGGGCTTTGGGTTTTACTGTTGCTGCAGCAGTGCCATCTAAATCAGACATAATATCTGACAGTATATTGTCATCAGATATTTTTGTATCCTGAAAAATTATTAACTTTCAATAAAAAAAAATTCAATTATTGTTCACAAATAAAAAAATTCTTAGTTGGTATGCATAGTCATCATAAATATAATAGAGCTCATGAAGCATTTAATACTCTGTCATTACTAATTTAAATACTTAATTATTATTAAGAACCCCAGATGCAGAACCAACCATTAGGCATTTTGAGATCATTATATACAACAACAACAAACTTGTTTTACCTCTTTTTTCTTTGCTGGCATAGCTCCTAAAAGATTCTTAATATTTCCTCTTCCTATAGGGGGAGCAACTTTAGCCTTTCTTTTAACACCTCTACCACTCTCTTTGCTGTCAGGCATAGCATACGAATCGTCAATTTCATCATCATCAAATATTTCACGCCCATCCTCAACATAGCCGGTACCGTCTAAAATATGAATGATTAAGGAACTTTTGTATAATATAAACACGTGTATAGAGTTGACTAAAATTATACCGTCTTCAATCCAATCTTCCTCTTGTCTTTGTAACACGCGATCACTATACTCTTTTTCATCCACAGTATCATACACATTCTCTAATTCATCTACATCGTATTTATTCTTAGATCCTTTTCCCTTTAATTGCTTAAGTTTTTCAAAAGCTGATAAGCGACCATGTTTATCAACTTTTTGGCGTTTTGCTCTTTGACCAGCTGTAAGGAAACAATACGTGGAGTTAGTCTCATTAATAGCAAAGTTTAAACAACAGCGATGAATTTAATACATATTTACCAACAGAGTCTCCCATGTTAATTAGTTCTTTCATACATTAATTTCGTTATAGAACATACATTTTACAATTAAATGTATCACTGCAAAACAAAGTTTATATTTTGTCTTTGACATTACAAACTGGCGCCAAAATTGACATTACTACACAGATTTAGTAGAGGTTTTTTTTTTAATTCATTTATTAGCTTGTTACTTTAGTAGAGGTAAACATTACTAATTGCTACTGATATATATACACAGATGTACTAGATTAGACTTTATGGCTAGATTTTAAAACCATTACTTTGTTGAGCTAAGAAAATGGTTGTTTTTAAAATAATCTTTATAACATTTTTATTAATAAACCAATTTTTATAACATTTTTGTTTTAAGGCATATTTGTGCGAAATTTTTTTTAAAAGTTAGATTTAAATTGGATTTTTTTCAAAACATTTTAATAAATAAGGGTGAATCCTATTACGTAACAGAAATATGTACTTTGAATTACTAATATACCTGTATAATTATAAAAGATTTGACTATACACTACATTTTACTATTGTACCGAGAACTTTATTTGGCCTGCCTTTAGTATTAAGTAATCTGTGTTGCATAATATTTTGTATCTTAATCTGTGGCTTAAAAAAAAAGAACTAGCTCATTGGTATCCGTTACGCGCCAAAACATTTATTTTGTTTTGTTTGGTCAGTAAGCATCTGCAATTATTTTAAATTAATAATTTAGTGAGTTTTTTACGTAATAGAATAAACAGATATCGAAATTCAATTATGGCTATGCGAGATTACACTGCCGATAGAGGTAAATCGCGTTGTAACTAGTTGAAACATTACCTACTTTTGCCGTTTAACAAAAATAGTTACATTCTGTTTCAGAGTCATTTAAAAATTTCTTTATTGACTTTTGCCAGACAGACGAAGATGGAGCAAAGTTTTTTAAATACTCTGAGCAGCTTACGAAAGTTGCTCATAGGGAACAGGTAATGTTAAGTAATTGAGGTTATGATTATTTTCGTTTGCATTGTTTATTTATATTTTTGTTTGTTGTAGACTGCCTTTGTGGTTGACTTGGATGATTTACACGAGATGAATGAAGAGTTATGTGCAGCTGTGCTCAAAAATACGAGGCGATATACTAACATGGTCTCAGACGTTGTTTATGAAATGCTACCTGACCACAAACACAGAGAGGTTACTTATTTTGATTAAATAATTTTTTCACCTAACAAAAGTACCGTAAAGCAATAAAGGTTTTGTAGAGCAGTGTTGGCCTAGTGGATTTAGCGTTCGACTCATCCCTGAGGTCGTAGGTTCGACGGTCGTAGGATCCCTAGCTGTGCAACAATGGATTTTCTTACTATGTGTATGTTAACATTAGCTCGAACGGTGAAGGAAAACATCGTGAGGAAACCGGCTTGCCTTAGACCCAAAAAGTCGATGGTGTGTCTCAGGCACGGAAGGCTGATCACCTACTTGCCTATTCAATTCACAAATGATAATGATACATACAGAAATCTGAGGCCCAGACCTAAAAAAGTTGTAGCGCCATTGATTATTATTATTATTAATAAAGGTTTTGTGGATCTATATATATCTAAATTTTAACTAGGCAATTTATATGTTTTAGGTTGAAGCAAAAGATGCATTGGATGTATATATAGAGCATAGAATTATGTTAGAATCAAGAAGCCACAGGATTCCGGGAGAAATGCGAGACCCTAGAAACAGATACCCTCCTGAACTTATTAGACGATTGTAAGTGTATTGATAATATTAAGTAATTGATAATATATAAAATTTACATATAGAAATGATGCAAGTCCAAGACTATGGTAAAAAATAAACTAAAAAATTTCCTTGTAGTGAAGTGTATTTCAAAGATTTAACAACATCAAAATCAGTGCCCATCAGAGATGTAAAAGCTGAACACATTGGAAAACTAGTTACAGTCAGAGGTGAGTTGCACTTATTCCATGGTATAAAAGTATAATATTATAGTAGAATGCATATTTATAACACAATATTTTTAATTTCCTTTGTTTAGTCTACTTCCCGTATAAACTTTTAAAACAAATTTTGTTGCATTTCCCAGGAATAGTAACCCGTTGTACCGAAGTAAAGCCACTACTCATAGTAGCTACATACTCGTGCAGTGCCTGTGGAGCTGAGACATATCAACCAGTCCGCTCCCTACAGTTTACTCCGCCACCTGCCTGTACAGCAGATGAGTGTCGTGTTAATAAAACTGCTGGACAATTACACTTACAGACACGCGGTTCACGGTTCCAGAAGTTTCAAGAGATTAAGATACAGGAGCATGTGAGTGCATACAATAAGTATTTAATATTTTAAATTATAGGTAAAAATGCTTAATTAGTTATTTAAACTGCTATTTTGTTTTAAGCATGTGACTCTGAATCTGGTTTTTCAATCTATATGCGTTATTAACAGCTACAGTGAAGCCAGCGATTTTGCAGTTAATATATTTGCTCTTTTTCAGTCTGATCAAGTGCCAGTAGGCCACATACCTCGTCAATTAGCAGTGTACTGTCGCGGTGAGACCACGCGTCGCGCTCAACCAGGGGACCATGTAGCAGTTACGGGGATATTCCTGCCGCTGCTCAATTCTGGCTTCAGGCAAATGATCCAAGGGCTGCTATCTGATACCTATTTAGAGGCGCATGTAAGTCTTTATGTATAACTAAAATTATCTTATTCATAACATTTAAATGTTTAAATGTTAGTTTAGCAAATTATTGATGATATGTATATGAATTATTCTAACAAGTAACAATTAACAACATACAATTTCATAAATTGACAATACAATGAATATTACAAAATTACTTTTAAGGGCCTATTACATATTAGGAAATAATAAAAAAAAGTTTATGATAATACATAACTTCAATCCGTTGAAAAAGTGTTATCTTTATACATATTATATAGTTCTCATACAGAACCATGTCAAAATTATAATATTATTTATGTTTTGTGTTTTGTGATACTTGAATAATAATATATTTCATTAATAATTAACCAGCCAATCCTTATAATAAAAATTATTCGAAAAAAAAAATCCTTTTACAATACCACACTATTATTATTTTATGTCGAACCATAATTAAATCTTATTTGGAGTTTGTACAATCGCTCTATTTATTTCATTACTACAGTAATATTAAAAAATCATGTGATGTGAAAATTTATGTGTAATATTATGTAATTAAATACACATATCGAAAGAAAATCCATTGGTGCACAGCCAGGGATCGAACCTACGATGAACCTCAGGGATGAGCGTCGCATGCTAAAGCCACCAGGCCAACACAGTTCTTTACTTTACTTATTCTAATAACTCTTAAAAAAAGCACTTGATCGTTGATTTTTATCAGTGCCGCTACAACCCTGGTTGGGTCTTGAGTGCACTCTGTGACTGCCTGATCTGGTCTATAGGGTATCATCCGTTTCTTAGATCATTTTAATATCATAGACAAAGGTTAGGACTATAGACAAATAGGACTTCCACTAGACCGAAACTGTTTATCCGATTGACCGAAATTTTCATAACGGTACAGTAAAAACTTCGACCGCTCATGTTAATGAATGTTTAAGGGTGTAACATGTCTAAACCAAGCTGACGAAAGCGAACTGGCAGAAGCTTTAACCGAGGAGGAGTTAGCGGAGTTGGCGGAAGACGATCTCTATTCACGTATGGCGAAAAGTCTTGCGCCAGAAATATATGGCCACGAAGATGTTAAAAAGGCTTTGTTGCTGTTGCTGGTTGGGGGTGTTGATAGGTGAGGTATTAAGTTCTATGTACCATTACGATGTTGCCCTGTTTTTAATATTGTGAATTTGTATTTTATTTCGTCACTACATTTTTAGTATATTGAATATATTGATGTTAAATTTACATGCTATATATTGTTTTGACTTGCCTTGTCTTATTTACCAAATAAATGATTTGATTTTAAAACTTAGATTACAAACTCAACATAAGTAACAACAAACATAAGTAAATTTTAGAACTTTTGTTACTTAATCATCAACCTATTAGTCTACATCGTATATCACCATAGGTTAATGGTAAACGTATTTACGATCGATATCGATCGATCTATTGATTTCAGTGGAATTATTGAAGTGAAAATTCTTTATCGGCGTTGGAAAAAAATGTACCGTCACATTTTTCGGTTACGCGTCACATTTTTTTCGTTACGCGCCATCTATTTCTTGTCCCTACCTCTGTTGATTCGAAGAGATTCGAAGCCAATAATAACAGAAATATATAATAACGATAGTAATAATTCTATTACAATTAATGAAATTCTGTAATAATCTTAGTAGTAATAAGGTAAAATGAAATAATAGTATTGTTACGTAGACGGGTCGACTGCAATGTTTCTATATTTTTCCACTAGATAGAGAACTTTTCAGCAGGCTGTAATATGATTTCTGACCGTTTCAGAAGAGGGTTAATCACATATTAGAAAATTGTAATTTCCATAATGTTACTCTAGTTTTCAGGAAGCTGAAACCTTTTTTCAGTCGGTTTCAGAACATGTGTAGTAGGGTGGTGCAGTTTTCAGGAGACCCGTTTTCAGGCGTTTTCAGGCCTAGGTATACCCCTTTGATAAAGGAATATTCTAGACCAAACTTTCTAGGTGTGAGACAAGGACGAAATGATACGAGAGAGAGAGAGGGAAGATCAGAACTTTCTCGAAACTAGACTGGACTGGAATCTAGAACGCCGTACGACAAGGACGGAGCAACGTGCGAAAGAGACAAAGAGTGCGGACGTTCTAGAATTGTGCAATCGCTACTCAGTAGCAAGCCCGCCTAGAGAGTTCTCGAATATTGTTTAGAATTATTCCCAGGGATATATAAGCGAGCGGAAACGCGACTAGTCAACTTTAGTTTTGAATGCGATAACAAGAGCGAAACACCGAAGCGACAAAGTGCGAATAAAGTGAATATAAGTGATAAAGTACTGTGTGAAGTGTGCATAAGTGAAGTAATAAGTGATTGTTTTTGTGTGTGTAATTAGTGCATCTCTGCAATTAATTTGTGCCCATAAATTGCTCATTGATTTATCAAGAAATAAACCTTTGAAGAAATCTACGGCATTTTCTATCCGATCCCCTAGCTCGTAACAGTATTATTTGTATTCATGTTTATGAAAATAAAAGCCTTTTGTTAAACTTTATTTAACCAATTTCTGTAAAGTTGCATATCAATATGATATGCAACTTCACTATATAGATAATTTAAAAAAAAATAAGGTCATAACGAAGTTTCACTTTTTACTTGTTTACACTAACTAGTACACGCACACATTTTTTTTAAAAACACATACGCCTATAGCCTTGTCTGAGAAGAAAACAGAACAGTAAATTATTTATTAATATACTTTACAGACGTCCGAACGGTATGAAAATTCGTGGTAACATTAACATTTGTCTCATGGGAGACCCTGGAGTTGCCAAGTCGCAACTCCTCAACTACATAGATCGTCTGGCTCCTCGCTCCCAGTATACCACTGGCAGAGGGTCTTCAGGAGTCGGTCTTACCGCTGCCGTTTTAAAGGTAAACACTGAAAATGCTCCCTGGGAAGTTTGGGTCTTATTATCAGCGAAATAATAAATTGATGAGTTATGATAATAAAAGTACTTCTGGTTGAGGAAACTTATAAGTTATTTATTATGTTTATTTAAATAACGTAAAATATAATATCTTACAGGATCCCTTCACAGGTGAAATGATGCTGGAGGGTGGGGCATTAGTGTTAGCGGACCAGGGCGTGTGCTGTATCGATGAATTTGACAAAATGGCGGACAGCGACCGAACCGCTATACATGAGGTCATGGAACAGCAGACCATCAGTATTGCTAAGGTAATATTGCATTTTATCTCGAATATTGTACAACTGACCCGGCGTTTTAAGCGCATTGCATGGTCACGAGTAAGTCATTCCTTCATATCTTTTGTTTTATTGATTAAGTCAAATTTTGTAATAAAAACATCACTGGCGCTATGGCCTCAAATTTCTGTATCGTTTCGTGATCATTAATAGGCAAGTAGGTGATCAGCCTTCTATGCCTGACACACGCCGTCAACTTGTCCAAGCCTGTTTTCTCACGATGTTACCTGTTGTTCCCTCACCGTAATTGGGCACATTAAACTGTTCATTTGTTCAGTCAGTCAGTCGGCTGCAGGTCGTTGATTCGAACCCCGGACGAAATAATTTTGTGTCCTTAAACATATATAAGATGATAGACAAGACAAGAGATTTTTTATATGACATTACCCGTACGAAATATTACGTAAACACGTAAAAAAAATAGTTGTTCGTCATATAGTCGATTTACGTACGGACCTTACGTGGTAACGTCATGAGAAAACATTGATGAAAAACTGTATAACTTTATGAGTTAAATTGAGTTATTATCACTAAATTATTATTATTTTGTATAATACAAAGGAGTTAAATGATTTTTTTACCACGTTAATTCAAATATTTTTTTTAAACTTAAATATATGAGATTATATCGCAAATCAGATTCTTAAAATGTAAGAATTATTTACTTTTTTTTCTGCAATTGTTGTAAACAATGTAATCCCGCTCTATCCGTCCTATAAAGCCGTCATTCATCGATTTATAAGACGTTATCACGTCAAAAACGAATAAATATAGTTATTATTATATTATATAGTCGTATAATTGTAAAATTTCAGGCTGGTATAATGACCTGTCTAAACGCCCGGGTGTCGATCCTTGCGGCCGCCAACCCCGCATATGGGCGGTACAATCCAAAGCGCACCATCGAACAAAACATACAGCTGCCCGCGGCTTTGCTCTCCAGATTCGATCTGCTTTGGCTTATACAGGATAAACCTAATAGGTATTTATTAATAATATTTATAAATTTTATTGTGTTGTTATGAAGTTATAAATTTGGTTTTTTGTCGCCACATGACTTTTGAATGAGAATTTTTGAATTGAAACTTCATCGGCGTTGGGAAAAAAAATACCGTCACATTTTTCGGTTATGCGTCACATTTTCGGTTACGCGCCATTTTTTTCTTATCCCTACCACGGTTGATTAGAAGAGATTCGAAGCCATTAATAACAAAAATGTATAATAACGATAACAATGATAGTAATAAATCTATTACAATTAATGGAATTCTGTAACAATCTTAGTAGTAATAAATAATAATTGTATTCATGTCTATGAGAATAAAAGCCTTTTGTTAACCTTTATATAACTTAACTATTTAACCAATTTCTGTAAAGTTGCAAATAGTAGATCATTTTTCGAAAAATAAGGTCATAAAGAAGTTTCTTATGTGTGTACACTAGTACATGCACATATTTTGTTATATTAATTATAATTATACATATATTTACAATTTAAAAATAATCCAAACGTAATTTTACTAAATTGTGCGTTTTGCAAATCGGCCCGCTTCTGACGCAGCAAATTTCAAAAGTCTACGACTTCTAGTCTAGCCTTTAAGCACTTACCGAAGTTTTTCTTTTAACGTTATTCTCATTTTATCGAAATTTGTTTTTTTTCTGTTTATTATTTTAATTATAATTATACATATATTTACAGTTTAAAAATAATCCAAACGTAATTTTACTAAATTGTGCGTTTTGAAAATCGGCCCGCTTCTGACGCAGCAAATTTCAAAAGTCTACGACTTCTAGTCTAGTCTTTAAGCACTTACCGAAGTTTTTCTTTTAACGTTATTCTCATTTTATCGAAATTTGTTTTTTTTCTGTTTATTATTCAAAATAATATAATATAATCAGAATATGTTACTTATTATATTAGAAAACCGCTGTGGATTGTAAAAAAACCACAACGGTTGTTAGTAGTAAAATGAAATGTCATGTGATGTAGCTGATAATTTTACTTTCATTCAAATTGTCTCGCTAACATAGTGAGAAGACAAGGTCGAAACCTTTGAATTAGAGAATTTGTTGAAAAAATAAAACAAGAAGAGAGCCTTAAATATTCTCTTTACTTTATTAGGTTAGAACTAAATTAAAAAACAAGTATTTAAAAGAAATCCTCGCATGCACTATTGAAGTCTATTTTCACAAATATATATTTTTCTGTCGTACTTGCATAAAATAAATAAGTTAATTTCGTTAACAAAGTAAAAACAATTTAAAATTCTATACTTAACTATACTGATTCGTAAATTTTTGTAAAAAAATTTTTTGAAATAATTTACGATTCAGTCAGTATAGTACTATTTACTATATACTGTGTGTGTGTATGTATGTACTAGTATATTTAGAACGACGCCACTGTTTTTTTGTTAAAGTTAACGTAAATTATCTGCATTAGTGCTTTGTGAAAACTCGGCCCCGTTTTTCATCTGTGCTTTTTCTAACCAATTCATAGACACGGATTCAAATATAAATTATTAGTACGTAGTATAAATATTGTGTCGATTTAATTCTCAGAGACAAGGATTTAGAGCTAGCCAAGCATATAGCGTACGTGCACCAGCACTCGTGTCAGCCGCCGACTGAAATACGCGCTTTGTCGATGCGACTCGTCCGTCGGTACATCGCTCTCACTAAACGAAAACAGCCAACTGTGCCTACCCACCTCACTGATTATATTGTTTGTAAGTATATTTTTTTAAATATTGATAACCCCGTTACTATATTTACTAAAGCAAGGCTTGTATATATTTGCTAGGATAAACAGAAAAATAATGACAATGACTGGAATGCACGAACGGAATGACAGCTGATACTCCATTGCTAAAGACGTATTTTGAAATAATAGAAAAACATGCCAATAAAATTTAGTGACTTTATATATAATTTTATTAAGAGCAAAATGCATTTTCAAATACATTTGTTTAGTAAACGGACATAAAATTTCAGCGTCGTACGTCGAGTTACGTCGTGAGGCACGTAACAGCCGTGACGTCACGTTTACGTCAGCGAGGAACCTTCTAGCGATACTGCGATTGTCTACCGCACTTGCAAGACTTAGGTAATGTTACGTTATTAAAAAATATAAAAGCTTTTAGATAATATTGACGCTGATATGAAAATGTTGAGTTCTGTTGCATTTATTATTCTCGATAGCATTATCGACATTCTAATTTTAAAAAAAAAACATTTTTTTTTAAAGTTAGCTAACACTCTCACCGGTATAAGGCTTGTGCTTAGCAGTTTCCAAGTATAAAACGGTGTCCAGGATAGGTGCTCCTCCTCCGACTTAAAGGGAAGATTTTCGATCAGGTTACAGACTTGTCAAAGGCCCCACTGGTCAAGTATATCCTTAGCGGCCGAATAACTTCGTTAACGCGTCTGACGTATGACGTCATCAGAATGATTGTGGCCGTAGAATGTAGATGTCGCTACAACAGTATGAAAAAACTACATGACCTTTTCGTTTGAAATTTTTTTGTAATGTTTTAATCGCGATCTAATAACACATGAAAAGTACGATTTACAAGAAAAGAAATTTCTAGTAAGCCCTATACTATTGATTCTAAAAAAAAAATCATACGTTATTGTGAGGTACGGTATACGGTAAGGTGTGACGTCAATATGGCGTAAATTCTCTTTGATTCGTATTTCATAAAAAAATATCAAGCAATGTTTTTCGACAGATTATCAGACATGGTTGAGAAGGAGGACGTGTCGGAAGCCATTCGTCTCGTGGACATGTCCAAACAGTCTCTCACTCATGTTGAAGATAATGTGCAAAGGTATAAATATATAATGATATTCAAACTAAGATACAATATAATAGGTCTTTATCTGTTTAATTAATAAAATAAAGTATTTAATTATTTATGGATTAGCGCACAATTCTAAATTCAAATAAATTTCATTTATTTTTGTGAAATTATAGTTGCTTTTCTCGCCATGAATAAACTAAGTTCCTAAGTGTTAATACTGCGCAAACAATACGAAGTAACCTTATATTAAAATTGATAACAAGAATCTCAACCTATGCTGTAATAAAAAATGTAACAAAAAAAAATGTGTGCATGTACTAGTGTACACACGTAAGAAGTGAAACTTCTTTATGATCTAATTTTTCGAAAAATGATGTACTATATGCAACTTTACAGAAATTGGTTAAATAAAGTTAAATTAGATAAAGTTTAACAAAAGGCTTTTATTATCATAGACATGAATACAATTATTTAATTTTACCTTTATTTATTAGTATCATTGTTATCGTTATATATTTTTGTTATTAATGGCTTCGAATCTCTTCGAATCAACCGTGGTAGGGACACGAAAAAGATGACACGTAACGAAAAAATGTGACGGTAATTTTTTTCCAACGCCGATAAAGAAGTTTCACTTCAAAAAGAATCAATAGTATATACATATTTTCATTTTTAAATGTTTATCAAAAATTAAAACACCTCTTACATGTCTGTGTTACGCCGTAAAATATCAATTTTACATGAGTAGAATGCTTAAAGCAAAACCAAAGAGCTTTGAAGAGACCAAAATACATATATTTATAATTCAATAAATTATTTTTACATCGTTTTCATATAACAACTATTACGTCAGAAAATACTGAGTCCCTACATCGCTACATAGAGTAATTTTAACTCATTAAAAACAGGGGTATAAGTGCAACGGATCGTATCTTCGCCGTGGTCCGTGAACTTGCCGGTTCCAATAACACTGTGAAGGTAGCCGACGTCATAGAACGCTGTGTGGACAAGGGATTCAAGCCAGATCAGGTGAGAATTTATACAAAAAGTTAGTTACGTAATATTAGTAAATAATTTGTTGTACAAACTGAAATTACAATAAGCGTGTCCCATAGAGACATAAAATGCTCGTTGGTTTCCTAGAAACGTATAGACTCCGACCGAGAGATTGATCTCAAACCCCTTTATTGAGGATAGTTAGATAAATCTATTATTCAGGCTTCGAACGTACAATACAATGGCTAAGTGAGCGTTTAAGTCAACGTCACGCTATTTTTGGAGATCTTTGACGCCCCCCCCCCCCCCCGTGTAACGCGCCGTAACGTTTTTCCGTACCCATTAGTAAATCGTCACTATACCCACCCGGTGACACTTTATACCTAAAAGTTACTATTATGTAGTGTATGTAAAGTACCGGAATTCCCGCTTCGCATCGTTTTACAAGAGTTAAATCCCCCAAAATTCTATTAATTATCTATCTATCTATATTATTGTTGATAATTGAATACAATTTATTTTAGGTGGACGCATGTATCGAAGAGTACGAGAACCTCAACGTATGGCAAGTGAACCAAGTGCGGACTAAGATTACTTTTATGTAGACGTAGCCTTTTGGTTTTAAGTGTGTTTTGATAATTATTTTTTTTTTAAATAATTGTTTCATTTCGTGAACTCAAAAATAAACTTCCTGATCAATTTACGTCACACAAACTCCGCCTATGCCACAATCTAATTTGCTGGTGCTGAAGTCTCAGAAAATATTTGTATGAGAAATGTTTGTCTCACACTTAACTATCATCGGCGCTACAAAGTTTTGCAAACAAATATATCGGAGGTATTACCCTCAGTAGATGAACCATGCATTTAGATGTTTTTATACATACAGGGTGGCCAAAAAGTTGTGGATCAAACGCAACTAGGGGTTAGATGTGGTCATTAGCTGCAAAAAATGTTCTACTGAGGTCCTTAAACTCGACCCCTGCAAAGATAATTTATTTTGCGTTTTGATAAAAAATTGACTTTTTTGACTAATTCTTATTGAGATTCGAAAAAATCTACACCTGTATCTTTTTTATTATATCCACTAGACCTGTAAAACAATATTTTGATGACCTCTTCTAACCCCTAGTTGCGTTTGATCCACGACTTTTGGCCACCTGTATAACGGGGCAATCAGGAAGGACGCTTGTGTTGCCAACCTTATTGGCGATAACTCGAATTGGTTCGGAAATTCTTCAGTGGGCAACCTGATCCACATAGAGATGGTGCGTGGCAAATACTGCCTAAAGAAATGACCCGTTGTAGAACGAAACAGCAAAGTGAAATCTTATATAAAACGAAAGTTTTGTCCGATTATGTTTAGTCCATTAAACATTGAATCGCATATTACGTCTGTTATTGGAGATATTTTAAAAGTTGTCAAAAAATACGTCCCAGGTTGAAAAATGACGTGATTAAGGTACAATAATAAACATCAAGTTTTAATTATTAATATTTTATTGCTTTTACTTCTTACACTAACTATCAATGCATTTTGAAACTACCCTCAAAACTGAAATCACAATTATTTCCATGTCATTACATAGCTAAAGATTAAGTTAGAACGTAGTTTCTACTTATGGCAGGTATCGAATGGACAATTATTAATAAATGCAATACACTATTAGTTCAGACGACAAACTAAGGCTTGGCACGATAACTCTTGTGAGTTACTAATAGTGTATTAATCACTGACTGGGAAAAAATATGTTAAATATTCTTTAAATGGACATTGGTGATCTGATTGTAGTTTCAGAGGTCAATTGTAATAATTACCTTTTATATTAAGTTTTTATTAGATTGTCGTCAGTACCCACCCTAAAGGCAGCTGGAAATACTAGAGAAAAAATCCTATAATCTAATTATAACAAAGTTTATAATCACAGATACAGACGAATTTTCATTTCTAAAAGTTGAAAATTAAAATGTGATATTACTAGTTATTTAATGAACTGGTAAGCTCTTAAAGGAAGAAATGTCTATTTCATTATATTTAGATAACCAAACCATTTACATACAGTGTAAACTCCATATAACGTCCCTCGATTTAACGACGATCTCGCTAAAGCCACGAAATTGGCTTTAATTGGTTTGGGTTATCTTTCATACAATGATACACTCTACATAGCACTACACCCACTCTCACTTTATTATTCAGTATCGTTAATATAGAGTTTATACTGAATACATTATATGAATACCTTAAAACAATATAAATATATTAGACATATAATAAAACAAACATAAATGAAAACAACGTTATTCTTAAAAAACTACATTAGAATTTTAACAGTTACAGCAGTCTCTTTTCGTCATAGATTTGGATACAAAGAGACAAAACAATACAACATTTAAGACTGATTTATAAAATACATGTAGCTACTATTATGTGCGTTATTTTAGAGTAGTTTTAAAGACAAAAATATTTTAAATGACATTGACAAGGAACGTAATTACAAGGTTACCATTATACAATAATAAATATTAGCCTAAACGACCTGGGATCTAAAACTACATTCTGAAACCTTGTAATTCCAAAAATAAAAATTAATTATTGTAACCATTAATATAAGAGCTAATGAAATTTTAAAACTGTCTGTGAAATATAGTTTAAACTACTTTCACATGTGGTCAATTTTCCAGAACACAAGTTTATATTAATTAAAGATAAACATTACAAACCATTTTCTTATTATGACTTTTAAGTCACTGCAAATGTCAAGAGAATTAGATAACTTCCGGTTGAATTATAACAGTTTCCGGAACATATATATCACTGGCTTGCCAGCAACTTTGAGAGCAAGTGAAAATGAGCACAGATAAGAAATGCAAATGGGATAGACGTATGTTTCCGGGAATCACTTGAAGCGTTTCTGCAAATCCTGGCAATAGTTGAAGTTCACAGATTAGATTGGCACCACATCTGGCACAAATTAATGGACAAGATGGGCTGTCTAATGTTATAGGTGCTCCAAGTAGTGGTGGTTCGCCACGACTGTACCTGTAAAAAACAATTCAGTGGAAGCTCGATAACTTGAACCTCGTTATGTCGAAATTCTTAGTAAGTCGAAAAAATTGCCCTTCCACTGAATCCCTAAATACTCGAACAAAATGTTATTTTCCTAAGAAATATTAATAATACATATTATTGTATACTTATACATATATAATTAGATAATAATTGACATTTAGAATTTTATGAAAATTTCATACAGCATATGGTCATACCTAAGTATCTGTCCCGGGTTATCTTGCAATCGCGATAAGAAGGAATGAAAGAGTCTATCTCCGTGAAGCGGTGTGGCTTCTTCATACACTTCATCTTCTCCTCCTAGGCTTCCTCTTTCTACATTAACATTTGCTTCTAAATCTAAAAATAAATAAAATCTATATAAGGAAACGGTAATGTGCTTTATGGGTTATTATTTATCTATAATTGATAAGATTAATACACATACAAATAACAACTCATTGACAAAGATACATTAATACTTTGTTAAATCTTGGTTTTTGGAAACCCAAACTTTAAATAATTTTAAATTAAATAATAATTTACTCATACTTAAAATAGCACTTATACAGTAATATTACAAATAATATTATTAAATAGTATAGTTTATCTGATATTCCAATATCATTAATAAACTTATCATTGTTATATCAAATTCATAATTCACACTGTACATAGCATTTGTAATGAAAAAAAAAACATTAATGTCTTTCTTTGTTTGTAAAATTATTTTTTTCTGAAAAGGATAATAATGACCTGATTCTTTGGTGTATTTGTTGAGTAATTCAGTGATTTTCTCATCATTATAAGAAGACTTCTTCCATTCTTCTTCTACATAGATATATTTTGGGACAAATTGTAGAGGGCCGTACATGAGTCGACTTCGTAAGTCAGCAGGTAATTCAGCTGTCTATAATATAAATGATGGCTATTATTAGTACAGTGACATACCTTATAAAAATAATATAAATTAAAAATATTGTTTATGATGGTAGGTTTTGTGTGCATATGAACATCCAATAAAAAAGTCTAAATATACATTTACTGCTAGTCCTCAATTAAAACGTGTGAAAATGGCGAGAAAATCTGCTAAGAAAATGTCTGCAACTAAGAAGATCAAAGAGAATCAAAGAGAAGGCCAAAGAGATTGAAAAATTACAAAATTAATTCTGGCTACCTTTAACTTTACACTTAATACAGTATAATTATAGAATAATAAAGTCTAAATTTATTATTTTTTTCTCACAACCTCTGCAGCCATATAAGACACTATAAATAAGTAACATAACCTGATGTAACAACACTTCAATATTGCTAGTGGGGGCTGTAGGGGTTTCTACTGTGACCAGGCCAGGTTCATCTCCACCTTCCAATTCTGCTGCTGGCATAGGGACACCTATAGCACCTACTGCTCCTAAAATTATTTCAAACTAATATTCATTACCAAAATCTTATTCTAAAAAATTTATATATAATATATTTTTTATTGACAAATTTAAAATAACAACTTATTTTTTAAGAACATCTTGTCACCATTTTAATATAATATATTTATATATATTACCTTGCAATGGAGAGAGATTTGCATTATGAGCATCACACATGTGTATGTTTCCCAATGCTTGTTCAACGGCTTCTAAGTCATAAGAATTACTTTCATCATCATCATCAGAATTTCTAGAAAAATTACAGTATTTTAGAAAATCTTATTGTTAAAGCTGTAGCCCATGTTCCTTAAAACCTTATACTTAATCTCAGATTTTTTATTCAGGAAGTATAAATCTTTAGCAATAATGTTAATAAAAATAAAGGACTTTTTTTAAGATTACTTTTATATATAACTAATTTCAAAGATCTTCTGTATTCAGTAGAATAATGTTTTAACAACTGAAACTAGAATTTTAACTCGGTAATGAAAATTCTACTAACCTGTGAATGTTTGGGCTTGAAATATTATCCACATTCATTACATTGCCATTAGCTGAATCTCCATTGTCATTTTCATCCCAATCATCTGAGCCTTTACACCAGCTTAAATTAGTGTCTACACTAGGTATGGCAACAACAGCACTTGTTTTACTTGAGTCATCTTTTATTTGGCCGCGAAGACAAATCCAGCTAGAATGGTTTTCACCATACTTAGAAATTACCTTATTGATATAAAGAGACCTGATCTTAGGTATGTAAGATTTCTTACCTTTCTGATTGGTTCCAGCAATTGGAATTTATACAGGCAAACACATAGAGGGTTCGATGATATTCAGAGTTCTCAAGTGGAGCATAACATTGAACAACTAAAAGCCTATGCAAACTGCATATCGGACATTTGGAAGGAATCTTAAAATTCTCTGGTAAGGGCCAGTCCTATAATAAAAATCAAGCTTTTATTTCGATCTAATATTTATGTAAATAAATATCATCTTCATATATAAATATACAATAGAAGACATAAGATTGTGAATAGTACTTACGGGTAAACCTCCGATTTTATTAACTGTATAACTAAGAAGCGTTAAATTTTTATCATTAATAATTTCCTCTTCATATCCTAAATACACCTTTTCCTGTTTCTTTGCCATTTTAATTCATTTATTTATTTTGTAAATAGATTTGCAAAAATCAATAACAACAGTGAACAGGACTTCTCTCGTATTGTACTGCAGTGATGCAGATTGCAGACGATCAGATCACACTCACAGATTAGATACTAGGTTGCAGTTGTCAATTTTCATTGTCATAAACCCTGTAGCGATATTACACAACTTTGTCAGTGTTCTATTTGATCAAAGTACTAATAAAATAAATATTTCCTTTTCAGAAACAGAGAGGATAATAAGACAACTAAAAGTATTAACATAAACTACCAATGGACAAGTTGTATTAAAGTCTTACCTTTTAAATAATTTAAGTATTATACCTGGTACCTGGAAATTAATTTAATAATGAGGGATGAACTATTTTATGAATAATGTAAAAATAATGGTTGGTTAAGTAACATTACCTCAAGAACAGCAACTCAAACTATGTTCTTCTATTTCAAATTTAATCTTAATAAGATATTTATTATAAAGAAACTGTATTTCTAGATTAGATACAAACGTTGTGTTAAGGAAACAATCGCTATTTTTAATGGCCCAGAATGTATCTCATCAAAGTAACTGGAGGAACTTTTCTGTTATGTACCAAATGCATGTAGTTATATAAGCTTACAAACTTACCTACTTACCTAAACAATTTTATGAAATCATCACAACATCTAACGTTAGGTTTTATGGATTGAACTTTTCTTTTATAGAACGCACACAAACAAGTGTCGACCGACTGTCGACACGAGCAGTCATTTTCAATTCAGATTCAGTTTTAGACTTTATACATACACTACTGTTAAGCCATCTTGTCTAAGCTTCTTATGTCCATTTTGCAGCATACTTTTTTAAAATTTTAAATAATATTATGAACTTTTAACTTTTATTAAGTTTATAAATGTGACAGAGATAATATGACGGAATATACAGGATCTCGGATTTATACTGTCGAGTTTGCGATAGTGTAGTAACATGTCTCTTGCCTGCGAACAGAGTATTTTCGTCAATACAGTTACGCGAAAGTGGTAGTGTACGTAGAAAACTTTTCGATAGTAATGTCCAGACTCCTAGGTACTACTAATTGTAGACTACAATTAATTAAGGATGGTTATGCTTGTAAATTGGAGATTTGTATGAAAATTTATTTCAGCCATCAAAATCGCGGATTGTTTACAAAAATGGTCTAAATTTTGAAAAAAGAAGAAATCTACTCTATGTGAGAACGGTGGGTGACGTAGAGCTTCCAGCTGTAACTCTTGTAGCGATGGTCTTTCGTGTTCGGGCGTTGTCTGTATTACCAATGACTGTATTAGAAATTAAATTAACAAGGATATTAAGAGAATAAGTCTTACTCATAATTTCTTAAATAAAGCCTAAATCGCTATATTGTAGGTATACCTGGCTTAAATTACTACTTATACACAAGTAAAATTTAAGTTTTAAATGATTTACAACATCGCTATCATAATTGTCTTTACTATTCTAATAAAATAGTAGGAGCGAATATATAAATATATAACTTAATTAATTGATACCATCATAATTCAAAGTTTATAGCTGTCACCAAATAGGATTTACAAATACGGAATATTATGAAACTCTGAAGTTTGGTAAAGATGTTGCAAAAATTTTCGAAATATATTTTACTTTAAAAATATAGTATGATGGTTTCATCTCTGTTTATTTCGATTACATAATATATTATCGATACAATATACATGATTTGGATTGTCGTTTCTTATAAAAACAGTGAGAGCCTTGCCTTCCATCTTCCCTAGGCAGTTTCTATATCATTATATGTAGGTATATCATATCATTTAAATAAATAGATATCTCCTGGACAGGCGTCCAATGGCCACATCGGCGGGATTGTGGGCAAACTTCCAGTTATATATAAAAAAAGTGATATAAGCTACAAACAGTGGCCATTGAATGTGATATACTATGATAATCGCGTAAACGTATTGAAGGATTTTGTGACTTCAAATGCTCATAGCCGTTCACTGGCTGCCGTCAGGCTGATGGTATTGGATCTATGGGGCAAAAATCACTACAGCACACACACAGCGATTCTCAATAAGGCGATAGAATACTAACCTCTAATAGCCGCTCCGTGTGATAGGATTGCAAATCAACACATGCTCAATAGAAGATAACATGTGCAAATGAGAGAAAGGAATGCGATAGATCAACCCTGAATGAGCTGCGTATATATACCGAGGGCTCAGAAACAGGGTGTGGCTCCGGCGCTGGCATATTCTGTCTTGATCTCAACATCAACACACACTTACCCTTGGGCACATATAGCTCGATCTTTCAACCGAAACAGCCAGAGCCGTGCAGCTGTTAGGAATTAATAACTTTTGTATTAAGTTCGTATCCGACAGTGCGTCTGTGCTGATGGCGTTAGTAAGCAAAAAGACAAACAGTAAATTGATATTGGAATGTCACAATGCACTGGAGGCAATAACCCTGACAAACGGAGTTACCCTGCAGTGGATTAAGGGACACAGTGGATTTCTTGGCAACGATGCTGCCGATGAGCTTTCCCTAGCCCTTCTCGCAGGTGCAAGCCTGGGTTCGCCAAAGATCTGCGCAACTCCAACATCAACCATGGTCGCAAGGTGCGGTCTGCAGACAGTCCAAAATGGCTCTGCCAGCAGTCAACCGGCAACTTAAAAAATAACTTCTAAACTTCTAAAGAACTAATCTAAAAACAATGATAGGGACAATTACGGGCCATTGGCCAACATACATACTTACTCACTCACTCATAGCCGTAGAGGACGTAGGTTCGTAACAGAACTTGGTAAACAGAGATATATAACAGTGAAAGCAAATTATAAGTTAAACAAATGTATTAAATTAGATTAGATTTTACAAATTAGATTCTTAAATGTCTCTTACCAAAACTGGATTAGTATATTTTAGGTCAATTTGGTTATATTCGGACACCATTAAGAATTTTCATTATCGTAAAAGGAGCGGTCGTTGCCCAAGGATTTACGCATTCGCTTGGCGCGTGGGAAACCTCGAGCTTTTAAAATTTTACATTCAGATATCAATTTGACATCGCACAGTAATGTATTGTTAAGACAATGAGTACTACAAACTTAATTAAAATCTTATTTGTAAGTATTTTTTTTATATTTTTACATTATATATGTGAAAATTTCTAATTCCCGTTATACCCGGCAGGTGTTGTTTTTGGCTGAAGTGACAACAATAACAGTAAAACCATGCCCTACAAATAAAATAGCCCCACATAGCCGATATCCAAGATATAGTCAGCAGTCCAGGACCTTTGGGCATATTTTCAGTTTATTTGCTGATGAAAATCAAGAAAATCATGGCGGATTGCAGGATGATGCACAGAATGAACCTAACGAATGCGGTGATGTCGAAGATTACGACGAGAATGATTTAAGTACAGGTACTTGTTGTTGAATTAAAATTATACTTTAGTAAAACGAATAAAATTCTTAAAAGAGGATTCTAAGTTGGATAAAAATGTTTAAATTCAATTAATGTTAAATAAAAACTTTATATTTCAGTTTAACTAAATATAATTAAAGGTAGTAAAAAACACACATTCTCTTGACCTACAAGCATTTCAAGGTACAGTTCTTGATAAAATATATTTATAATTTGCGAAAGTGTTATAACTTTTTGACCATTTGATAATTTTTAAGTTCGTTTACAATACCAAATATTTTAGTTAAATTAATGTAAAATATGATAATGTTAAATCTGTTCCTAGGTACTATGTTTCGTTTTGCACAAAGAATGCAACATAATAAAACATCGTATCTTGTTATTATGACTACAACATCTTATTGTAGCAAATATGATGTTACATAAAACTTTTCATGTCCCAAAGGTTAAATGAGTTTATACAACTTTGGTTCATTTTATTACGCTCTGTGTGTCGCAAAAGCTGACATGACTCAAAATTACATAATACTTATGTCAACAGTAACACGAAACCAAAAAAAGCGCGATAAGGAGCGATTGTTCTTCAATCCTTTGGGATTCCTTTTCGGACATAGTCGGCACCCAACAGAAGCTCCAACAAAGCGGCCAGTAAAGTCTTCTTATCAACCGACGAGACCTCCGCCTGGAGGCTACTTCGGCACTAACCCCTATAGACCCCCAATGCGATTTAGTCCATCCGGTATGTATACTTCTGTATTTTTACTTTTGTATTAAAATATAAAATAATTTATTTATTTATATGCCATCTAAACAATGTAAAAATAACCCTTAAATGTTATACTCTACCCTAATATGTTTTAGAACTTATAATGATAATATTGAAAGAACACATTTTAACAAAGCAACGCAGGGCATGATTTTAAACTGATACCACTAACGGGAAAATAAGTAATAAATCATGAAAAATTTAATAAATTGCAATATATTTAGTTTACTGTATTTAAGGTTATAAATAATTAAGGAAGTACAATTCCAACGTTAAATTTGAGGTAGAGTAAATTCCAAGGATTCTTCTAACAAATTTTTACTTAACTATTACAGTGTAAACTCTATGTAACGACACTGAAGAAACGTTGCAATTTATGGCGTTTTAGATGGTTGTCGTTAAATGGAGAAAAGGTAAACGTATAGATAATCCATGACTCCTACTTATTAGTCATGGTCAACAACAGTCTACACGTGTAAACAATCCAATTTGTGAACAATAGAACGAATTTCTTAGAAATTTCTTATGCCGTAATAAACATAATAAATAAACTTAATAGCGACATATTTTTTAGTTTCTCAGCTGTTGTCGTCATTGAGTGGGTGTAATGCTATGTAGAGTGTATCATTGTATGGAAGACAAGCTAAACCAACCAAAGCCAATTAATTTTAACGTTGTGACGACGTGGTGTTATATGGAGTTTATACTGTATATATATTCACTAATGTGAGATTGACGTAAATTTTATTAAGCATACTTATGGTATCACTTGCGACATAAAATCGATAATTTGACAGTTGTGTAGCAAAGTAAGGGCAATGTATAGCATACGTATACTGCTATTCTAGTAATTACGTAAATTAAACTTAAGTCATAAGAAAAAATGTATTCAAGGCTGACATTGCAGTTATTTTTAGGTCTTTGAATTATTGAAATCGTGTGCAGTTTGGGTGTATATTTATACTTTTAATATGTTTAAACTGATAAATGGTTGATTAATTTAAGCCAATTTGTTATTATTAACTTAATGCGTATGACGTAAATAAGTTCAACGTCTAGGTGCGAGTTTTTGACTCTACTGCTACAATTAATGGTATCTAAAATACTGCTAAAAGTCCTAACTGTATATTAAAAAATCAACGACTCTAACATGCTTATGTAGCGTGTACATATTATATTAGAGAAATGATGCCAAACAAAAATTATTCGAAATATTCATATCTCGAGTGTCGAAGAAAAACTCTCGGTCTTAAACATACCGTATAACTCAAATTGCAATGGTCAATTACCTCTCAATGTTCTGACTTAAGAAGTCTAATAATGCCATTTTATTCTAGATCACCTGAAGCCTGTTCAAGAGTATGATCAAGAGCCGCAAATTCTATACAAGCCCGGTTTGGTTGGAGCTCCCCTTGGTCATGTTGTGGGTGTACACCAAGTAAAGCCCAGAAGGCAATCGTTACAAAACAGAGACTCCAAAAGCCTTACCACTGAACCAACCAAACATCAACCTAAAAACCCAAAACCAAGGAACATTCAGGACACTGATGTAATTCGTTCCTTTATGGATCTAATATTTTAATGAATTATTGTGTTGTTAAGTTATTTTATAGTTTTATTATATAATACATATTGATCCGGTAGAACAACTTTCATTTCCTTTGTGCTTACTTCTAATCGGCCCTACAGTGCAACCTTGGTTGCCTTTTAAAATGTTATAGGGCGTTAATGTGACAATATACGCTCTAGAAGACAATTATGTTAGTAATTAATGTATCGGATGTCCTCTACGTCTAACTAAAAACACGTGACGAAAATTGTAGCGATCAGGATAATCCTTCAATTCGTTCATTTAGCGTATTAGTTCATTAATTTAAAATTACAATGATCTCACCGCGAACAGTTTTTAGCGCATTCGAGCACTATGCTTCAAAGCTATCGTGTGTCCTTATGTACTAAAGAACTATGAAGTGTAGTTATATATTACTTGTTTTGCTTCACGGGTTCTTCTTAGCTGCATGTGACGGTAAGTATTCGCCTTACGTTAACTTCCTTCATTGTGTTAGGTGCGTGCTTTAACTGTCACGATATACAGTTCCAGAATCAAATATATATCTAGAAGCCCTACGTCAGAGACCTTGGAAATCAGTTCATAAATATATCGAAGTTCGACCTGGGGCATTTCTATTTTACTGGCTGTACTATGCTGATGCAACGAGGGCAGGTGCTGATCAAAAACCCTTGATAATATGGATTCAAGGTGGTCCGGGGAATGCTGCGAGTGGAATTGGAAATTTTTGCGAGCTTGGTCCCTTTAAAACAGATATGTCACCACGAAATTACACATGGGTAAACAAATCTTGTAAATTTTTTTAAAACATGAAATAGATAAGACGAACTTAATGTCTGTTTTAGGTGAATGGCAGAAACATTTTATTAATTGACCATCCAGTCGGTGCGGGATTTAGTTACGCCGTCAACACATCTTTATATGTGACAAGCGATAGAGAAGCAGGTATCAAATACAGACCGTAACGGAGATAATTCCTCTATAAAAAATATATTAACCTCCAATGCGGCATTAGTTTGGCAATATTTTATTTATTATCTCATAAAAGGAACTTTCGGACCTGATCGTTGAAAGATATACAGAAAAAAGAGTCTATCTACAGTACCATTGTTATTTATGCCAGTATTATTTACAGCAAAAGATTTGATGCGGTTTACGAAGGCTTTTTTCAAAATTCATAAGGAATTTCGTAAAACACCGACTTATGTTGTCGGTCAAAGTTATGGCGGTAAATTGACTGCAAGGTTGGGATATTTTCTTCATACGGTAAGTATTGCAATGTTTTTATAATATAAGCGAAACCGAAGTTCAACGTCTAATCGTTATCTCAACAGTTTAAAACTATATTATAGCAGTAGAATATCTCTATATATACATATATAAAATTCTCGTGTCATAATATTTGTTCCCAAACTCTTCCGAAACGGCTCGACCGATGCTTATGAGTTTTTGTATAGATTAGTAAGTCTGAGAATCGGCTACTATCTATCACTCAAAATCCTAAGTGATAAGGGGTAGGGGGTGCACCCCAAAAAAAAATTAGACAATTTTTTTTGTTTTTTTATGAAACGGAAGGAACATACAACCCTTAATAATTGTCATCCTGTACCATCAACTCCTATTTATTATAGTAGATAGGTTATTTTTATTGAACTAATATAAATGTTTCCTGAACATAATATACATGGCAAAACGACGTTTAACGGCTAGTGTATTATATATTTTTTTAAGGCTATAGAAAGAAAACGCTTGAAGATGAACTTCAAGGGAATTGGGATTGGCGGAGGTTGGATAGACACTAGTGAGAGTTCTAAGCAGCAACCACGCTTTTTGTTTGATATGGTATGCTTTTCATAGTCTTGCTTCTAATACCTTAATTATGTCATATTGGTGTAAATTTTTGTTATTGTATATTCTCCAAAATGTATGTCAAAATCTAATACGTTTTTTACGTGCTTTCATAAAATAATTTTAGGCCAGGTTTGTTGTTAAAATTTGCTCAATAGCCAGTCGATGTGTCAGTAAAACTTATAAGGAATAATTGAGTGTCCCTCAACTAATTTCAGTTAGTTTATTGCTTTCTGTAATAGTTGGATTAAAATGATTTTAATGATTAAGTAAATATGTAAAAATTTGTTTAATCGCGTAAAAAGTGTTATATATATATTTAGTAAGAAGGTATCTTTCTCAACAAATAAAATAAAAAATTAAACATTAAAAACAATAAAATAGGCTATATAAATTTTTTTCAGGGTTTAATAGACATCAAAGCCTTTAGGACAGCTACAAAAATAGCTGAAAATATCAGCAGTCTTATTAAAACAAGGAATTATTACAAGGCGGGACAACTCGACTACGTTATGTTTGGTACAATAATGGACGACGCGTCCTACGAATATGATATGATAAATTTGGAAAACATCAATCATTATAGCTACAGTTTACTTTTAAAAAAACTAGATGAGAATATGAATACGTTTGTAAAACCGACTCTTAACGTTAATCAAAGTATCAATTGGAAACATCTGACATACGATGTCTATTTTAGTTTGCAAAATAGCTTTGTTGAGCCTGGTACTAGATTTTGTAAGTATTCGCTTATTAGCATTGATTTATTTTCGATGATAAGATTACCTAATACAATTATAAGTGGTAAGGTATCATGTGCGTATCTATCGTTTCTGAAACAACTACCATGTATGTAAAATACCTTCAGCAATATCAAAATTTGTGTATAAGTGTGTTAAAGTTTAGTTTCATTCATGATATTTTCCTTCTATATTCACACAAAAATAAAATACAAATATCATTTATTCGACGTTAGATTAAAGTCAGGATTTGACGAAGAATTAGGGTTTACTACGAACAATGAAGAGCGCATGACCTGAATATTAAAAAAACAGTACATGTATAATGGATACACACATGGATAAAATTTCTTAATCGATATTATAACCAAAATTCGCGGCAGATCCGTATAGACAGTAAATTTACTTCGTGCGAGCAGTTTTGAATTAAATATTTATTTTTCAGTAGAAATTCTACTTAATCGAACAAACTTGAAAGTCGCTGTGTATAATGGGAATTTGGATGCAGTGACGCCATTGTGTGGTGAGTAATTTAATTTGGCCTTTTACGTTATTATTACGTAGATTACCATCATTATTTATTATTAACAACTTCCTTTAAAATATTTTCATTATTATAAGTTTAAAAGAATTATCAATGTTTATTTTTGAGGATTACAGCAAGCATCTTAACAAAAGGACGGTAATATTGACGAAAACGAAATAGTAATTTGAAATTTATTATAAATAAGTAGTTTATTTCATTGATACATTCACGAATTGTTTTATACCCTTACCAAAGTCTTACTTACATATTCGTAATCGTTTCCAAAATCTTAAAATACCTTATCATTTATATCACTTATTTAGTTGTAAGAATTCTGATAATATTTTGCCTGTTATAGGATGATGTATGTTTTATTACGTTATAATATATTTTAACGTGACAGATACTTTTAGGGGCTACAAGTTGGGTACATAATTTGAAATGGCACGGCGCAAAACAGTTTTTCGATGCAAAAAGAGTTCCAATACGAGGCGAAAGAAACGGCTTCTACAAAACATACGGAAAATTGAGTTTTTGGGCCGTATTCGGTTCCGGACATTGGGTATGTTTAAAAATGTTTTTGAGAGGATATATCTAAGTATAAAGGTCCTAAATCGATAGAGCAGGCAAGAACTGGCAACTCTTCAGCACTCTTTTTAATCTTCAAGTTTACAATAATATTGCTTTCTTTTATAACAGTGGCAAACGGGCAGGAGGATCACTTGATGTTAAGTGATAAGCCCATGGACACTCTCATTGCCAGAAGCCTTGCAAGTGGATCTATACGAATTTTTCTTAAAGTACCTTAAGTAGAATTGGATTGAAATATATTGGTGGTCAGCTGGTTCCACATAGTGGTGGTGCCCAATAAAAGCTGCCTTAAAAAAATGCTCAGTTGTGGAATGACGTCAAGGGATATTGTAGAGAACTAAAACTTCAGGCTTCACTTATTGAAACAAAATGTCAATGAATTTGCCAAAAAAATCAGATTCCTGTCTATTTCTAGGGATTATTAAAAGATGTTTAGTTAGGAAGGCAATGCATCCTATCCATACATTTAATGAGAAATATATCATTGTAACATTCCCACATCAAATTTAATATATTCCGGTCGTGTATTGCTTAAATAACAGCGAACATTCGACTTTGTGGATTGAGATAAACTCATTATTGGATTAGTGTCTTCAAGCATAAGACTTGGTCCATTAGGGAAAGAGCGTTTTCAAAAGACTGGCAACGCATTTGTCTTTTGTATATAGAAAACTAAACTAAAGAACTTATGCATCTATTTTGCAGGTCCCTGAAGACAATCCAACCGCTATGGAGCAGATATTACAGTTTTTAACTCAGAATGATTCTTAACGTGTTTATTATAGGTGTAAGAAAGAAAAGGAATAAATAAAATAGTATATTGAATTTAAAATAATACAATATTTACATAAACAGCCAATAACAATATTTATATAGCACATAGACAAATTAAAAAAGCTAGTTCGAGACCACAATTCGATTTCAATATTATATTATAATTTCTCTCTATTAGGCTTTTATTAAAAAGAACAAATTTCATTATTATAATATAGTAATAATAAAAAAAAAAGTATAATTAATGTCTAAAGAAAATACACTTTAACGTTTTACCGAAGATACGCTTTAATTACGAATAATCCAGCGTGTATATTAGTGCGCTACAATCTAAATAGATCTTGGCTTGAGATTGCAATGTTTTCTTCTATTATTTTTAAGCCCAGCCTTCCGTCTGATACATATAGATTGTGATCGAGACATACTAGTGCACTCACCCAGTGTTAATAACGCACATCGAACGCACGTCTTGGAAGGCACAATAAGCCACTAGACAAACACTATTCTTACGATACGCATTTAATCGTCACAACTTAAATATAATTGTTCCGAGGTATTGCAATGAAATGTTAATAGCTGATTTATATTATCCATACAAATTTGAAGAACAGGTTCGAATAAATGTTTGTGTTTATCCAACGAGGCAATACCGGGTATACGCGAGTGGTACCATATGTCATAGCTAGAAAAGTATATTTTAATTAAAAAACTGTAATAATTATAAATATGAAATAAAGTGTATTTTCTTTTTAATGTAACTTTAAAAAAAAACAACACTTTTTAAATAAACATTGCCACAAAACACATTTGTTATAACTGTACCAGAAACATCCAAAAGTCCGTTTATTTACAACAAAGGCTTTTTGATGATATTATTTTGAGATAATAGTTTAAACATTAGTTTAGATACTTTCTGTGTCCAATGTTTTAAGGATTTTATTATTTATCAAATTGACACGGTTATACATTACCGGTATATTGGGGATGGATATTATATAAATAGTAAATTATAATCTAATTATTATATATAAATATGTGGTGCTACCTTTTTAGGTCTGGGCCTCAGATTTCTGTATATCTTTCATGATCTTTTCTTAATCTTATAGGCAAGTAGGTGATGAGCTTCCTGTACCTGACACATGACGTCGACTTTTTGGATCTAAGGCAAGTCGGTTCCCTCACGATGTTTTCCTTCACCGTTCGAGCCAATATTAAATGTGTGCATAGAAAGAAAATTGGTGCACAGACGAGGATCGAATATACGACCTCAGGGACGAGAGTCGCACGCTAAAGCCACTAGGCCAACACTGCTTATTGTTATGATATATATAAATAAGTATAATATATAAATAAGGATGGTATCCTTTAATGGATAAGCTAATAAGTTTGTTACGACTTCTATAAAATCAAGATTATTAAGTTAGCTAATTAATTAACTTACATAATACATCGTATGATTTCATATTAACTTTTTTAATTACAGTATAGGCCGAACGAGCACTTGAGTATAACTTTTAAGAATAAAGATTTGCAGTTAATATAAGCGCCACCTCTTGGCAGAACTATGAAGTAAGCAATTTAAAAACATAATTGATATAAAACCGCTAATATTTTTTAACAGATTAAAACTTGAGTAATATAACAGTCCACGCTCTTCACAAAAAACCTGGCCACCGTTAAAAATAAGGGTTAATGATAAAGACGGTTACCGCCATATTGATTCAAACATTCTGCGTCGCTTCTTGTAAAGAACGTAGACTACATTGGACATATACGAAATATAATTCGTATGTCCTGTAAGAATCTTTATTTATATATAAAAGCTTGGTTACATTGGTACAAGAAAAGATACAATTATTAATCTGACAAGCATATCCCGAAGAGATAATAAAAAATAAACGAAATTATATAATAAAACTAAACGAAATCGATTTAAATTAGTGAGGGGAGCAACTATGGATATCCAGACCCAGCTCATTTATCAGAATACTCAATCTGGATATCGGTAACTTTATGATTTTACATCTATCAAAACTAGATTAAGGTTTATGCGCAAGCGATACTTTAGACGAATTAGACAACTATTGGATGGATAACGATTGAATATATGGGATTAAGACTCGTGTACCCAACGGTGAATACACTTTACAACAAACGAAAATATTCTTGAATAAATATTAGTTGTTAATAATATACATTTAATAGCGCCATCTATTGACGGAATAGTAAAATCATGAACACTGTGCCCACTTTCGCGTATGTTCCTTTGAGTCTAGACATTGAAATAAAAACTTATGTGTTTTTATTTCAGTCCTTCGTTCGCTTTCCTCAGGATAACTACGCATGATTTCGTTGTTTAAACTACAGTGTGTTTACTATATCAAGGAATGAATGTTGCCCTTGTATAGAAGTTAAAAAATCCTAATCCATATATTATTTAAAATATTAGGTAAATTGTTCTATAGATATATTCTTACAACCATGTCCGTTGAATTCTTTTTTGCTAATTTTCCAGTTTATAATATAAATTTCTACATAAGTCTTTGTCATACCACAACCTCTATATATGGGTCTTGGGTTACGTTAGTCGAACCTCGACAAAGCATGCGTCGCACACTCTAACAGGTTTGGTGTTGCCAGCTAACGCTACGGTTTTTTCACTACACGCTCCACAGAAAATGTTGCCGCATCTTCTACAGTGGTGCTGAAAATGGTTAACTATTTTTAATACAAAGGACAGGAATAAAACTGTTTCATAAATGTCATGTGTCGGATCATAGACATGTCATGTGTCATTTGACGAAGTGTTATAACAGATTATTGAAATATAGAATAAGAGAACTTCATTGGACTTTATACAACCTGCTGTTTATTTTTAAATAATGTTCACTTATGTAACTAAGACAATTGTTTATAAGAACTCGGATATAATAATTTGGAGCTAAAGTAATACCTTCCGCCTTGCAATAGTGAATTCTTTAGCGCACGCCGCACAAGCTGAGGCGTCCTTATCGCTAGTCCAGTTTGGAGTGTCGTCTTGTACAGCCCTCGCTTCTTTTTCTAACAACTCGGCCAGTTGCAATTTGTTCTCACATAACGTAGCGCCGACTTCTTCCAGAGTTTTTTGCGCATCACTGTATTGAACTCTAAGTTGGTGCTGTTCTTCTTGTAAGGCCATATATTTCTGAAAGGTTTAAATAATAAGAAATTAGAATTTAACAAGACGAAATGCGTTACATTTTTGGCGCCGTTTTTAAATGTAATTAAAATTAATACAAATATATGCAGACACAGGATAGTGTCTGCAAAAACACTCAAATTTTAATTGTAATTCAGACTTTGTAACGCCTTCATTATCATTAAGAATGGTGTTATGAAATGTTTGTCACATGAACCAATAACCTGTGGGCCTTCGAGTTAATTGGCACAGATAGTGCAACGCAACGACAGAATAATCAGTTTAAAAGACCAAAGTTTTAGGAGGTTCCAAATATTATTGTACTATTTATATGATTTGAATACTTACTTGTCCTATTGATTTTAATGATTCTATTTCTTGTGTCAACGCCGATATTTTGTCGCGATCCCGTATCATTGAGTCCTAATGGAGAAAACATAATAAAAATTTGAAAAAGCATAATTACCTATTAAAAGAAAACACTTTTTAACCGGATTGAAGTTATGTATTATTATTATAAACATAATTATGTAAATATTTATTAGTTTCACATAGCTTCAATTCGGTTAAAAAGCGTTTTTTTTCAATGTGTAAAAGCTATGTTCACAAAAGACAATACCTATTATAATATTTTTTTTAAAGTACAGAGGATTTTTGGACCAGGCGACTCACAGAGATCTTAAGTGATACGGAAGGTTCGCAAGTGCATTGCTGACCTTTCAGGAACTTGTACGGTTTTAGCTTGAAGAAAATTTAGTCAAATTGGTTTTGAAATGCTTCAGCTGCTTCAACATAATGGCGGTGGCAAAAAGTGCTTTAAGAAGCGCTCGACTGTGCAACGTCAGAATACAAAATACCACCCTCGACGACCGATAATGAAACTCCTCTGCAGGTATTAATCCGAACAACTCCTTTGAACTCTCTCCGTGGTTAATGCAGTAGAAGATGCAGAGAACCCACATCTCTACGCAACGCCTGGGAATCAAGCCACTCGGAAAGTGACTGGTCGTCGACGATTTGAATAACTCTTCGTTGAATACAGCAAAAAAATCTTAATAATAATATAAGGAAAGTTTCCGAGTCAGTCTTAAAACAGAAAAAAATTGTATGTAAAGATTAGATGCAAGCGACCTGTTTAGAATTAGTCTTAACTACAACAGATACTGTTTTGATATTGTGGGCAGCTGGTTCCACATAGTAGATAGTGAAGACCTGTGTGTTCCAGTCATCATTAACTGAGTTTTTCTGTTTTTTTATAGAATAGGAGGTAGGTGAGCCTTCTACCTATTAAAAAACTAGTCTTTTCATTCTAGTCTTTTTTGTGATTTTTTTTACGCTGTACACCTTCAGTTATATGTAACACAATAATACAATTAAATTTTAATTATAAATAAAACCAACCTGCAATGATATTCGCCACTCCCTCTCTATCCGAAGATCACTCTCAGCAGCCACGGCTCTTGTTTCAGCGGTCACCGCCTTTTGTCCTAACGATCGAGCAGTGTCCTCCAGACTCTTCCTAACAGTCTTATCTTCCTGTAACCTATGCCCCATGTATAACGTATTTTAGTCCAAGCTTTATTTTTCGCAATGATAGATTTTGACAAAAAATATTAAACTTATTCATTTGTGTATCCCATATATTTTTAAATTATTCTAAAGTAGCAAGGGCTACATTGTCATATAAAGAAAATATCTTTTGTTTTATATAAAAAATCTATTGAAAAAAGTGATAATGTAAATCTATAGAAGCGGCATAGTTATTGGTTTAAAACGTGACAGAACCTAACCTAACCCAACCTAACCGTTTTCATATACCGCATAAATTCAATATAGAATCAAGGATATGTAGTTTTTTAAGAAGGTATTTTGTTTAATTACTAAACATAACTGCAAACAAAACAACACAAAATAAAAAATATTCTCGGACCTGGGACGTCTTTTCCACTATTTTGTTAAGTATACATAGTTACCAACATGAGTATATAAATATCGATTGGATATTTAAATATTGGTTATGGATTATGGATGGGATCAGCGATACAAAACAAAATATCGAAACACAAGAGTAGCATAAATATAAAATTATCATGCAAATAAATGGACAATGGCAAACCTAGACAATAAACCAAAAATAATCTGCGGTTTTGATAAATGAAATACCATTAATGTTCGAATAACCTTTATTATAACGAAGGCATTACAACTAAGCTCTGAATTACAAAACTATAAAAGAAAATTCACATTAAACGCTAAATAACGACGCTTACAATGCGCAATGTGTTAAGATAGCTGTCACCTGCGATTTGCGTCTGTTTTGCTTAAACCAGACAGTTAAAACGAACCCACCATAATGGAATATGAGATCATGAATATATTTGAAATATGCTTACTACTATATCACTGATAAAGAGTACAAAATAATTTTAATATTTAATACAAGACAGTTATAATTTTAAAATAACACAATACATTTTATAAGATAAAAAACATGTTAACCACAGCAACGAAGCAAAAGCGTAGCGCCTTGCTTGTAATCATTTCATTCATCATAATACATTTCAATAAAATTGTTATCAAAATATTGAAAATCACCAAAGTTTATTGTAAGGGTTTGCCAATGACGAAATAAGCTGTGCATCGCTGACAATGTGCGACTGTAGGCCTAGTTCGAGTTTACAACGAATACAACTTAACTATCACGTCATGCGATGTCCTGAAACGTTCTGTAGAAACTTGAACCATATTCCAATAAACAGCGAGAAATTGAAAGCTGACAATTAATAAGTATACAAATATCTTAGGATTGCCAGCTCGACATTCATTTATTAAATTCTAGAATATTCAAAACGTTTTAAGTCAAACGCTTAACGCAATGGATATGTCTGCTTCGATGTCAATCCAACTAGGCCCTGATATGTCAAGCCGTAAGTAAAGACTCGATCGTTAACATCTAGGCACTTTTAAGAAAATATTTAGAAACCTACTTTTCATCGAGTTGATGTATCGTGCTGCCCATTGATTCAGTCTTTGCTTCCAATTTGGCTATTAGTTCTGTTTTATGTTTCAAGGAACTTTCACATTCCTAAAACAAAGCCACCATTTAACTCGATAATTATTGCCTTTTGTTAGTATGATATATAAAAGATTTTCTACATAGCGGTTAATAATAATTGCTAGGAAATACCACCCATCTACATCTAAGTACATGATCAATTCATTCTTTAATAGTTTTATTTTTACGGAACGGTGGTATTTCCTGTAGGTTAATTTTCTTTTTTGGCGGTCCCTCATCTTTCGACTTTGTACCCTTTTGACCGCTACTTTGTGCTTTTAAAGTGTCTACTTTGGCCCCGAGCGATTCGTTAGAGGGCGATCTAAGCGCTTTAACGAGATCGTGCTCGGGTCCTAGCAAATTATTATATATTTCTAAGTTGTGAAGTATTTTGCCAATTTGCTCAGCCTTTCCTTGAAGCCTGGAGACCATTTCGCCTTTCTTCGTGAGATCCACCTCGCATTCCTTCCATATAAGCGCGGCATTGGTGAATACAATAGCATTAGTTACATATGTATAATATCTGAACTACATAAGCGTTGAGTAAAAGCGTACTAAGTGAATACAACGGTGGAAAAGCTGACGATCGTGGCACGAGCGAGGTAACATTTTTTAATACTGCTGTTACTGTGTAATATCTTCTTATTGAAATAATCGCTGCGGGAAAATACGTATGACAAGATTTATTCAATAAGTGGATGTAACGGATAATTAACTTGAGAACGCGTGGGTATTTGAATACTTGCTCCCACACTCAAGTGCGACCTTCTCGGGACAATGACACTATAGTATTCGGATTTTTGAATACAACAATAACAGAAGGGCTTGTTGGAAATTTTACTGTCATAAATTATTGATTTATATTTAATATTACCAGCAAAAGCTTACAAAATTTATGCAATAAGTTAAGAGCATATTAACAACACAACAAAGTATTTTAAGCGGAAATTAGAATCGCAGCACATATACCTATATAGTTCCAAAGAGGTATCATACTACCAGCGACATTGTTACACCAACATAAAATTTGCAATGACCTTGAACAATACGACTCACTGATTTTGAGGTCAATTAATTGTTATAGTAATAGCCTTTATAAAATAACTCGTTCAAGGTCTGCAATAAACGGTCAAGGTAGGTAAAGGGTACAAAATCCTAGATAGGGCATGCTCTAATTGAAATGATTAGCAGATTTATGGTAAAAATATTTCAGATTAAAAACAAAAATCAAAAGCATTACTGTCGCGCATTGGTTTCTAAAATAAGTTGTTTTAAAGCTAAGACAGGCTATTTTAACATTTTATTAAAAGGATTTAATACATACATCGTTAAATATCCTTCGTAAATATAATTATTACGCTATTTAAAAAATGCTCTCGATTTTCGATAATGAAACGAAATACCATAACACATGTCAATTAGTGTTAATAAAAACTTCCTTAGTTAAATGTACAATAAATAATAAAGAAAATTACCTGCAATTTTTTGTACATTTCCAAATTGAGCAGTTTTATGTCATCTAGCTGCCGCCTAAGTGAGATAATTGTGTCTTGTTTATCGTGTATATCTTTCTCTAGCAATTTCATTGCGACCTCCATTTCTGCCTTAAGCGATATCTGGAAAATTTGTATATTATCATCAAAATCCGATATAAAACATAATATTTATATGTCGAATCAAATTAACATGAATCCCAATAAGGAAAAAAAGTTTTTTGTAAATTGTCTACGCACAAAGACATCATTTAACATTACAATCTATACGTACATATACTTATAATAAGTACGTATTATAAGTACATAAGACTAATAAGTAATTTAAGTCTAACCTTATTTGCTAAAAAGGATTTTTAACATTAAAAGGATCCAAAAATACTTAATCTCTATTGAGGGGTAACACTCTGTTCTTGTGTTTAATAAATAATATTAAAATAGGAAAAGTCGTGAATTTGGCTATTTCTTAAATACGAATCGATTACGAAAAGATTAAATAATTTATATATTTATTTTAACCTTTGTAGCAAATAACATATAAACTAGAATGTGCTACTATGAGAATACCCGTTGGATATCTAATAAATAAATAGTATATAAAATAGGTATATATGTTCGGCGAGGCGGCGAAACGCCGTAGCACCGCGTGCTACTATATACTATAAGGCTTGGAAAAGCTATAATTGAATTTTTTCGTGTTAATGTAATCTATTTTTCGATACATATATTTGTTAGGCATAATCCCACGACTGTAGAATCTTTGATGTTCTTTAAAGAGATAAGAACGTTTTGGGGTATTATAAAAAATACAGCCAGATAACGTAAAATTTTCCAGCAAATCTAAATATGTACAACTATTAAATTATAGCTATTTATTGTTAATTGGTATATTTATTAACTAATGCCTATTTAATTAGTCATTAATAAGTTCCTAAATACATTAACGACTAGACTTTTAAAAGGTAAATAAACGAAGAGTTTCCGTTAATCTTTCGTGCGAAGTCTAAGTCAGTTTTAATTATGCATTGTTATAATTATCGCATGATCGTCATGGTTTCAATTGGTTTAAATTTTAAAAAAAATTGCTTAGTTAGAAAGAGTTCTTTTTTCAAACTCTCTATTATTGAATAAAAAAAGTACTTAATATCATTCTGCGAGGGGTGTTACGAGGAAATACAAGAACGGCGTGGCAAAATCTCTCAAGTTGTTTTGCGCAGTCCAATGTTGCGTTGTCTGTCTTTTAAGAGGCTGGCTTCGAAGTGATGGAACGTCCTCCAAATTCACCAGACACCAATTATCGTTTCATATTATCGGGCCATTGGCTTCTATTTATAAAAAAAAGCTCAACATACTTGCAAGTCAAGTTCTTTCTGAAGTTCCGCATTCTTCTTCCTTTCCTCCTCCAAAAGTTTCGCAGATTCCGTGTCTTTGTCGCTTTTCGATTTGTCTGACGTTGTACTTTTCACGCTGCGTTTTTCCTATACAAAAAAAAACGATAATTTTGTAAATATCCCACAATTTGAAACTTGCCTATATCTATCGAGAGATCGAACACGGCTATAGGTAACTGAATTTTGCACTATTATGTATTTAAAAAAATGCTACGCCACGGCTCTGAACCTACCCAGAAGTTATAGATCACTGCCGTGTAATGATTTCAAGGGATTAATTTTTAACGCAAGGTGCTTTTACAGCGTGGTCTCTCCCACATAGTATAAACATAAGTTTTGAAAACAATCATAAATAACTAAATTGTTCTTATTATTATTATGACATGTGCCTGCCTAATATTATACGGCTGATTGTTCTTTTTTTTGTATAATTAAATAATCTGAATGTACCAATTTCTTTCTAAATCAACGATTTTATTTTATTGCGCGATAAACCTACACACATATATGTTTAGAGTAAAGTTTTTTGAGAATGCACATACATTCCTCATTATAAGTGAAACAGATGAAAGTTAATTTTTCAAGCGTAGAAGAGAGCCGGGATCTCTTTTTTTGTATTTACACTTCACTGCTCGTAAGTAAACAAAAAATATTTCTATAAAATAGTATAGTTAAAAAATTATTTTAGTTTTGTTTGTAGTGTGATTGTTTATGTTCAACATATTTACTAATTAATGAAAGTATGTAACGACATTTGTGATGATAGATGGGTCACCTTTGCTGGGAATAGCTCAGGATAGAAGAAATGAGAAAGCGCGGAAAGGTTCGAAAATAGTAGTGAAGATTAGAGACAAGAAGACTTTGGAGGAGGTCGTGTACTAATAAATACAATAACATTAACTTAATGTACTTAATATTATAGTAATGGAATATCAGCTATTTATAATATATTCATTTATTATTTAACGAGTTTTAGTATGTATGATTTCGAGCTAAGTGTCGATTATAACAAGTGTTAAGATAAAACTGTCACAAGGTGTTATTTAGTATCAATTAGAGCAAAACGTACTGCTACTATGTTTGCTATATCAGCCACGATTTTCGTTACGAATCATTAAATTCTATATATCTACATTTACGATACTTTCTTTTAGTATTACAACATTTTCAAGTTTTAATAGCTCTTCTAAAGATATATACAAAAAGATTCAAACATTTACAAAACTTATAAAGGAAAAAAATCAATAGAAATTATTAAATTGGATATGTAAAAATTAACATAAATTTCGTTTATCGTAACTTTCTATTTGATTTTTCTGGCTATTAAGTAAATGGTTAAGTCAACTGGATCGTATTGACAGTACAGATGTAATTAACAAGAGACTGTCTCTTATTCTTATATACTCTTAATGTAATTATTTTCCATTAACATATACTTAAAATCTTCCGAGTCTTTTATTTATACCACTAGCCACTACAAATTACTTTACTCATTTATATAAATTCAGTAATTACACATTTAAGCCATTGCTACTTTTTATATTAAACTAGTACGACTTGAATAATTTGCTAATGCAAATGTTTATTCAAAATTTGATTGTTTTGAATTATTTAGTAAACATTTACAAATATAATTCTGAGACTTCAAGCATAAATTTTGTCCAACGTAGTGTAAATAACATAAAACAATCGCCTCAATATAAATAATAATACAACAATCAGTCAATCAATATTATGCAATGTTTATAAACATTATCATTACAAACCTTATACTTTACTATATTAATCAAAAACGATATGTCGAGCCTCTTAGCCTTCAACAGGGGACGAAGATACGTTTCGTCATTTTAAACTAAAATAATGTTAGCGGGAATCAAACTCTGGGTAAATGTATGAATTTACGCCGTAACCTGTATACAGAACAGTGCCGTGTACAGAACACGACGAGTTATAAAAAGAACGAAATCCCAGATTTATCCAAAAGGAAAAAAAAAACTGTAAACGCATAAATCACTCACCTCCTCTTCATGCAACTCGGTCACTTTGATCCTGCTATCTTTAGTAATGTCTTGACCTGAACAAAATAATGGACATTAGACTCTCGAGGTAATTCGGTAATGGACTTCAATTCTTATTAATAACACTCAATATAGACACTGACATGATTTCCAAAAGTTATTCCGTTTATTATTTGAATTACCCATAGCATACGTGATGCGCCGGCGACATTTAAACGTATACTAAGCGATACAATAGGCGTGACTCATTTCTTATCTGTTGCGAAATTAACAACTATCTCTGAAGCATGTTTACATTTTGAAGACTTTTTCTTCCGTTTTCTTTTCGTATTTCCGGGGGACTAAAGTTATTTTTTTCTAATTTAAACCAAAGTTTTATTAATCAACACTTAACGCGAGTAATATAGTTAAGTTTCACATATATTTTAGTTATTATTTAGAAGCGCGAAGCAAATATTGGCAATCAACTTACACGTGTAGCCAATAAATTGGAATAAGCCCTTCAGATTTTCATGCATACATACATAAATATAAAATTCTCGATTTCGAATGTCTAATAGAACGAGTACAGTATTATTCAAGTGTTACTTAAGTACACTTCATATAGGGGTCTATAGTTAGTTATAATCTCATCTTTTAAACGTTTAAAGCCAGTTGAGTTGACAACTAGCTGAAAACAAAGTATTTAATTTATTTCAAACATACTCCAACAACCGCCACCGAACTTAAATCGCGTTAGAATTATCAAATATGTAAAAAAAAGTACAAATAAAATATATATAATACTGTGAAGGCATTAAGCGAGTTAAAGATTCATTATTTAGCCATAAATATTATATTTTTTGTTAGGGAAGGAAAAGACTCACTCCTGCTACACTTTCACCAGTTCGTTTGATAACAATTTGATTTCGTATCAACATTTCCTTACCGCTAACTTAGGATAAATAAATCGTCAACGTTTTTCTTTAATACGACTTTTTATATAAACATCTATTGATATATTAGACATTTATAATAAACATACCTAAAGCGTGTTTCAATTGATTATTCTCCTCAACCAGCTGTATCATTGTGTTCTTGGAGATTGCTAGATCTTCCTTCATGAGAGCGTTGGTTGTTGTCAGGCCTTCCACTTTTGACTGCAGGTTCGCTACCGTGGCACTTAAATATAACATTATAATTTACATATAACCTCCAAACACATTCGAGAAAAGTGCTCGACTCATATAAATATGAAATAACAGGAATTTTTAAACTACAAAATACTGGCCATAACAGAAAAAGTAAATAAATGCCTTATAGTCGAGCACTTTTATCGAGATGAAAAAAAAAACGAGTGGAGCATGACGTACAGACTCGAGCGGTAACACAAGTTCGGCTCTGTACATCGAGAGCAAACAACGTATATGGCGAGATAACGTTGAGGTATTTGCTACCGCGGCGGTAACCAACAAAAACAGTGAATTAAAAAACTACTTTTATATGCAATTGTCGCGCTCCTAAACAAGACTGATATGCTTACATTTATACAAACCACAGTGGTTTTCTAATGTAACAAATCATGAGTTTTTATAATATTATTATATAAAATAAAAAATCCAAACATATATCATAATATAAAAAAATATTGTTTACCATGTGAATAGCAGTTAGTATGATTGTATTCCCTGATCATGGATCTAAATTGTAATAATATTTTGAAATCAAGGTAAATTTTTCAATTTGAGTCCGTTATGTTTGGGTTCCAATGTGTTTCTACCACCGATGGATTAATCTCATCGTACTCGTCAAAAGCTATTTCTATATAAAAACGTCTTGTGGCAATAACGGGTTAAGGATATAGAAACGCCTAAGGTAATGATTACTCAGCTGATTTTTTAAATACATTGGGCAAACGGGCAGACGGCTCATCTGATGATGATACTACCCCCCATGGACCATCACACTGCAAGACGGATCGCAAGTGCATTGCCGAAGTCTTAGGAATTGCTACGCTCTTGAACGACCCCAAGTCGAATAGGTTAAATTGGGAAATTGAAAATTCAATTCCTTTTAAATGAAACAAAACCTGGCACAGTGCAAATAGTTTCACATAATACAATTGCGGAGTCAGGAAATTAAACTCTTCTGATAGAATACGTTTATCAAAACATTGTTGCAAAATATTTTCAATATTCGACGAACACTATCTCACTGGCATGTTAGAAGCAAAATATTATTAAATCATAGACAATTACAATATATGGCGCGCTACTAAGCCTGAAGACTTGTAAAATTCAAATTGAGTTTATGCCGTGAAGATAGTGGCGTACTTTAAAATGGTAACACTTATTTATTTAAATATATTTTAAATGTTTCAAGTTAAAATAAAGCCAAAAAGCCTTGCTAAAGGGTGTGTGGGTATGTCCAATTATCTCTGGGGGATGTATAAGTGCTTTAATTCATTCGATTTGCTTATATGCGGTGAGCGTTTGTTGAAGCAGTTTGACTAAGGCTCCAGAAGATAAGCCACTCCTTAAAACTAGATAATTATCACTGAATAAATTCAAAGCCCTTGTTAGACGTAAATTAATCAAAGCTTTTTAAAAATTTGACGAATATTTAAATGATCCTAATCCTTGGGATTGATTTGCTCCAGTTAAAACAATTTGTATTACTCGAAACTTAGCGATTAAAAAGATTGGCGGAAAATTTCTTGCCAGTTCTTCTTGCCCGCTCTACGCCCTTGACTTGCGAACTGGTAGTAAATATAAATTTACAATTAATTTAAAGTTTAGTTTAGTTTCTAACGTTCATAAGTGTACTTGTTTACCTATAAGAATAAAGTTATTTTGAGTTTGAAGGTTACTTATGGAAAAGAGAATTCAATCGTTGAAAAGGCCGGCAACGCATTTGCGTACCCTCTCGCAATGTGAGTGTCTATTGGCGGTATCACTTAACATCAGATGAGCCTCCTGCCCCTTTGCCCCGTTATATCAAACTATAATAACATACTCTATCAGGCTCTCGTGTCTGTCTATACCTCGTAGTTATCTCTTCCCTGTATGTTTATTTTAGAAATGTTCACAAAACATTTTTTTAATAGATTTTTAAGTCAACGGGAATAAACATTTGTTGAAGTAGACATGGCGAGAAACTGTCTGTGCCAAAAATTAATCTGGAACTGTACAGGAAAAACTTTTGTGTGGCAATCAAGGTTTACAATAATTTAACAAAAACATTAAAGATCATCCAAGTAGAGTTTTTTAAAATCAACTTAAGATACTACATTTGAAAAAAAAAAATATTTCCGTGAAACATTATTTGATAACGTATAATGATAATGAATTGATATGACTCATAATGTCAAATTCTTATTAAGACAAATTTGCACGCCATTGTGTTTGGCAGAATATACCAACTTTCGATTGTACTACCATATAATTTTTGTTCTTTATTCTTGGAATAAAAAGAGTTATGTAAGAGGAGAGGAGAGTTGTGTAGGGTCTGACTTGAGCTATGTCTAGACTTTGAATCCGACTCTAGCACTGTTTGGAATATCACAGAGCCCTCCTTTACTTCATAATAAAGTAAAAACTAGATTATTACTCATAGCAAACATTATATTTAATATATTTGTATGGATGGAAAGTCGCGAGCTTTGTATTATCGTGACGCATTAGATGCTTTCGTGACTTCAATATAAACTACAGAGCTCTGCGGTCGAATTGTACAATTAGCATTTCATTATGGACCGTACTTCCGATACATTAACACGATAACTTCCAATTGTTTTTATTTTGTTATTTGAAAATTAAGTATAACGCCATGATTTTATTTAGTCCGACTTCGACCGTCAAATTATTGCTGTAGCCAGCCAGTCACAGGAATCTGTGTATTCAGTAATACACAGATTCAGTATTACACGTCATTTAAATTCATAGTTTATTTTAGGGATGAAACGATACCGATCCTGATATATGGGCGATACTTTGGGTTTGCCGATATATTAGCAATGTAATGCAACCCATTGCGTGCAAATTCCTATCCATGCCATACATTTATTGCCTGACGACTCAGTTTAAAATTCAAATTTCTTTATTTGTTTAGCTTATATGTACAACAGAATTCAGATTGAGGCCTCCCTAGTAAGTCAGAGAACTGTTACAGGGAAGTTTCGCTCTTCTTTAAATTTACAAAGTTTCATCTAGGATAACCAACACAATTGGTTTTAAAAACGAGGGTACTGTAAAAATAATAAATACATGAATATATTATGATGACGATGTAATTGTGTGTGTTTGTGGAAGACGAAACAAATTGTTGCGCTATAAATGCGTCGACTATAGCAACCGTTACGCTATGCTTCACTTGACATATTTAAACAATTTGTACATAAACGTCCAAACAAATTTTATTAAACGTGATTGCATTTCTAAATTAACAATTTTATCACTTTGTAATAACAATCACATACGAATGAAGCGCGTCATCATTTCACGTTTCGTATTACTCACTCTTTCGTTTTTAACGGAATCCCCGACGTTACAATTTGACTTTATTTTGATAAGATTATATATTTATATAACATGTGGAAAACCTGTAGGAGGCTCACCTAATGTTAAGCGATACAGTCGCCACTCACATTGCCAGAAGACACGCAAGTGTTTTTTTTAATGAATTAGTATGTATGATACGGGAGGAGTTTTGTATTCTGTCTCGACGTCCGATAATAAAACTCAGCTGCAGGTAATACGAACAACTCCAAAAACACTCCATATCATATACAAGAATAGGTAGTATGAGTGTACAATGCTAGAATTAAGCGTGTTAAAAATATTGCTACATGGAAGCCCTTGAACAAAACGTTTTGTTCCATTTCAAATTTCACGTAAATGTAGTTTATATTTTTTAATTCATTTGTCCATAATTTATTTCTTAAAACCTATTTTTTTTATTTACCGGGGCAAACAAGGTAAAGTGATACATCAGCCCATGAACACTCACATTACCAGAAGGCTAGCACGTGCCGGCCATTTAAGAATTGGTAAACTCTTTTCTAGTGGCCTTAGTCGAATTGCTTCGGAAATAATTTAGTGGGTAGCTGGTTTGTCTAAAGTTACGGTATTTACATTTTATTTTCTATACCGATCAGAACGATTTTTAGTAATGGAATGCATTAAGCTGGCTTAGATAGCAGTGTTTCCATCAATACATATGTACTGTAAAAATAATTACTCACTTAAGGTGTCGATTCAGCTCCTCAATATAATTCTTCTGATCGAGCATAGTGTTGATGTGTCGTTGCTTGGGCTCGTTATTTCCATTGTTGCCGTTATTCGCGAGATCGTGGGAGGAGCTGCTCCCGCGCAGGTATAGAGAGAAGTCGATCACACCTTGCTGACTGTCTAAATCTTCTTCCTGTAGACATTTTAGTAATTTCAATGTGAAAAATTATACAAAAATATACGTGTCAATGTAATTAATAAATTAATCTTTCTGTTTTTTTTAAGCCTGTTAAAGATATGTAGTCGACTTTATAATATTTATTGATATAATAATATTATGTAAAATAATTAAAGTTTGTAATAACACATAGCTTCAATTCGTTAAAAAAGGGTTTTCTTTACATATGTAAAAGTTATGTTAATAAAAGACAATACCAAATTTATTAGTTTCGTAAATTTTATAAGTCTCAACGTGCCTATATATTTTTTCCAATGTAAATGTAAATACTTATACAATTATAATAATTACACATCAAAATCTCAATCAGTTGATCAAAAACTATTCAGCTCTAACTTCTGTTAAACTAGGGTTGCCTGGAAGTGATCGCTTAATAGCGTTAAGACCCGTTGCACCATATTTTAAGTTTATTGTTTTATTTCTTTATTTTCGATGTGCAATAATGATGAAAATAAATAAATAATATAGTACAATATAATACATCATGTACTAAAGAAATGGGTTACAAGACTAACCTTGACACACAAATTGCAGTCAACGACATTTAATCCAACAAGTAGACCCGTTATGATGACCGCTTCCTCATTCAGCATCAGGGCGTGGGGTTCAAAATATTCCTCCAGCGTTTCTTCACGGTGCTCCAGCAATATCCTTAGATAATCGGCAAGTCTCTTCTGCATCAGTGCCAGGCGAAGCCAAGCTCTGGCGCGTCCCATGGCCGTTCTACACATAAGTTAATAAGATTTATTTTTAACAGATTCCAAATATAGCAGATCGTTTCACTTGTATACTGTTGAAATTAAATAACATAATGTTTTAGTATGATGTTCTGTTTAGGCTTCCAAGCACGTGTCCCTAATTTTGTAAATATGTGAATCACCACCCATTTATACAAAACTAAAAGTTGATCCCAAGTCAGTATATATATAGGATATTTTTTTAATTGTAAGAATTATAACATTTAAAAAATCGAAACTTACTTAACGGTGGGCAAATCCCGCACACTTGCTGTAATATCTGCCGCCTCAGGAGAGTATTTCTCAACCATTTGCAAGATGTCCCACAGCTCCTTCTTCGGCCCGAGGAGTCCCTATAGGATATCGATATATAATTACATAAATGTTAACATTGTCTTATACAAAAGGCAGTGATAAATTTGCAGATGATCGCGACCTAGAATATTTGCATAAAGGATAAAAAAATGACTTTACCAATGTATCTTTGGGCGATATTCCTACGAAGTTCTCCTTAATTATTGCAGTTTACATTGTTTGTGTTAGATTGTCAATAGTTAAGAATAGTCTTGAATAATAAAACGAACATGCGATGTCAACAAGTTATTAATATCCTTACCTTTGCTGACATAACATTTATAACATGTACCTCGGTAACTGTAATGCATGTTAAAGAAATAGGAAATATACCTTTTTTGGTTTGAGGCCGTGACGCATGACATGTTCGAGAACAATGAAGAAGTGATGTAGCGGTAAGTGGTCGCTGTCGAGCATCCGGCCATAGCGGAGGGATTGTTCAATCAATTCCTTTACAATCAGCTTGGAGATGTTCACGAGATTGCTACGTTCTATCACCACTGGGTCACGAGCTAAAACATATTTAATTTTATAAACGGCACACCTTTTGAAAATCTATAAGTGTCTCAAATTGTGATGGGAGCGTAAAAATCGATGCATTGACGATGCGAGTTGACATGCGAATAAAACATGCATCTAGTATCGCCTTTTTGCGCTAGTCACTACGTATCAAACGTAGCAACAAAGATTTACCCATCAATGAATGCATAGGATCGTCCGGAGAAGTGATCGCACCATTATCAGAGGGTCGGATATAGGAATCCTGCATCTCCATGTCGTGTAGCTCCTTCAGACATAGCCATTCGCCATCTACTGACACGCGGAAGTTGCAGAGGTATATGGTATCCTGCGCTCCAGCCATTTCGGCATCAGAATTCCCGTCGCCTTCGATGGAAGACGGGATCGCCAACTCCTGAACGGGTTCTACCCCACGGACAGCGGCAAGAGAACGCATAATAAAGCAGCAAATAAACTTTGAAGCGAAAATACAAACACTGGTCTATTAATTTTGATTATACCCCTGACTGCATGTTAACTAAGCCAAGAGAAAGTGTTTTAACACAAATTTAGGATTAATATTAAGATACGCGCAATGTGATTCTAGTAGAGACAATATACAAATGGTTTTTCCAGCAAGTTCAGTGAATATTGATTTTCCGGCGACCGCGGCGGAAACGGAAAAATCAATACTCAACCGGCGAGCTGCCATCTCTAGGGAAAGTGGGAAACTTACAGGATGTGTGAAACCTGTTTTTTTACGTCCAGTTCCTACAGATGACATGTTTCCATGTTTCAGGTCTATGTAAATTGGCAGTATTACCTTGAAGGAAATTGTCTTATACTTAAGTAAAATGACTATTAGTATGTTTTAAAAAATAACTATGTATGTATTATTAGAATACAACTCTGTATTATTAATTTTGTATGTCTGTAACCTTGAGTAATGAGTTTCACTCCAAAATTTGTTCTTATTTTTTTTCTAATTAATTTCATATTCTGGTCCATAACTGATGAATTATACATCAATTAGTTAGTTCTACCAGGCAGCTACTACTGTTACTTCTCATCTATCAAACATTTATGTGGCATTGCAATGTTTGCAGAGTCAGCTAGTAGGTATAAAGGCCTGGATTCACTTTGATTAGTGATTAGTTGGTTGCATAGTAACATGTTTAAAAGCGTGTTCTAATTTTTTGCGAGTGACCTGCGAGTAGCCACGTCCCATGCGCCCTAATTCCCCTCGCACTAGTAGCGTGCCTGCCAAAACACTTCTGGCCAGGCAGCAGGACTGTTCGGTCAACCTGAGAGCAAAGTGATATACCTTTGCATTTTCAGCAGTCAATTCCTTAAAGAGTTGGGAACTTGCACCATGAATGAGTCTATTTTCTTAATTTCAGCTTCCAAAACTTTTTCGGTTTCAGATAGCACCGCTTTTAACACTTCTTCCAATTGCAAGCGCCCTTCTCGATGTTCATCCAAACATGTAGATCTATTGACAACTGAATTTATTTAACAGAGCCACTGAACGAGAATTGAACACTACACACCTGCACTAATCATCCTCAATTACTAATCACTTGCGCTCATACTAATCAAAGTGAAAAGAGGCCTTAAGAAAGTGGTGTACAAGACTTTTTTATTTTACTTTAATGAACTAACTTTAAGAATTTCTATTAGAGGTACATATAGCAGTCTGTCCATACTTTGTTGGAATTAATAATAAAAAGTGAAAAAATAGTATTACATACACTCCAATATTTATTTAATTCAAATAGGGTGTAAGCTGCAATGACATGAGGGATGTTATTCTGTAGTACCTTTTTTAAATTGTGATTAGTAAAATAAATTTACAGTGGACTCTCAATAATTTGACATTTGTTAATTCGAATCTCTCAATAATTTTTGTTTGCCCATCTCTTGAAAAACACTCTATAAATTGAATAAAATCAATGTTAATTGTTGTCCTCAGTAATTTGAAGTTGAAGAAATAGTATCTTGCTCCCAAAACACTATAATTAAAAGTATTTATTGTGCACATACCTCTTGTTTGTTTAGAGACAAGTCCCCACTTCTCAATTGTATTTATAAATAAAATATGGGTAAGTTTGGATTACAATTTCTTTAAATTAATATATCATTTAAATTTATATATCATGTAAATATGTTGATAACGTAATGGCATTGATTCTTTTTGAAATAAAAATTTGTGAAAAATTGTACACTTTATTGTATATAATAGTAAAATTATAGAAATAATAATCGCGAATTTTGATCATTCTTATTTACTAGAGTCGTCGTCCCCACCTCCCTCTAGTGGTTATTTAAATGTTAATTAATTTGAACTCTTGGAAATGAATCCCTAGTTCTTCGAGTTTCAAATTATATAAAAAAGTCAGTATGCGAGTCTGCGTTTTAAAATAATTCTTTTGCCTCATTGAAAACAATTTTTTTTCTCAATAAATACATTTAAAGCAATAGAATCCAGGTTCCAGAGATGTCGAAACATCTTTTTTTATATATGAAATATTTTAATACACCATTTAAGATTGCAATATTTTAAAAATATCTATGTTGTATTATTGTTAACTATAAGAGCTGTGATCCGTAAGAAATTCCTATCAATTTAAAAAGGTAATTATTTGGAAATAGATTATCTATCAAATATATCAGTGTGAAATCGTTGCTCTACAACTAGTAGTTAATTGTTCAATTACTTTATATGTATCATATATAATATTTTTACAGAATTAGTTGAATAACAATAAATTAAGAAACATGTAATTAATTTTTAAGTTTTCAATGTATTTATTAATTACATTGTGTTGAAATTTGATAAAACAGAAAGTTGTATGTTTTATCAATATGTGAAAAAAATTTGTTAAGGCACTAAAATTTTAAGCAATACATCTCTTTGTTATGGAATGGATAACATGTAAAATAAATACTCAGAGTTTAACATTCACAATAAACAATATGTATGTTGATGACACCTCATTGGAATGAATGTTTCTAACAATTTTTGATGAATAACCAGTAAATGGAATATATTATTCTTTAAAAAAGAAGTAGTAGTGAAATAGTACTTACTTTTTGTTGTGTAGAAATAAGATTTTTCTGGCCTGGATAACAACATTTCCGGCCATCTTTCGTGTTTAGATGAAGATCTTGATGGGGATCGCTCTTGTTTTGGATTTTTAAGGGACGATACTGACGCCGTTGGAGATCCCTCAGAGTTGTCTTGAGAGGAAGCAGAAGCCATTATTATCTATTAAATAATTCACAAAACATTTCTACAAGAGAAAACTTTATAAATAACACGTAAGTGTCCTTGTTTTCGCTTCTGGCTGAAATTAAAATAAAGTAGTTTGAAACTAGAATTTGTTATCATTTATCAGTTGTCAGTTATCACTTCGACAGTTGACTTAGCTTTATTTACGCTGACGTTGTTATTACACATTACGTCAACTAATCCATAATTATCTGTGCATCAACTGATTTCACAAAATCCCGTTCATCTCATAAAAAGAAAGGCGTTTATAACTTTTTTAAACACGCGAACTTCGTTTATTTCTATTATATACTTGTACAATATTAGGATCTATGATATACCAAAATTAAATTTCAAGAACGTTAAACATAAATTATTTCTCCGTTTTTATATTATATAGAACCTTTGTAAAGATGAAGTATAACAAACATGTAACAAACTGAATAAAATTGACATTCCTGATCAAACATTATGTGTTACAAATATTAAACGTCTGTCAATGTGGCAAGAAAATCTATTATAAGCGAGTATTTTGATTGAATATAATAATTCATTTGTTGATATTCGCTACAAGAAGTAAGGTACTCACCGAATTATGAATTTACAATGCAGCCCGGTGTACGAATCATTAAGAGTGTTAATTTTTAATTCATTATCACCAACTGCCAAGTTAATTATAGCTAAAATTATGTCCGGAATAGTCTTTGGGAAGGCACAGTTGGTCGACCTTCACATTATTGTTTATTCGAATGAAGTACATATTGCTGAAGGATTGAAAAATGAGGTTGCAGCATGTGCATTTCCCTGTATGAATTCAATCAAAGTTTCTTCAGATTTACCAAGGTATAATCAATAAAAATTATTTATAATAATAAAATTGCTGATAACCCATTTTGCCGAAATCTTGATTTATTACGTTTAAATCATAGTGGTTATCTCTCCCAGCTCAGCTGTCGCAACGCCACATCATAAAGATGACGCAACAGTCCTTTGGACTGCGCCGGAATTCTGTAATTCCCAATAGTGGTAGTGATTGAGATTAAGACTCCATTGTACTGTTTGTTCTACGCGAATTTTGCGATCGGTATCGTTTTGGCTTATACTTATAATTTCTATAGTGCCGACGTTGGTCGACTTAGAACATAGGCCATAGTGTATACAGAGGGCCATGTGGCGAGTAGCTAGTACAATTAGTACCATGCCATAGATACAATTATATACTGATCACATTCACTTTCAATCCCGCATTGTGGATATTAGGTAGATTTTAATAGTATAATGACAGGTGAAATTGGTTTTTAGAACAATCATATATTCCTTAAATTAATCAATTATTTGTAATTAATCCTATTACAGTTTGAGTCTTACGGTATGAGGGAGGGCTTGCTATTGTTTCAGCGTTGCAGACGGTGACGTATTTTGTTTCATAACAAACTTCCCGAATCCAAATTCGTTTGATTTCAATAATGAGCCATCAGAGGAAGTTTTTGATACGTTGTATCTTATAACCAAATTAGCTAATAATTTTATATGGCCTGAAGACACGGAAGATGAAGGAAAACAAAGAAATAGCAAAGAAAAACAAAATAAAATAAAAAGGAAACCAATTTTTGTTACTGATGGTCTTATTGCTGTTGACATTTTAAATTCGTTGTCAAAGAATATGCCGCCAGATGTGTTTTATTGCTCAACCCCAATAACCGCAATCGGAAAGTCGATTCTAGCTGAGTATTTAAATGTAACACAGATTTTTATTCGATAGATACCCAAATATAATTTTAATATTCTTAATTTTCGCTAATCAAATGTAAATTTTTGTTTATTAAAAAAAAAGTTATGTCAAGTCAAAATTCGTGTACACGTTTATAATTTACGAAACCTAGGTTTAGTATACTTTAAGGTCCATTGCAACGTGATTAACAATGTACTAGTATGGGCAGCCAACGACGAAACATTTCACATCGAAGTAAAAAAACCTTTAGTTATTCACGAGGAAAGTGACTCGCAATGTGACTCTGGATTACTCGCTAAAGACTTCTTGGAATCACTGAATCTTGATCCTACTCAATTCAACGCTACTTGGATGAAAAAGGATTTTATTGAGAAGGTATTAACGGTTTTTAGCGTTGTAAGAAAATCTTGCGAGATATATTACTTGCTGAAACTAGGTTATGCATGTGAATTTAAAAATCGCTTGGCATACAATGTAACAAAACTGTTTCTTTTCTCCTTTACTCGGTCTGGATAAATTATAGATTATATAATTTCTAACGTTCGATTTTCGCACTTATATTAAAGTCACTATTTATATAGTCACTATATATATATTTCTCTCTGCTCTGCTCTGCTCACAAGCAGTGTTGGCCTAGTGGCGTCAGTGTGAAAACCTACGACCCTGAGGTAGGTAGATTCGATCCCCGGCTACACAAATGGACTTTGTGCGCATGTTACATTCGCTTGAACGGTGAGGGAAAACTGCGTGAGGAAACCAGATTGCCTTAGACTCAAAAAGTAGGGCGTGAGTTATACAAAGGAGGCTGAGCCATTAGATTTACAAATTCGAAACAGAAAAACAGAAAGCATGCTTTAGTGTAGTGTTAGCATTCGTTAAGCGTGCGACTAGCCTGGGCTTGTGCGTTTAAACCCTTGAATGGAGTTTATTTTCTATATGAGCAATTGAATACTTATACGATGCCTATCCTACTGATTATTAATCAAACTTACAAACGTATTCAAATGAATTTATAATTCCTATAGACAGCAATGTCTGCTTCTAAAAACCCATACGGTTCTATCTATAAAGCGGCAGAGTTTGCACGAACTTTGAAGAACATTTGGAAAGCCCGTGACAGTTCTGAAATACACTGTAATATGGGTGTCATAAGTGATGGATCTTTGGGCACCGCTAAAGGTATATAAATTGTGACGTATATAGCTTTTGTAATTAAATCGACAATAGAAATTCATGATCATTAAACAGTTATTTAATAATAGAAGAGGCTTCGTGAAGGACATATAGCAGAAAGTTTACAAAATTTGTTTAACAATAAGTCTAAATTTACATACCATACCTTTAGATAACCATTGGTTATGATTGGACATGTCAAGGATTTGTAACGTCGTCCTTAGATAATATAAAATAAAATCCTCCGCCTGCGTAGGTCTTTTTTATGTTACAGGACGCAGTCGGGCAGAAGGCCCTCCTCATGTTAAGTGATCCCGCCGCCCATGGACACTCAATGGCAGAGGGCTCGCGAGTGCGTTGCCGACCTTTTAAAAATTGGTACGGTATTCTTGAAGGATCGTAAGTCGGATTGGTTTGGAAATACTTCAGTAGACAGCTGGTTCCACATAGTGGTGGTGCGCGGCTAATACTTCATTAAAAAACGGTTAGTTGTGGAACGACGGACATCGAGGTGATACGGGTGGAATTTCGTTTTCGTTTCGTTTGGAATTTTGCCTCGACGTCCGATCATCAAACTTCTGATTTGTCTATACAAACGCGATGAACTCCAAAACTATTGTACGGTTTTCCGCAATAGATAGTGTGAAGAAGAGACAGGTGTGAAATTCATGTAGTTGAAAGTAAATTGGCTGGGATATAGCAATTATTGTTTGAGAAGTGGCATCTTGCGAAAAGGAATTCCACGCGAAGCTGAGAGATGTTAGTTATGGAATAAATGCAAATATCTATATATTAAATAAGTTTTTTTTGTCACATCACTGGAAGGTATGAAAATATATTGAGAGACCTTGGTTTAATCCTAGGATTTGTATGCAAAATCTGTGGAAACCAAAACTGAATAAAAGATATTAATAAAATTTATATTTTGTGTGTCCCGCAATGGTTTATTAAACATAGGTTAAAAACTTCCCGAAAATCTCTAAAAAAGTGCCATTGACGGTTTTCATATATCTGCAAAATAATTTATCGTAGGTCTTCCTTACGTTCTGCCTCTTATACTGAAAGATGATACGTGGAATGTGAACACCAGTTTCTACGAAGAAAGTGCGCACTTGAAGCAAGAGCTGAAACGGATAAATGTCGCTGTGAAAAATCACCATAAGAAAGTAATATTTTTCAGCTTCTAGCTTTTGTTATTTTAAGATTCTTAGAAAAGTTTCTCAAATCAAAAAGTGCTTATATTTAAATAAAAATCAATTAATATTAAAACAACTATTATACTTTGAAATTGCTTTAAGTCAATAAACACCCAACTATGATATAAATGCTGCGATTACTAAAAAAGGAAAAATATGTCGGCAGATAGTAATTAAATAGTTTTTTAAGACATACTTCATTAACCCGAGATTCGAGCAACTTCCCAATTATTCGCTAATTAAATTATTAATTAATATGGGGTCAAAGGAAAAATGTATTTTACAAGTAAATTGAAACTTTAAATATATATTTATTGCAAAATATAAAATTAAAACATTTAAAATTTTACTAACCGAAATACACTTTATAAAATTGTTGCAGTTGATAATTCATTGCAAACGGTTTCTAGAGGAAAATGTCATTAATCAAGCCTTTATACCGTCGGACGTTGATAGTGGATCAGTATATTGAAACCAAATAATAAAAGATTTTAAAACATGGAGCTTTTTATTTGTAAAATGTAATATTGGTTTGCGTTGAAATGGTGATGATTGTTTTCAATATTAACGAAATGTTATATGCAAAACAACTCTATCTAGATTAATATTTAAGACAAATAAAATAGATTGCCAAAATATTTATTTTCACATATGCGGGCCCTGGGGCCGACTAAGATGTAGACCCATATTCTAAATTATTATCTAATAAAACTCGTTTTCTCGATCTCAAGATCTGTCTAATAATTTTTACATTCATAAGTGCAATTATGAACGTCAGAGATTTCTTATAGCTGCTCTAAGCGGCGCTCCAGAGGAATCCAAGTCACATTACCAAGCAAGCTGTTCATCGGGCAAAAGGATCAACAAGGAATCCCCAAGGAAAAAGGAAACGTGGCAGTCCAAAACCAACCAGGTAACGAAGCATAATTACAGAAGAAGCTGGAGTGACGTGAAAAGAGCAGTCTATGTCCAATTAGGCTGGTGTTCTACCCTGGATGAGTGACCCCTTTGCCCTCATGCGGGGCATTTAGTTCGCTATAGTTCTACCGCTCGTACTTTTCTTTATTACGTGATCGTTGAAACGCGTATTTTATGTCATTGTACGTATAAAAGAAAGTCAAATTGGTAATTTTATTTAAATGAATTAAACATTAATATTGTTAATAATCCAATCCATTCAAAGAAGACATTGCTTGATTTGAGCAGTGTTGTGCTAGTGGCTAGACGCGCGCCTCTAAGCCCGTAAATCGGACAAAGTTTCTATGTACGCAACATTTATTCGTACGGCGAAGGAAATACTTTCGGGGAAAGCTCTAGACCCAAAAATTACGTTGTGTAACAGGCACAAGCGATTACCAACATTCCATATAAAAAAACATGATCCCGAAATATGTATAGAATTTGATGCTAATACCAAGTGTTGTACCTCCACTGTAATAAAAATTAGTAACTTCGCTAATGCGTCAAAACATATGCTATGAATTAAATTTTTTAAACTTGTGATTTCGTACCTGTACCTTATATTCAAGTCAAAATATTCATTAATTTACTTTAGGAGATCTTTATAGCTAATTTAGCGTACGGCTACGACACATTTTAGTATTACAAATAGGCAACATAAACCACAGCCTTGTCTACAACCCTTATATACTTAGTACACGGATAATCAGTTAAATCTATCGAACCATTAATTTAGTCCAAGTGTTGGCCTGATCAATTGACCAAGCGACGGCAACGTGGGAAGGATAAAACAAATAAAAGAGCATTTACCAACCGATTAATATTCGGCAGGCTTCGGTCTTCGCTCGGCCACATCGTTTGTATAACCTCTTCTATCAATTTGATTTCCAACCTCAGGGGTGTGTAATTTCCATTATGGGCTACGTTTGTTTGAACGCTAGTTGGAAGTTGAATTACAGTTCCAATGTGAGAGAAGAAATGGTTCTCTAATGGCCTTTGAGAAGTATTTTCTTACGTTAATACTGGGACGTTTATGCTTGTAATTATTTAGGAGTCATTTATTGTAATTGTCACTCGTTAAAGTTCACTTTAAGAAATTTGGAACCGCAAAGAACATGAAGAAATCCATTCCAAGACAGGCTAAATTTTTTAATAGATAAATGAGTCTTTTTCAGTAAATTAGTGTATTTAGGATATGATATCTGTTAAATAAACATAGAAAACTCAACGAGTAAAAATAATTACGATTGGTATTTTATGTAGACAATTGGATTTGCTGTAGCTTTATTATGAGATTGAAGTATTAAACGCATTTTTAATAAGAATATAGAAGAAACAAAAGAATGAAAACATAAGAATTCGCTGTCGTAAATTTCCCGACAGTAATACAATGTTTAAAATACTCTGTCGTTGTAAGGTTACAGATATGCAAACATTTTTGCAACGTAGACCAATTATATGTATTACTTATGTCAGAACTTGTGAGGTTGGACTATTCAAAGCAAGGAACGCGAATCAAACTCGTCTCATTAGCCGGTAAAGGAAAACTTGGATTAGTTCGCAAACTTGTAGTGGACGGGAGTTGTGCCTCATGCATCTATACTTGGTGACGTTTTATTACTGAATTTAATTAAAACTGACCAACTGGATTAGTTAGGTATAAAATTGATCTTATATTATATAAACTTGTAAACTACATATCATAATTTCTCTGGTATGATGATCATGGTATGGTCCTGTGAAAGAAAAATTATTTTGCGTTAGGCACAGAGGCGGCTTTTGTAGATTTGTTTTCGCAATTCTTTTAGAACTGTCAATTTACGTTACATTTATCGAAACGAAGCTTCTTTATCGGCGTTGGAAAAAAATTTACCATCACATATTTCAGTTACACGTCACATTTTCCGGTTACGCGTCACTTTTTCTGTTACGCGTCACATTTTCCGTTACGGGCCATCTTTTTGTCCCTACCACGGTTGATTAGAAAAGATTCAAAGCCATTAATAACAAAAATATATAAAAACGATAACAATAATAGTAATAATTCTATTACAATTCATGAAATTCTGTAATAATCTTGTTAGGTAAAATGAAATAATTGTATTATTTGTATTCATGTCTATGATAATAAAAGCCTTTTGTTAAACCTGATCTAATTTTACTTTATTTAACCAATTTCTGTAAAGTTGCATATAGTAGATAATTTTTCGAAAAATAAGGTCATAAAGAAGTTTTATTTCTTTCATGTGTACACACTTGTACACGCACACATTTTTTGGTTAGACCTATTTAAAAAAGTAACTATTTTAACATTTTTACAACATACCTCGTAAACATGTGTAAATTCTAGTTATATATGTATTAAATGACATTACAATTGACAAGATCTGTATTTATAATATCAGTGCGGATTCACCCTTCCCAAGAGGTTAGTATCACATAATATAGCTCCAGTCGCGTCTGCCTGCCGCTTTGTGTCGTTCCAGAGACATTTGTTATCCTTCCCTAACCTGCTTCTTGGATTTATTGACTTTTTTCTGCCTTAATTTCCAGATTCGGTCGAACGGACCGACGCCACCACCGGAACATTAATGTTGCCCTGGGGAAATATCCTTTGTGTTTTATAGTATTTTTAATTTATCATTAAGTTTACAGAACATTAGGTATGATTGGTATTTTATACCGATAATTGGGCGTATTTAATATCTTGTAAGTTGATTGCTCACAAGATTATTGTGTTGTATGGAGATAATTGAAATAGAATTCCATAACATTAATTTAAAATATTAAAAAAAATCAATGGCGCTACAACCTTTTTACATCTGGGCCTCAGAATCCTGCATCTGTTTCATGATCATTTGTTAATCTAATAGGCAAGTAGGCGATCAGCCTTCTGTGCCTGAGGCACGCCGTCGACTTTTTGGGTCTAAGGCCAGCTGGTTTCTTCACGATGTTTTCCTTCACCGTTAGAGTGAAAGTTAAATGCGCACATAGAAATTAAATTGGTGCACAACAGCCGGGGATCGAACCTATGACCTTAGGCATGAAAGTCGCCAACATTGCTCAATGCTGAATTTAAAATATTACCTTTTCAGTAAAATTCACTAACTTACTAAGTAGATGAGAAATCAGAATTTATATAATATAGCTAAATTTATAATCATGAGCCCTATGTAAAAATATCGACATAAACGGGCTATGTAGATTAAAACATCAAAATCCAATGTACATTGGCACTTATTAGAAAGGCAGTTTTTTCGTTCAATTTGTAAATAATCAAAAACTTGGTATCTAAATGTTTCTGTATCAAAACTATTAACAAAAAATAAAGAAAATATAAAAAAATAACAGATGCTCATATTTTACGCAAATCCAATTTACCGGATAATTCAAAATAAATGCAAATAGGCTGTTACAGAATGCTATAAGTGTGAATCTCGCAGAAGGTGTAATGGGGTTATAACGCCGTAGTCCTATGGCCAATAACATAAAATTTGCCTTTGCGTTCGGACAGGCGCTTTTTTAAATATTTAGTTTCTTATGTTTCAGATTCTAAGGCTTAAACCATATATTTTAAACCCATGTATTTTATTATTTACTGTTACGTGCGGTAAACTAAAACCTATGGTAAAATTAGAGTTTTATACTTTTAGTATTACAATAAATAAATCAATTTATACATCTTAAACTTGTAGCATACGAGAACGAAAAGATGGAAAGTGTTTTAAAATTAAGTCAACATTCGTAATTAAATTGTTAAAAGCAATTCTATAATAAAAACTGCAAACAAATGGAGTATTGCAAATAACATCACAAGCTATGTTAATGTCAAAAGCACTCTCGTAAGAAAAAAGGCTGCATTAGCGAACATCTATAGGTTTCTGGGATTAAATCCATTCAATTTAAATATCCTTTGTCCAGTTTCCGTAGGCAACCGGGCATGAAATTTTATTTAATCGTTGGAAAAGAAGTGCGTCTCGCTAATGCAGATTGCGGAGCTTACCCTCAGTCGGGTTAATTTATTTCTCAACAAAATTTTATTTTTCAACTGTTCGTTCTTTCGTTTTTAATAGTTAATGGACTGAAGTTTCTGAATTAGACATTTAATTTGTTAAAATCGTGTCCCTGTCACTCCACCATTTCATTATCGCAAAGTTTTGGCTGGCTTTCTGCGAATTCTTGCCGCGGACAATATCATTATTGTTTGTTATTTTACGCTTGTATTTTCATGTCATAGCATTTTGTTTAATGTATGTGTGTATATTATTTAGTTTTTAACTTTTTCATAACAAAATCATCTGTTGTTATCGCTTTTTCATTATCCATTTTAATAATATAAACATGTTTGTGTTTTTAAATTGTTCGACTTTCGTCTCGACGGGCGCACAAATTTAATAAAAGTAGCAACATTTACTTTTGTGTTTGTGTTTAGTTGCACATTGGCTGAATAGGAAGAATAAAAAGGTTTAGGTTTTCAGATTTTACTTGTTTTGTTTTTTTAGTTTAATTTTTCTATTGTATTAGGTTACTGAAAAAATAGGAAATAAGAAATAAATAAATCTTAAAGGAGAATTTAGTATGCGCACTGTTAGAAAAAGTATGCATTAACTAACTAACAATAACAATAAGTAATATTTTCTTATAATTTTTGTAGATTTTTAATAAACCCAAAATAATAATAAACAATAAAAACATATGATTAATATTATGTCTAAGTTTATAATTAATTCAATTCACATGAAGTATGTCAATAGGAAAATAAATTCATCTTTGCATAAGCACAAGAATACTATATTTTAGTTTTATTTATTCCCATTTCCATTCTTAAGTATTATTTTCCGTAATTGCACCTTGATTTGGAAAGTCTGAACGTATAGGACGTTACATTGAACATTCGGAGTTTTCGGAAAGAATTTCATGAGGTGTCAAAGCGATGTTACCTTGTTAACATCTATATCAAACGAACATATATATCCATTGAACGATAACTGAGATATGACGGCGTGGAAAGGGCTAAATAAATTCTGTGGCCGCATTAGATAAGAAAATAGCCTTAGTAATGTCTTTGGGATGTCGTAAATGCAAATGTAGCGATGTGCTATTGATAAATTGCTAGAGCTCTATATTCAAAATAACCCAAAACCCAGTGGCACTACAACCTATTAAGGTTATCTGTATCTGTTTCGTGATCATTTGTTTTTTAATGGGCAAGTACACAATCGGCGCTGACACACGCCGTCAACTTTTTAGGTATAAGCGCGGTATCCTCACGATGACGTATACAGAAAGTCAATGGTTGTCGCTCGGGGCTCAAAGGTACGACCTGAGGGTAGTCTACTCATTTCTGGCTGTGGCGAATCTTATCAGCCGTACGTTGAAGCTACTAGGCCAACAGTGTTCCTATAGTCAGAATACTACTTGAACTTCCTACGAATTTTTAGAAGACAAGAGACTGGTTTTTATCACCAATCCAATTAGAAAAGTGACATAATCCGATTTTGTCTTTCTAATAAGACGGTAGAAAGACAAAATCGGATTTTTAGGTTTTGAGCTTTTGATTGTAAAACGTCGAATCAGTCAGTCCTGCCCCTGCATCTGTATGTTGCGATCTTAAGGCACCCATTTTACGAAGACACTTTGGAGTCTCTCCTTTATTATTTATTATGTTTTCAGTTTGTTGCTGGAAATATAGAATGGCTGGCGAAATTTATGAAACATTAAGAAAAATACTATGTTTTTATGACCATAGATTCTTAAAGACAAAATTCAGTACCATATGAAGTACTGTTCGCACCTCTGGGCGGAATTTTCTCAGTACAGCTCCTTCCACTGGACCGTATTTAACTAAGAGCGGTTCAAATCGTCATTTCCGAGCGGCTTAATTTTGACGATGCGTAGAGATGTGGAGTCTCTCTGCATCATGAACCGCATTTACCCCGGAGAGTGTTCAGAGTCAAGTCAGAATACGAAATTCCACCTGTATCACGTCAACGTCCGTCATTCCACAATGGAGCGTTTTTGAGGCATTTTTTGGTGAAAACGATCATTATGTAGAACCAGCTGCCCACTGAATTCATTTTAGGGTCTTACAAGAAAATAGCGTACCCATTCTTAAAAGGTGGGCAACGAGCGAGCCCTCAGGCTTTGAGTGTCCATGGGCGGCAGTATCACTTAACTTCATATGAGCCTCCTGGCCGTTTGGTCTGTTCTCATATTATTTGTCAACGGGTACGAAGTCGAAGTCGATTTTAACTATGGGAACCTCAACCAATTTAAAAAAGGGATTTTTTCACAAACGTATGCAATTTAATCTGTGCAAATTATAAAACAAATAAATTTGAAAAGCATTATTTCATTTGAGAATTAATTCCTGGCACGTGTTTTGAAAATTTAAATTGCAAAAGCGTTTTTAATCTGATAAAATATGAATACGAATAATATTTTTTTTAAATAGTATATTCGCTATATATTTTTATAGCAACGCATTAATAATTACAACCCGATTGAATCTCTATTATAATTTGATGCCATTTGTACTTTATGGAGAATTGTATTTTTTTAATATGAATGCAGCACTAACATTAGATTTCCTAAAATTTTACATTCAATAAATAAAGCCTTATTTGATCTATTTTACGATTTACCATTACGGGACCTGATAAATAAAATCTTTAATTCGTTGATTTGTTTAAATACACCTGTATGTATCGGATAAATCCATTGAAAATCACACCGGAGTTAAAAATTTACTAAGCCTAAAAAATCAATGGTGCTACAATCTTTTTAGGTCTGGGCCTCAGATTTCTGTATCTGTTTCATGATCATTTCTTAATTGAATAGGCAAGTAGGTGATCAGCCTTCTGTGCCTGACGCACGACGTCGACTTTTTGGGTCTAAGGCATGTCGGTTTCCTCAGGATATTTTCCTACACCATTCGAGCTAATGTTAAATGCGCACATAAAAAGAAAATCCATTGGTGCACAGCCGGACATCGAACATACGACCTCAGGGATGAGCGTCGCACGCCGAACCCACTAGGCCAACACTGCTCGTAGGTTTAAGATGAGGGAAATGTTTAATAGCCTCTTTGATTTTACGTAAGAGACGACAAAAGTTAATAAAAATTGAGGACCAGTAACATTCTTTATGCATTTTACGAAACATTTCAAGCCTTCTAAAACCTTATTAGCCAAACAGATATCGGGTGGCAGGTACCTACTCTTGTAGGCACTAAGTACCAATTTATCCTTCAGAACAGCATTCGATACTTCAGCATCAAATGTAGGCAATAAATCTCCGTACTATGGACCAAGGCTGGGAGGACGCGACAATAAAACAAGTGTGTCGGACGAGCGACGCAGATAAATCAGATACATTTGTGCGTTGCGTGACACCCCCGCCTCGATGATTTCATCATATCAGGACCAGCTTATTACGCGCTGTAGTCTTACTTAGGCCCGGTTAAATTACACCTATATAACACTAGATGCTTACTTAGCATTTGAAATCACGCGGCGGATACGAAAATAAATATTAATAGGAATGTAAAAAACTATTAGTGCAGAAAATGTATGTAATTAATTAATATTCCACAGATCTTATATAATTAGATATTATTCATAATTTTTCCTATATATATGACGAAGATTACAATGACGACGGTGGCGATGTGTAAGTGTGTGTGTGAGTATTGTGTTAGAAATGATTTCAAAGTATCATACACTACATATCCTATAGATTATCAGAATTTATGAAAACCCGTTCTAGGGTTTAAACGAACGAACGATCGAGAATATTCTATTTAGACGAAAACGAGTAAATTGCTTTATTTATTTTTTTAATTTATCTGCCCAGTCCGACATTGAGAAAGCGTTGCAACATTATGTATGCGTTTTATCGTTGTGTGCAGTCATACAGAAGATTAAGTAGGTAGTAATTTTCTCTTCAAGAAAATCCACTACGACGAAGTCTATTCAGCGCTGTTTAGAGAGTCCTAAGTTTTATAGGGCAACCTTTAGTACATACACGTGAATGCGCCACATAAAGCTTAAGGAAGCTAAGAAAAAATGTTAACCTAAGGAAAAATGTGCTAGCTTGTTGCCATTCAATGATTGTATATAGAATATAATTAATTCACTTTACCCTATTGTGAAAAACGTAAAGGAAGTATCCTCGACCAATCTAGCCACTGACTGGCCCGAAAGTCCCTAGTGGGTAAGGACGAAAAGTTGTATATACCTTAGCGGCCGGAATAACTTCGTTAGAGGGTTTCAGGGTATGACGTCATCCCAGTGCTACGCCACGCTATCAACACAGCTTGCTCCAGAAGCTGTGAACAATGAAAAGTAGACTCGATTAATTAATCGTGACAATGAGTATTACGTTATTGATGTAAAAGGTTGCTCGAAATACTCGCTGTATTATTTAATAATTTAATTAAAATTATATTACTATACTACAAAGCGATTTATATTTTCGTAAAACCCGTAAGACGGTTGTAATCTTAGTTTAGGTTGGTCTGAAAGATAGAGATAGAAGAACATGACAGCTGTGTTTTTCCCTTTTTTATCACTTAAGAACTATAATGGAACAATCCTTAAATATGATTTTTGTTACAAAAAGTATTTTATTAAAATGTATAAATACATACCTATTTATGTAACTTTTTTGCACAAATTCAAAAAACCTAACAACTATTATTGCAATGTTTAAAATATACATATTATTTTAGAATATAGCATTAATAAATCAATCAATGAATAAGTTATATACATTCACAAGCCGTTTAGCAATATATCCTAGTTACTTTAGTCCATTAAATAATCCCCAACAATCCCATCAGTACGCTCACGTTAGAAATGACCAGAATATCAGTTCATAGTTGGAGAGGGAATCGAATTATTGTATTGAGAATTGCAATTCGCTTAGAATCTCGATGCAATCAACGCTCTAAATCTAACCGTATAAAATTGCAATTGCTGGTGCAATTAATACGATGTAGAATTTATAGGATTTGACTGGTTTTGATACTGAGCTGAACAAGCCACTTATTTATAGCCAGTCTTCGTCAACGGCAATGTTTTAATAGAGCTCGTGGAAAACAGATATTGTAGTGTCTATGCTGATAAGAACTGTACTGTTTATTGTTAGTATTAAATTTGTAATATTTTCAAAAATGATTTTTCCTTTAAATGAGGTTTCATTCTTTTACTACTCGAAGTAAGGTATATATAAGGTACTGAATATTTTTAACACAATAAATATAACTAGATAACTCTGTCGCGTGATTTTTCCTCTTGGAATTCAATTTGTAATGTCTACAAAAAGCTAAAGTAACAAAAAGCTTTTATACATTGAGAAACTGCTGAACACATACTTTTCTTTTTTAGAATATTTGATACACTACAACATTTTTAAAAAAGGAATCTTTCTGAACGTACGTAGTCTCTGTTTCCGAAGAACGCTTTATAAATGTAGTCATTAATAACATCATTAATATCTCATATTTTATTCATTCATTCCGTTATTGACATAGAAATACGGAAGTATTTCTATTCAGAGCTCAGCTTACGCTGGTGGATTAATAGAACAATAGCAATTCGTCTCGTCAGCGTTGGTCCAGCTTATCGAGCGTCCGCACTCCACGCCGGCACATGCTAACTGAAACTGATTTACTGCATTGATGATAGTTTATTCGCTTGGGGGCGTCACGGAAGATTTAGAAGTTGAATTTTAAAATTGTTCGAAATTCGACATCCCGAATTTCTACGGAAACGGAAGTTAGCTTTTATTCTAAACATATTCGACCGAATAAAATATGGATCATCGGAAATCAATTACATCTTCAGCGTTTGCAAGTTTAAGTAAGGAGTTGGACAACGGGTATAAAGGTTAGATGTTTTACTAATATTTGTGGATCCATTTAAAAAAACAAATTCTAAAATCATTGATAACCTTTCATGACCAAGATGTTTGTTATCCCATTTGGGATATTTGAGTTCAACTTAAACTTTTCACTTATTCGTCTTTATCGAGTTAGGGTTGAAAGTTGCTTTCACTAATGTTAATCGAAATATTGATTTTATTATTAATTAATTAAGACTTTTTGATTAAATATACACTCCATTCATGACGTAACTCGAATGTTTTTTTAGAAATCGTGGTCAGCGAGTGGCTGCTACATCAAGTTGACAAATATTTGATTTAATGAGTTAATAATGTGTAGTACCCATAAACCAAAGAAAATAAACAGCAAATTACAATTTACCTGAGATCGATCATAAACGTTCTAAATATTCTGTTATTTTATATTATATCGAATTGAAGTATTGTTTATACACGGTCTTCATTTGAACCATGACTTCCTGATTATAGAGATGAGTTCGATATCCAATATGTGTTTCGAATTGAAAAACACATAAGGGTTCTTAACGTTCTATGAAGAAACATACATAATAATGTGTCTGTAGTACCTCGGTTTCTACTAACGGGACTTTATTTAATCCTAAAAATGACTGTTTGATATAATTTAACTTGTATTTCTTCTGTTGTTTAAACATTATAAATGAGATCCGGAGTGTTACTGTATGTATCAATGGCAAACAATTGGCTAGAACTTGGATACTTCCCGAAACTATGGAAAATCGCAACAGCAGTGGTTCTCAGGAAACCCGATAAGGATGACAAGACACAAAACTACGAGTCCAAAGTCCTATTGGTCTTCTGTCTGCGATGGGAAAAATTGCATTTTACAAACTAAAATGGCATACAGTTTTATACCACAAAACAGCAGAAAAGACTCCCTCTACACCTTTATTGGCTAAATAATGATGACACAGACAAAATGAAGAAGAAAAACAGATGACGATAGTTTCTTCATCGGTAGCCATACATTGGAACCTACTTTTGGATCAATTGCTCCAAGGGATGTTACTGTCCAGCGTTTGCCAACGACGCGATGGTGGTGTTTGTCTGAGTATCGCCACTTGTAATAGAACGACATGTAAAAAGAAAATATATGACAAACCAATCTAACTAATGAAATAAAAATTATTGGTTTGATCGTAAATTGACCTTAAATAAACATATATCTAATATATACATAGGTAACAAATATTTCTAACAATTAACAAAGTCTGGTTAATCGAAAATTACTTCTATGGAACGTAAGATTAATTTTCCGTCGGTAAATGATAAAAGATAGAACGATGTAGTAATAAACGTAACAGGGTCACAAAGGTTGAAAAACAAAAGATTAATAGTTTCCCGAGATAAGGCATCAAAGGAAATGTTGAGAAAAGCTATCCTCGAGATAATATCTGTTTAGAACAGATTGTATTGACATTTCTGATGCTTTGAAAATATTGTTTTTTAAATTTTCACAGTGATTCCTTAATGGCTCAATAACAAGGACCTTTTATATGAAAGGGGGCCAAAATACGTAACGACCAATGTCGGAGATTCGTGCGTTGTCCGCCATTATTTAATTTTTTTGGCCAAACTGGGTTATATTAATAGTAATCTATTGTTTAAAGTATAAAAACCAACAAATTAGAAATTACTTTACTTTATTTCCGTATATTCTCAGAGCATTTGCGTTTATTCATATTTCTTTACATATTCCGAAATTTATACGTTTCCTAATGCGTGAGAGAGACATAAAATCTATCAGTGGTGAACTGCGGAATCAACTCCTGGTGGGTTACCGGGCCTTCCCTGGCAGAAACGAACTCCAATTGTTGACAAAAGAACATTCTCCTTCCTCAAAGGTAAGGATAAGAAATCTATAGCATTCGCTATAATAATATATATACAAACTAAGACAATTACTGTTTGCTCTGAAATCAATTATTTGGAAAGTGAGTGAATTTGAGGAAGCGTTTTAAAACATACCAGGTAATATAACAACGTGGCTGTGGCAGTCTAGAAGACAGAAAAAATTACGTAACAGTTTCGACAAGTTGAATATAAAACTCGTTAATATGAGAAGGCAAATACACTCTACATGGAAGATTCATTATCAGGTAATATAACGTTACAAGTCGCAAGACCAGATCGGTCCTGGCACGGTGTTTTGACCTAATTAATATATCACCGAGGGAGGTTATGTCGGCTGAATTAATTGTGATTAATTGAAGATACATCTAGGATTCCAACCCTTTTCTTATTACATTACGATTTAATAATATACTAAGCAGTGTTGGCCTAGTGGCTTCAGCGTGCGACTCTCATCCCTGAGGTCGTAGTTTCGATTCCCAGCTGTGCACCAATAGACTTTTTTTCCATGTGCGCATTTAACATTCGCTCAAACGGCGAAATGAGATGTTCACATTGTGAGTGAAACCGGTTTGCCTTATCCGCAAAAAGTCGACGGCGTGCGTCAGACACAAAAATCTGATCACCTACTTGCCTTACTTGATTAACAAATGATTATGAAACAAATACAGAAATCAGAGACCTAAAAACGTTGTACCGCCATTGTTTTTTATTTTATAATATACCTTTTTTTATAAAACAAATTTTCAACTATTTCTTATTTTTCTGCCGAAGTAAGATTTTTATATATATAGATGTATCTATGTAGGTATCTTTATCGGTGAAAAGATATAGTATTAACACTCTGATACAACAATAACTTTATCAATTAAAAGTACGTGCTCAACTATACGCTACCTGTTATTTTATTAAAATATTTTGTTTTTTTTAAACTTATATGTAAACATTTTCTACATATTAATACAAATACTGCACAGGCAGACAATATTTAATTAACTTACCTACGATAAAATACATTGATTTTATTAATTTAAAACTTAAACATGCACAAGATTATAATACCAATAATTATATGTTATACTCTTTACATAGTGCTTAACACGACGCGATGCAATCCACTTTATCACTAAGCACATGAAATCTTTATCGTTCCATGAAGAATGCTGCTTATTTTTCGTTAATATAACGTGAAAAGGAGATGGCGATAAACATCATGGGGCCAGCATTTACCTTTAGCCCTTAAATCTGTAACGTGTAAGTATGAGTAATCCTATAATTAGCAGGGCCCGTACTCATTGCTCGTAAACCTCGATGGCTCAACACCGGACAATTCCATTGCACTATAAAGTGTCGGCTAATAGGGATTACTTCACATTTCGGCTGAAATTTACTTTCATGCGAATAATAAGTATTTATTTTCGAGTCGTAATATTTAGTGGTCTATTGTATTATTCAGTAGGCAGGTAAAACTTTTTGTTGTGCAAACGATATTAGTTTGCGATATTAGTTATAATGTTAGATATTTGATGAAATCTCTGTGTGATCGATATAAGTAGCATATTTTATTAAATAACAGGTAGGTTTTATGAGCCTTCACAGATAAACAAATGTGAAGCTAAAACCATATATAAAAATATAGTAAGTAAAACGGCTTGTTAATGCGGTCATATTTAATTACACTAGAAGCGCAAATGTATGTTTGACAAAAACGAACAACCGAACTTATTGAAGGACGAACGACTCTTAATATATTTTGTCTATCATATTTACCTCTAAAAAACCAGCAGAGCCACAACCTTTAAAGTCTGGGCCTCAAATTTCTATATCTGTTGTGATCAGCCTTCAGCGCCTGACACACACTGTTTATTGCTGGTTTCCGTCACAGTATAAGCGAGTGTTAAATGCGCAGACAGAAACTTTATTGGTGCAAAGCGAAGGATCAAAATTACTACCTAAGGAATCACGATCTCAAACCACTAGACCAACACTGCTCTTATATTAGGTACATCCTCACTGTGTCCAGTTTGTGTTTCCATTACACTGTTATAAACATCTTGTTATTTCTCATTATATATACAATAAATATATTGGATTCATGATGTTCTCGTATCCTATTAATTAGCTAAATTCAAAATCCAGTTAGATGAGACCAGTAGACGCGTCAAGGGCACATTGTATTAAGCTAAACAAAGTCCTTAAATCAAAACCCAGACCACGATTACAGAGTTATCAAACTATTTGGTATTTCCTTCTTGTCGAGAGGATCTTGTGAAAAATGAAGGTGTTGTGAAAGTTTCCAAGATAAAACTTGTTTGTTACTTTACGCTCTCGTATTAAACGGCTTTTGGTTGGCTTATCAGATCAGATCATAAATGCAATGATTTTATATCGCTGTTTAATAAATGTTCTTTTTTTAAAATTGTTTATTCGATAGACTTAACATAAAAAGCCAACCGAGTCTGGTAGTAATTTCGTATCGAGAACTTTCAAACTTGGAACATAGTCTAAACAAATTGACAATGTCAATTTCTAGAGTCGAGTGTGAATGGAAATTTCGTGGTGGAGGTAAAATTAGCGTACGAGTTTATACGGGCATGTCCATTGCAGAACCGGACAGCCGGGCGACCGCAGCCTCCAACGGCTGCTTTGCTCGACAGACACAGGAAATTAATATAAATTCCTATCACAACTCTGCGCAGGGAGTAGTGATGAGCCCATTGTACATTTCAATCGAACGACCTCTCTAGTTTATTCATGTCAGTTTGCATTTCAATGAAGTGTTGCTGATTGCGTTATATTCGGATACGATTTGCTTATTCTCTGCGTAATGAAACGAGTGTTCAGTTTTTGATGATGATTTATTTAAGGTGTTTTGAACACAGGCGATAATCTCATTGAATCGACTAAGAAAACTAAAATCAGATATAATGTTTTTATTTAAATAATAAAAAAACAACTTCGAGCTCATGTGAAATACGTATTCATAAAAGAAGAAATAAAAATTTCTAGAGAGAGACACGTGTCCAATGTTTTCAAATTAAAAGTATGCTAAAATATATAATACTTTTAAAGATAAATTATTTACTTCTTATAGGATGAGTAGGAATATTTTTAATGTACCATTGACGAAGGTTTATATAAAATATGTATCTAAAATATTAAAAAATATCTTAAATCAATAAAATACTTAGCTTAAGTTCTGATAATCTGTTATGGACAGTATTATAATGTGTTCTTAATTAGTCCGTAAAAAGAAATTTGTTTTTACACAAAGCCATGTTTTAATAACGCGTTTATCCTTTTAATGATTATTTTATTTTGTTTAAAGGTATTTCTAAAGACTATTAAAATGAATATAAAAGCTAAGTGCAAGTGAAAGCAAGTAGTTTTCTTTATTAAAATTTCCTGTCTGCAAGGATGAGTATAATGCCTTGAAAAAAGCTTTGCAATAAATTTGCTGCCTCCACAATTATTTAATGTACCTTAGCGAGTGTTTGTCTTAGATCGAGTAAATCGCTACCAACCTTTAAGTCAGGATAAAACTTTGCTCTGTTGACTTCAGTGATTCTAAGCAACTCTCCATTTAAAAGCTAAGAAAACTTTTGAGCCAATTTCAAATTAAGTCCTGTTAGATATCGGAATTTATGGACTTGTGAATTGTAGGTTTTGGAGGAAAATATGTGTTTACAATTTTATTAGATCTAAAAAATGATTTGGATTTGAAATATAATAAGCTAAAGGTGTAGTATTTCTATAAATGCTTTAAAATTCTGAATTTTTGTTGTTTGTGTTGAGTTCATGATAACGGCAATGTATGGTTTTAAAATTGAATAAGTTATTATTAGTCGTAATGATAGACGTCACAAAGGTTTTTTTATGCCAATGCCAATTAAAACTCAGCCACTCATCCAGATTTGTGTTCATTCTATTAAGTTTTGTCCCGCTAATAGCTCTGACAAAATATCATATTAAAATAATACCAATCTTTTGATCTGGTTATATGCCTTGAATATTTCGTTAAAAATAGGCTATGTTTTAATAAATAAAATAATTTCCTTAAATTAATATCTTTAGCAATTACTTCAGTTCAAAGGAATTCGAGAAATAAAGAAAACTGATAATCTCTATAGGATCTTATTAAAGATTAAAGGTAAATAAATGAATTTATAAGCAAAACCTCGTGTGCCTGTGGGATATAAGTATAAATTAAGGCATATTTTTATTAAAATATATTACGTTGTTCTGAGAGAAGATTTTTCATATTAACATTTTTGTACGTTTCAGGAAAACTAGGAATATTTTGGGCGCGTATGTAGTAAATAAAATAATACAAATGGGAAAGATCAAAGTGTTTTCTGTAATATTAGTTTACAAATTTCAGTAAACATTATTAATCAAACTTTTTCAACCAGAAGAATAAAATATTATATAAATTGTTATTATTTATGATTTATTATTTTTATATATCGAAATGTCTGGTAAAGAAGGGTGATCTATTTGCCTATGAATAAGAATGACTGATAAAACAGGAATTTATCTATACCATGGCCTATCGGGCGGATTGGGAAACGTCTTCAAACAGATATATTGTAAAAAATGACTTTATTTTAAGCAAATTAATATATATGTAACAAAATAGAAATAAATATAACAAAACAAAGAATTACAATAATTAACAAATTTCACTCAAAAAGGTTAATTACTCGCAAGGGATTGCCATTTGCCAACGAATTTCACCAAACATGATAAAAAAATAAAATGTTAATCGTAGTCGTTATCAAGTAACGATTTACTACGACCATCAGACTCGCTTATTGCTGCGCCAGAGTGTAAAAAATATTAGCACATTTAGTCTTAACGATGCAAACATACAACGGACTGAAATGAACGAAATAGGAAAAGTAATCGACGAACCCGAGCCCTCACCTGATGGATCAAGTCCGAATTGTTTGCTTATGCAAGAACTGCGTCTAAGTACCTAGAGCTTTAAATAGTATAGATCTCTATTGACCATGATTTCTGAAAAGCGCATGAAATGTCGAATTATATAAATCTTTTTGTTTCAAAAAAGCTACTTTTTTGAGCTTATGCAGAAATTAAATAGAAGATTTAATCAAGTCGAATAAAAGAGTACCATAATAAAATTATACATTTCAGACCATTATTAAGCCTGTATATGTAAGCTATCTAGTTTTGTAAGCTCCCACGAACAATATTAAAGCTGCGATAAACTTAAAAACAAGCTTAATCCGGACTTTCCGCGGTCCTTCATCCTTCAAAGCTCCTGCAATGCCGTCGAATTAGTTTACCCTATCGCCAGTAAGCAATGTTTGCTTGCCGATTGATTAGTATAAACATCATGCATGTCACTGTATGATAAAGTTCGAATAATTAAATTTTTGCTGAAATATCTAGTCCAGCCATAAGTTCCGCTATGTGTATAATGAATTTGCATTTTAAATGAAGAATAATGTAATATTATTAAAATTTATACCTACATATTTCTTAATGTGAGACATTAAGAAATATGTAGGTATAAATTTAAAAAAAATAAAATATATATATATATATATATATGTATTCGAAAAGGCCACCTTTGGATTATACAGGCTCTTTATCTGTTGCCACTAATCTATGGATTTACGCGATTTTTCCAAGGGAAATTTCGCTACTGCTTGCTCCAAAGATTTTTTAAGAGACTCAATGTCGCCGTGTCCTTTAGAACAGGCCATGTCCTTTAGAACAGGCCATGTCCTTTAAAACTGACCGTAATTTGTAGTCTAAAGGATTGAGGTCTGGGCTAGATGGGTTAACCTGTCTTGAGTAGCTTTGGTAGTACGTGCCTTGTGACTAGGTGCAGAATACTGCTGGAAAGTCCACGGGATATTTTTGATTAGTGTATTTTTTAGAGGTTTAAAAACATGATCCAAGTCACACTTTGGCAGAAGTTTTCACTCTTCTTTCACAATAATGTAGTTTTTTGACTCTCTGATAAGACCCGCCCCACAAAATCATCACTGACGTAGGTAACATTAACAGCCTTTGTAGTTCTAACAGCACGCGGCCGCCCCGACCTTAACTGGTCTTAGACAGATGTAGTGTTGTTGAATCTGGTGATGGTACGATATACCAACATATGGCTTTTGACTTGTCTAGAATTTAACCGATGGGTTCATACCCATTTTGTCACTGCAGGATCACTGCAGTCCTATTTTCTTTAACACCCCATTTAATATTCTAATTTGATAATGAACACGAAAAGATATGTGAAATGGCGCAAAATCGAAAGAAGTTTTTAAAATAATATACATGTTCCAAATTCAAAATAATTAAAAAGTTGAAGAAAAATAAAAACTTTTTATAAAACAGTATTTATGTCCAGACTAGTTAGTGTAGAGTACAATTATTTGCGTATTTATTGTGCATATTTTCTGCAAATAATAGAATATATTTAAAGTATGTGTATAGATGTAAGTCCAGGGCACGCTGCTGGTGTTATTTCTTATTCCTTGACGATCTTTTTGCAATAAATCTTTTTAACTTTTAATAAAGCTATAACATGGACGTGTTTACATTAATAACGCCGTGAATTTTGCATAACGACCACCCTAAATGAAGTTATTTTTACTTGTATTTTCATTTTTCAGATTACTTAAGTACATTGTTAATCTACGATGTATGGACGTATCACGGAAAAGCTGAATTTTGTTACAATCTTATTAGTGTTGCCATTTTAATTCGATTAGCTGTACACCGTTCCGTCAGTATCAAATCTGTTTTTTTTATTGTAGTTACCTATATTATTGAGCCTTATTGAGTCAGTTTTATTATTTTTATTGTTGTGCCGTAATTATTTGATTTAAAGTTGGATTGGGGGTAGAGGATAATGGATAACTACTTTACTCGTTACGGAGAAAAACTGGAGCAATGTGGAGTGTGGCCGGTTTAGTTTCCGATTGCATTACAGAAGGCAGACATTACTGAGGCCATTACGTTATCTAAAGTCCTTGGATTTATTTAGTTTACCCTCACCGCAATTTATCGAAAAGCGCTCGATAAAGTTGTCAACAGGAATGAATCTGAAACCAATTTGAGAGAGTAGAAAAAGTAAATTGCTTTTTGGATTCTTCACCTTTGATGCCACTGTTTGTTCTCGTAGGCGTATTGCATTATACAGAGTCGATTGCGAATGCCCCAAAATTTTACAAATAAAAGTATAAATTATGTATACATCTGATTATATAATTTGGACCACTAAACTTAGTAGAAGTTTAGGTTTTAATTTGGTCTTGGATTGGAATAATAGTATGTACTTAAAAAAATATTGACGGACTATAAATGTATGGATTTAAGTGACTCCTGTTACTGTTAAAACACTAAAGTAACAGTATGTTCCAGCCCCAGCCCGTTTGCCCCCGTTACATTAAAGTAAAAGAAAATTCTTCCAAAATGTTAATGCATATAAATTATTATCTTTCAAGTATAGGCTTAGAATGTAGTAATTTCCGTTTAAATTTCGAATTTGTAAAAAAGTTATTTATAATTTAAAAAAAGCTTTCTATTTTGAGTTAAATAAAACCCGTAAGCGATGTACAGTTTGCCTCCGCTCCGGCCTTTGTAAACAGTTTTGCATTTCTGGTGCAGGTAATATTCTTCCACAAATAGGGATCAGAGGACCTAAATATAATGCATGCAGAACGTTCAATAACATCTCTATTTACATTTCATAAGAAATCGTGGTGTTTACATATTTACATTTTAAAATTATAAACAAATATTAATCTTAAATCGTCTTTCACTTGTAGCAATTTGTAAATACAAATTTCCAGTAAGCAAGAGAGCTTCTTGATTTTAGAATAGGTAACGTTTTGATAACTCGTTTGATAACTTGGTACGTAACTCAATGTATGGCTTTGGTAAGAATACAAAAGCTTCTTTAATGTATATATTCAGCTTCTTTGATTTAGTACAAACACGTACTCATCACATATAATGATTATTTCTGACAAATATTGGGAAGACAAGATGTTGTTAATCTATTTTTATAAATTAGTACCGAATTTCCAAATAACAAATACATAAATTATCGTTACATACTTAAATCTAGCCATTTTATTTGAACTTATGCATTCTGTGTTACCAAGCGCAATCAGTTCCTTCAAGTTCTTTTCGCTACTGCTCATTTCTCAAGATACACAGTATATATAAGTTATAGTGAATAGTATGTTAATGGAATGAGTTTATCACAAAAGACAGAAGCTTATTATTTCTACTTATTATCGTCTGACGCAGGGAAAACGGATCAAACAAAGAGACTCGTGTATAAATTTTAGTTTGAATTTGTGTAATTAGCAATGAATGCGAACACTTGCCACATATAACGTTCAGACTAGCTCATTCCATCTGCCTTCATAATTTTAATTGTTCTTGTCGTAAATTGTGGTAAGGTTAGAGCTACAGAGGCGTTCAGTAAGTCAGAGGTTGGCCCACACAGTGTAATAAAGTCCTTAAGACACGGCTTTTAGAACTATAATAGTGTAACTATTGTATAAACAAAGGTTTATTGCGGTCGACTCCGTTTATAAAATTACGGCTGAATTGGGTATAATAGTTCTCATCGTCTCAAACGAGCAAAGATTTCGTTATTTATGAATATATTGTAACATATTGGGTAATTTCCAATGTTATAGGCGCTTTTTTACCAATCACATTTCTTTGAAGGTCTCTTAGCCTTCTGTACGATGGACATGGCTTTCCCCCAAAAATACTAAGACCCAGATAGACTACGTGCTGTGTCAAATAGAAATAATAAATTACAAATATTGACGTGATATGTAATCTTAATTTTCCAAGTGATCGCAACTTAATTAGAAGCACTTGAAAAAAATAATTGGAAAAAATTTAAACTGCGTACGGCTGAGAATAAATCCAGATATGTATAAAAAAGATTTTTCTCGAAATCTTAAAAACCAATCTACAATACACCTGAGACCTGTTATGAAAAATTAAAATAAATAATTTAAAAAGGTCTAAATTCAGCAAAAAACATAAAAACTCAACGACAACGTCGATACATCACTCCAGTAATAATTAAGATAATTTTAATGTGACAGTAACAGAATTGAACTAATGTAAGGTATAATGTAATAGGTAGGCAATTGATCAATTATTTCATATTTGTAGGTATTTTAAAGAAATTTTTAAAGTAAAACTTCTTTAGGCGCATGAGGGTAATTTTTTTTACGGATAACGGAAACGTCACGAAGATGTACAGCATTTTTGTCGAAGAAAAGGGAGAGAGTGATTGAGACCGATTGAGAGAGAGTGAGAAAGGGAGATCAAGAAAAAATACAGGCTATTGGTTGATTTATTCCTTTAGTAGTTACATATTAGAACAATATATGGCAATTCTGTCGCATAATGTCTTGTGCAGAAAACGCAGATTTTTTATTTATTTATATCATCATTAGCTCGTATACAGTGTGTAAAAAGTGTGAATATAGATATACAAATACACGGAGTGATCATATACTGGTACATAATCATCTATTGGGGCTTTTACATTATTGTACGCACGCACTTTTTTTTCTATTCAAAGCGATTTTATTTTGCCGGAACTATGGTATTTACATGATGTATAAGAGGGTTCATAAGTATTTAATAAATAGACGCCTAAACAAACAAAGGTATCGAAGACACGATTGTCCTATTATCAGATGTGTGCAAAGAAAGATTAAAACTTTCTCCACACTGTTCTTGAAGCATTAGGGATTGTTTACGTTAGGTCGCGAAAGCGGTTGCAAGGGTTAAGCAACTAACACATATAGTTTCCAGCAAGTGTAAGTTGAGATGTAGTGCTATCGATCACTATTGTAAAATAACGTAAAGAGAAAAACCTAAACATACATATACAAGTACATAAAAGTACACAATGATCCCGTTTTTAACTTTCCAAAATGTAAGGTTTAAAAAAACGTGTATATTAAAATGGTTTTAAATTTTATGTAATGTTACGAATTACCTATTACTTATAATATATACTTTTTGCTTATAATCAAAGATTAAACTGCGTTGAGCTTGCCAACTTGGCAAAACTGATAAATATGTACATAATTATAAAAAATAGAGTGTTTAACGTGACAAGCAGTGTAGTAGTCAAACATAAGATTCATAAGGTAAAGAACTGTAGATATACATACCTAGCTAGTTAAACAGAATGCTTAATTTGGATCGTTGAGTTTTTGCCACGACGAGTTTTTCTGAAAAGAGGGCCTAATAGAATGACAGGATGGCTTGAAAATCTGGAGGGTACACGAAACCTGAATTTAGTTTAGGCCGGGGTAATTAAGCTTATTCGTAATTATTGTAAACGAAAATGGTACATACATACCTCTACTTTCTCGTTAGTTTGGTTCAACTTATAACTGCTTATATTAATGGAATAGTAAAGTGTCTGGTAATATCGTTACCGCACACGCCTTCGTGTATACTGCGACCAAGTTCCTAAGCTCGCTGTCATAAGGCAAGTAAAAGCTCGAGTTGAAAAGCGGATTAGGCCCCTTAAGTTTGTTGCGAGGTAAAGTAATATTATCGAAGAAAACAAAAAAGAAAATTCACAACTAGCACTAAGTACATATCTTTGAATATTGATATTTTCTACATCTTCAATAGCGTGTTTATAAGCTAGTTAAAAACACGCATTGTTTTGACTAACGAAATTATTGTTTTGAAGTTATAATTCATTATAATTTATTCGCACTGCAATCGATGTATTCCACAGAACATGGTAAATTGATAATGTTTTAATAGACGAACACGTGCCAGTGCGCTCAAACATGACAGTTCATGTTTGAGCGCTAACTAACAATGGTAACTATTAGCATTGCGCTAGTTTTGATAATATTTATTATATCTATTGAGTCTTTTCAAAGATATTCAGTATACAATAACACACCACCATACCGCAAAGTTTTCAGCTTAACGGGAGAGATCCTAGAACTGTGAGAATATTACATCAACAGGGATGTAATATTCTCACAGTTCCTGTTGATGTAATATTTAGGACAATTACTATTTTTTTATCTGTTTCTCTATCTCTTTGTTAAATTGGTTATAGTTATAAAAAAAAACATATTTTCGTTTAATTTAGCGTTCCAGCAAGGCAAGATGAATAAAATCATTGTTCTATAATTTCCTAAAACGGTAACCATTTGATTTAAGTACCAGCCAGGGTCAACAATGCTCTTGGGAAGGCCCCGACTATTTTCTTTTATTTTCATTCCCGATTTTTCTACAAGTATTTGCTCTTTGTTACTAATTATCCGCGATATAATTTTTATAAATAATAATTAGTTTTATAAAAAATTAAATAAGGGATTATATCTCGATTGATACTCGAGTGAAATCCAAATGTCGCATTATGATATGAGAGAATTCTTTTAAATATTTTCTTAAATTGCGAATGTCAAGTATAACAATAGATTGAAGGTACATATTTTAATTTACATTATGGGTATACTGCATTAAGTATCTATTACAAATGATGTTTACAAGAAGTTCCGATACTATTCAAGACGTGATCAACACTTAAAGAGAAAAGATTTAATCGTTTGTGTGCATGCGTTGAATATCCTCCAAAACTACTGGACTGATTAAAGAAATTCTTTCGTCATTAGAATCCATCTATCCATATAATCTAATTAATCCCTGATGAACATATGCAACAAAATATTTTCAAATAAATTATGAATCTGTACAAACTTAGATATCTAAAATCAAAGTTCAAAAAATTCCAAAAAAACCCTATTGTAACTATTGACAATAGAGCTGAGTCATGTGCTATGTGTCATAAAAACGTCCATGTTACCATGTTAGGTCTAACTATTATAGATTTAAGTTCCAGAGTGATAGCAGTCAAAGTTCAAAAGAACAGTTTGAGTATTAAAAAAAACTACATGCTTCTACATAATACCAAATTGATAAATATCCTACAGATTGTTTTATCATCAAACTTATGCTATCTTCAATTTGATGTCATGTTCGAGTAATCAATTTTTGATCCCGTATTCTGTGCAAGATTTATGCGTAAACATTAAACATCAATTACACAATGAATATTTTCACCGTCATAGATCTAAAAGAATTATTTATTTCATCATATTTTTATTGCAAAGTTAGCATTTTTATTATTTTTAAAGCATTATTCATTAATCCATACAACGAGTGGTTAGTTATATTCCTTAATATTAGTATTAGTTGTGTTATTATACTTTAAAAAAAAATAAGTTACATTTCTTTTTTAGTGGTTTAGTTTTTGTATGGCCCCTTTTAGGGTAAAATCATCCTCTATATTTTTCCATTTCTCTTTGTCTTGAGCAACATTCATCCAGTTTTTCCCTACTAGTTCTATAATGTCATCTGTCCATCTTTTCTTTTGTCGTCCTTTACATCTCGTTCCAGTAGGTCCAGTACATTTTGTTATTTCTAGTGTCCATCCTTTATCCCGCGCTCTAGAAATATGCCCTGCCCATTTCCGTTTAAGCCTTAGAACGTCTATAAGTGTATCTGTAAGATTTGTTTTTTTACGAATGTCAATATTTCTTATTTTGTTTATTCTTTTCAACTTTAAGATGCTTCGTTCCGTTGCATGCTGACAAGACAGGATTTTTCTTATTGTTTTCTTGTTGAAAACCCACCTTTCACTTGCGTATGTCAGACAAGGTATTTGAATCCATTATTATCTTCTTTTCTTGTAGACTGTAGTTTCCTTTCAGAATTTCCTAGTGGGTCCAGTACTTCTTTCAAGTCGCATTTATTCTTCTATCTACTTCGTTTTCGCTGCTGTTCATGTCGAAAGATACTTGTATTCCTAAATGTACATAATTGTCAACATATTCTACAGGTTTATTAGGGTTTATATTTAGGCCCGCCTTCGTCATCGTTACGAGAATAACGGAGTCCGTAATGGGTCCGTTCCGCTCGCAGTGGAAGGCGGGCATTACTGTTTACTCTGATTGGCTGGCACATACAATTGGATAAGATTCTTGTTTTGTTCATGTGAAGCCCGACTTTTTAACATTCCCTGGCTAGTGTTTGAAGCATTTTTTCCAGTTTTGTTGCGGTCTTCGTCGTCGTCATGATCGCTTAAAAATATCATTTAGGCGATTATAATTCAGTTTTATTACAGTATAATTTACTCTTGCGAATAGAAGCAATATGTTTTTTGTGATTTGTGTGTGTGAGTTTAAATGTCTTTATAGCCTAATAAGCTAAGACTACACTGTATATTTATACCGAATTAGTTTGTTATTAAAGCAATCTTAGCGAAGTGCTTAAGTGGTTCATAACGAAACCATCACAACACATGGTTAATTTTACATCCATACTCATACAATGGAGGAATATATCACGAGGATAGTGGCATCTCGAACACGTGTGTCAGGCTTGTGTCTTTCTTTTTATTCATCTGTAAGAGTCATTACAAGCTTGCCTAGAGAGAAAAAATATCAATGACAACTCAGAAAAATCTGACCCCAAGGCTATAGCAGTGTAGCGATATTGTCACGTACATAATTAAAAATCTTGGCCCTTGCTTAATCGAAGTTTTGATAATGTATCTAGAATATGTAAATTGCCTACATTTATTTCGATTCTTTGCGATTTACATAATATATGTGCTACATATAATCGGGAAATCTGACATACCCAAAAACAGTTGTAGCCCTACACTACATACGCAATTAAATCGTCGTTAATCATGTCATAAGAGTGTGTGAGCGGAAGTCACTTTGGGGCTTATACGAAGATATTGTGATGAATTTGCCGGAATTACTCAGCACAAAGGCTTAACAAGCCAACTTGTGCAGTTTTGTGCATACACAACCCCAACAACTCTGTTGTTATTAATCGAGCGTCAGCGTTTCAGCGAGTTTGTGCGCTGGCACTTACCTTGCATTTTGCTGCTTTGTTGGCTGTACGAAGCCGTTTTTTACCAGTTTAATAAGCTATTTAGTGATATAAATTATATATTAAACGATGGCAATGGTATACAGAAAGGCCTATTAAAATAGTCATTATAAACTCTGGCATTAAAAGCACAAATATACATATTTATTTAATTTATATGTTGCGCTGTATTAAACATGAATGTATTCAAATTGTAATGAAAACAGCGAATTTATAGCTGGTCGTTACAATAAAATTGTGAGGCCTGTTTTGATAAAAGTTTAATATAGTGACACTATATTTTTAATGCTCCATGCTTTTATGGGTCTCGCTCTTTAACAACGCTCTTTAAGCAGGCCAACGTTACAAAGGTAGTTAGGATTTCGACAAAAGTCGACATACAATTCTTCTAATTAGAATTAGCTCTATCAACCTAAGTTCTTATATATCTAATATCTAATTAAATAAATAATTATAATATTTTCATTCCGGTCAGAACGAAGTATACCTTAGTTTATAAGTCTACTCAACTGGCAAGAAATAGTCAGTTCTCCCATATGGGCATGTTGGAGACCAAAGTTGTTAATCTGCAATTTCCTTTTTCTAGTTTGCCTTGTTCTTTAGTATACCTAGCGGCCTATATGTCTAGCGGCATAAAGCTTTACAAAAGCTAAAGCGGCTAAACATTTCTTGGTTAACCAACAATATGGTTGATGAGGGAAATGAAAATTGGATTTAAAGTGAGCTTCAATTTTTTTCTAATAATGCCTATAAAACGGTAAAATGAGAATTTGTAACTCGATAAAAATTAATAATATCGAAGAGGAAGTAACGTAAAGGTATAAGTTAAGAATGTCAATATTTGATTGGAATATCCGTGAGCAATTATTTTGATCAAATATAGGTTATTTTTTCAGGAGAAAAATACGAGATAATTTTTGTGAACTAAATATAGAGACTCAGAGTCGAGAATTCGCATTAAGTATATAGTCACATATATAAAAAAATGTAGTAATTAGGAAATACGGGTTTTATGTTTACACATAAATTTTGTCTTGCTTTAACAGTCATTTTAAGCTTCAGTAAAAAGGCGACAAAACATACTTGTGTGTCTGATTGAGATTTATATCCCTTTGATGAAACCACTATAGTATTTTTAATTATAGCCATTTTCAGTAGGGACGTTAAAATGACTGGTTTAATTAATAAAATTAATTTTGTAGTAAGCATTTCAAAAAGATTTTCGTAATGAAATTGTTTTTTATTCATAATATTCTTAGTACAAACACCTATCATTCATTCCATACAATTTTATAAATATATATACGTATAGATTTCAAATAAAATTTCAAATGCACTATTATACCTAACTACACTGGTAACAAAATAATGTCTACCCGCATCCTGCAATGAAAACACTTTACAAAAACTAGAGACCTATGCGATAACCTAGAAATACCACAACGCAAATATAGTTATTTGCTCGCGATATAAAGGCTATAATGACAAACATAAACTTAATCGGTTTACGTATATTCAAAATGAAGCAATTAAAATTGTGAACCCGTATTGGAACACTGAAAGAGTGAAGTCCATTTTAGTTTATAGCGACTAGTTGGACAGAACAGTCCGGTGGGAGCCTGATACACGTGTACATAACGAACGTGGACCGATCTGATGTAAGCTTTAGCTTGTAGGACTTTTTAACCGTCCTGTTCTCGAAAGCTTGGATTTGCTTAACAGAAACAAAACATCAATGTTTTAGAATGACGAATAATCTCGTTTCGCAAAGTGGTTTTAGTTTAATTTTAACAGTAATTTAAAAGCCTAATAATAGAATACACACGGGAAATCAGAGTGAAACAATAATCAGAGTACCATAAATAGTTTTTATCGATTAAACCTTCAACAAATTTATAATATTGTTATTAAAATAAATAATGAGTTCTGGAGAAATATGGACTAATTTACACTACTTATATTGTAACTTGTATATAATAAAAAAGAGCAGTGTTGGCCTAGTGGCTTCAGCGTGCGACGCTCATCCCTGAGGTCGTAGGTTCGATCCACGGCTGTGCACCAATGGATTTTCTTTCTAGGTGCGCATTTAACATCAGTTCGAACGGTGAAGGAACACATCGTGAGGAAACCGACTTGCCTCAGACCCAAAAATTCGACGGCGTGCGTTAGGTACAGAAAGTAGGCTGATCACCTAATTGCCTATTCAATTTACAAATGATCATGAAATATATACAGAAATCTGAGGCCCAGACCTAAAAAGGTTGTTGCGCCATTGATTTATTTTATATTTTAAAAAAGGAAGCATTTATTTTTAATGATAAATCTAAAACTGTTTTGCGCCATTCTCAATAATTTTAGTAATATTTTTAACACAGTAGAATTAAAATAATTTCAATCCTAAATTCGTATAATTAGTCATATTTGAGACTACTCAAAGGCAACGTTACCTTGCTTGTGAAAAACTGTGCTAGTCGTTTTCAGTATTTATAATTTCCTAAAACTTAAAATAAATTTGTATACTCAAATTAGTTTAAAATAAGGAATTAGGTTAAGAGTTGGCGAGGCTTTTACAACTTTGTCATTTTAGTCATGTCACCTTTTAAACAAAGACACACATTTTGAAAATATAAATGCAATTTAAAAATTATAGCTGGTAAATCAAATACTGCAACGTAACATCAACATAATTGCTGTCTAAATGTTTGACATGTTACAAATTTTTAAATAGGGAAGACAGACATCATTATCACGATTAAATTGTTATATTATTGAAATCCATGCAATGCACACCTATTTGCATATACATTAACGGACGCCTTCGCTTTATCTAACGATAGATTTTTTTATCCTGATCGACTTCCCTATATTACTCTGAAGCGTTCGAGTAAATGTCTTCTCCTCTGGGCTACCCTCGTATTCTTTTCTTTCGTAGTAGCGTTCTGAAGTCATTAGTGAAGGGCATGTTGGTATTGCACATCTTCCTGGACTCCATACATTTGTTACCAATAGTTATTTTATTTGTTTAAGGGTCTGTTACATAATGTACGGATAAGTTTTACATAAGTTCCAAATAAGCTATTTGTTACTTATTGGTAGCATTAACTCTATTGTCGCGTTTCACGACTGTCGAATAGCGCTATTCTTCACATAAAGTCCACCATAAGTTATGAGTCCGATGAAACCCGTTTCTTATCACGAAATTTTATCTTCCAAATTGATGTGTTGCAAAGCTATTTCGTACTTTATCCATACATTGTGAATCAGACCCTAAATAAAGTTCTAAATTAACATGTCGAATGGCGTACACTATATATAAATAGTATTTATATACCATAGAATATAATTTGTATAATTGAAATACATGCACAATCTAATTGTATTTACCAATTACCAATTTTCTTTATTAAGTTAAAGTCGACTAACTAAATAATGAGACCAAACACTGCGCTGTGTCTTATCTCTGTATAATTTTCGTAGTCAAAAGAGACTTAAGATCGCAACAGTAATGCGATGCCAATTAAAATTTTCCATTAGGCCCCGCTCAAATATCCGCGGAGTGTCAACAATATTTGTATCATATACAGGGTAGGAGTCTAATTATAAGTGAAATTCTCTTCAGGTATATGCTAAGTAATTAATATGTTTGTATTCGAGGGTATTTTCTTCTTGTAATCTAATTACTACAAAGAATGTATTAATGCATAACATGCGGGTATTTTAAAATTATTGAAACTTTATCCATATAACTCTTTATCGGTTTAACAAAGGCTTAAAAGTTTTTTAATGACCCTTTCACAACTTATCATTATTAAACTAAGTTATAGGTTGCGGCTGTTCTTTACTTTGTTGACAATTTGTTTAAGAACTTAGTTATTTTTCTAATTAATAGTTTCATTTAGTAGTTAAATAACGATTACAAAAGTAATCATGTCATTATGTGCTTTCTCATTTCATGTTATTAAAATATACAATATAGATAGATGCATATTATCTACTCAACGCCCTCCGTCGAAAAAATTGCTTTTAAGCTAAAATACCACCCGCTTTAAAGCAATTATTGGCTATAAGAATAACCTAAATATTAATATTTGTAAACTCAAAATCAAAATAATTTTATTCATATAGGTAAACAAGTACACTTGACAGTCAGAAAATAAGTTCAATTAATTTTAATTTACATTTACAACCAGTTCGCAAGTCAAAGGCGTAGAGCGCGCAAGAAGAACTGGCAAGAAACTTTCCGCCATTATTTTTAATCGCTAAGTTTTAAATCGTACAAATTGTTTGAACTAGAGCAAATCAATCCCAAGTATCATTTAAGTATTCGTCAAATTTATAAAAAAGCTTAATTTACGTTTAATTTATTTATTAATTTACGTTTAACGAGGGCTTTATATTTATTTAGTGAAAATTCTCTAATTTCGCTTGGGTGTTTGTTGTAAAACCGAATACAATTTCCATATAAGGAGTGGTTTATCTTCTGGAGCCTGGTTGGTCCTACACTCAAATTGGTTCTGTTTCGAGTATTATACTGGTGAAAGTCACCATTTGTTTTAAAATCTTTTTTATTTTTTTGTAAATACAACAAGGCTCCAAGACTATATTGACCAGATAGTGTCATAATATTGTCTAGTCTAAGTAATGTCTTCGGTTTGTAATACTTAAATAAGTATTTTTCTAATTAAAGCTTGGATTTGTAATGCTAGTAATATGTTATCATATATTATGAGGCCTTACAACGTATCTTGGCTGGCATGTGCTACGTGCCACCCATTCTCACACTCACATATACTCAACGTCTTATAAGACTTGTGTTTGATTAGTTGTAACACTAAACCTACTTTTTATCTAGTTATCCACAACACAGGGACTCCCTAGTGTGGAAACTAGTAATGTATGAATTTTGTCATGTATAAAGAATACAGTTAACTTAAATTTTGTTATAAGCATCCGGAAGCATTTATAATTGAAATTAGTCGAACCGGTACTTTTTAAGACAAACAAAGGAATATCAATTCCATAGGGGATGGAGAAAAAGTTGGGAAAATTAATTATATTAAATGGCCTTAAGGTAAAACCATGTGTCTGCGATGTCGGACCAAATGGTTTAGAAACTGAGAAGATTTAGGTACGTTTACTCAGCAGACAAAGAATGAATACTAAGATTTAGTGTCTGCGAGAAATTACTGTCTTGAAAGGGTTATTGGTATTCAGGTAACGTGAACCATGCTTTAAAAACATTGTATTAATATTGTTTATAGTTCATGAATTGTAATACGTTCCCAATTGAGAATTTTACTAATACGAAATGTAATTTATTCAAAGATAAAAAAATCTGTTTATTTATTTTATTATTACTATGTAGGTTAAGGAAATACTGTGTATTTGATTATTATGTTTTAATAAATTAATTAAACCCATGTTCACTTTATCAAAAATATACATAATTAACTTATGCAATGTATGCATATTTTGTCGCCTCGACTTCAACATTAGTCTCCCTTCATAAATAACACCTAATATAGAATCGTTTTATATGAACGTTCGTTTTATATTCTTAATAATAACGGGCGACTATAAGGGTAGTAAAAAGAATCGTGGCCTCCTTCAAGCCCATAATTATCGTGGTGGACACTGGACATATCTCACCTACAACACACATACAACCTTTGACCCGTACGGCTGTTACTTTATAAATTATAACGAGGTTACTAACGTTACCATCTATATGCACTATTTACGTGTACAACTATAGGGTTTAGAGATGTGTGTGTTTTTCTCGGCCTCTATATCAGGTCACAAGTCAAACCATAAGGTGACCACAAAATGAAGTGGACATTATAACCTTTTCCCTTATTTAAACAGTATAAAGTGACGACAAAGCCGATATCTGCATCGGGTGCAGTCAGAATGAATCAGCGGGGCGGTTGAACAAACGGCACGCAGCGGACCATAAATGCGGAGCACGGACATTATCGCTTCCGACTGGCTCGTCGCAACTACAAACTGTTAATAAACGTTCAGCTTTCACGCCTATACGTACACCTATAAGCTATAAATGCAACTCTCCCGCGAGATTTAGAATAGCAATGGTGATAGCGTAAACGCTTGTTGCGTTATTTGCATAATTTCAGTTTGTATACAGTATGTTAAGCGCAATAATGTTGGAGTGTGTATATATGAACCCAAATGTATAATTTATCTCATTCCATCAAGGTAGTTATCAGTTTCATATATTTCTCCTGTTTTCTAGATTGTTTGTTTGTCAATCGTAATGCTTGGCTTAAAATATTCTAACGAGCTTAATAACTATAGTCATTATTGAACGAATTTAACGGAGACCTCATGACGAAGAGTTCATGTAAAGTACATTTATCTTCAATTTAAACTAATTCAAAAACTAACGTAAAATTTAAATATAAATTAAAATAAAGCTCAAAATCTCGCACGGTCGAGTATGTAATGTCGAAAATGTAAGGAAACCGATATGCCGGATAAAGTGCTAATGCAAAACGTCACGGGCGGCGTGTGTAACGCACAGAAAGTTGATTGTCTTCTTGCCTATAACAAATAATGACGAAACAGATGTAGAAGTAGACCAGACTTTAGAGGTTGTAGCGCCATTGGTATATATACAGAAATGTTTCATAAGTCCGCCTTATGAAAAATAAGAAGAAATTTATTATAAAATATATAATTAGTTGTTAAGTTTCAATTATCCTTTAGATATTTAATGCAGAAATTTCCGTAGGTTAGAAAATGAAGCTTGTGTAAAGTGAAAATTTAGTGTACAGCCGAGCTAGGAAAGGCAGCAGGCTAATTATACGGTAACTGGGTTAATTAGAGGCGACCGTTTGCATCGACTGAGTAATAACGGCTGTGGTGTTTGACGAAGGAATAAGTGAATTTTATGCGTTTGTTTCTTGACGCTGTTTGTTGAATGCCCGAGTTAATTAATTTTGCTTATGAAAATACTCGCCAACTGAAGTTTGAAGAGTTCTAATATAAAAGATGATGTCTGAAATGTTAATTTTTATTAATTAGTTAGTTTTCTTTTTTGTATTATATCTCATTAACCTCATATTTGCGCAATTTCTCACAAATTTGTATAATAGTCTCGTTGCCTAGAAATTATTGCATAGTAATTTTAATAAATTTTACAGCTATCGATAGATTATATACCAAATTAATTCTACTACAATAAAGTCTAAGTTTGTCATTCACCGATTTTTAGGGTCTCACCCTAAAAATGTCCCTGTCCCATTTTTAATTAATATTTATAAAATTGTAAAAAAAGCATACAAATTCAAAGCTAAATTATTTAAATTTGAAACCTTTCTGAGAAATATTTGTCCAAAGGGTCGTATCGATCAGGTCTCAAAGGATCTCGAGAGAAGTCAGACCAACTTCGGACGACACTCACACCTACATTTGACGAGACGAGTGCTCTCAATGTACTTGACCTCAGGCTATCGAAACTGCTATTTTCTTTAGACGTATGTTGATTGTCGGGTATAAGTTATTGATTTAGCTTCGCGCTCTGGCATTTCAGACGAAAACAAATTAGAATGATGGTCTAATCGGGTTTAGATTTTTAATGTTTCATACAAATTAAACTCCAACTCAAAATAAGTTTATTCATATAGGTAAACAAGTACACTTATGAACGCCAGAAAAGAAGTTAAATTTATTCTAAGTTTACAATTTATATCAGTTCGCAAGTTGAGGGCATAGAGCGGGCAAAAAGAACTGGCAAGACCTATTCCGCCACTCTTTGTAATCGCTAAGTTTTGAGTCACACAAATTGTTTGAACTGAAGCAAATCAATCCCAAGGATTAGTATCATATAAGTATTCGTCAAATTTACAAAAATATTTATTTATTAATTTACATTTAACGAGGGCTTTGAATTTATTTAGTGACAATTCTCTAATTTCGCTTGGGAGTTATACTAATACAATTTCCATATAAGGAGTGGTTTATCTTCTGGATCCTGGTTAGTCGTAAACGCACCTGAGGGAAATAGCAAACGGAAGTAAAATCGGAGTAGGAAATGTAATGAACCATAACGCTTGTTTCTTCTTAATTATAGCATGGGTTGCCGCTTGGTATATACCGCTTATTTATGGACTGAGTGTTCTTTAAAATGTTCACTTTAAAGAACGCGTAAGAAGAGTACTAAACATATTCGTCAGAGGATCATAGCACGGATTTAACGATAGTTTTATCATTTCGTATACGTCAATATACATTTTCCCTTTTCCTAGAGAATTTGTATAAAAATCCCAGTGACGCTACAACCTTTTAAAGTATGGGACTTATTGGGAAATAATTTAATTTTTAGTGATCAAGCTACCTGACACACGGCGTCGACTTTTGTCCATCGATGTTTTTCTTCACCGTACGAGCGACTGTTGAATGCGCCCATAGACGTAAAGTCTATTGCTGCACCAACGATTTGAGGGATGAAGACCAGGTCAAAGTTGCATACCTATACATTGCATAACTCGCATACAATTTGTTTAATCTACATATATTAAAATATTTTGATGCTTTCGTTCAGTTCCACATTCACCCATGGACTATCGTTAATTCTATTAAGATTTTACATCGTTCACTCTAAGGCCTCAAAAGACCTCAAACGATCGTAAATATTCGAAGTAAATGTCAATATAATTGGCATTCACGACGATTCTTAATGGTTCGTTAACTTTCACCTCGCAGATAATTAAAATCTTATTACATATTACATACTAAAATTGGAGAAAATTTCATTATTAACAGAATGTTTGTTACAAGGTTTTGTATTGAAATTGTTTTACGAAATCTACAAAGAAATTTATAGAAAATGAAAATAAGTCAATGGCGCTACAACCTTTTTAGGTCTGGGCATCAGTTTTCTGTAACTGTTCCTGATCATTCGTTTATCTAATAGGCAAGTAGGTGATCGATCAGCCTTCTGTGCCTGACGCACGCCGTCGACTTTTTGGGTCTACGGCAAGCCGGTTTCCTCACGATGTTTTCCTTCACCGTTCGAGCGAGCGTTAAGTGAGCACATAGAAAGAAAATCAATTGGTGCACAGCCGGGGATCGAACCTATGACCTCCGGGATGAGAGTCGCACGCTAAAGCCACTAGGACTGCGGCCAACATTGCAAACAAAGAAATATATAAGTGGATTTAAATATATTTAAAAAGTAAATAAAAAAGGTACAGGATGCACCAAACTATATATATATAATAAATGTTTGATTAATTGATTAAATTTTACAGCATTTTCAATAAAAGTCGTCATCTAAATTTTATTAATGCTTCTCTTATTGTTAATCTAACGTAAGTAGATATTAATATAAAACGCGAATAAAAGGGCACTGTCTAGGGCACTGGCAAGGGGATATCGTAACCATGGTAATGAAAATGGAATCTTTAGCTTGCTTTTTTCAATAAGGCCTCATGTTTTAATTATGATAACAACAGATCATAAAGGAAATAGAAAACATTAAAATATTTTTATACCATTGAATAAGCTCGCTAGTTTCCTTAGAATTCAGATAAAATTACCTTTAGAATTATATTAAAGTTTACTTAAGTCGGTTTGAGGAGGCGTGGTATATCAAATATTTAATCTTGCTTTGATGGTAAGAATTATAAATTAATAGTTTAACTAAATTAAGATTTAACCTTAATCAATTAGAAATCATTTGACACTATTCAATACTTCATATGGAAAAATAATATAGGACTGCATCAGCTGAAAGCCAGCAGCTGGCGGGAAGTGCACAAAATAGGCACCGCTACCAGTTTCTCTATTCGGAGGCCAAGAAGTACTAAGCTATTTATTTAGACTTTTGAAGTTAGTGCTAAAAAAATATGACGTAATTATTGGACGGCCCCCGTAGTTTGCATACAATTATATAAAATAAGAAAAAATAATTCAGACGATAATAAATAATTCCTAATTCGCTTAAAAACTAAGTTTTTAATAGGCTAGTTTGACAAAAGTGTAAATACCATTTTAGATTACTATTTATTTTTCATTATCTTATTGCGTAACTATTTTTGCTAAAAGAAATGATTGTATGAAAGTGAATGAATGTGATGTTAAGATCACATAAAAACGCACACACCCACACATTGCAAACCAACACAAGCAAATTATTATTACATTATCTTTGTTAGTAATGTTATATTCTATGTTCGTCGTATATATGGTATAATCCATATTGGCTATATTTTTCTGTCACGTTTTATACTCTCAACAAATTTATTATACGAAAACACTACTAAAATTACTATTGTATATTCAAGTCATTTTGCAGATAGTACACGGTGACACGTAAAATCTGAATCTCTGACATAGGCTGCGACTTCCTATAATCCATTTAACCGAACACCCTGAAGTCATGTCAGGGTGATTGATGTACACACGCTAAAATTGTACTAACCTTACACTATTTACATCTTCTAATCTTACCGGTATTAAAGGACATCTGTGGTGCTCTTTCACGTAGACACTGTATATATAATAATGAATGTTTGAAACGACGGAAAACACCATACACATTTCCTGGCATAAAATTATAGAATAAAAATAAATATATTGTTTATGTAATAGTGTCGTTTTATTTATTTATTAAATACATGTTATACACAGTTATTAAGACAAAAACTAAACAGGATATTGTGTTAAATATTGTTCCTAGACAATTTCTCTTTGCAGTATTTGAGGAAATACCTGACATATGCCACCAATTTTCAGGCGAAAATATCATTTGTGCACATATGGCGTTCGAACGCACGATCTAAGCGTTGAGTGGCGCTTCTTACGAGGCGACTCTCGTGACACGCCCTTGCTTAACACTGCTCTTTTTCCCCAATCACGTTTTCTTTTTCGGAGCTAAATATGTCTTTGATGTCTTTATTTTGTGTCGTTTTAAATGTAATATACAAAATAATATATAATACATAAAAATATGTTTATTCATTTTAAGTACATTTGTAAAAAATACATGTGTCAGGGTTTCCAGCTCTTTCATAACAAGCTTAATTATACGTTGCTTAAAATATATTTCTATATATTTAATTACATCTTTTATTTTATTTATTTTTGATTTTTCAACTGTTATCAACACGCTTGAGCGCTTGAGTGAGTGTGTGAGTGAGTGCGTGAGTGAGTGAGTGAGTAAATGTGCTATTTGTTGTAATTTTTGATCACCTTGATAGCTAATAAAAAAAAAATATTCTTCTCCCTCAAATAGTATACTCCAAAGGCACTGTAAAATGTCCATGGGTTGCGATGGCTGACCTTTTAGGGCATCCCTTAGCGTAGGCTTGTATGCCCTATAAGCCGATCAAAAAGAAAACAAGAATTCATCATTATAACACTTGTGTTTTATATTTACACTAAAATGTTTAATTCTAAATTTAAAATTCTCTCATTCCCATTTACGCAAAGTGTCGTGTAAATTCTCCAAATTTGCCAATTACGTACTTGTTACTTGAAATTGTTGGAGGTTGACTTTATCTCGCAGTGTACATTAACAGTACATTAATCCTTGCCAACTTTACACATAAACATACCCCATATGATTAACAATAAGACTGTATTGTGAGCGAACAATGGATTATAAACAAGCTGTTAGTAAGCGCCTAAGTTTGCCCATGAAATTTCATGGGAGAACCCTTTATGAAAGCAGTAAAGACGTGACAGACGAAATTTTTGATATTCGTGTGAAAACAAGAATAATGTCGAGAGAAATATAAAGCGCTTGTAAAATCGAGATTATGTTCCCTATTTCGTATCAAATTTTTTAGTGCTTTTATAAAATGCATGTAACGGAACGATTTCATTTGGATATAAGGCTTTTAGCTTATCAGCATAAAAAACTTATCGAATTTAAACGAAATCATTACAACATTAAGTTTCTCGACTTTCTGAATCAGTTTTGCGCTAAGTATTTAGTCGTTTTATCGTATAGAAGTTTTTTAATCAATGGTTTTCCATATGTGTTAGGCATTTTTGTATATAATGGATGTTAATCACCAATATAGGTGATATTGACTGACGGTAGTCATAGCTAGACCTAATACTCTAGAACGTCACCCACACTTAAATCTGCTTTCAGAAATTTGTCAAATATTATTTCTATTTGAACTTTGTCATATTTAACAGTGTCTTTGAAGAATATTTTAGAAGCCTCGACTCTCAATCTCTACCTAAACAATAGTTCTGAGGTCAGTCGGTCTGAAAGTACCCTGGGAGTATATTCTTACGATGCTTTACATAGCAGGAATATTTGCACTTATTTGTATACATGAAGGTGATGTAATTGTAAGTGCAATTTCACCTTCTATCGTATTGTGTTTTATACAGTTATTACAATTATAATATAAATAATCAGTGAAAATATCCAGAACACTTAAATATTCCGATTGCAGACATCAAAGGAATGTTTGCTCGGCAAACAAGCGCAAATTACGTGCAAAGTGATAGATGAAAAATTATTCCGGCAAGAATTTTTCAAAAGATCCAATTAACTCTGAGCACTCGAAAGGGTTTGAGTGGAAGGAGCAGTGACTAACGAATTTTAAAAACCAGAGAGAATTTTCAAGTTATGTTTAAGAGAATAAATTATGGTCAACATCAGTTTACCGCAAACGTGACTATGCATATTCTGTTATTTTAAAATATTGCTCTTGAAATAGCACCGTGGATTTTTTATGAGTAAAAGAAAATACATAGCCGGCTCAAATGTTTTTGACATTTCCAATAATTGTTGTCTTTTATCAATAAAAACTTGATTTTTATGATCTTTAATCTGTAATATATTTGTCTTAAAATAGGTTTATTTAATTAAGTTTTGTCAATAATTATAAAATTAAATTATCGTGATACAACGGACATAAAATGTTGTTGATATTGATCAGGGCATCCGCTTAATTGCTTCCATGTTTTAATTATTAATTAGCGTTTTATTTATGACTATTTACTTATGTTTTATTTAGAGCAGTGCTAGCCTAGTGGCTTCAGGGTCACTTATCCCGGAGGTCGTTGGTTCGACCCCGGCTGTGCACCAATGGGAATGTGAAGGAAAACATCGTGAGGAAATCGGCTTGCTTTAGACCCATAGTCGACGGCGTGCGTCAAGCATAGAAGGCTAATCACCCACTTGCCTATTAGATTAACAAATGAACATGAAACAGAAATCTGAGGCCCAGACCTAAAAAGGTTCGTTATATATTCGTTATAATTATACATTCTTGTTATTAAAATACTTTGAAAACCTCAAAAATGCATTTGACACAGTTGAAAGTGATGTGGTCCTGTCTTTTATAATAATTATTTTCAGTTTAATCAAGCTTTAGCACTGGCATCACTACTCCTACCGTATATATAATACGATAGGAGTATAATGAATAATATAGAAAAATAAATGAAGGGGAACAAGAAGTTATATCCAAATGTCACATACAATTGAATAAACTTGCACAGGATCCTTTGACCATTTAACTAAATATTATTTTTAGTAATTATATTCTGGATAACTTATATGTTGATTAAAGAGTAAAGAGTTGTGAAAAATATGTGTTACTAAAAAACACATATTTTTCACATAACATATTTGGACGAAGAGTTCTCCCAGTACTTCTCCGTTCTACCCTCTAGAGAACTAAGAGTAAATATATCTTAAGAAGTTACATAGCAAGAAGGGCGTAAATGGCAGTGGGTGTAGTACAGTGCCCGAAGAACGGATGGCTAATGGGGCAAAACGTCCTGGAATCAAGGCCGTGGACCAGTTGGCTAAAAGTTGGACGGCCTCCCAGTGCGACAGATGACTTGAGGGTTGACGGCGTTGGATTCATGGCGAGGGGACCTGGTTGTATTGGTCCAACAGTGAATGTCAACTGGCTGAAACAAACGGACAAGACGTTCATATGTGCACACGTACTCGTGGACTATTCGAACAACGGGCTGGCCAGCCCGTAGGCTCCGGTGGATAAGACAATAAGTTTTTGTTAGCGGCCGGAATAATTTCGGTTATTGAGGGTTATGACATCATCGCAGAGATTGTAGCTGTAAAATGTTTTGATTTTGGGCTACAATTTACATCTTCTTCTCCTTATCGGGTAAACTCTTCACAAAGCGGTTGAGATCACTATGTAGTAGTGGTATTAGAAGCAGACAATTATCTCGTTGTGAACGTCGTCGCTGATGCGCTTCACGACGTTTCGCCATCGTTGCGTACGAGAGGTCATCTTGCTACACTCATTGAGTGAACCTCCTACGGAAGACTTAATCTGGTGAGACCAACGCGTAGGTGACCTTCCGCGCGGTCTAGTGCCTTCCACCTTCAGCTGGCCGACAAGGCGTTCTATGGACTGAACACCACGCCGAGAATTTATAACTTACATAAGGGTTTGCAATAACGATATTTAATGCTATATACATTCGTACGGCTAAAAAGTAATCTGTTCCGAAAGAGATTGATATATTTATATTGATTGAAAACTTTCAACAAACCAGGCCTGTACTGTTTTGACAAGCATTCGATTCGACGAATCCTATTTATTTACCTGTATGTTCGCAATCGAAATTTTCACAATATTTGTGTACAGGGAAGATGGCGTAGCTTTTAAATTAAAACAAAATTCATATAAGGTTAAATTACAGACATTACAGAACGCATTTGCGTTCCAAATGCAACAAAAATGAAACATTTATTACTAGATTTATAGGACAGATTAAAACTGTCGCGTTAAAGTAAAACTTTAACGACCTTATTATAAACCTACCTATTATATACCTAAACGTAGACTAAAGCAGATTGATTATGATGTTATTTCCATGCAAAACTAGGTAACCATGGTAACCCAGACTGGTGTTTTTGTCCCCGTATTACAACACGTGTCGAAGATTCTGAATGGTTTTCATTATAGTGAAAACATCAATGTTGTACGTACGTGTATCATTGAATAACTTTAGCTTCAACTTCGTATGGTGTATTGAGTGTTATAAATAGGGTTTTTTTTGTATTTTACGGTTGTAACGAATAACATAAAAAACAACGGGACAATTTAAAAATATATTTCTCCATTTAAATGCTATTTTAACATAGCATTTTCAAAAGACGGGACTGCCTATTAGGGCAACTCTGTTTCAAACAATCAGAATATAATACATTATGTCTTGGGGATACATTGCATTCTTTATGAATATAGAATATTTCCGAAGCTTAGATCACGCTTTGGGTTTAAAATAAGAAATAAAATATTTTAAAATATCAACTATTTTTTTTTGTATTAGTTTATAGTATTTGTCTTTAACTTATAATATTATAAAAAAAATAAACGTATCGTCAGTGCGAAGCTGTGTTTAAAAATATTATAGTTATGCGAGGCTTTTATTGCAAAATGTAATAAAGCTTTATTACACAAAGTTCACAATGCACAAAATAATATTATTTAATATGCAGCTTTCACGAATGGAGCTTTAAAGTACGACATTCACCAATACAAACTCGCATTGTGGTTTTTATAAATATTTTTTTTCAATGAATAAAATCCAACAAAGCCATACGTTAGAACTACAACGAATGTTGTTTGAATTTGTTAAGATTATGTTTGAGAAATTTCAATAATGGTAACCAACGCCGGTGAGAACTGGAGAACTCGGGAACAAAGAAGTGGAGGCACCTAGTTCCAATTTTATTTACAAATAAATTGGTCAATTTATTCATTCGAGTTTTCCTTCTTGGAAAATTATTATATTGTGAAAGTGAGTATAGATTTTTCAAAAAGTCAAGTCTCTATTATATGGGAATCCGTGATGGTGAGCATTTAATAAAACACTCAAAATCAACAGGATTTTCAACTTTTCTTAAGAATGAATTGCAGAACGCTTTACCATATTTGTACCAGTACTTTCCGACGCCAGTGCCAGTTTGATTAAACTGAAAATACCAACTTTGTCTAATGCATTTGTAAGTCCTACAAACTGCTTTTTAATAACAAGAATATATATACGTATATAACGTGTCGTAAATAATACCCTAATTAATAATTAAAATATGGAAGCAATTAAGCGAATGTTCTGTGAATGCACTGATCAATATCAACAAAATTTTATGTACGTTGTATCACCATATATTTGGCGGGCGGAGTTCCCGTATTCAAATTACATGGCTCCTGTACAGAGGAGTGATAAAATGAATATTGCACACGGATTTCTGTAGCAATTTAGCTAGTTTCGTACCTCTATAATGGCTCGCACAATTACGCAGTTATGCATTCGGTGGAGATATGTAGTTTAAGACGTCTTTATATAGAGTTAGCTTTCGTTCGAAGCGGTCTTTCATTAAGTAATACTAGGAAGTTAATGCAAAAATTCGTCTTATATACGGATAATGTAAGGTCATATTGGACTTGTAGTGTCTTTGGGTAGTTGACAATCAAGTTATACTTGGCCCAACAAAGTTACTATAATAATACTCTTTGATTAGAGAATGTTTTTTTTTTATGGAACAAGGAGAAACTCACTATTACTTAACGGTCAAGTCATATGGCCGCCCATGGACATTCTCAATGCCAAAGGGCGAGTGCGTTATCGATCTTGTAATGGTATGCTCTTTTCTTGAAAGACCCGAGATAATTCAGCGGCTGAATGAAAGAAAACCCGTCTAGATCTTAATATAAAACTAAGATTTTATCACTAATTATCTTACAAATAGACTTTAAAAAGGTTTATTGATAAACTTTCGTTATTCGTCCCTCATAATTGTAATTTTTGATGAAAATTAATGGATCTTATTGTTATGCTATAAATAAAGTTTTAAACTTTACATTAAATAATAGCCTGTTAGTAATATAAGAAGCCTGAATAGTAATAAAAGAGCCTGTTTATTCGGTAAACAAGTTTATTTAAAATTGAATTTCAAATTGACCATGATATGGCTTGTTATTAATATGACTATGTCTGGATAATCCTAATACATAAATGTAATATAATAATAGCCCGTTTAATTTCCAATCATGACAAGATAGATAATGTGCAGCTTAGATTTTTTTACATTTTATACACTATTTATTTATCTTGTTCCTATATATTCTATATCTTAGCTAAATTCAGTACCGTCGATCGGAACCGCTTCGCGGGTAAAGGCCTCCTCCAGCTTCTTACAACTGACTCTGTCCATCGCTTTTTCCTCCATTCGCTTCCTGTTACCGCTTCTATTTCTTCTACCGTCCAGCAAATGTAATATGTTGAATATAGATGAGTATTTGTGTAAATTAAGAAAAATAAATAACATGTACTACCTATTAAATAAAATAAATAATGAAAATTTGACGTTTGTTGACGTGTTGCTAGGCATGGTAACTCCTACTGACCGGTGTGACGCCATCTTGTCTAGAGAAGCGATTTGACGGGTTCTTGAAATTATAAACGTTTAATTTGTAAAGCCATACTTAAAATAATTAAAGACAATTTGTATAGGTTCAAATGTCACTAATAAATAGTCTCAGCGATATTTAAATGATGTCAAATAGCTTGTACTAATTTCATTTTCATGTTTAATCTCTCCCTACCGAAAGCATCATTGGCTAGTAAAAGGTTTCAGATTTATAATTAATACAAAAAGTTTTTTTTAAATCCAAATTGTCATTAAAAAGTATATAATATGCATTATGTTCTACATTAATAAGGGATTATTTTTAGAGCTTTCAGCTTACTTCTATCGCATTTTCGCATTTATAATAGTGTTTGCCGTTACGTAATAAAGGACCAACAAGAATAACAATATCTCATCAAAAAACTTGACGTTTGTGTACGTGTTTACAATGGAATGAAACATCATAGGGACTGGTGCGACGCCATCTTGCTTAGAGAAGCGTTTTGACGGGTAATTTAAATTAATCGATGTCACGAAATGACTTCAAAATAATAGTTTCTGTTTATGGTATAAAAACGCATGTATAATTTCGTAATTAAAATAATATTCTCAATATTATATGTACCGACCAAGAAAAGAAGAGGAGGATTGTTATCAAAAATCAATACATTTTATCGGTATGTATGCGGCGTCATAAATTTAAAATAAGACCAATAAGAATAAAAACATCCATATCACTGTATGCCGAGATAATTAGCGGTTTTATTATGGGACGTATGGTTTAGCCTGGGGTGATGTTATGAACGCGGAACGGTTTAATACGAACTTCAGGGTTATATAACAATGAAAATGTCACTTTGTGGAAAGCACTTTGTTGATTAATGAAGTTAGCGAATATTGTTCGGACTTACATTAGATGGTGGTTGTAACTTTAGTAGGGAAATAAGTATTTAAAAATTTGATTTTTTTTAGTTATATGCACATAAAATGAGACGCGTCTGCGCATGCATTTGAGCACGAAAATAACTACCGCCAGACTTAACACCTTAATGATTTATTGATGTATAGATCGCCTGACGCTTCTTCAGGTTATCGACACAAGAAGAATACCTATTGTTTCACCCGTAATCGCACTCAGGCCCTACGGGTGTGTTTCCAAGTAATCAAGATTATATATACACTGTAAAAGTAGCTCGTTTTGGTTAAATCAGGACTTATGAAATTAAAGCAATTTATTAACGTCAAGCGAGTGACAAAGATGTGATAGTTATTTCATACAGCTTGATAAATGGAACGAACTACAATTATTCAGACATTTTAATTAATGAAGAAAAATATTCATCTGGTCGCCAGGTATGTTATAAAAAGTTTAGATAATCATACTAATAATTTAATATATAAAAAGTGTTGCGTTATTCGATGATTACAATAATAAATTGACGCCTTTATAAGAGTATTTAAGTAGTAAAGTGTTTTTTTTAAAATCATATTTAGAATATTAAATATTTATACTATAGAAACGGTTTATCAAATATTGGAGTATTCTTTTACTTTATCTTAGTCACTATAAGAATTTGATTTACAAAACATACAAAAAAACTAGTTTAAAAAAAAACAACAGAATTCATCATTCTTGCGGCGAATTAAGTTTTGTCATACAAATCGAAAAAAATTAATGCAAACAACTATCGAATTGTTAACCTTTTTCTGGTGTTTTTAAAGCATGAAATCAAATATAATCGGAACCATGTAAACAATAGACCCAACCCAATAACACCCAAAATATAACTAAATAGCCTTTGTCTGAATGATTTACCGTTTTTCATAAAAAAATTGTCCCGTTAATCACCAGTATGGAATGAATATACTTTGTTTGATTGCAGTTGTTGATGTGTTATGCATTTTTATGCTTAAAATACCTGCAGACTGGCAGATTGGACTGGATGTTTGGATTTGATGTGGAGACTACAAAGGAGGGCTGTAGCAGCCCATGGACACCAATGTTAGTGGCTGCGTCCAGGATTTATAATAGCCGTTCTTTTAACTTTGGAGGACGAATCTCCCATTAATAACCACTGGAAGTCGATTCCACAGGTTTTCGAGGTTTTAGGGATAATATTGACCGAAGAAATTGCTCATAAAACAAATCATATTATTTATAGGGTACACAATGGTAGGAACGTCGGTAAAAATTATTCTTTAGTTTTTTATAAAGCCAGTTCTGAAATTAAGGGCGTAGAACAGACGAGAAAAACTACGACACGCTTTTAAATGACCAAGTTTTTTTACAAAATGTTTTAAAGGAACTGTAAGCATTACCTTAGGTTACTCATCACATCTTAAATTCATTATGATTATGAAAAATAAATTAATAAAAAACAAACCCTTAACGTTTAATCCCCGTGAGCAATAACAAAAATTGATAACAATTTATTAATCTATTTATAAATGATAATTTATTTCCTAGGTCTGTACTCTTCATATATTATTTTTTAAAGCTACAGTTTCTTTCGCGTCTACTACGTCTTCATCTTTAAATTTATGGACTCTCAGAAGTTACTTTAATCGCGGAATGTGGTAGAAATCACTAGGAGCAAAGTCTTGTTTACGTGGAGGATTTTCCATCAATTCGTAGCCAGTTTCATGAATGGCAGCCATCGCAACTTTGAACTTTTGCGCAGGCGCGTTACCTTTATAAAACAAAACAACTTTAGCGAGTTTACCAGTCCATTCCTTGTCCTGCGTACAAAGTCCACGGGGACTATTACGGATAGTGCCTTCATGATTTACGTATTTCATCATTACGACTCGTTGGCTGCCAACAAACAGCCCACGATATTGCCGGCGGTTGGAATCGTCTTAAATTTCTCCGGAGTTGGAAATAGCGGTCTCTTCAAAGCTATGGACAGTTTTTTCGTTTCCGGGTCATAATGGCAAAGCCATGATTCATCTATAGTTAGAAAATTCGGTAATGTTTTTTTGGTAACAATCCCAAACAGCGTTATGAGATTCTCTCTGTCGCTCAGCGCGTCAGAAAGCTTTCTGACCACCCAGCGCGCTGATACGTTTTTGCCTATAATACAAGAGAATTATGTGAATTGGAAGACTAATATAAAACAAATAGTAGCACGTCGATACCCTAAGACAATGTTTTTAACGCTTTTAATAATTTGTTCAGTCTCGCTTGATCTCACCCACACCCGCACACCAACGTACATTATGGACGAGCAAGTACACCTTCTAAGCTCAGCTCCGTAAAAAAAATTAAGCAGATTATTACCGCGTAAACCTAAATTTTTGATATTCTTACACCCACACTACGAAAACTTGTCTTCTATTTTTATAAAAAAAACGAGAATAGGTTGCTTATTATTATTGTTATATCTTTTGTCGAGTCTATGCCTGCCCGTGTATATGTATATATATACAAAATGTTTCACTTTCTTAGGAGAATGAATCACATTATCACTAATGAACACCGCCGACGCTCCACAACTGAGCGTTTTTCAGTTTTTGCCGTGCACCACCGCTATGTGGAACCAGCTGAAGTATTTCCATACCAATTCGACTTAGAGTCCTTCAAGAAAAGAGAGTACCAATTCTTAAAAGGCCGGCAACGCACTCGCGAGCCCTCTGGCATTGAGAGTCCATTGTCGGCGGTATCACTTAACATCAGATGAGCCTGCCCGTTTGCCCCCTGTTCTATATAAAAAACAACCTCTCGTAGGAGCATTCACGTAGAATCAACGTTATTAAAAAAAGATAAGATGCATGAAACAGGCAATATGTTTGCACTTTGCAATATGTCCGGGGGAAATGAAGGAAAGGGCGAACTTCACCTACCCAGTCCTGCATTATTATGTTGCAATGTTTTATTAATAATAATTACATTACATTTATATACTTACGAGTTAAATAATTATGTCCCACCATGAGTTTGATCGGGTTAAATATTTTTTTGTGAATGATCATACGTCGAAGTAAAACACGCCAAATTCTAAAACTATATTCTTCCACAACATATTAGACAGGTGAAATATAAAATCAAAATCGTAACACCGAAAATGTTCAATAAACCTACCATTGACATACGTACGCTCAAATTAAAAACGTTCAGTAAACATTTTTCTCGGGCTGCAATGAATGAAATTGTATTTCAATATGGCTGGAAAAAGCATTGAGATTGATGTTTAAATAGGCTGCTAATCCCACCAATATTGAAATATCTGCGACAGTATTCGTTTGGGGATGCGGTAATCCGCTTTTATTAAAAAACACCATTGCCGTAGAGTTCAAACACTTAGTCTATATTGTGGTACGTTATAATACTGTGAATAATATAAATCTGAGCTTATTTTTAACTATACAAAAATATATTAAAGAGTTTGTAGAAATCGCGGGACCACACTGAAAACTCTCAAATCGTGAAGTGTAAAATTTAATCGATTACGTAACAATTTATTTTTATATGAGCAGAGCAGCATATTTTGAGACTAAATGGAAATATCCTTTGTATTTTTGAGAAAAAGCAATTTTAAATATAATAAATAAAAGTAAAGTAAACTTACTGCTACGTCAAATAATGGCGAGTTTAATTTTTAAACGCTAACAATACGCAATAGTATGGACAATAATACAGTGCTTCAGGTGTTTTTGCGTAGAACTAAAACTGAAGTTCAGAGACGTTATTGTAAGACGGTCGAAGTCTGGACTAAGCAGAGTCGCGACCAAGCTTACAAAATCGTATTCAGAAATATTGTTCCAGTCAAACTTCGCGAAGTCTGGTTTCTTTTTTGGTTTTGATGTGATTCACGTTTGTGAAAACGTTTTTACTAAACTTTGAAGACATGGATGTATTTATGTATCATTGCAAAATATATTGGTATTTTAAACTTAAATTTAAAAATGTAAAGGACAAAATATTTTTAACTTATAAGTTATATAATAATGCAGCGGAGTGAAGTAATTTATAGTTTTCTCTGGGTAATGTATTAAACGTTACATCAAGAATGTTTATCTGTATTGAAGTGAAACTTCTTTATCCGCGTTGTAAAAAAAAATTACAGTCACATTTTTCCGTTACGCGCCAACTTTTTTTATCCCTATCACGGTTGATTCGAAGAGATTCGAAGCCATTAATAACAAAAAAAAAATTATATATATAATAACGACAACAATGACAGTAATAATTATATTACAATTAAGGAAATTCTGTAATAATCTTAGTAGTATCTATAGTAAATCATGTTTCAAAAAATAAGGTCATACAGAAGTTTCACTTCTTACGTGTGTACACGAACACATTTTTATTTTTAAATAAAATGACTGTCCGGATGGTGGCGTCATATTCACAGCTTAGTCTCGATCAAGTCGCCGATTTTCACCGCTTATCTGGCATTCACAACTAAGCCCAAGTTTGACTACAAATATGAAGCAAGTGATAGATTTGTATAGTCATAGTTCGTGCAAGTCTCGTTTCTGAATTTAAAAAGTTTTATACTGTTACGCAGATGTCTTAAGGCCTTCTTACTTTTCAATCCCAAGGCATCACGGCCATACATTTCTCTGCCATGGCTGGAAGGAAGTATTAAACGATATAACACGTTTGTATCAGCGACTAAAATGATAAATCTTAGTTTTTCGTGTAGCAGGCAGCATTCTTAAATATTTGACGCAGACTAGGTATGTCTGCAAACCGCATGGATTGTAAACCTCCTTGGGATTTTAATCGATTAAAACAGTTGGAAAGAAAGAAAACTATACATATGTGCTCGTTCATATCTTGGTTTATGAGAATTATTAACATTTGTTAGAATATAAATAATTTACGTTATTTTAATTTTCAAGATAACAATGTAGCATTCATAATCGTAGTAATTAGTAGTGTACTTAATGTTACTTAGTATGAATACATAATTTTTCTAGCTAGAGCGCTATGATTCCTTTTATGTTTCTCAGTAACAAGTATTAATGGTCTGGGCTGGAGCGCTTTCAGAGATTCTGTCATTTGCGAGCAATTAGGAGCCCCTCATATCATAAATTGGGTAAGATATGATTAATAACTTTTTTATTAGGTGCTTACAATGCTTTTAAGGACTTTGCATTTTTGCTTGACTCGATAGAGAAACATATTTTCTTGTTAAATTTAAATGGCAATGCACTTTATAGGAAAATTACACTAATATTTATAATGCTTATTTTTGGAATGCATTTAGTTAAATCGTTTGGACTTTTACAGAATGTCTTTGTGACATAATTTAAACTTTAAAGTTTAAACACATGACAATTTAATTACTGTCCTAATTATGAATGTCCTTCCAGATCTGGCAACGATCTATCCGTAAGCGTCTATCTTCCTTTGACATTTAGAAGTCAAGCCGGCCTGATGACGTCCCATCCATTCGCCTCCGGATCCGGTCCTAACTCGCTTGGCATTGTCTCGATATGATGGAAGACCGCTTCAATACACACGACCCTTAAAAAAGGCGCTCACTCTGATCCGTTCAATCATCGCCCAATAGGCTCCTTGTTCGCCAAAATAATAGAAACCATTTTTAACGGGTAGCTCAGAAAAAATTGTTGAAGAAAGAAAGAAGAAAGTGTTGCAAGCCACGGCTACTGTTTTATACAGTGCGCTTTATGCGCAAATTCGGACCTCACATGGAATACTGTTCTCACCTCTAGGCGGTAGCTCCCTAGTAACAGCTCCTTCTCGTTGACCATATTCAACTAAGAGCGAATCGAATGGTTGACGACCAGTAGCTTCATTCCTTGGGGCAGTACAGAGATGTGGGATGTCTCTGTATCTTCACCGCATTTAGAATGGAGAGTGTTCAGAAGAGTTGTTCGAATTAATACCTGCAGCTGAGTTTCAATATTAAACGTCCAGGCAGAATACGAATTCGTACCAAATACCCGTATCACCTCGATGTCCGCCATTCCACAACTGAGATTTTTAAGGATTTGTTAGTTTTTGCCGCTCACTAACACTATGTGAAACCAGCTCGATATTTTAAGTACAATTATATTGACTAATTAAATTTTGAAAACGCTTATTAAAAGGACCAAAGTAGGTTTAACTCAAAACCAAGTAAGACATCAAAGCAGTTGTTGGATCGTGTTAACAAATACGTCAATTAGTAATAATAAACGAGGCAATTTGTAGTAAAACAAAGTGAACAGACGTACGTTGAAATAACATCGTTATTTGCACAGCGAGATAAAACGAGAAAGCATCTGCATCCTATTTCCCACTGTATTCCTTGTGGATGCACGCTTCCTCTTACAATTCTCGAATCGGTACTCATATGCCTGAAGTGGTGAAAAATAAAACCAACACATTCTAGGTTATTTTACCTCCGGTAATAGTAACCGTATTATATATATCGAATTATGTCAAATACGCTCAAATTTCTGATAATTTAAAGCGATGAATAAGACTATACGTAGATCTGTTATTGAGCAATCACAGTCAAACAAAACACGCCGACATTTCGTCTTTTGTTCTGACATCTGCCATCTGTCAGCAAGTTTTTGACATACCTAGCATATGAAACCACAGAGTAGTTATAATTTCAACAAAATGTCTATTTGAAGTGATTTTTTTTCTTTAAACTACACTGAATCGTATTGTCTTTTGTTAACATAGCTTTTACACATTAAGAAAAATACTTTTTGAACGGATTGAAGCTTATTGAATATTATTTCTATAGCTGTTACTGTTATGAATATTAAATATGAATAGAGTTTTATTAGTATCAAAGAATAGCCTCATGTTCGCATAGATAATAGTAATTATATCTTCGGCCCTCAGGGCAAATTATGCTACATTAGTCTAGTAAGCTAACGCGATAAACTCAATATGTGACCTACGTAGAGGAAACAGTCGGAAAATAATTTAAAAACATGAATATTTATTGCGCAACCACGATGTTAAATTTATTATAATAATAAAACCTTATTCACTAGGTGTATACCGCCCGAAAATGAAGTTGGCAAACTCCCAGAATTTCGGCATTTTCCGATCTTTTAACAAAATAATAGCGAAAACTTTACAAAACAAACATTATTTACTAGAGAACTTAATATTCTATACTTACATAAGCCATCGCTGTCGCATTTAAAAGGCGGAGTGAGGAAGTGATTATTTTAATGGTGAGAAGACATAAAAATGTTGGTGTCGTTTTCGTCATTAATGTGATGGACACAAAATTATTTCCCTTTAAAATGTTGGAAGAAGATTGCTAGAAAAATGTAAGAAAATTTTTCTCTAAAATATTGCTTTTTGGTATTGAAGCTCTGTTACATATTTAGGTTTGTTTAACGTTCACTAAAACAAGGAATTAAAATATAGATGGCGCCACGCAATTCAAAACAAATAAATCCTTGTAAACAAAAGTGTAGCGGACATCGTAGATGCTAGACGTGGTTATGAAATTCAAATGGCAGATTTCACTCTCAACTCATCAATTGTATAGCTGTCGTGTATGAATCTAAAAAAATGTTAAAGCTTTACAACGGATGACGAAGGATTCATGATTATATTTTATTTCCCTCCATGGCTTATTATTTTTATACTTTTTTCTTTATGGCAGGTTATCGGCAATAAAAAGCGAAATGTGTTTGCTTGATTGAACCCTCGAGGAGCGCAAATTTTATCTTCCTATAACTTAGTAATTTTAGGTTATATTGTCGTACATTCTTTACGCATACATGGTCGTTTTACGACAAGTGAATTGTGAATAAGACGCTTAGTGTAGGTTATTGGACAATGTGTCAATATAGTTTTAATTATTCAAGTTTAATAGTGATTTTATGGTAGTTAAGAAACTACATTGTATAAGCTGATGATAAATCGATTGCTCATATTATAATGCTCGCAATGTTGCAAGGCGAGATAACAGTTTATAGGTTATATGCTGTACTTAGTTCCAATAATATCGTCGTAAGAACGACTATTGAAATTTGTAACCACAGTCTAACATCGGGCAATTAAAAATATTGCACTCATTACTTTACCTTATTCTGAGTTTATTAACACATTTTTAAGTATTTTCAATCTACATTTTAAAAATGAACAACTTAATTTTAATTTCGTTCTGGAATTTTATTAGAAAAATATGTACTGCATTTAACACCACTAACTACTTTTTTATAGTTATTTCGGTATTCATGTCATAATATCAATCAATGTATATAGGAAACTTAATTTTTTTTTTGAGACTGTGTTTACAAATCATACATTTTAAAGTGATCGTTTCCAAGCGCTAAGATCGTGAGAATAATTTATTTTAACTCAGCGACTAGCTTACAAGTAAGTAGACTTGTCTTATACTTGAATCAAATTGACCTAAAGCCTACCGAGACTTAAAAATAATTTTAACCTAAATTCTAACAGGAATAGCGTATCACTATACTATACTTAATTAAGGTACGCTTGCTCCCGTACATTACCTCCGGGATGCAGTTTATACAGCACTAAGATCCTACCTCGTATTATTTTATGCAAAACAAGCTTTAAATGTATAATTCTGGGAACAATAGCATCTTACTTCCCGCAATTTCTAGACTACAGTTTATAATAATCTGACAGGCGTTTTTATGTCATCCAAAGTTCTATAAAGCGATTTTTATTTTAATAAATATAGTTACGTAAAGATGAAAACCTGTATCCTAACAAATTTATATTCATTTTTTAATTTCTGTATATTGTGAATGTCACTGAAATATTCAACTCCATGTATATTGTTTTACGTGCAATAAATGAATTTTATTCAAACATTACATTACAAACATACAATAGAAGAGTCATTATTCGAATTTTAAAAAGTAATACAAGTATATTTTTAAAATTTGAATTTGGTCAATCAAAATTGTACATTATTGTATAGTGGTGTTAAATTCAGTATATATTTTTTTAAATAATTGTGTATTATTGAATTCCTTAAAAAATATTACTTTACAGAGAAAGGATTAACCTTCCCGTCATTTTTAAAAATACACAACAAACCTGGAAATGACACTTTTTTGAGTCGCGTAAACTGGGTCATGCAATACTTTTCAGTAACACAGTTATCTAAGCTTTTCTTTGAATTCAGTGGTCCGTGACTCTCTTAAGTTATATTGAACATAACTATGCATTGTCCGTGCCTATTGTATTTCATTGTTGCTTTCTTGCAATTGAAAATTTATTGTTAGATGTTCGTGTGACGTTTTGTAGGAACAGTGATATTTCCATTTAAATAAACTCCTACTTTCTGAAAGGTAATAGATAATAATAAATATCTTTATACCAACCAACCAACTAAGTTTTTGACTTCACTTGTGTAAAAATATAATAAGAAAAAAAAATCAGTACAATTGCTTTGAACAAGTTACAAGAATACGAAGGGTGTTCCGTAAATAGTTATATTGCGAGAAAATCTGCTTGGAAAGAAAAAAAAAGCAAGAAAGCATAGCCCAGATACTAGAAATAAAGATAGATAGACTCTTTTGTTCTTAGACATAGAAGTTATTTGTTTGCGTCGGAAAGCGCGATTAAGAACTCTTAAAAATGGAAAAAATTTAAGGTCGCGCCGTACTAACTCGCTCTCTTAAAAATTCCCATTGTTTAAAATTTTTACTATGGAGCTGGTAAAGAAAAGCTTGAAAGCTATATGTGCTTATGCTCCTCCATATTTTAGGGAATCGCGTTGGCGTGCGAATTAAGTTCAAGCGAGGACGAACTTCCATCAACGACGACCGCGGGGGTCGTGTTAGCGACTAAATAAACGATTAAAAAAGATAAAAATGATGTCTTGACGGATCGTCGTGTTCCTTCTTTTATGAAGAAATGAAGAATTTTATAGGAAGTGTCCCTAATATTATACACAAACATTTAAGAGTGAAAAAAGTGTCTGCTTCCTGACGCACAGTAACAAAAGAGACTGAGAATTTAAAAAAAGTTGTTTTGGTTTGTTACAACATCTTGATGATCTTCATGATTTTAACCGATTTTTTGCTCGATTCATAACTATTGATGGAATATGGCCTCATCGCTATGACCGGCGTTAAAACATGGACTTTTTTTTCTGGAGCATCAGAGTTCGTAATGATCGAATATATAATAGTAACATCTAATATCTACAAGAAAGGAGTTGCGTGTGGAAATACGCCAGCATCGGTGTGGTATAAATTTTTTTGTTTCACCAAGATAACGCCGATTGCAGGTATTCTAGAAACTGGCTTCAAATTTATGGTAAATCCTCCATGTTCACCGGACTTAGCTTATTGTGATTAATAGCTTTGCCCACGATTAAATAAACTTCTTAGAGTTTATATGATATATCTGAAGATGATAATGCAGTAGTGATGACTTTTGAAGGGGTCAGGAACAATATTGAAAGATAATTGAGTTATACTGATTTTTACTTTTGATTGAACAACCCTAGTACTTTCATCACTGAAAATAACATGTTATTAGTTTAAACCCGGAGCATAAATATCTTTTTCAGAAACTTCGTGATGCCTGACTTCGTTATTATATTTGTCCTTTCGGTCGACTAAACAAAACTTAGATACTATGTAACATCCACACTTTGTAGCACACTCGCATTTTTTTTTCACTATTTTACCTTTATTTTATATTTATCAGTAATAATTATGTACTTCGTGTCCAACTAAAACTAAAGTCAATAATAATGATATCTTGTACCGACCGAGCTAATTCCGAACACACGACTTTAGGGTTGAGAATCGCACATCCCTTATAGAAAACCAAAAGGTCTGTTGGTAATAAAACTTGCAAACTTTCATAAACATTTATTACTTAAACATCTAAAGGTAACATCTACATAGGATTTTACATGTTTGATGTGTCAAAGATATGTACACGTTTTGGCAAATATATTATTTGTTACAAAATCATGGTTATAGTAAAACAAAGTAAATTAGCGGGATTAGTATAAGCTTCATCGAATTAGTAAATAACGTTTACAATAAAATGGTTCTAAAGGTAAATAATGTCCTTTTTTAAATACGAATATAGAGTCCCTTAACATGCTATTAAGAGTGAAATTAAATCTATCACAATTATTGTTTCTCTAGGAAAACTGTTCCGGATATACGTCATGTCATACAGCCTTAGAAGATCTGACGGCCAACGATCCAAACGGCTTGAAATATTTTAAACAGTTGTTTTGCTTGCATGAGGTATAGATCTCGTAATAGTATCGGATGTCTGTGGATAACCGTTGACCAACCACAAACGCAAAAAGCGACATCAGTTCTATTTTATAAACATTGTTCGCTTGTTCGATGGAACTTAGTAAGACCCCACGGAAATATTCTAAGATATATATTCTATTTTTATACAAGAATGCTAACTAGGAGTTGACTAGGATTCCACAGTTACTTCTAACATTGAACATAGACTATTTAATTGGTTGCTTTTTATGCTAATTTCATTTAAAAGCACGATATATTGTCTTTATTTATACAATAGAAGAATAGGAATTTTATATATACAATAAATATGACTTTGTACACTTTATACAAAAAGTTGAATTTTCACAACTTAATAAATGTGTCTTTAAACGAATAAAAAGGAACCGGGCGTTGTAAACCTATAATCTCAAATAGTTGATCCCTAAAAGAAACCTGAATATTTGAAGTGAAACTTCTTTAGGTGCATGAGGGTCAAATTTGTACGGATGAAACGCAATAATAATAATATTAGCGTCATGAAGATGTGCAGCGTTTTTGTCGCAGAAAAGGGAGAGAGCGATTGATAAAGGCTGAACGTGGCATGAAGCAAATAGCCATGAAGCGAGAGTAGAATAGATGCGATTTTTACAGGATATTTAGATAATGTTGAAACACGAAAACATATATTGCATATTTTATTTATCATAATGCTTTAGTCACAACAATATGAATAAAAATCGCGTCGAATAATGTAAATATCGAACAAATAAATAAAATTTATAATTTGTTTTAATTTTCGACACTTTTAATATTTTAATGACAATTAAATCAATTAAATTCCTAATAAATCTTTTTTCTCTTCCTCTAAGTCTCAGAAATCTTTTATACAAAGATTTAGATTTGTATAAATTTGAACAAGATTTAAAAATTGGTTTGCCAAAGAAGTTTCACTTCTGACATGTGTACTTTGTACCCACGCACATTTTTTTGTTCCATTCAATTGTACTATGTCACATGCTATTTACAAAAATTGACTTAATAAGCTCCATACAAAATAAAAAAAGATAATGATATAGAAGTATAATACAGTAAAGCAATTAATACTGACGACTTGATTTAGTGAGCAGTCCATTAGTAAGCCTTGTCTTCTACAACACGATGGAAAAATTACATTGTTCGAAAAACAAAAATTAAATTTAGAAACAAAATATCGTATTATGGCACGTTAAGAATCTATCAGTCTTTTAAAATATTTACAATTCACAAAACTCTAACAAGGTGCAAACTAAAGTGCTACGACACTTACTGAAAAATGGGACGGGAACTAACGAATGTAACAATGCCCACAATAGGTTTACAACTTCGATAGAATCGTTCAATGTTCGTCTATTTTTCTAGGAGATCTGAAAACCATTTTACTCATATTGCTTTGTCAGAGAATTTTACCGAACACGAAAAAATACAGGGCCATTCAGTTTTTGTTTTTTTAACCGAACGATCGTCTACAAGTGGGAACTTGAAGGTGTGGATGCAGCGGTTAATCAAGCCTGTGTAATAAACTATTTGCTCTTCTCGAAGTGTCTTGTTATAGCAGTCCTGATAAACAGATGAAGGGAGGCGGTACGGACAGAAGAATTACCAGGAAACTTTGGAATAAGGATACACATCGCCGATGAAGATAGCCAGAGGTTGTAGTTATACAGCGTATAAACGATGTAAAGTCTCAACTTTAGATTTGTAGTAACTTCTATACAACAATATAAATCAATTATTATTCATACTAAAGAACGGTTGTGCTATACTGTTGTTACAATTTATTGATAACAATATATATAGTTTAATTTGTTTGTTTTTTTTTAAATATTTATACGAAACATAAAAATATAAACGTGTAAGATTATCGTATTTTGTTCCTTTGTAGCCTCATAGTCTTTTCAATTAATTAACCAAATATTAATAAATAATACTACCTCGAGTGCTAATTGGAAAATGCATAGGGCATCGAAAAAGGTATGGAGTAATTTAAATATTATGTTGTTAAGTAACAGTCAAACCTTAATGACGGATTCTGAGTCCGGCTGACAAATTACAGTATCAATAAAAGGAAGTCTAAGACAGGTTACCGCGAAGATGTTTCTTACGGACATAACAATTATGACAAATATGTACCTTCTTATTTGGTAAAATAAATCTCGAGACAGCGAAGATATGATATTAAACGGGACACTAATCAGACCAACGAACATCAAATATATATATCATATACGTGTATTCGAGTGCTATATCTCGGTAATATTAGCGATTAGTTAAACAATACAATTATTTACATAAAAATGTATAGTAATTTACAATTTAACTCAGCGATGTACAAAGCTTATTCCTTTAATATTGGCACTGAAAATGATTACAATAGTTGATGTCAGCTAAGAAATAGTATAAATAAAATTACTAGGGTACTTCCATACACGGCACTGCTCCTCGAAGACTGCGTTGAATCATAATCTGTTGGACAAAAAAGTAAAGGCAATATATAAATTTCTTTACAAATTTTATAATGAAAGACTTCTTTACATTTATAGAAATTAGTATGGCCCACTTAAACTGGTAACTGGTCATACTTGAATTCGTGTTTGCAGTGATGTCAGTTATTTTGACTATGTATTTGCGTGTTGTTCCCACGAGAAGGTAAGTGCGTACTCCTATTTCACCATGCCTCCTGCTAAAGGAGGATCTTTGACAGTCCGAGACAAAAGTTGTTTTTCATTTATTTTATTATTATTTATTACTTAATATGTCATGTGGAACATGGTGTAATGGTTGCAGCTCCTGACAAACGTCGTGTAATACGATAAAAACTTGGCGGAGAGGCTAAAATGAGTGGCGGAGAGTTTATTGCCAGTTCTTCTCTTCCGTTCTACGCCCTTGATTTGGCACCCTTGAACTGGCAGTAAGTGTAAAATTAGAAGCATTTAATGTGTATTTAGTTTTTTTGACGTTCATAAGTGTACATTGTGTACCTATATGAATGAATGATATTTGACTTTGACTAAAGCTTTTGCTGGTGAACTAGTTAAAACTGATCTGGAGTCGTTATTGGTTAAAGTGATTGGTGTTTCTTTGTTCAATGTGTTGTTTTAATAAAATAGATGTCATTTTGGCTTAAATAATAATGGGTGCTGATTTACCACGAATTAAAACGTAACGTGTACCGAACATAATTAAAAAGCAGGAACAATAGGTAGAATTGAAAGTTGATGTAAAATAATAGTACAAAAGATACATAAATTGAGCAGGGATTCGCGTGTGTATTTGTGACTAAAATCATGAACATTGTCAGTAATATTTTAGTGAAGTATATATATTGAATACAAATTAAATGGAATCTTGACTTGAATACTTGAAGAAACTTCGTCCTTATAAATTTCTTGTAATGTTCTCAGGATTGTCAACGGCAGATTTGTGATGTTTGATGCCAGTGCTTACGGTAGCGTATAAAGTCGTAAGAAAACGATAGTAGATAGTAGACGTAGGTTGGGCGATTTGGAGATTTTTACCCACCTAAACAGGCCGCGATCAAAAACTAATCCGAAGTCAAAAACGTTATTATGAAAAGCTATGCACACTAATTGGTACCAATAAAATTCATATAAGATTAGACATTTCATTACACTCAAAACTTTGTCTTGAGATACAATTTGTAATACTGTATTTGTGCGCTATGACCGACATTTAAAAATAAGTATTAATATGCCCTCCTTCCAAGAAAGAAATCTTCGCAGACAAAGACACGTCGATCAGCTAGTATCAAGCAGAAAGTAAGAATAGCAACAACGTTATCTTAAAGAAAAAAAAGCTCTTTCAAACAAAGAAATAGACAACGGGAGAGTGAAAAAAGCACCGTACAAGATCCACTTAAAGACAAAGGAACTTAAAAAAAGTTATAAAGCCCGTATAAATATTTGAAAAATAACAAAACACGGTTTCGTCGAAACAAATATACGAACTACAGGAAATTTGAGTTCATTATAAAGGTATATAAAGGTTTTCTATTTAATTTATCTATCAAGAATACTGAGACTAATTGTTATATTTAAAAACAAATATGTAAATTCAAGGAATTAACGAAGCTAAGAGAACGGTAAATAACAAATGTTTGTGTATTTCTTTATTTTAAGTACAAATTTCATGACTAAAAACTAAAAGCTACCTCCCCGCCAATTTTTAGCAAAATAGGTTCAGCCGTTCTTGAGGGATAGACAAACACGGCTTCTTTTTAAATATAGATAACTAATATATATATTTCATTGCTTATTGAAATTGTAACATAGCAAAATAAAATTTGTTGTCTTGTTATTTATAAAAGAATTTAATATTTAAAATAATTATTCAATTCACTCACCAATATCTTTCCATTCTTCAACTTCGTAGTCCCCGATGACTCTGTTCTCAGCTGAGCTATCACGCCAACGATTTTTGTGCTTACCTAATGAACACAAACAAATTATAAATTCTTTAGAAATTAGCTTTAGAAATTAGCTCAGAAATTTAAGTTAATGTTTTCAAGTCAAGACATTCACGCGTTAACGTAGTTTAGTTATTGTTACAAATTATTGTTCGGATTTGTTTCTTACAGTCAATAATTTTGTATTAAGGCCGTGTTATTTTTGATACATAATCTCGATTGGTTAAACCTCATTTGGTTGTTTCCCTAACATACTGCAAATTAGGGTTGTAGTGTGATTACAATTATTCATATAAGAATATTGTAAAATGAATATAATGCTATATATTTGATATTGTGACTCTGTGATAATTCATTAGGTTATCATCATGCTACTTGTCTGTTGGAAATGTAAATGTAGAATGATATTCAAGGCAAACGTGTTTTCGTACATTTAGATTCGCAGACTAAATGAACAATTATAATTTAAATTTCCATCTTTATTGATGCATTAATAATAGTAATAAGCTATTTATTTAGGAGTATATCCATGTGTAGTTTTAATAAGATTTAGTAACAGTGCGGTCTTAGTTGCTCTCTTAAAAAAACCCTCCTATAGTGTGATACCAGCATAACAACGTTTCAGTATATACTTCTTCTTTGTAACCAACACTTTCGGTATACCAATGACGCTATGCCTATCACAATGCATCAAGGATGCTACCATTTTTCGAATGATGGTATAAAACCTTTAGTTTGGGTCTCCGCAAACGTACCTGACGAACTGCAGAACCTGCAAGCCAATAAGCCTAATAAAATTCGCAATATTAGCGTGTTTGACAGATTCAAGGGGGCATTAAAAATGCATGTGAAAGTGACTGTAGTGGACTAAAATTGGGACGTGTATCTCGCTCGTATTTACATAATATTAAGTTTCTCATGTAAATTAAATATAATTTTGTAATGAGAAATAAAGTTCTTTAAACATTAAACGTGTTGTTAAAAAAACGTAAGATGAACTTGGTGATCTGTAAACACTTAAATAATGCAGTTCTAAATCTCTACACAGGCTACCTCCAAAGAATATTCTAGAGACAGACATATCATGACGCTCTTTATACTTAAATTTTTTATCAACAATAATCAAAGAGTCCTCATGAAACGCCGACAATCTGCAAAACGAACTTGCAACTCGGACAATAACGTAATCAATAACCGTTACATACGCAGATGATATATTTTTATTTGGCCAAAGTATTTCAATTAAATAAAGTGTGTCTTACTATGGTACGGCTTATCACGCACACTAAAGAACATATCGCTTTGATAAAAGCAATAAATAGAATATTCAACCTTTCGTTGTACGTATAAAAGGATCCGAAAACTTGCTTGTCTAATCGCGCTTGCCCGAATTTCCAATTTATCCAATAACCAACTAAAAGGGTTAGATGGACATGAAAAATTAATATGGTGTCGATCCCAATACCGACATTTATTACAGAAACCACGTCAGTTTTGTATCAATACACTAAGGTGTGTAAAAACGGATCACTCCAAAAATTCAGTCCTATCAACTAATATTTGGTATATTTTAGGTGGTACGTTGAAGTCGATATTTCTTAGTTAAAGGCATGTTAAGGCAACAGATTTGCAAATTCATAAAAAAATCAAGCTTGTGTTATGTAAATTACTATTTTCTCTCTTTCCTTCAAAATCTATTCACGCTGCAAGAAGACTGTTTCTTGTTATATTATGTTTGTGCTTACTTCGTTTTCTCTGTCTTTATTTATTACACATTAATTTTTATGAAGATTTGTTTATGAATAAGGTTTGTTTTCATATAACGTTCACAAACGATAAACATATTACTTGAAATAATTTCATTTTTTTTCTTTATTTTGTCTTATACGTGTTACGCATTCAATTTGGTCACAATTGCAAAGTTGTCTCATTATTATACATTCTTGTTTAATATTTATACATTCAGGTCTTTTTCAAAAGCTGTAGGAGCCACGGATCTTCACATGCTCACAAACCTCTCTCGCTTCATCTACTTTCATACATTCACCATGCAATCTCGTCGATGATGGGTCTTTTTGTCCCGACCTCACCATCCACTGTTGCATATTCTACTCGTTCATTCTTACCACATGGCCAAATCGCGTTATATATAAAATATTTAAATAAAGATTTATTTATACCTTTTTTCTTCTGTGGAAAAGTTGCGACGTAACTGACTGTGGTGCTAATTGTTGACGGCGCTGCAATTTCTAGGAACAAAATGAAATAAGTTGGATGTAGTTTAATGAGCCATTTAATATGAAACAAATGTTCACTGTTGAATCGTACCTTTATATATCACCTTCGATAAGAAAACTTACACGCAATTACACCACAAGAGGTAATTAGCATCACAACAAAGTTCTAATTATGACAACTTGTGTCTAGCTTCTCTCAATTTCAATTTAAACTTTAAACGTTAAAATGACTAATATTACCATTACACCTAAGAGATGTCGTTTTCTTCTTAACACTAGTTATTGCTTTTCTCATAAAAGTTTTAAAATAACCCCTGATAATAAAATCAGATAACGAAAAATTTAATTACATTTGATATATAATTCTTAATAGAAATGCATATATTACCATCCAGACGTATAAGGCCGTCTGTCTCGCCCAATGAGTTCTTAGCGACGCAGCGGTACGACGAGAAATCTTTTGCTGATACTTTTTTTATTACTAGATTCATCTTCCGACTGTAGCCGTCATCGCTCAGGGATGTGATGTATTTGTTACCTATAATGTTGATAACGTTACATAATCTTGTCATATATGTTGTAAAACATTCAAGATTAATAATTAATCTTTGCAGAAGGCGACTATTCTGTGTCTTCAATACCGATTTTTTCTCCCAGAAAGTAAACAAGGACCTCAGACATAAAGGCAATCATTAGTCGAGAACGTATTTGTAATAAGATCCGCATTCAGATCACCTAGTAACATTTTCTACTCTTTACATCACATAGTAAAAACCATTTGACAGAAAGAGACGAAAGAGTTCATTAGTTAAGTCTATATTTAGACTGATTTGACGAAATACCAGACACAACGAATTCTGGGTAAATGTGCAACAATTATTATAACACAAGAAAAACTAAACATTTGCAACCTATGTTCCGATTACCCTGGGTAAAACAATTGAAAATAAATAATAAAAAAAAGTGTGACCTTCTGAAGGAAGGCAATACCTGATATTATCATATCTCCTCTATCCGTTGTCCAATAGTTTATAGATGAAGGGTATGCTTCAGTGTGGCACTCCAATGTCACATCTTGTCCTAAATACGCAGCCTCCAACTGGTTCGGGATTGATAACATTGGCGGGACTGCATCCAAATTGTTAATAAATCATGTTAATAGCGACCACAGTGACATGAAATACATAGATATTATATTCATATACTACTATTCATACTTGTGTCTGGTCTACGTGAGTACTACACATTAAAACTTGTTTAACTGATATAAACGCCAATAAATTAGACACTCTAGAAAGGCTTCATGACTGTAGACTACATGTCATATTATATATATTACCGGATGACCCGGTGAACTTCGTGTCACCTGAATATATAGAGTAAAATGTTGTTAAAACTTAATACATTTGTTTTACACATACCGTGAAGATCGCACACATTCTAATACTATAGCTATAAGATTTCTGAACACACCTTATAAATATTTCATTACGTGTATTTTTTATTTCTAAAAAGACAAAAGAACATCCAGCTAGAAAAAGTTTTTGTTGGAAAATTCAGTTGTTTTGAGAAAATATATTTTTTAGATTTAAATAATTAACTTATGTACTAAGGCTAATGAACAATATAGTCATCAAAATTGCGCGACACCTTGAAACATCGACGCTCCATAAATAGCCGCAAGAAACTTGTTTTTAACGAAAATTCTGATTCGTATACAGGTTGTATTCCTGTTTATTACTTTAATTTTTTGATATTAATAATATATAATCATTATATTTATATAATTTCTTGTTGTATCAGTAAGACGTGCAGCTGGTAGGGAGTTTATTAAATTTGGAATAAGATTGTCTTATGTTTTTTTCTGTATATGCGATTGTATTAGGGTAATAGTAATTTGTTTTTTAATTTTCTAGTGACAGGGATTTTTATTTTTTTAAGGTAATTTTCTGCAAAGTATTTTTCATTCAATGATCCTAGCTGCACTTTTCCTGTTATAGGTATAATTTTGAAAAATGCAAATAGCTTTCTGTAGTTCTCTTAATATTATGATTTTAATTTCTTGGAAGCAATTGCTTTTAAAATACGTATTTGTATTGCAAATATTTGATTTAGATAAGTTTTGCATGTTCTTCCATAGCTTGAAAGTCCATTTGTTATATAATCAGCCTGTGCTTTATATAGTAGAAGCAGAGTTTTAAGTGATATTTAAGTTCATAAATAGCCAAACATTCTTCTCAACTTTAACGAGACAAACTAACAGCAATCAATTTTTATACATTGAGATATGTGTAAGTCAAATTACACACAAAAAAACTTTCTACTAATGACACGGACAGTAGCAAAAAGACTACACCTATTAATAGACAGGTAGATAGATAGATACTAAGATACCTATATAAAATTGTGATTTGGTTTACCCCATTTTAATCTGCCTATAATTTTACCAGTATCTTCTGCCATTAGGCACAAAAGTATTGTCTACTACCTAGTATTGTCTTTTGTTAACATAGCTTTTACACATTTAAAGAAACACTTTTTTTCCAGATTGAAGCAAGTATTAGAAATAAACGTCGGAAAAAATTTAAATTATGTAAAATAATTATAAGTTTATAATAATAAATAGGTTCAATCCGGTAAAAAAAGTGTTTTCTTTAAATATTAACTACCTAACTAAAATTCCATGAGCTTCTAAGACAGTTATAAAAGGCCCATAATGTGTTCCTAAATTGTATCGGATTTGCAAAATAGCTTTCCAACTACGAGCGATAAACTTCACTTCAGAAGTCAAGATTGCATTATTAGGTAGACTGCAGTTGTCAATTTCTCTATTATAAGTTCGCTATTCTGAGGATTATATAACGCTAATACAGTTCAGAGGGTTACGTCAGCTTTAATGGAAACTGACGGCAGATTCATCAGAAACTCTCCCAGTTAATCGAGTGTAAGTTACGTGAGAATTTTACGTATCCATTATGAGATTTAGAACGTGCTGGCACGTGAATTAGGAAAGAAACGTCCCATTGGCTTGCGGAATGAGATGAAAATGTTCCGACCCCGATGGTTTGAGATAGTATCGCTATTATCACCTCCTCGCTGTGCTCATGTCAGCATAATGCCCTAATTGGGCGCAATTACGACCGATTCGGTGGAAGGCACCGTCAGGTAAACGCAGCTCGTAAATACTCGTTAACGACACTCACCCCTAGAAAAATTATTACGTATAATTTGCTGACACGTCTAGGAAATAAGATATAAGAATTTACTGTTCCATTTTCAAATCTGATAAATGTTAGTTAAGCCTACTATTTCGTTCATAATTCGTTTATGAAGTAAAGTACCTACGTTATTTTATTTAATACAGTTTGATAATCACGAAATTTTGGATATTTGACATGAGGACGAAGAGCAATTATTACATACACCAAATACTGCAATGATATTGATGTCTCCCCGTACTAAGCATTCAATTAGATTTGATTGGAACATGAATCTCTCGCAAATTTAGTATAAATTGATAACATTAAATATATTGAAGCTGGATGGCGAAATGATAATTATTTCTTTTTTAATAAAAGACGTTCTTATTACGATAATAACTTTGAAAGAAGAAAGAACGTTTACTAATTACTACTTTGTTATACTTGGAAAGGAATTCTCGAGCTTAATTCTTACACAATAGAAATTATATTATTCAAGGTATATTAACCAAGTATACAACTAAAAGCTAACTAGATTAAGACCATATATATATATATATATATATATATATATATATATATATATATATATATATATAATTTAGCTGAATTTTAATTTTTTCGATTAGTTTCACATCTTTGTCATAGCTTGGTACGAGTTTTTAGAATTACAATATTTAATATATATATAACGCGTTCTTAATTTCGACCAAGCGATATCAAGTTCGTAGGAAAGAAAAACATACAAACATATTGAATAATGTATCTAAAAATAAGACATAAGGACTCAAAATACAATTATGAGTGTTATCTATTAGACAGCATGTGTATTAAATGTCTATAATAAGTTGTAATAAGAATTATCCATAATATAACTGTTAATATACCATTATATACTTACATTGCACCATTAACACCACCCTTTTGCTGATAGAAGGTGGAACACCGTTTGAGGCTATACATAAGTAGGCACCCATGTGTAAACGGGACACCTTCGATATGGTAAGGTTTTCTCCGTCCACAACGTTCACTGTCAACAAGCAGTATTTAATGTACGAAAGTATAGTTGGTACTGTTTAATATTAATTATTTACCTATTTAGTTTTGTAATATAACATATTGAGAGTGTATGGTAGGGGTTGCTTGTACCCATATTGTTAGTAAAGTCTATCGGCGCGTTTACATGTCAACTTATTTTCTCTGAACTACATCGGCAAATGGAACAACATAAGAATTACAACCATATTTTTTTATGTTACAGGAGGCAGATCGGCAGAAGCATTAATTGATGTTAAGTGATACCGTCGCCCATGGACATTCGCACTGCCAGAGCTCATAAGCTCCCTGCTGGCCTTATAAGAATTGGCACGCTCTTTTCTTGATCACACTAAAGAATTAAGGCAATAATTCTCCGTATATTCCTCGTTCTACTTTTAACAATTCAATATAAAGAAATGTTTATGTCCATTGGGTCAAGGCTGTCTAACGGTATCAATTGCATTCGTCTGAGTCAAGTTGGTAGGACTAGAATATCGCTATTAGATTCTATAATACATTTTTCTGTAGACCTGGGAATAAAAGAATATCTGTGATTTGTAGTTCTATTTTAAAAGGCTAACACTCTAGGCATTACAAACTAAACCAGGTGGAGTTTTACTAACCACGTATTTATAAAGCACTTTCATTGAGGTATTATAGTTTTGTATAATTTATAATTGATGACTTGGTAGTCAATGTAAAATATTTTACAAAGTTAAATCGTGAATGGTAAAACACAAAACTACTGCATTCCATGCCATGTTATGCCATGTTTTAAGAATAATGAAAATTCAAGATCTCATTTCCTCCCGTTTCAAACACAACAAAACTTTTATATACGTTTTATCAAACATGCTGCTATGAAACAGAATTCGCTCGTTGAAACGTAAAAGAAAATCTAATACAATATTATAGCGAACAAATTCCGTTTTCAATTTCTGATTCAATCTTGTAAATACTTCGACTATGCGAAGATTGTACTACAATTTGTGAGCGTAACGTTCACATTATCATCATACCATTTCTTTTTCTAAAACGAAAATGGCGCTTAATTAACGCATGAAGTCTTCACAATCAATGTAATGGGTTCGTTCAAGTATTTAGGGGCATTTGATCTTGAACAAAAGGAATGCAAGTACAAGGCATTCCTTTTGTTTTTCCGTTTTAGGTGATGGTTACTGTAAATTTCGAGCGGATGTTTGGAGCTTAGAAATAGTTTATTTGAAAATATTGCGAGGGCTTACCCGATTCGCTGTTGCAATTGAATTCTTGGCCGTCTTCTCGTCTCCACATGACGTAAGGTTCAGGGTAGCCGGTTGCTCGGCATACCATGGTGACATTGGTGCCCTCACGTACGACCATGTCAGTTGATGTCATGTTGTCAATTATCATTGGTGGTACTGTGAAGTTAATTGATTAAATTGACCAACTTAACTTAGCGTAATGATATTGAAAGACTAAGGGCTATTGTGACAAAATATAAAAAAATGCCATTCGGACTTTGCAATGCACCTTCCGTGTACCAAAGGGACATTAATAAAGCACTCAAAGGGCTAAAAAAACAAAATAGCCCTTGTCTATAAGGACGATATGCTTGTATTTTTGAAAACTAAGGAAGACGCGTTACAGAGCCTTGAAATCTGCCTTATCACAGGCTGGTTTTGCATTTAATTGGAAGACGTGCGGCTTTCTGAAGTCCTCAGTGGAATATCTTGGCTACATTGTTGGTAATAATAGTATGAAACCTAATCCTAAAAAGATAATGGCTTTAGCCAACGCTCCTTTACCAACTTGTGTAAAGGAGGTACGCCAATTTAATGGTCTCGCTGAATATTTCCGAATGTTTGTCCCTAACTATCCCTCTATCGTGGTGCCAATATACGCTCTCACTAAAAGGATGCCAAATGGATCTGGACTTCCCAACATACAAAAGTCCATGCTACTGTGGTGGAACATCTGACTTCTGCATCCGTATTGATAATATTTGACCCCAATAACCCGATTGAACTACACACAGATGCAAATTCGATTGGATATGGAGCTATTTTATTACAAAAGGTAGATAATCGGTTAAAAGTTGTTGGTTATTTCAGCCAGAGATCAACAGACGCGGAGAGTATATATCCCAGTTATGAACTAGAAACCCTGGCTGTATTTAAGGCATTAAAGCACTTCCGACACAACCTACTTGGTAGAGAATTTAAAGTTGTTACAGACAGTAATGCTCTCAAGGCGTCACGTCACAAGCGTGAACTTTTACCGCGTGTACATAGGTGGTGGGCGTACATGCAAACCTTCGACTTCGAAATAGAATACCGAAAGGGTGAAAGGATTCCACACGTAGATTACTTGAGCCGTAACCCTATGGCAAGGAAGTGAATGTTTCGCGTGTGAGTAATGAATGGTTGCAAGCCGAACAAAAGTTAGTCCCTACCGTAATCGTTTTATAGAATCAATAGAAAATGATACTATTCAAACTAATCTGAGGTAGTCTTATACAAAGACAATTTGTTGATACAATATAAATTTTCAAGTTGATGGCAAAACTATAAGTCGCGTCTTAGTCCCCTAAATTTTTTGTTGGCAATTAATTCAAACGTTTCATGATGAAATAAAACATCTTGGCTGGGAGAAAACTCTCTCTAAGGTTAGATAATAGTTTTGGTTCCCAAATATGACTTCTATAGTAAGGGCCTGTGGTGACCATTGCCTACCGTGTAAAATAAATAAGAACCCTTCTGGTAAAAAGCAATCTGCCTTACATCCAATAGAGAAAATTGCAGAGCCATTTCATATCGTATACATAGACACGAGTGATAAATTAACTGGTGGTAGGACCACAAATGAATATGTGATTGTTATTATTGACGCATTCATAAAGTTTTGTTACCTAACTTCTGTCTAAGATATTATTACTATGTATATGTAATATATTCTACAGTATATGATATTGTATTGTAAAACAGAATTAAAATAATTATATTATCAAACCATTTTAAAAAACGAGCAATGGATAAGAAGTAATGAAATGAATCATTCGAAAACATCGGTTCTGATAAAAAAAATAATCAACGTATCGAATAACAACAAATGCTTCTGTTCAGAATAATAAACAACTGCCCGAGAAAACAGAAATTATATTTTGAAAATACGGTCTATATTGTAGAAGTTATTAAAATATATATTTAGATGTAAGGGCCTTTTGAAAACGTTTACACTTTGCTTTATAAAGAATTACTAAAATCTTTTGTATCGATTTGCTCCGTAGTGAAATACAAATTTTCTTATATTTATAGTTCAAAGGTTCATATCAGAGTCATCGATTTCCTCATACCAATTATTGTTACAGGTTACTATGGCTCGAAAAAGTTATCAATGAAAGAAACGCAATAATGTATTAGCCAGTATTACGCGACATCAAACGGCTTAATTATCTCTCTTATTCTATGCTCGTTTCTCGAAACTGTCCAGGCCATTTTCAACCTAAATAACTGAGCACGCATAGTATAAACACTGCATATTTTATAATTCATTCAATTTGAATTAATAGTTTATGAATTATAACTAGTCTAAGTCTCTTAAGTTTTCCATTCACTCACTGAGTGACCGATCATCAATACTTATGTCACTTCTGGCAGTCATTGAAGATTCAAATTTAGAAAACAACTAGGGTTTGGTGTATAAATCAATAAGAAACTAAAATATACTAAATTTGTAATTTCAGTCCAGTTTTCTAGATACATACATTTATTTAAAACAAAACGTTTTTAACATTGATATGGTTTTCAAATTATATTATATAAGATATTGTTAGGGTAGCTAATAACTTAAGACAGAAGGTCCCTCAAATAGAGACTGAATATATTAATTGACTAGGTATTATATGGATCTCACAACTTTGTACGATAGAAAACCTTAGATGCGATACATCGTTTTTTTAATAACACCATATCTTACTCGTATGACTCACCAACAACCTGGAGGTATCCCTTCCTTGATCGCATGGGGTCAGTGTTAACTTGGCACATATACCATCCTCGATCCATTTCTTGAACGTTCTTTATATGAAGATACCATGACCGGTGGTCATTGTAGGAGAGGCTAATGCGGGGATTCTGAGTGATGATATTGTGGTGAATACTTAGAATTGTTTGTGTGTCCACTCGGACCCAAGCAACCTAAAAAGATAAACAGTTAAATGTGCCCGTTATAAAGTATTTTTATCATACAAAAATAACAGTTTCTTCGCGCACACGTGGCAAGCTTTCATTTGCTGATGATGCTTTCATTCACTTCTATCGAGGCTTTCGATTTTAAAGATCGCTTTAGAAATTAAAACTAGCAAATAATCACTTGAATATAAATTTAATAAGAAACATTTTCGTTACTAAAACACATTAAGTAAATATAACCCTCGCCAATGGCTAGATTTTTAATGTAAGAATGAATGATGTGATAAGTGGGAGTAAAAATATGCAAAGAATATTTGAAAATATATATTTGTAATATTCGAGCTTAACATTAACATCAACATTATTAACCTTTATACAGAAACAAATTGCTAGACTTATGAGCCGTGTAATAAGGAGAGTGTTTAATTTCATGATGTCTTCACCATTATACGTATCATTATTTCTAATGTCGTAATTATTTAATTAAATCACGCAAATTTAAAGGGTAAAATATCTTAGCTGTTAAACTGAAAAACACAAATATAAAGAACATTACTTGTGTAAAAGAATATTTCATAAATAAAAATGAGTTTCACAAAATTCAACTTTCGTATATTAAAATATCTGTTACATATATGAATAAAGTAGAAAATGAGAGCGTTTTTAAATTAAGTTTTCAAGGCAAGATGGTGTAATACCATGTACCTAGTCTAGCCATAAATACTGATAAAAAGAAAAAAATAAAAAAAATCTATTGCAAATAACATTTATTAGTTTAACACATGCATATCAAGCAATGTAAAATATGAAAAGCTAATTTGAAGTGGTCTCCATTGCCTGCAATACAGTCCTTTAAACCTTGAGCCCAGATATCAATAGAAGCACGCACTCTTTCCAAGGGAAAATTATTCACTGCCGATCGTACGGATTATCGTTTATTGTGCTAACTGCTATTATTATAGTTGAAGTTAGTAAAATGATAATAATCATATGTCCACTTGATCCTACGGTGAAATACTTATGCAATGTTATTAGTATGTAAAATGTTTATATTTAACGAATTTTAGTAATTAATTTTGGTAGTTCTAAGGCAACTTTCGAATTCTGGGTTCAATTCAAACATGTCATTCGAACCTGATTGCTTTACCTACTTTCAAAATAACTCTTATATAACACATCCCAGTCATAACTTTCAAGCGATAAATGCACGTAAGCAGCCATAAAAGTTGAGCAAGGACAATCATAAAAGTGTTTAAATACCCAAGTTATTTTAAGTTTGCATTTATAAAGGACCACTTTGGTTAATTGTTTCAAAACTTTCAGTTTTCTTTCTTTATTTATAAATTATTTCACTGGAAAGAACCTTTAAAATAAATCAATGGCGCAACAACCTTTTTAGTTTAGTTTTAATGATCTTTTGTTAATCTAATAGGCAAGTAGGTGATCAGCCTTCTGTGCCTGACGCATGCCATCGACTAATGCAAGCCGGTTTCCTCACGATGTTTTCCTTCACCGTTCGAGCAACAAACGCTGCAACCACTAGGCGAACACTGCTCTGAAACAACGTCTAGCTTTATTTATATTTAGTAATTTGTGAACAAACAATTGTGATTTTGTTATATTAATTAATTAGAAATAACTTAACCCGTCGAATAACGGACCAATGAACTACAATGTCTAATAACAATATTATATTCTTAATAAACTGAAACGATGAAATGTTATGAAACACCTCTAATAACTACACAAGAGAGTAAGCATGAAAGGTCCAAGAAAAGTTAACAGTAGGTCTGGTGATTCGGATGCTGCATGGCATCATCTTTACGGAAGAGGTGGTGTGATTTTCACACCACCTCTGTGTGATTTGCACGCCGGCAGCATGCGGAAGTGAATCGTCATATCCATATCATAGAACTGTATACTGTAGTAAAAGAGGCGCTGGAAAGAAATCGGTCGAAACAGATTGTGCGCTCCAGATGTTTCCTTTCTGACCACGACTCAGACATGAGCTTCTAACTGATGAGAGAGATTACATTCTTTACAAAAGCACTGAATACCTATGTTGTTCAATAAAATCGTAATTTCAACTAACTAACCGTAATGAATTAGAAAAGCACATCATTTATTATAAAATAAAAATAAGAATGGAGAGACACAGATTACTAAACACTTTGGTGAATTGAGTTTTCTTTAATTGTCTTTGGACATGGTTTCCCGCACCACAAGCGTTATTCTGCAAAAAGCTGGACGGGTTAGTAAGATTTGGCTTCGTCATAGACTACGACTAAATAATGCATGGAACTGTCAAGTGATTATTTCAAGTACAATGGAAATCGACACATAGTAATTATAAATATTAAATCACATGCGGATTTTCATACAAAAATCACGTACTCGGCATTTAGTATTCCGCACTATAATTCACAATTCCAAGCACACAATGAACTAATTCAATAATCTCTTTGTTTCAGACCACAATGCTTCAGTCCACGAGCGTGGACTTGTTATTCGTCAAAGAATATTAAATCATCTTTGAGACTACTCTTCTATATTTGCCAGATGATCCGATTTAGGCTTTGAATGTAATGTATGACGTTATTTTCTTCTAAAATGGCGGACTATCCGTACCAATTTACATTCTAAATAGCAGAATTATTCGTAAGAATACTCATAAGTGGTAATAAACAAATCATAGAAGCTATAAACTAAATATTTAATTTTATTTTTTACAATTAAACGAATCACGTAGTAGATGCACGTATATAATCATTGAAGCTTAATCTTAACTATGTATTCGGTATTTTAAAGTATCTATAGTTAACGTTACCAAACCAAACTTATTAGTGCGTATGTAATAACTGGAGTATAAAGCGCTGAGTAGTGGGGCCGTATGGGGTTTTGGTTTTAGGTTTTTCCTAATCTCGGCATTAAAATATAACTTTAAATGCTTTAGATTACTTTATTTTATATAATAATGATACTACGGAATTGTACTTAATCGAACCGAAGGCACGGTTCGAGATCGTAATCCTTGGCAAAAAAGAATTGGCACTTAGCCACGGATTTATATTGCCATCTACTATTGTAGTTATGAGCGCTATATATTTTTAGAATTAGCATACAAAAGATATATAAAGCACGGGCTGTTATTTTTTTTTTAAAGGAGGTATAAACGGAGGACAATCAGCATTTTAAACCGTTGGACGCGGTTTTCATTAGAGTTTAGTTTAGAGTTACTTACTTTAAGCTTTGTATTATATTTGAAACCTTATACAGTAATGAAAACAATGTTATAGCCGAACATCAAAATATTAAACTATCTGTCATATTGAGTAATGTGGGCGTAGATTAAAGATAATAGTCGGAGGCGTAGATGAAAGATATGACTGATATTTAGGGTAATAAATATAATTATATATATATATAATATTATGTGTACTTTGAAGTAATAAGTGAAACCATAATCGATGTGACAAACCACAATAGTTTGATGTAATAAGGTCGGTCACAAGAAGACGAAGAATATATATTCTTATACAGCCTAGTCGTATTATCAGCTTATTTCTATCCAAGTATTTAATATTTGTGCTCGTATTTGTATGTTAAACATCGTAAGGATAACGGTACATCGTAGACCCAAAATCAAGGACGTGTCACGGACAGATGGATGATCAATTCGATCGACTGATCGATAGATGTTGAATGTTATGATTGACAAAATCTATAAATAGGTAATTATTATTTTTATTCGCCATATAATCGGCTGAGTCTGGTTAGATAATGTATTGATTGCAAAGTTGTTAGTATAAAAATATACCATGCTTATTGAACACACTGTTTTTAAATTATGTGTCTGAAAGCTTAGTCGGTTTTCTAATACCGCAGATTAGTTCCTTTTTCATTATAATCTGGTCATTATACGCCACTCCAGTTTTCCTAACTAGCCGTCCTGCATGATTAATACGGCGAATGGTTTCAGAGCAAAGTGATATTAAGTTGGCTTGTTAAAACTTCAGTGCGTCGCACGAGCGAAGTTGTATAGAATTCCGTTAACCATAAATCCGCAAATATAGTTGTAACTATATAATTATTTGTTATAGATACAACCAACTGGAGCAATGGAAGATTCTCAACACTTAATTGATAAGATTGAGCGTTGAAACTACACGAATTCATTTCTCGAACAGGGTAGTAGGCTAAGCCCTGAGCATCTATGACCTGTTTCTACTACAACATTGGCGTTAATATAATACATGTATTTTATAAACGCCACATTGTTTTGTTATCAAAAGTTAAACAATTGTTTAACTGCAAAATTTAATCCATTTTTTAGATAAGAAAATAAACATGGCCAACCAAATATCTCTATCTATCTACTTGAAATCGACTTCGTTATTTTATTCTTTGAATTGATAAAAATTGAATTTCTGGAAAATTAACAAACACGTATTGACTCGATGGGTATATATTGTGGTGGTTCCTCTACTAAGAATTATTATTTTAAAAACATTCTTAATAAAATGATATTAATTAAGTTATTTGAATAGTTTAGTTACGAAAGTAGCTTTCTTCAAGTGATTTATTTTCGTGCAAAGTTTGTTGCACACTTGAGACATGGTTTGTTTAGTGTGCAGAAACAGTATTTACAGTAGGAAAAATATTAATGTAAGCAAAAAGAGATTTATAAAAATCAATACAATATTTCACAGAATAAGACCGGGTGGAGGTCCTTGCTTGACCAGGCCCAATGGGCTGTGGTGATGAAATATGTAATGATAATATTTCGTACAGCATCAACGAAAACCGATATCTGGTCAAAGACCACTAAATATAAAGAATAAAAATGTTAATATTATACAACAATTTTTATTTACTTAAATATTACTTTGAGAGTGTAAGAATAAATAAAAGAATGAGGTAGGTTATAAATAAGCACTGTAAATATAAATTGAATATAACTAAACGACAATATGATGTGGGATATTATGTATTGACTCTGTGGGAAGTTTCCATACATTACCTTTTTTACAATGGCAACATCGTGCGCTGCTACATTCAGTTCAGGGCGTGCACGAGTGTGTATAACCGTTTGACGAGAAACGTGAAGTAAAAAAGCCACTGTAATGAGCCTCACGTGACATGACGTCACAAGTAGCGTCAAACATTGTTTATGGGGAAAACTCTGCTTCCTAAAGCTTGTATGTATTAGCTACTAGTAATAAATAAATAGACGTGCTTTTGGACTTCTCTTACAATCTTTATCACCTAACTTATAGCTAGCAAGCCGCTAATATACCTTATATCCCCTCAGGTCCTCAACGACGCAGGCGAGCAGCGCGTCTCTCCCCACTGTGACAGTAACATTTGGAACTGGTTCCACAAAACGTGGGAATAGCGACTCTGAAACAAACACCTAATAATATATTCCATTGTATCGTTTGCATTCGCACGAAAACGAAAGTAATCTTCCCTTTCTATCGTGCGTAGGAAATTATATTTACAAGTGATTTGGCATACAATTGTATCTATAAAATACTGTAAGTATTATATTCTATATACATACTATAACATTATAATTGAAAAACACAGGTAGTCACATTTCTGCGTTTGTGTTATCAAGATTATAAACAGATTTTTCTTTTATGTCTATTGTATATATAATAGACAAAACGCCCGAGTTTTTGTTTTGTTAACTAACAATTAACAAAATTCACGACAATATTTTTCAATTCATACCTAATTAGATGACTAGAAAATAATTATTCAACTTAAAATAATATCATAGTTGAGCGGAAATTATATTTGATCCGTTACATCATTCTCCATATTATCGACAATACCACAAGAAGGCGGTCTACTGGAAGTGCTGAACCTTGTTTAATTATGTATTCAGCCTGCCAGGTCAGTGTGAAAGATAACAGGTCAAAACTTCTTTGTATAGTCATACCTTCACTCAGTAATATAGGTAATTTAGATGTGTAATCTAGACTTTGTGGCTTAACGTAGTTAAAATAAGGACGCTAACTAATGGGGCTTTTTGTAATCTCTAACATTAATACTATGTTGGATGAATAAGTTAATGTTATATACATGCCGATATGAGTGATGCTCCAAAGGCTACAATCTATTTAGGCTAAACAACCTGAGACATGGAAAAATATCCGAATGATTGATGAGGGAAGGCGAATAGAACAAATCCATCCCATCAATCTTGGTACAGAGTAGAGGTTCTTGTAAGCGACGTTCGTCTAATGAAAGAAGAGCTTAAGTGCACGTACAAACAATTGGAAAATGTTGTTTCTAATACAACCTCACTAGCAAGACAGATGTTCTTTGCTTCTTTGAGCTCAAATATTACATTTTCTTAATAAAATATTTCGTACAACATACATGATTTAGTAATACCCGATTGACAGTGATCGAAAGACAACTCGGTGGTTTCTAGTTCCTAATAACCTATTTAAGTTGTAGTATTTTTTAAATTTGTTTTATGGGACAGGAGGCAAACTAGCAGAGTCACTTTGGGAGCCAGCGGCAGTCTTGCCGACCTTTGAGGGAATGGCACGCTCTTTTCTTGACGGACCCTAAGTCATATCTCTTCAATAATACACGACTGTTTCCTCCAGAGGTGCGCGGTATGCCTTGTGCTCTGGTATGAAACGACGAGTGTTAATATGAATGCAATTTTTGATTCTGCTTTAACGTCCGATACTGTAATTCAGACACGGATCATAAAATAAAGGCATTATTGTTTATTAATAATTATTTATTCTGGACCTTAATGCAAAATGTTACTGAAATGTTGAGTTATGTTTTAATTTAGATATATTATATATTATACAGTTATATAAAACCTTCTTTAATTAGTTTATTTCAAACCTCTTACAATGCAGACAACTTTAAGAATTAACCATCACCGGAAGTAGAATGTTTAACGAGAATGCAATTAACCGTCTGTGCTGTCAGAAAATAAACAAGCATTTTAATAAGCTTATAGGGAGCTCCATTAAGTTATGAAATTTATATATCAAGAAGAATTAAATAAAGATCTGTCGAGCTGATAAGATAATTATAAAATAACAATTTTTAGATACATGCTTTTTAAGTAATATTTATATCTTCAAGCTGAGATATATATCTTATTTATTAGCATTTATATCGCTTTTCACAGTACGCGTTACTTAAAAATAAATTTTATCTAAAGGGTTTTAATAAATGCCGACGTTATACGAGACCGTTTGGAATTTTGAGTTTAGTTTTAGTTTAGATATATATTATACAGTTATTTAAAAACTTCCTTAATTAGTTTACTTGTATACTAACTGTACTAACATATGGATCTCAAAGTTAAACGCCCATTTAAGCCCAGCATACAAAGCTACAGATGTGTCAAACATCGATGGTACGATGTATGATAGGGAAGAAAATAATAGACAAAGACAAGCTTTAATAAAAAAACTCAGGTAACAATAGAAATAAATAAAATTCAGTGGAAATGCGCGAGGCACATGGCAAAAGGAGCAGAAAACTGGAGCAACTACTAAACTGGTGCCCAAGTTACTGCAAGCGAAAAAAAACTTAGAAGGTGGATGACCAAATTAAAGAGCTAGCAGGTGGGACAAGGCAGAGAGTGGCACAGTGCAGAGAAGAATGACGGGATTTGGAGTAGGCCTTAACAAAAAAGTGCACACCTAGAATTTTTTTTATGTTACAAACGAGGCAAACAACCAGGACAGGCTCATCTGATGTTAAGTGATACCGCCGCCCATGGATACTCGCTCTGCTAGATAACACGGAAGCGCGCTGCCGGCCTTAGAATAGTTAAAATAGAAACGTGTTTAACTGTAAAAGTATCTGATTGAAAAGGCTAAATTTAAGAACAAAAATAAAATAATCTTCATTATTAGAATTATTATTGAAAGAAAACACTTTTTTACCGGATTTATTATGATTTATCTTTTTGATACATAAGAATTAAGAAGACATTAAGGTTTTATTAATTAAGTAACCACGATCTTGACGATAAAAATAATACGATTACAATTCAGGGAAATTTGAAACATAAATGAAGCAAGAAAGTGGTAATAGGTTCTGGTGATGTGGGTGTAAGCTATAAACATTTGTTACATTACGTAAAAAGTATATTTTTCTCCGGACTTAACAAATGTGTTCTATTTATTAAGACAAATCAAGACCTTTCATAATTGAGAATTTATTTTGGACTCGTTTTTTTTATGTATTCGTAATAGGAGGCATACCGCTGCCCATGGACATGCCAGAAGGCTTGCAAGTGCGTTTCCAGCCTTACAAGAAATAGTACACTCTTTTCTTGAAGAGTTCTAAGTCGAATTGGTTCGGAAATACGTCAGTGGGCAGCTGGTTCAACATGGCGATGATGCGTGGCTAAAAACTGCCTTAGCAAACGCTCCGTTGTGGAACGACGGAATTCGAGGTGAAACCGGGTCGTACCTACTGGAAATTTAGAGGATAGGCCCATGTCCAACAGTGGACTTCAACATCTTCTTCATCATCATCATCATTAATTCATTATTTTTCAAGAGTATTAAGTGAATAGATAAACAATTCTGAGGTTCATAGATGCTTCTGAATTCTCGGGAAAATGCAATTACTTTACTCCAAGTGTCATCAGGTCAATAAGTGTTTACTGCATGGGTCAGTCAAAAGTGACCCTCGTATTTACCTAATTGGAGTGCACTGACAAAAGTGCACGTCCGAGCAAATTAGATTCTGCCCGACTCCTGCCCCGAATACACGACTTATCTCTTTTATTGCAAATTAACTGGCCAGGCATAAATATTTCGTTATAAACGTGGCATGTTTTGTGTTCAATTTTTTAATGCATTTGTATTTTGTCATCTGTATTCTACGTCACACGGGCAACTTTTTATTTTAAGTGGACATTTTTTAATGGGATAGTAACTATAAAAACTATTTTTCATAGTTGTATTGCTTTGTCTTAAAAGTAATATGGTAAGGCGTATTTTTATAGATTAACTTAATTTGTTATTTGCTATATAACATGCATAACCGCAGTAGCCCTCTAATGAAAGTCATCATATATATGATGCTTATTTATTTTTGATACATTAGTGATTAGCACAAAACACATATATTTGAGTTATAGAGATCTTAAACACAATAGCATTATATTTAATTACCTTATTGAATTATTAAGGGCTAATAACATACCTTTAAAACCGCTTCACACGTAATCATTCAAATCGTGAAATTTGATGCGAAATCGAATTGATGGGAATTGCGATCGAGTCTCATATGGCTGTGGTACATTTGCAAATATCGATTTTATGCAAACTGCAACAAGATTCACTTGAACGCTCTCGATACCTACCAGTTATGTGGATCTATGTATCGAGCAATTACGGAATCGATGTGTAATTGTAAGATACGGTCATTATGGTATACTTTGCAAAATACATCGTTTATTTGGTTTTATACATAACTTTTGTTTAATGAAGATGTAATGCTCTGCTGTGATTAGATAGATGGCATTTACGCTATAAGACTAACTCTCTGGTCTCAAAAGGCCGATCAAACATCGAAAATAAAACAAAAGGAAAATAATTGCTGAAAGGCCTATTTGAACTTCAATCTGAAGAAAGAGACTTCGCAGTATCGAATGGCTGAGGTACCTGGTCGTCTTCCACTAGTTCTTTATTCAAATCTTTTTTTTATAGAACAGACGGCAAACGGGCAGGAGGCTCACCTAATGTTAAATGATACCGCCGCCCATGAACACTCTCAATACCAGCCTCCCCATACCTCGCTCGCGAGTGCGTTGCCGGCCTTTCTTCGTCTCGCCTTGATGAGTACACCAAGCTTTTGGAGGCTAATTTAGCCTTTCCCTCCAAATGACCGCGAATCATTCCGATGCTGGCTGTGCTTCAAGAAGAGTGTTTTCGAAAAGAGGAGAAGCGACAAAGTGTGTTTTTTTCGCGGAAAACGCGCAAACTTGTGTCTGAATCTACCTAAACTGCTGAAATTGTTACGAAGTTATATTTCCTACGAAATTTACCACTTTAAAATACATAAACATATATGTATATTGCTTAGTAGAAATGCAAATGAAAATGCAGCGTATTGAAAATTCCAATTTTCATGGTTAAATACACTTTTAACGAAGAGAATGGGTTCTTTTATATATATAAGTAGTTATTAAAGTTTGAATACAAGTTATAAGGCTCTTTGGTTCCAATTCTTTCAACGACAATGCGCTGCAGCTAGATTATAATGAGGCTATTGGGAATATTTAAAAAAAAATCTTTATAACTAGCTTCATAACAAGTTATCAGTTTGACTTGGCCTGCCTTGGGTTCAGCACGTGTGCTATATTTCTCTTGCGATGGTATAAATGACAAGGGTTCTAAATTTAAAATAGAACAATATGCAATTTCTATAGTGAACTGCAGTGCACTAAAATTTTATATGAAATAGAATTAGACCTTCCAATATCAAGACGAAACGGTTATAAGAAAATCTGCATGACAGGTTGGCGTTATATTGCTGTTATAAATCACAGATTGCGACATTCGCGGTGCGAGCCGTGACTCGTGCCGCGCGCCACCTTGCGGCGAGGTGACACCAATCAGATACATAAATAACACAGCACCCTCCTTCACACGCTAACTTTGATTTTTCATAAATCATATATTTTGGTAGTATATACCTGCCGCCTACTTACAGCGATAACTAAAAAGTATAATAGATATACATTATATATGTAAACCTAGATAATCTTATTCTTATTACATACATAGTTTTATAGATTTTATAAATGATTTGATGATGATGAATTTATTAATTTGAATCCTCTGGGTTATATAGGTACGTAAAATTTACACCGAAGTGGTGTCTTAAAAATACAAAGCGTTTTTAATCAGAATTTAAAAAAATACAATGAACTCTCAATGTATATTAAGTAACAGAGATTCTTTTCATTAAAAGGGCAATTGACGTAAAAGAGAATCTCGATAAAGCTATTAGCTGTTGAATGCAAATTACACCCATTTACTAATTGACCCTCCAGGCGATTCGTTTTTAGAACGGATATAAAGAAGAATAAACAACGGGAAAAATAACACAGCTGACCCCAACTTGAAGGCGTAAGGCTGGGAGCCATAAGAATCCACAACAGCATAAACACGACAAATTGTGATTGCTTCAAAGATTTGGATTATATTGTATCTATAATGAAACTATATGTACAGGTAATCTAAGCTGTGGTTATTGCATTACTATAATTGGTTGACAAGTATACAACCTTTCTCGTGTAAGTAATGTCTTGTAGAATGGTTAAGTTCATTGTAAATTAAATAAAATCCATACGTTAGTTAATTCCGTGATATATTGCTGTATAATAAATAAAATAGATACATAAAGTCAACAAAGTCAAAAGCGAATATATTAGACAAATAAACTAAAGCAACCGACGCCACATCACAAGCTTTGAAACTAAAATGGAAATGGAAATGGTAATGTTACACGATACATATAATATGATACAACACAATGGACGGGACCCGTGAAGTACATGGTCCGCTGATGACTTGATAGAAATAGCAGGAAAACGTACGTACGTATTACGTATTATACTTTGATCGTATTTAAATCGCATTCACAAGCTAATATATCATGCTGGAGATACTAAATAAGCGATATTGCGCGCCATTTCATTCAGTTCGTGACTTGGTGCATTCCTGTTCAACCGTTAAAATAGCGCGGAAGCCGCACATCGAAAAACCGACAAACGTCGCGTGAAACGCTACCGGTGTAGACATCGCGAAATATGACCAAACATTGCACATACGATATTTTTCAGAGTCAATACGTACCGGGCACTGTTTGTTCATGTCTTCTATCATTACCATTAAAATACTAGCTAAATTTAAATGGCTCTTTCAATCTTTTACCTGTCATTATTGGTTTATGAAGTAATTGATAGTAGACTGATTGTTGTCTTAGTAAGTTAGTTCTTAAAAGCTTACAAAGTAACTTTTATATTTAAGACTAATGATAAAAAGATAGGAAAATTCCCATCCCCGACAAAATGTCGCCGAAAAATACCTTTTAGAATATTTCAAATAAATCAATAGTAGGAATTTGAAATCAACAGTAATCTGTACGGGAAAACGTAGAAAGATGGATGAGAGGGAAAATACGCGGAAAAATTCAAAAGAAATGCGAAGTGAACCACTCGCGGAAAATTGGTTCCATTAAAATATGTAGGCGTGAACACATGGCTGTAACATGACTGATAAATCAAAAGTTCAATATTTATTGTATATTTAGGTATCTATTATTTACATGTTATTGTGTTTATATATATATATATATATATAACTTGCACTTCCATGATCCTGCCTACCAGATTCATAGTCGTGCTTTGTTTGCGCAACCCGGACATACCACGGCCAAGCACTTAAGCCTCGATTTGTTTAAGCTATCGCAGAATATGCTTAAGTATTAAACATATCCATATATATTAGGTGTGCTAATAGATATTACTTAAATGTAGTTTATAATTTTATTGAATTTTCCCTCTCTAACTTTCGTAAATGTATTATGTATTCCATCTTTGATTAAATAAAAACATCAATGGCGTTACAACCTTTTTTAGGTAAGGGCCTCAGATTTCTGTATCTGTTTCATGGTTATTTGTATATCGAATAGGCAAGTAGGTGATCAGCCTCCTGTGCCTTACACACGCCGTCGAATTTTTTGGATCTAAGGCAAGCCGGTTTCCTCACGATGTTTTCCTTCACCGTTCGAGCTAATGTTAAATGCGCACATAGAAAGAAAATCCATTGTTAGTGCACAGCCGGGGAGCGAACTTACGACCTCAGAGATGAGAGTCGCACGCTGAAGCCACTAGGCCAACACTGCTCTTTGACTAAATATTTAGTTTAAATGGTTTTCCACAATTAATCTTGTTTTTTTTTTTAGTTATTATGTATTGTTAACACTTCACGAGGTTGAACGAAGCTTCCTGCCTTTTAGCAAGCTTAGGTGGGGAACATGACAAACTTGTCAGTGCTATTCAGAGAATTAATGTGTAATGGAGTACCCGCAGCCTGCCTGTCACTACACTATAACCAGCCAGCCCGTTATTACGCCATCTGCCCCCAAGCATACTTTTACGACTCCACTTTCAATCAGTCAATGCAATCCAGAGGCGATGGTTCCTCTTCCTGATCTGGTATTACTTTAGTTCGCCAGTTAAAGCAAGTGGGAGATGAGGAATGGAATGTATATATCTATCGCAGATTTTTGTAAGAAGAGTTACACGTTTTCTCTATCTACTATATTTAAACTGTGTACTCGCTGTAGGCTCTAACTACTGTGCTTAATTGATTTGAATTTTTATTTCTTCGCTTAATTACATATTATATAGAGAGTGCAGCGCCGAATATTGTTTGTAAATGGCAATGAATAAAGTTGATCATCCGTAAGCAATTTATATCATATCATATCATAATTATGTTTATTGTACATTTAACATACAAAATTTCATTTTGGATAGTGCCGTTTTTATAAAGTTAAATCCCTTAGGTGAGTTTAAACTTAGAACAGACGTATTCGGTTTAGTTTTAAGGCGCACGCGATCATGTACCCTCGTGGCCTCGGGCGCCTGACCTACTTTAATGCGATTTTTCCTTAGCAAGAATGTCTCAACTGACAAAGCCTCACACGTTGTTCAATTATGTAAGTTACCGATTTTATTGGAATTAAAAATAGAATAATGTCAGTTTCTCCGTCTGCTCCACTCAACTGAACATATTAACACATTTGTTTTTGTTCAAATCTAAGTAAAAAGTAAATGTCAACTGAGCTCGTCAACCTTTTTGTAAAAAAAACGTGAACACTAAATGTCCAGGTATCCATAAAATTATAATTTATTAGTATTGTAACGAAATAGCTTAAAACAGTTTAACTATTTAGTTAAACCCCGTCCATTTCGGTTAACAGTATGCTTAACTTCCTCTAACGAATTTAAATTGTATTTTAAAACGGCCATACTGCATTAAAGACATCCTATTTCAGTACACAACACCGTTTTATGCATTCATGTTGCGTAATTCACACTCTGGCATAAGTTTGAAATAATATTATGACCTTTCCCGAGTGCCACTATAATATGAAGCTTCTCGTTCCATACCTAATTAGATAGTCTATATTTGTCGAGCAAATGTTATTGCCTACTACGTAGCGTTGGTGGTAATATTTTACACTGTGGCTATATGTGGCTATACTAACGAATCTAATCGAATGAACTAAGATTCTTTTTATTTTGAAATGTTTTTATTGTTAGTTTTTTCCAGTGAAACATTTTTAAAGGATACACCTGTGAAATGTCTTATACTTTGATGTTCCTCGTTTCCTAGTATTCGGTGCAAATACTCGCTTCCGAAAACGAAAAATTACTCTATCCAAATATTTTTTTTATTTATTTACACTTTATTTCATTTATAGAAAAACAAATAATAAAATACATAAAAATTATAAGGGATACAACGGGTGGCTTTTTCGCTACCAAGCGATCTCTTCCAGGATTAAGGAAAAAACTAAAAAAAGAAATGTGATGGGTAAAGTGCAAGAAATTAACCAAATCTTATTAAAAAATGTAATCTGTTACTATATAAGTGAATATAAAAAATACCAACCTTAATAATTTAACAAAATAAACAAAAAAATAAAAGCAAAAGATGCAATACAAAAGAATAAGAAATATAATAATTACAAAAGTCACCATTGAGCAGGATGGTATATGGTTAAGAAATGTTTATGTAGAAGAGTTTTTAAAGATGTGAAGTAGCCAATCTACATATGATTTCATAAAGAAAATTAAATAATTAATCATAACATTTAATGACAGACTAGTTAAACCAATTTTAAACTGGAAATAATGATTTGAAAATGAAAAAAATATGAGATTCTGTTTCAAAATATAAGCATCACCAGAATTTTGTTTCCGGAAGTGAACTAATTATATTTGTATTTGAATGCTTGAAATTTAAATTTGGAACATGCCTAACATGTGTAGCAGTATTTATGAAGTCTATCAAGCGTTACTAGCTGAAGTTGAAATTTAATGTGACATTAAAACGAAACATTTAAAAGAAAATAAATATTGTACTTTTATTAATAGAAGAATGAGGAATTGTCAATTGTAGTTGATATAATATACTCGTATATAAGAGAAGTATAGTATATTGTACGTTGTTTGTATGATTTTGTTACACCAACTTTTGATTTATAATAGTTTTTCGTTGAATTCGTAGTTTTAACGATATGGCTTGTAACTCATGCCTCATAAAGGCTGAATTGTGGAATGTTCCTAGCTGTTGATTTGTCGAGAGGAAGCAGAAGGAAGTTTATCTGTTGCGGTTGTAACTCATAGTTGCTCGGGGCTAGTTTTGCGACAATTTCTGATGAACTGGAAATCTAGTCACAACTTCTAAGGCATTAGAGTTCTGAGTGAAGCTCACCAATAATCATACGCGAGGTCGGTTTCGTGCCATATACCATCAGCAAACATCTTATTTACTTTAATGTTAATGGCACATACTTTGTGTTGGTATAATATATATCAAAATATAACATTTAGAATAACCGTTACACAATGCATTGATACGTTGCAGTGTATAGAGAAGACCGCGTGCTCGGTTCAGTACGAGACACCTTTAATCGTATATTTTGCCTTAAAACGCATAACCTACATTATAGCACCTCAACCTTAACCAATATTGATATTGTACTAGGTCAATGTGCAATGTATAATTTAAACTTACAACCGCTATAATGCAGTATAAGTAGCGCAACTGTTAGATGAAGTAAAAGCTTTTAAAACACAAATTAACTGAAAGTGCAAAAAATATTCGAATACCAATTTTACTGACAGTACAGTTGATTCAAGTTGGCGTTTATCGTAATTTACTTTAGCGGTCAGATCGTAATGAACAGTTCGCTACCCCGCAATGTGTGCCCTTTAAAACCGCCCTTATTTTATCGTTAATAGCACTTGTAAATAAAATAAAAGAGAATTTACGAAAGCGTAATATACTGTAATTTAATTTATCGCTTGCTTTTGGTGGACTGAATATTTATGGGCTCAAGCGATGTTTACAACAAGTTGAAAAGTCAGGTACGGCTTATAATTTCGCTCAAGATTAATTGGTTAAACAGAGTGTCATGTAATTGTGGTTAGCCAAGTGATGCTGTGGACCAATTGAATATTTTATTTTCCATCTACTTGGAACAAATAACAGAGCTGGTGCGACTTGTGAAGCGGCTGAAAAAGTCTCGGGGATCCGAATATGATTCGGTCTCGAGACCCTTGGTCCGTGGGGTCCTACCGCTAAAAGGCTCTATAAGGAAATCCTAAAAATATTAGTTGACATCACAGGAGATCGAAGAGCCAACAGTTAAGCCGGCGATAAAGAATTAGTCTAGCTATCAATGGGGGAACGCTGCCATTATCTTCGGAACCTTGCCTGAAGGAACTTCCTTGAAGAAAATATTTTAGTTATTATATTTTAAGATTAGTTATTGTTTTTTGTTATATTATTTTATGATAACTGTAGGATTACTTTATATATGCCTAATTGTAATATTTTATCTCATCTTTTGACTTCTAGTACATGTCACCTCCCCTAAAAAATTGCATTCCACTTCAAATGCTAAAAATTTAAGTAGCTGAAACGCGAACAATTTCTGCATAACTCAAGATTTTTTTTTAATTTTAAAATGTTGACTATGCTAAGTTCAGGGTGTCGGTTTTTTATGTCGGTGTACAGGTAACGGTTTTTTATGACGTTGTGCGCGCGCATTGTAAAAATTTACTCTCATAATTATTCCTAACGCGCCAAAAGAAGTATAACTTCAACATCCTGAAGTTACCATTTTAGTTTTCTCCATTGTTAGTGTCGTTTTTTCTACAAATGTAGAATAAAGTTTATGAAAAGTATAACATAACACGCGTTAAAAGTTATATGGTACACATGTTTTTTGATAAAAATTCATTTGATTATTTACTGAACAATCAAATCAAGTAGTTGCCATCGAGAGCGATACAACGATCATAAAAAATTTGTAGAGATTATACAATTTTTGGATATCATTTTTATAGTAAAATTTGTCTTTACTCTCGAAATTGGCTGCATTTTCGGCGATTACATCTTTATCAGCGCGAAATTTCTGTCCAACGAGCAGTTTCTTGAGGTGTGAGAACAGGAAAATGTCGCTAGAGGCCCAATATGGAGAATACGGTGGATATGGAAGCTATTCGAAACCTAATGCATGGAATTTGACCATCGTTTTCATTGGTTTGTAATGGTGCACCGTCTCGATGAAACCACACTTTATTCTTCTTCAAATGGAGTCGTTTGTATACTATGTAATAAATATGTGTTAATACGAATTCGCATAAAAAACGAGAAAATCTAGGTAAAATGCATGTAGTAAGTATAAGTATAAAGCAGGATCTACTTCAACATAATATCCAGTTCTGATTATAATATTCTATAATTTTAATTAAAATATTTTTGAACAATGGCTAAATACTCTTTCCGCGCTTTAAATATCTAGTTAGCGAACAATACTAAGGGTCGATTCAGACAAACAGTTACATTGAACAAAATCCAATTATTCCCTTTTGAATATTCTGTGAATCATCGCAAAAAGCTAATCCGCTGAATAATGGGTTATAGATATCACGTTGAAACAGACGTGTCAGAAAAATAGGATTGTCCAAACGTTTTTGAGGATTAATTTAAGGAAATTAATTGTATTATAAATTCAAACAGGTGCTTAAGACTTTTGTACCATGTGGATAAATCCCCACGACAATATTACTAATACAATATTCAATCAACTATGTATTTATTTACAGACATAAATTTCTATTAATTAAAGAGATTATTTCGCAAACTGTAGTTTTTTTTACATTTCAATTAATGTAAAACATTAAATGGAGATAGAAATACGAATTTAGATGGTGTCTAAGATTCCTTTAAATTGGGAAATTTCATCTCTAAGTTAATATATCAACTGTTACTATAAAATAAGGTCGATTTTTTATAGAACAGGCAGGCATCTGATGTTACGTAGGATGTTAGGTACGTCCACCCTTCACACTCTCAATGCCAGAGGAGTTGCGAGTGGATTGCTGGCCTTGTCAGGATGAGTGTATTCTGCTTTGACGTCCGATAATGAAATTCAGCTGCAGGCATTAATTCAAACAACTCTTCTGAACACTCTCTACGGTAAATGCAGTAGAAAAGCAGAGAGACTCCACATCTATACGCAACGGCGAGGCCAGCTTCTCGGAAAGGCATTCATCATTGATGATTCGAACCGTTTTTAGAATATTCTTCGAAAAAGGTTTCCTACCCTTTTCACTATTAGTTGTCCAGATTGCACAGAAACCTCATGATAACCTTAATTGTACTAACGGCATTAATTGAAGGACAGAGACTTACTAAACGTAACTTATTTTTTTCTGATGATCAAAAATATACTATGGCTCCTCATCCGAGCTGGGGATCGTTAGATTTGAAGCAGCTGACTTCTAATCTACCTCAATAGGGTCGGGTTCATCACACCGCGTTCAGCGGGCCAGAGGAGGAATATCAATTCTAAAATATTAATAGGCCGGGATTATTGGAATCACGGCCTATTAATATTAGCGTGCAACTCTCATTCCTGAGGTCATAGGTTCGATTGCTGGCAGTGCACCACTTGCACACAGTGGACTTCCTATCTATTATTCGCTTTTAACCCTGACTTGTAAGTTGAAGAAAACCTTGGTGAGGAAAGCAAAAAGTCGACGGCGTATGTTAAGCACAGAAAGCTGATCCCTTATCTATTGAGAAAATAAATGATTACGAAGCAGATAAAAAAAACTGAGGCTCAGAATGTAACGCCACTAACATACGTGTATTCCATTTATATGGCTTTGCTAAGCCCACTGTATTCCTAGACTACCATTATTACATCGCATATATAACTTTGTTACTTTTTTCTATTAGAAGGCAGCGGCTAACTGTTTTGAGGCACGTTGTATTTTAAAAGCGCTGTGAAATCTACTCAGTGTTATTATATCATATGTCTCATAACGGGTTTTTTAGGTTACAAAGATATGTCACTTAAAGACTTTCCCGGTATCAACTTATGTAATATTAAAAAAAAAATGTGATACATTGATGCCATAACATATTTCTTCTTAAATCTATACGAAATCAGATAAACTATCGTGGTGAGGACGGGAGGTAAAAATACTAACTTTCCAGTAAGTTTTAAATTTATTTATAGAGCTATCGTTGTATGAGTCAGTCAAAATAGTGCTGAGTCATTTGAGGTATTAGTAATATGGGATTTAATATACTCTATCTGAAACGGTATTTGTTTTATATGAACCGCATTATATTATAGAGTTGTTTAGTATATTTATTATATACATTTATTTAATATTATAAATATACTTAAATGTGACTGAAAGACCTTTACAGCTATGTATAGCCTTTTCAAGGTTTCTAGTTCGAGTTTATATTGAGTTATAAAAAAATCCTAGTAGAAAGAAATATATCATTTTCTTTAAGAAATACACTTAACCGGTTTGTTCTTTTTTCAGAAATTAATAAATATAACATTAGTTTGTAGTTAAAGTTTGTAATTAAAAAAATTACAATATAATGTTTTCATTTTTGTTTACAAACAAGAATTTGAACGAACATAATTACAATAGACCATCTTCAAAATATATATATATATATGTGTAGGACATAATTATGTATCTAATATATAATTTATCTCAAATGTTCTTTCCTATACAGATTCTACTTCAACAAAATTTATCTAGTGAAATAACAATATGAAGTAAATTTATTATATATTCAAAAATGAGATTAATAAAAGTGCTTTCAACATGAAAGAAAATAAAAAATTAAGCCTTGACTAAGAATAAAATTTTATATAACGTCATCCCACTTGTGTTGTATTCACACAGCACTTATTGAATTTTTATATTACTTTTATACACACTAAAATCGTATTTTCGTTTAGAAAATGAAATTTGTGTTTTTGTGTCACTTATAATATATTACTATTTTGTACTCTTACCATCGGCCGCCGTTGCATAGCTTATGATGAAAAGTATAAAAGTGCACCAATCTCTTTGATAGTTCATGTTTGTAAATTCAACCAACCGGCATTTTATAGGAAAAGTTTTCCACCAATTGCGATAATGTCAACAGGAATACTATCATGACTTGCGGCAGTGAAGTTGTTCATTGATTCGCCGGCGAAGGAATCGGTTCAATTAAATATTCATTGGGTGATTGTAGGTTGAGCGGGCGACAGTTCAGTCGCGTGGCGAGAGCGTGATACGCGAGCTTTTGGCGCGAAAGTCGTCTGCGATCGTCGGGCAATCCGGCTGCCTACTGGCGTAGCCCGCTACGTAGCTTTGTCTACGAGCATTGTACGCGGCGCTTGCGTAGTATACCTCGCTCCCGTGAAAGAACATTGTCAGTATTTGTAACAGTTTGCGTCAAATTGATATAAATGGAGACGGTTTTAATAAAGTGTAATTGACTTTTGCAGACTTTGCGTCGCATTAATTTCGGCCACGCTAAGACGCCTCAGGCAGGTGCTTCGTTAAATACCTACGCAACTTCGCTTTTTGCGATGAATAATCTCAATTTTAAATGAATGTTAATTATGACGAGACTTTAACTTTAAGTAGATACATAAAAGATTGATGCTAAGTAACAAATCTAAATTTCTCATCTGTTTAAACTCAGTAAACGCCAGTTTAAGATTTTGTATTGACTTAGACAACATAATAATAAATTCAATATAGAGTAATCCGTGGGTGCATTGATAGGCTTATTTGTATTTGTGTGTACTTAAAAATATTAAACTAATTAAACTTTTTGCTTTTTAAATTGCTAATTAAAACCCAAAACATATTATGTTCATTAAGTTTTCGTAACATTCATCACAAAAATTACAGAGTTTTTTTATGTACTCAATGTATATATCTTAACTTAGGAATGGAATTGCTTTACATCAATGTCATGTTTATTTTATTTTATTATTTTCATGACTTGCAGAATTAATTTTGTCTTTAATCTTACACTGAATCTAAAAACTATTTAGCAGGGCGCGCCAGTAGTGTTTTTACTATTTGACCCTTAAAGTTTGACCATTTCATGACGTTCAATCGTTCTGCCATTGTACGCTGTTTATTCAATCAACCTAGCAATATCAACAACAATGAGCAGAGTTGGCTTGTGGCTTCAGCGTGCCACTCTCTTCCCTGAGGTCAATCCCTGGTTGTGCACCAACGGACTTTCTTTCTATATGCGTTTGGCGCTTTATATGTTACTATTCTTTTTTTAACATTCACTCGAACGGTAAAACCGTCTTGTCTTAGATCCCAAAAGTCGACGGCGTGCGTCAGAGACAGAATGCTGATCACCTACTTGCCTATTAGATTAACAAATGATTATGAAACAGATACAGAAATCTGAAGCCCAAACCTGACTCAAAGCTGAAAATTTAGCTATTAAAAAGAGTCGTGGAAAGTTTTTTGCCATTTCTTCTTGTCCACTCTACGCCCTTAACTTGCGAACTGGTAAATGTAAACTTAGAATAAATTTAACTTCTTTTCTGATGTTCATAAGTCTCGTTTACCTATATGAATAAAGTTATTTTGACTTTGACTTAAAAATGTTGTAGCGCCATTGATTATTCAAGCAACATCAACGAGTTACTAAATTTAGTGACATATTTCGTGTATTACGCTATTTCATAAAGTGGTAAGCATCATCAATTCTATGATACAAAAAAATCTTACAAATGTTTAAGACTATTTACTCTGAAAAGGCGGCTAAATAATTTAGAAGTTTACAAATGCGAGCCCCATTATGCAGAGCCGTATCGTAAATAGAGAGGTGTTAGCTCATCAGTGCGAAGCCGCTTTGCCGATGCGAACATAGCAGATGGCGCCGCATAAGACAATCGTCTAGAATTAATGTTTGTATATTTATTTAGACTAAATAATACATGTCATATGTACTTATTTGTGACACACTGGCATAATTCAGAAATTGAAGGCCGTTAAAGTTAGTAAAACAGTGGGACATCTTTAAATGAAAACTGTAATTGGTGTTCAAGTGACATTTTTGATGTGAAACATCTATAGCCGCACGTAAAACCGATTTCTGGCGTGGCGACGCATGCCGTGGCGACGCGTCGCCACGCTATACGATGGTATACAGTCAATATGCAGTAGTGTGAACGTAATAAATTAAGAAATTTTTAAATTTTTGTATTTAATGAAAATAAATGTTTATTCAATAAATAGTCATCGATATCTGGAAAAAAATCGTAATATTTTATTTTATCATTATGACATATTTAGTTCCCATCACAATATGTTCTGTTCTTAATATTACTTTTACAAAATAATGTCGATGTTTCACATCTGCCAGGCGTCCCGTGACGGCTCACATTTTATTTTTTATAAGCGTCTAGTATTAGGATACAAGGACGTTTTTATTACTAAACAAATGCCATGAATACTAATAGGAAGATTGTATCATTACCTTGAAATCTCGTGAGTTAGAGTAGCGTTGTTAATGCTTTAAGTAAAATTATCTTACCTCATTGGTGACGGTAAACTTTGAAATTAAGTAAAAAATTACAAGAAAGTTTCAATACATCGTGTGACATGCTTTAAATAATATCTTCAAAGCCCTGCAAGTCAAGCCATTATATTTTCGTAAAGGATGAATAAAAGTATTTTTAATATAATGCGCCATACTTATCATATCATTGAATAAGTTTGTAACTCTCCATGGTAATGTGATCACGCAAAGTTTGTACGCGTTACTCTGGAAGTATGGCAGGTGATAACTTTGGTTGAAATTATGGCGCTTATGTTTTAATATATTATCTGTATCGTTTTGTTTGACATTAATCAAATTAAAATTAATTTACGAGCCATAACCAATTAGTTAAATGTGTGATTGTGACTATAATGAATGCGTAAATTAGAGGCAAAAATATAATTGCCTCATACTCTTTTTAGATAGAGAGTTTCTATACATACTACTACGTAATACATAAAAATTGCTAATCTGAAATTCGTAGGTTATTTTTAAAGAGGAAGTGGTACTGCTCTTACTTGGAAAACTTTTTATAAAATAAATATGGTTTGATACTGTTAATTTTTATATAAAATTTGTGTAATTTTTAACCATACGTGTTTCTAGAATTAATAATAAGTATAATAGTTATAGTAATACATATATGAAATATTAAATGAACCCTAACAGTGTAACAGTTATTTTACATTCTATTACTCAGTGTAAAAATGTACTGTTTGACTAAGATGCGGAGGTGGTTAGAAATAAAGAAGGTAGTCAAATAAATAGGGTTGAAAGCCGATAAGAGCCGAGCGTTTGTTGTAATGTGGCAGAGTTGTCACGATTCAGCTTGTGCTCCTTTTTACCTTATTTCAAATGCGAAAGATTAAGCCGTATTGAGGTACATTATTATAAAAGTAGTGTTGCCCTAATTTCTGTTTTCTCATAGTTCCTTTAAATGTATCTTAGTTGACAATAATTATTATCACTTCCGTTTTTTTTGCCATTAATTACTCTTTTAATAATTCCTCTTTGGCAGATGTAAATACGAATTGTAGCATATTTTATTTGTACGTAATTTAATTATCGGTGTAAAATATTATTTTAAATATTCAGAGGAAATCTTTTTACACAGCGCGGTGTGAACGTTAAAGTTTGTTCGTTTCAAATTCAATATATTATGGTGAGCGTGCCCTCGCTCAGCCGACACCGAAACTCACTCGAGCATTGCTCACGGAAAATTTATTGTTTTTCTAAGAAAATATCTTCGAGCAATACACGGTGAGCCCCTGGGAAACGCTGCGGCGGTCGGCAATAAGAAATAAATAGTTTTAGCATTGAAAACCATATATCAATTATCTAAAATCTAATTTTAATATTTTTGCAGTTTTCATTTGTCTTATGAATAATAACGCTTATTACTATCATATCCATCTATCAAAATACAAAAACATTGTATATGAATTATATTTTTTATTCCGCGTAAATTATTGATAGCATAAGAAAATAATAGCACAAAGACGCGCTTCTTATGTTCATAAAAATAAATCTTTTGTCGAGATTCTTAAGTCGACACCTAAGTACGATGGCAGAAATCTCTTTCACGTGAAAAGTCTAATTATAAAGAAAATTAAGGTCGTCCCACACAAAACTTGACTTGTTAAACTTTAATTGTACTTATTAATTATAATTACATTTTAAAAACTTATTTATTATGTTGATGTTATTATGTATGGTTTGTATACAAAAAGCCGATGGTGCTACAACCCGTACTCAGATTTTTGTATCAGTTTTATAATCTTTAATCAATCTTATAGAACAGTAGGCGATCAGCCTTCCGTACCTGACACATGTCGTCGAATTTTTGGGTCTTAGGCGAGCCGGTTTCCTTTACCGTTAGAGCAAATGCTAAATGCGTACTAGAAAGAAAGACAATTGCTGCACAGAGTTGCATGCTGCAGCCACTAGGCCAACACTGCTCATAGATTTTATTTATGTAATGGTCTGTTTAATAATTTATATATATTTACGAACGTTTCTTTTATCGTGAATATCACGTCTTATGAGTTAGTTTAATGTCGCTTACTTGCAACTTTTTCCTTAGATTCGATTCAAAGTCTGCTTGAATTGGGTAGTTCACGAAGCATTTGTTTATATAATTGTATTGTTTTTATAATGTAAAGAAGATAATTGATGATAATTAGCAGTGTTGGTTTCAAGTCTCAAGGTACACGTTTTCGACAATTGATGCATTAAAGATTAATACTCAAACTTTACAAGATTAATAATAAAACAAAAAATATGACCTGTGTACATAGGGATCACAAAACCTCATAATGAAAGAAAAATAATTTAAAAAAACAATACCAATCTAAGCATAACATCTATTAATAATAAACATTGTCTTATAAACTACTGTTTATAATATATAAATAACATATATTCCTCAATAAATCGCTAAGTTAACTAACCAAGCGATCAAGTAAAGAAGCGTTCAAGGTAGTTTTTTCAAACACATTAACGCTATGAAAGAACATCAAACTGAATATTTTCATATCGAAGATAATACCGTTGTGTGAAAAATCGTTAACCCGTGTCCACGTCGCATAGACACGTGCCCAGAGCACTCCTGAGACTGATCCCTGCTTAGATTAAATTTGTTCCTATAAAAATACGTCTAACTTCGAAAATGTGCAGATGGGTGTCCGCTGGACGAACGTGCCAGGCCTACTGACTTATCACGTAGTCCCAAACATGATGTTTCAATAGAAAAATAGAATTGCTGAATCTTTCCTCACTCGATTAATCTTTCCCTTTCAGTAGGTAACCCCTATATAGAATTCTTACAATGTAACAGATAACATAAGTAAAAAGAAAATTAAAAAAAAATCTTGGCAAAATTTTAAACGTAAGTATATTAAAAGTACCACTAAAATAATTAGAATACATTCTTAATTAATAATTATATTTCCACAGAATTTGTTCTATAGTATTTTGATTTTTATAAATAAAATATAATGAATGAAGTAAATAACTATTTAATAAAACTAGTATGTTGACAATATATAGTTAATTGATTAGATAATTTAGAAATACTATATAAACACTTATAATCGTCAGACCCAAAAAAGGCCTTATCTTGAATGTAAATGTAACCGGAGTATAAGAAAAAGCGTTGCCTTAGTCATTTGAATTTCTAACTACACATACAAAGACGAACAAATTAGCTTGATATATTTGGTGATAATGGCAATCTTATGACTATATTTACATAGAAATCATAAGAAATTTGTTTTGTACATCTAAGATACCAATATAGATACAATATTAGTTTTATAGTTAATATATTTTAGAAAGCCATCATATTTTCCAGTAACGGAAATAATGTATTGTCTTTTAACGTCACCAATAGTATTGGCGTCACCGTGACCACGCACGCTGAAAAGCACGCGAAACGTCGGAAAAAAATTAAATTTAGAATTATGTAAATAATTATAAGTTTTTATTAAAAATACATAGCTTTAATCTGTTCAAAAAGTGTTTTTCTTAACGGAAATAATGTTCAATATTAATTGCTTTATATTGTCAAGCAGGTGTTTGCTTGGAATCCGCAAGAAACACTTTCCTTGTGGCATGGCTGTCCCAAGGAAACCTGGCGCGGAACAGATGCAGACGAGGCAAAGAGAGCCGGAAAGACTTGGAAAGAGGTGAAGGTGGAAGTGACGAGGCTCAAGACCGAACGCAATGGAGACTTACTGTGGACGCCCTGTGCCCGGTCTAGGAGTTAAAGGACATTAAAATTTCAAAAATTCAGCCGTTGCACAATATATACACAGTCGTGGGAGTATAAGACTTATCGCATTAAAATAAATTAAGGAAAAGGAAACGCGGCGAAACTTTTTTGTGGAAACTTGTTCATTACAGTATGAAAAAATGCAAATCACTCAGGGCGAATCAATATTTAAGATATAGACAGTTGAAAACAAAGTTAGCTAAGAAATTCTTTTTATCGGTGTTGGATCAAATTTATCGTTTAATTATACGAAAACTTTTAAAAGGTTTAGTCACTCTAAATTAGTTGCTAGTTGAAAAGTTCTTTATGCCTTTATTTACAGTCTTCGTAGAAGAGCCAAGAGTAGATCGAATAATGCGACTGGTTTATAACCTATATAGAAGATACTTTTATAGAAGTACAAATGATAATTAAATTGATACATATATCCCTCATTCAATGATGAGATAACTGCCCATATGTGTTAAAAGTATTAGGGCATTGAACAAAGCTTTTGTTTTCATCAAGGTTGTTGCGTAGACAAGTCTTCTTGTCATAATTAGTCAAAAACTAAGTCGGTTAATAATTCAACATGTTTTGTTGTATTTATTTGTGTCAGATGAAAACCTAATAATATGTTAAGTGAAATTCAAACAATTGATCGCTGTGATGGCTGCTATCAATGAAAAAATAATAATCACAAAGTTTCGATCGAATATTTTATTGAGTCATTTGTCAGGTATTTTCACTTTTAATACAAATGATATGAAACATAAGCGTTGCGTTGGAAATAGCGCATAACAAACAAATTTTTCACAGAAATTTTATAGATGAGTAATAATAATAGTGATTTATTTTCGCGAGCACTACATATATAATAAACTTCTTTAGGATATTGAATATTGTTTTTTTATATTTTATGAAATACACTTATTTATATTATTTGGTCGTTTCTGAACTGAAAGTGAATTAGTATTACCTATACCTTACAATTTTATTTTCAAATTGACGAAAACAGTCTTGGTAACGATAATATTATACTATGTATAGAATTTAATTGTACCAACGTTATACAATCTGCATTAAAGAATGAATTATGCTACATCATTGCTTAGTATTTGTTGTTACAATGGGTATAGATTTGTCGAGAATTGTATATTCATTGCGAAGGCCAGCCGGACAATACCTTCGTTAGATAATGCTTAACGATCAATCTATTACAATGTTAGCGCCTTGAATTGTTCAACTTCAATAAAGTTTTGATGAATTTTCTACCGGATCCTTTGTTAATTCGAGGCGTCGGATATTGATGAATAACGTCTAAGATGTTCTCATTAATGTCTAATCTAGACTTGATCTTGTTTTTACATTGTTTAAGGTTTGACGCGATCAGTTCATTATATATATATAAAGTATACAATTAGTTTATTAATTTAAGCAAAATTATTTATAAATATGAAAAATAAATCTTTGGACACATATCAAATCAGGTCACTCTTTATTTCTCAGGTTAAATGATAAAATTAAACACTGGAAAGATATAATTTTCAATACCCGGTACGTTACGTTTGTTCACTTTGCTGTATCAAGAAAATAAAGTTTAGTTATATCGCCAGCGTTAATCAAGTACTAACGTGTAATATACTTCAGTTGTATGAAGGCCGCATTATGCGACACATATGTTGCAATTCAAGCGCTTACAAAAAAGATTAATGTGGCATCTAATTTTCTGAAATCTCGAAAAAATTAGTTGCAAACATACGAAACCAGGCTCGCCCATCTAAAGATATTTTTGAAACAGCTTGGTTGCTCCAACCTTTTAACTAAATACCCCAAATAAGGGACCAATTTTACTCATTTCAGAAGAACGTGCTTTGGCCACCTCACCGATATCCAGATTGAGCAATGAGCATTCTTATAAACAAGCTACGAGTAGGTCTGTATAGTTGCTCCCCTAACACCATGAAATCGGTTGTCCTTTAGTTTTCATATTTTTTATCTTTAATGTATCTTTTATCTTTATTTCTTTTAATATCCATGGTGTAAATGCATTTGCGCATCTCCCTTGCAGGGGTATGTGGGACTTGAACCACACCAGAATCTCTGTTATTCAGAGACTGGGTGAGCAATACGCACTGAAACCACTACTAGTAGTTCCTACAAAGCCACGTTACAGAGGCTCCGAGGTCACTCTTGCATTCTACCGGGGCCTCAACGGCAAACTGTTACGCTCGAAACCTCCGGTGAACACTATAGGAGGAAGGTTTACACTTTACTCCGCGTCTTATAACCCTAGGATGCATTCTAGAGCGTTCCCTCTCTAGTTCTGCTGACTCTTCTATAGCATTACTTGCTCACAGAACGATACCCTGAATTCCATACCACTGCCAACTATTTTTTGGATAACACTAGGCAGAGCAAGGTTATTCAAAAGACTACCAGAGACCACCGTGGACACTCCTCCAACGCTTGCTGTGCTGTGTTCGTTCCCGCTGCACGATGCCTCTCAGTGTTTGTTATATTTGCCTATAAGTGCTTGTCACATTAAATATTGTTACATTATTACATCAAATTATAACTCTCCTATATTTTGTTTATTTTTGAATCTATTGTATTTTTTTGTATTTATGATTCAATTTAAAACTAACTAATACCTGTGCAGATAAAAATAAATGCTTAACGAGTTCAATTTATTTAATCTAACTGGTGTGCTTTACAGTCATCAATCGCCGTGAATATGGGTCATCAATTAAAGGAAGTCCTAATGACATGACGCATGAAGGTAAAATTTTGAAGGAAACGTCACAAAGATGTGTTGTGCGTTTTTGTCGAAGAAAAGGCAGAGAGCGATTGCGACAGATTGAAAGAGAGTGAGAAAGGGAGATCGAGAAAAAATACACGCTATTGGTATTTGTTTAGTAGTTAGATATTTGACCTTTAGATGGCAATTCTGTCGTATAATGTTAACGTTAACGCAGATTTTTTATTTATTTATATTATTATTAGCACGTATACGTAACAGTGTGAATATAGATATACAAGTACATGGAGTGATCATATACTGGTACAAGATCATCTATTGGCGCTTTTACCATAGTAATAATAAATTTACAAAGAAGTTTCACTTCTGACATGTGTACTTTGTACGCGAGCACTTTTTTTTTGTTTTTACTTTCACATGAAATTTTACGAATTGGTATGAAATTAGTTTATAAATAGACACGTCAAATGTTAAATACTCTTACGCAGTGTACGTAGCGATGGTGCAGATGTATTTTGTATTTCAATAGCCTAGGAGGTGCCCTATATGCGTATGACTGTGTGCGTGTGTTAAAGAAAATATTAAAGGTTCAAACTTCTTTATGAGGGTAAGCCGCTTGGTAGCCATGCCAAGGCGGTTGCCCATTCAGATGACTGCATATGGTTATTGCTTTCAGTATATAGGCGAGTTGTACAATGATGATAAAGATAATAATTACGAACTTAATATTTGTACTGTGAATTTACGTAGCAAGTTCTTCGTTTCAGGGAGTTCTTAGTAAAACATAGTAAGGTGTGTCGGTTGTGTATTTTAAGTTGGCATAATTATAATCCCGGAAAGTGAACAAGTAGAAATCAACTGAAACAGCAGGAAACTAGATACGAATCGTAATCGTTATTGTTATAATAATTAATCATTGCTTGATTTGAAATCGTTAAGAAATTGTCCGAATGTACATTAGCTGTAAAAAAAAAATCAGTTATAACTTGTTCATTATAAAAAAAATCTCGACTCTAATTTTTAAGTATTTTGTTTTGTTTTAAAACAACTAAAAGGTCACGATTTCCTAAGCCATACATATTTCTGCAACTGTTTTCTAAAAATTTATTTAGTTTCCAATCCTTCTGGTGTCTATTTTGCATCAATTTTGATCATTCACTACAAGAACTCGGTTCATTTGCTAAAAATCATTGTAACGTTTAGTCGAAATTGCTTAATAGATGAAACAAAATCTCATCGATAAATGGTCAAGATGATTCAAACATTGAGCTAAATGACAATACATTGTTAAAGTCTAACGTTTGAACCGAAATGTAAGCAAAATTCAGTTGAAAATAGCCCACGTAAATGAAATAAATCGTTACCTACGTGCTTGTGAAATAGCAGATTTTCCAGTTTTCCGTTCTTTAACAAATAGGAATTAATCGATCACTACCGGCAGGATAGTGCGATGTTGAAAAAATAAAAGATTTTAAAAATGGAACGAGATATTCGCGGATACAGTTTGTACGGTGCACTGTGCGGCCTCGTCTGACAGATCCATGAATCGTGTGGTTGGACTATAGACTAGCTTTTGTTTTAAAGAAGAAATTTATTTCTCTATCGTAATGCCGCTATGCACTTTAATTGATATGGGAATGGAAAACCTGATAGTCATTTCTGAGCCAAACGCTTTAGCGATTTCAAATGTATATATATATATATATATTGTGTTAACACAGTAGATTCGTACTGAACTTATTTTACTAAAGCATGGCAGATTAATATTTTACTTTATTTATTGAGAAAGGTTTACAGCTTATTACTAACATACTTACTAAATATAATGTTCTTTTTACGCTACTAAATAAATCTTTACATATAGTTAAGTACTAATAATATTAACTGGATTGGTAACAATAAAAGGATTAATTTCAATTATATAAATATGTAAAAGAAAGTAATAAACTAAGTAAAAATTGGTTAAGAAACACTTAACAGTTTAGTATAATATACAGGTGGATTTCTTTTACCAGGCTAAGTACCTTCACTAAATATGAGCCCCATATATATAAGGCCACCCGTCAAGAATACAGGATCAGATTAAAAAAAATAGTCATCAGAAATTCTCGACAATTTACAAGTGACGTAGAGAAAAGGGAGGGATTGAAAGTTAAAAAAAATGATATATCACTTAACGTAACCTTTGTTTGCGTATATTTACAGCAGACTTGAAATTACAATATTCTACATACGCCAATGATTTGTTAAGGCACTTCTTGTTGCTATTTTCGAGCCAACGTAAGGTACGTGAATACGATGAAGGACTTTCGCCACTAATTTTTTTTGAGGCTTAGTCTATGCTACGGATGTTATACCCCTTTGCCACCATAGTTTATTTTATTGATACAAGGCTTGTAGACTGTTACTTAAATCTCCTCTTTACTACATTTTAAGAATATGTCTTAATGTTGCAATGCATCATAGCAAACTCAATTAAAGAAAGCTCGCATGAAAGCGTATTTTCCTCAATACTTTAGTCGTTCGAACTTAGAATTATGTGTTTGAAGCGTGATAAAATAATAAGTATCGCATCTACGACTTTTAAAGTATGGGTAGCGAATGGTTTTGACAACTAGATGTAATTTTTGTGAAGAATGGATAAGACCTGACTACTCGTGCGATGTTTGTACTGTTATTTCTTTGTGATAGATTCGGTATCAGATATTTATCGTATACGAATCATGGAATTACTTAGCGAATATTATAGATGACTGTTTATTTGGTACGTCTGAAGTTTCCTTAAAATATACGAACCATAACGTTATTCAATACAATTTATGGTCATTATACCACTTATTGCCATCAATTAATGAGGCAAATTTGGAAACTTTTTCAATTCGATTTGTATATTCTTTCAATTTATTCGCTCATCGTTAATAACGTGATTGATTTCGACGCAAGCCCTAACGATACATGAAATATTCTCACTCATTAAATCACGCGCGTAGAGTGTTTGCGAGGACTCTCATCCAATCATGCTTTAATAAATATGCGCTCTTCGATATTCAATAATAATTAATAAATATTAAGGAGCATTAACTTTTCTGTACGTTAAAATCGTTCCATTTTTGAAACGCTGTCATGTCTAACCATAGCCTATTTCCAACTACCCATAATGCTTAGGGTACCCTGTCTACTCCGATAGTAAGAGAATAATTAGTTCGAAATTTGAAATAGTCTATCATCTATAGTGAGACAATCTAGTCAAAATGTCTATATTTTTAGCAATAATAAATTCATTACGTATTTTATCAGGAACAATAGCCTATATTTTCTTACTCTTGAATAACTGCTCACTAAATATAACATAACGTTTTTTTATTATCTTTTTTTTAAAGTTTTTTTGTTTTTATGTCATTTCTATGTTCCAATTTTTGTTCATATTGTTACATTATAAATCGAAACAAACTAATGTTTGTGAAGTGATTATTTGTGAAGTATTCTTCACCAAACAATGTATGATTTGAAATTGTAAATCAGCAACTAATAAAAACAAACGTATTACCAAAGGTGAGCTAAACTTAAATCTAGATTCTAGAGTAGGACTCGTGAAATAAAGTACAAGCGCTTATGTACTACTTAAATATTCATGTTGACGCCCGGTAAAAAGTGCCAGTGATCCCAGGACTGGTGCTTTTCCGGTACAGCGTTCAGCATTGCAATAAAGCGAGAAATTTCTGGCAGCATAGAGAGTGCTAGGCCACAGAATACATGTTTTAGTGTTTTTTTGTAAATTATTACATATTTTTTTGGTTTAAATCAAAGAAGTGTTTTAACATCGTAACCCTGTAATTGTATTAATGGCACCATGGCATTTAAATATAAATAATTTGTGTGGGTTTGCTTTATTATGTACCTAAAAGTTTACTTTTTTGGCCATGATTTTGAAAAGTACGTAAATCTTGAAATCCTAAATCACATTTGAATCAAATAAAAGGTATAGAAAAAGTACGAGCCCACGTAAAAGACTTATGCGAGCATATAGAAATAGATAACTCGCCAGATTTTATTGAAAACCTCAAGTTGAGTTCTCAGACTAAAATTTACAATTCAATTGCGACTGCACAAAGCTTTGCATGTGAATACGTCCATTTGAAGCACCGATCTACTCAATTGACATGAATAGAATTATTGCAATAAGATGTATCGTTATACACATTGCTAGATTTGAAACCCAAAAAGTAACACTTCGTCGAGCAAAATTTGTCATGTTTAACGTAACAACAGTGTCACTTATAAACTTTTTCCTCGATACCGCACGATTTGTAGGGTAAGATTGAATACAGATCAAGACTTTTTTATTTGAGTTTAGCTTAAAGTAGTTTATAAATACGAACATTATTGGCATTGTGCTGATTTCTAAAATAACTAAGATTGATGGATTAAAATAAATATTTTTACACATTGGAACATAGATTCCAGTTTTTATTAATACCATTACTATATTTGGCCTTTAACATCGTTGTTATATGAAATATTCTTTAAGAAGCTGATACTGGTACAAATTATTTAGATAACACAGGGCTTGCATTTTAGTTTTAATACAGTACAAAGCTGAAAATTTCTAAATGTAATATTTAAATTGCGTGTTATCATTGAAAATGGAGCAACCGCTACGGGTCCATAATTCAATCGGAACGATATATCTCGTTGCTTCGAACTGTGGAGCGTTGCGATAGCTTCGTCCGCAAAAGTTGGCACGCTTGGCGGCAGAGACCACTGCCAATTTCCATTAGCCCATCATCCAAAACGAAAAAATGCATAGACGATCACTTTTTCATTCAATTAAAATTGGCTACCAACCAAAACGGTTACACATCGAGATAAGACCTTTTAGAACACGCTTAATTTGATTCAGGTGCTTTTTATTCTCGCTATTGAAGGTTCGACGCGTTGATTACCGAATTGTTGCGGCGCATCGAAAACCCATAATATTTCAATATCGTGGAGTTAAGTCGGGTTTTGTTCCCAATGGCTGCTGGATCTGAATATCAAAAATGTGAAAGTGGTCGTTAGTAATCGAGACACGTATATCGGGACCCTATCACTTCGTTCTTTACTTGCTAGGCGACATCTGCACATTCACTGCCTAATCCACTCATCGATTCGATTGTGAAGCAATACAGTCGATGCAGGAAAAATATTGTGATTTAAAAATGAGATATTTAAAATTAAATACAATATTCATCTTAGGGTTTTCCTTAGTTGTTTAGAAAATTTAAAAGCTCACTAAACGTTATACAACATATTTTTTATTATTAAAAGGTTTACAGACTAAATACAGTGAGAATGCGTGGGGTGTTTATTTGTTTGTGTGTAACTTATGTGTGTGTCGACTTAATACAGTGTCATTAAAAGCCTGATAATTTACTAAGAATAACTTTTGGAAATCACAATCTTTACAAAAGTTATTCTTAGTAAATTATTATTAGTAGTAATAGTATTGAAAGGCTTATTTTGATAAAAACGTCGTTTCATGCAGGTAACAGATTAACTAACACCAATTAATAGTATGTATCCTAAAATTCCTCGTATAATTAACGGTTAAAAAGGTATAATTAACGTATACTTAAGATGTGAAATAAGGGCGGGCGAGGAACGTAATAATAAATTCAAAGTAGAATGGGATGTATTTATTGTAAATATATGTGTTTCTCGAGAGATGAGCGAACTCAAGGAGGCTTTAATGGCCTCTTGACAAGATCTCAGGCAGTGCTTCAGGTCACTTCGTTACGCGGATTGTACAGGTTGTTATATGTTATAGCGATACAGCATTGCTCACTTCTAATTGAATGTTTTAATATCACGATCGTTGTTTCAACGATTTGCTATAAAAATGTATTGACTTCCTTAATGTTCCCTTATAATGAGCGTGGAATGTTTTAACAAAAGAATATGCTTGAGTTGACAAAGACCTTAGGACCTCTTTCATAAGTTTCAAACGAAGTATGAACAGCAATTGGCATGTTGCAATTGTAGTATAAGCTTTTTAATCTTATGATTAGAGCAACCTCCAAATCGTGAAACTTAACATACTATAATTAAGTGTTTATTTTAAGAAACGAATTGTTTATATTCATTCTACTTAAATTTATTTATTTACATATTGAAGACTTTTCTCCGAAGGGTACAATATAACATAGATCTTCACTTGCTACGGTCCTGGCATAAGTCTCTCGTTTTATCCACTTTCATGACATTCGTTTACTTAAATATCAGGTAAAAGCCCCTTAAAATAATAATTATACATAGACTAAAAGTTCACTTAAATTTGTGATAAATTTATGATATTGTTCTTGGAATAATATTAAGGGATAAAAATATTAGCGCTAGAATAATCCAACATTCAAAGTATCTTATCTCGATTTAGGAATGTTTTCGAACTTGATCCGGCCTTTACGCCATATGATCCTTGATAATTATCCCTGATATATTATTCAGATTTCAGACACTGCCCGTATTTAATTTATACCGTTACAATTAGGCGATAATTCGTTAAATTGCTTCAATATTTTCCACCATCTAAACATTAATAGCTTGCGTAAACCGCTTCGATCATAAACAATTCCCAGTTATTTCGTTAGCTATTTTAGTGGTAATATTCGGTAGTAAAACTGGACTTTGACATCGTAATTTTGTATAATTTAACTCGCGTATCTCTGAATTAGTTTTTTAGACATTTGCCGTTGTATATTTGGAGATGAACGTAACTTTATTGACTTTAGTTCGGATGTTTGTACATTAGCTTTTATAGACTAGTTTTAAAGTGCATTTTTATAATTAGAATTCAGATTCCTTCTCATTTGTATCTTGTTTTCATCTGTAAATTCTTTCCTCGCGAACTTTTCGATGTTTTCTTATTAAAGTTGTTTTTCGGTCTTTCCATTAAAAAAATCCAATTTTCTTTCAATTAAAACCTTCATCAGAGTACAAGGAATAAATAAAATTACTCGAGTTTGTCCAGCCGTTTTCGGGTTTTGAGTTTAGCAACATATTTTGCTATTTATTTTTATTTATACAGCTACCATAGTTACGCTCTTGCAAACCAGTGTAAGTGACAATTAAAAATTCACGGTTACATTGTCTTTTTAAATCACAATTTTTAACACTTTTGGGTATTATACACGCAAAAACATTTCACTAAATGTGAAGTTATTTAAGGGATTTAGGGACGAATAATTATACAGGACTGATTTGTATTGCCTTTAATGTTGTTACCAAGCTTTGTGTTGTTAATAAGGCAGTTTTGGCTTTGATTGATTCATGTGGTTTGTAACAAAGCTTTGTAACAATTTAATATAATAGTGATTTGGCAATATTAATTCCTTTACAAAACTATGTTGATACCCATCCTGGCTTCGTACATATAGATTTCGAAATTTCGACATTTACTCATTACCGCCGTTGTCATATTGAAAAACATTAAATTTTACAAATTCATACAGTATTAGCCTACTAATTAAGTGGTGAAACATTAGGTTTTGAGCTTCAAATGTAACAGTGGATTTGTTTCTACGCTGAGAAACGTGGAGAAACCGGTTTGACATAGAAGGCTCATCTAGAATGTCAGACATAACTGAAAAGTTTTTAATATTATGAACAAGTATAGTAAGTGAAACTTTATCAAAATTCCAAATAAATAAAAGGAATTGAATATAACCGCATGACGTAGTAAACTTGTGGTTTTCTATTTCCTCTAGTAATTGTGTGAGCAGTGTTGCTCTAGTGATTCCAACGGGCGACTCTCATCCCTAGGGTCCTAGGTTCGGCTGTGAACCAATGGACTTTCTGTCTACGTGCTCAATGTCTTTCGTGTGGTGAAGGATCCAAAAAGTCGACGGTATGTATTAGCTACGAAAGATTGATCACCTTTTTGCTCATTAGAAATGATCCCGGTAAGTGATACAGAAATCTGAAGCATAGACGTAGAAGGTTGAGGTGTCATTTGTATATATATATATATATATATATACCAATATATATGTACAAATTCTGTGTTTCGTAGCAAAAGTAATAACTGAAACTCCTTGGTGATAGAAACTTTGTGGAACCTTTGACGTTAACCGCAATGTACATTATAAGTGTTTCCTTTGAGCAATCAAATTAACCTGATTTTTTATTTCGTTGTTCTATGTATAAACGACTTTGCTTTTAATTCAAATAATGCTATATGAGATATGACTGATACAACCTGTTTCAATGATTATTATAAACAATAAACGCATATTTGGATTGCTACAAATTGAAATTGTAAAATACATTAAATTTTAAATGAGATTTTGGTACGAATTCGTAACCGGCGGCGATATACCCATAAAGTCTCCTAAAAGTTTGAATGCGTTTCTCCGTTTACAGTGCACACAAAATTGCCAACTCGCTTCATTTATCACGAAACTTTACAAAATGAATGATAATAAGTTCCCTTTGTTACCTGCCAGGGTACAAGCGACAACTATTTACTGATACTACTGGACTGCAACAAGACACTTTATCGGGACGAAACTTTTAATGAGGCAACTAAGAATAAATCGATTGGTACTCATAAAACTTTATTATCTGTTAAAAGTCGACGTAAATATCGCAAGGAATATTATATTCTGTTTTTGTATAAATGCTATGAGTAATCATATTGTTACTGTCAATACTTCAAAGAGTATATGAACGACGGGCCTTTTTATTATGTATGCAAAATATTACCTTTGGCTGCGAAAAATATAGTAACGATACGGGAATAGACAATATACAACAACAATACGGTGTAATTAATAAAGTTAAATCCTCAAATAGTTCCTTATGACTCTTATACCAAATCAAAAATATGTAACACAACTTAACTATTTCAAGCAATTTATGACGGTATCAACATAACTTGCCAAATTTTTGCAAGTTTATGCTGAATTTTAGTTTTCTATTAAACCATTTTAATTGGTAATATATACTTAAAATTTAGTCCCTGTGACAATGTACCTTTCAGAACCCACCCTGCCAGCACGCTGTATTGCGATACTTATTTATTAAGTGAGAAAATCATAAGCTCTGAGGTCACTTTGTACTCTATTTATATTAAATACGTCAACCTCAACAAATCAACCTACCTGATCTTATGGGAATTTATTTAACCAATTTTGTGAAATATAACACAAGAAAACCGTTGGACTAAAAGCCAGCTCTATTTATTAAGTTAATTATGAATGAAGTAACTTGCATCTGCAATAATTAATTAGTAAATGATAAGTTATACGTTGCAGAATAGCGTTGCTAAAATTGTTAATATGAATAAAATATTAGCAGTATTTAACGAGTTCCTCAATTTTTTAAGCAATTCTATTCATTCGTACTTATTCATAAAATTCTGTACATTATACAAGTGAACTTCGCTCACTAGCAATTAATTTTGTATTTTTGTAATACGTTGTAATTCCACACGATGGTTTTCTAGAAGAATAATAGGTCACTTTATGTAATGGTTTCATTCGTGTATATATTTTCTGTTTTACTAACGGGACCCATAACAAAAATATAGCGGTTCGCAGTTGATTTTAACTCTCCAAGATGGCGTTTTGTATGATAGTCTTTGGTCGAAAGCGCATGTCTGCGATTAGACTGGAGATTATGTTGACTAATAACAATCACACGAAACGCGTCATCGTCATTTTTCATTTAAACTTATCCCCTTCTGTTTTGTTTAAAAGAACTATGTTTTACATACGGATATAACAAAAACTATTTATAGTACTTTTTAACTATTATAAAGATTATGTTAGAAAGTTCACTAATGACTTGAATTTTAAATATTATATTTTATTCAATAGAAGTAATAAGTATCTCAAAGTAGTAATTTGTAAATTTGAAAGGTGTATACTATATATAATATTCTGGACATAGCAGTATGTCTTAGAGAAAATTTGAGGTCCGTCATTTAAAAAAAAAACCAAATTTGAATTTCATTATTATTGGATATGGGTGCTTTATACATATAAAATACAGTACAATGTACTATATCTACTACCCATGAGCTTGCTGTGTTTATTGCCAGTTCTTCTCTTCCGTTCTACGCCATTGATTTGAGAACTGGCAGTAAATGTAAAATTAGAAGCATTTAATGTATACTTCTATTTTTATTGACGTTCATAAGTGTGCATTGTGTTACCTATATGAATAAATGATTTTTGACCTTGACTTTAACTTAACTATGTATAGAATTAAATACTAATACATTATTAATTGTCTGTTAATCCCCACAAAAATGCGTTTACCCATATCTCAAATACTAGCAAAGCCAATTTTGAGGAAAATAAGACTTTACACGTATGTGGGAATTTACCTAATTTAAATTAGAAGGGATCTCAATATGTCTTTTAGTTTCCTAGAAATTCGTGAGCATACATACGAAAGCACTTACGAAATTTAGCTCACTCTACACGAGGGACTCCCTACGTTTGGCCCGCACCTCACAGGCAGGCTATTTCATTGTTAAGGCTGCCTTATTTTATTTAAAAATATATTAAAATTATTTGGAATTTGGGCTTCAGTTTTTCGGTATATATTTTGATTGATTGATTAAGCGAACATTTTTTAAATATTTAATATTATGTGTGTTACTTAATAAATTTAGAAATTCTAATGTGGAACATCGGACTAAAAACACTGCTCTAAACAAATCACACGGAAATAATATTTGCAACAATACGGCTCATGTCCTCATTTTTGTAGTCGATTAACAAAACAATAAAACTAGCATTTACGGCATTACCACTTGACGCGTACGTTTTAAATGGGGCTAAAATACAAAAGTAGTATTGAATAGTTTGTGCTCGTATCTCAATGGTCCATAAACAACAGAACCGTGAATACAAATCGCATATTAGAGCGTTCAATGTACGACCCGATATTATCACTATCAGTTAGTAGCATGCGGCGTGAATGATTATAGTGTTTATCTTTGTCTTGGCCACTTAACAAATATTAATGAATTAGCTGTTGTGTAAATGACTTCGATCTATAAACCCCTATTAGTTGATATACCATATTCTTCTACATAATTCGGGTTGAATAATAATAATAATCAATGGCGCTACAACCTTTTAGATCTGGGCCTCAGATTTCTGTATCTGTTTCATGATCGTTTGTGAATTGAATAGGCAAGTAGGTGATCAGCCTTCTGTCCCTGACACACACTGTCGAATTTTTGGGTCTAAGGCAAGCCGGTTTCCTCACGATGTTTTGCTTCACCGTTCGAGCTAGTGTTAAATGCGCACATAGAAATTTCTTTCTATGGATTTTCTTTGTGGAAAATCACCCCGGCTGTGCACCAATGGATGGAAATCCGGGGATCGAACCTACGACCTCAGGGATGAGAATCGCACGCTGAAGGCCACTAGGCCAAAACTGCTCTCGGGTTGAATAGTGCAAAAAATCGTAATATTAATTGAGAATTCATGTAGAAATAGCTTATATATTTCAAATACCATTCAAGTAAGATAGATAAAATTATAAAGCGGAAAATGTTCAAAATAGTTCGGTATTAACAAATAATGTAGCGTGTAAGCTATTGCAATTACGTACTCAACCACCATGATAGCTATCTAAGCCATTTATACAAAATTTGTTGACTAATTAAAGGCATGCAAATATATTGAGTACACCATAATTGTTATATAATTTTGGTGAGGTTTTCGTGTGTAATTATTTATTCTGTGGAATGCAGTGAGCGGTAATTTATTAGATATCTTTTTAACATTATTACATGTAGTTATAGAAAACATTACAAAACTAACATTGTGTGAACAATAAATTCCGAGTAAGTTAATGTATCTGTATTTTTAAATAAATTTTACGCACTAATTAAATCGAACTGATGATAAAGAGTACAATACTTCCTTTTTTTATTATAAATAGAAATATTATATTTAATCTAAAGGTCAGAATGATAGTTTTTGATAGTTTAGCTTAATTGTTAATAATGCTTTTTATTTAAGATGTGTATATGAGAATACAGCTCTGGGAATTGGGTATGTGTTTCGTAATCATTTGCTTTTTCTAATAGGCAACAAGGCGACCAGGCATCTTCTACTTCCTTCTATACGAGCAAGTGTGAAATGCGTACATCGAGAGAAAGACAATAAAAAGTAAAGCCGGGGTTCGAATCTATGACCTTAGGGATGTCGCACGCTAATGCTTGGACAACACTTAAGATTCTTTAAACCTATCAATTAGTTTTTCTCTGTTTAGTACTGTTATTTTACACCTGATTACTATGACTGCACATTATCATCAAACATTCTTTTATCTTTGAACAAAAGTTTAAAACAGGTTTTTCTAAAAGTATTGCCCTCGCCAAACAAAATTTCCTCTCTAAGCAGGTTTGTGCACGAACACACCGCTCGTCAACCACACGAGCTACGAATGCAAATTTTAAATTACTGTAGTGTCCAGTTCTACAAATTCTATTACATTTCCCTTTTATCTTGATTCTGAAAAGCATTTCTATACAATATATGTTTTATACCAAGTTCATTATTGTGAAATTAAACAATATTTAACCTGGTAAGAGTTAGGATATGGGCAGTGTTGGCCTAGTGGCGTCAGCGTGTGACTCTCATCCCAAAAATACCGAGATCTCGTGAGATTGCAATTCTTAATCTCCAATTAACGAGATTGTATTCCCTAATAACGACAAAACACACCTTTGCATAGGTTAAATATATAGGAACAGGCTTCTGCGTCTATCAATCTAACATAGATTTTCTTTCGCTCAGAATCGAACCCACGCTATTAAAGATTTGCTCGTCAGTGGATTTATTATTTTAAATTATCTAGCAACACTTATTTAAATTAATTCTTTAGAAGCATTGGTTTTTACATCTTGTTATTTTAGCAATTTTCATTTAAATAAATAACAATTATCTGTTCCCTTCAATTATCTGCCAAGTCGTTATAACGACCCTGGGCGGGTGGTACAAAATTCTTCAGAAAAATATTTCTCCAAATGATAAATACGAAGCTATATTATCAAATCCAGGAGAGCGATCCATACATCTTGTATAATCCAGAAACATTGCAAGCTGCGATTCTCTTCAGCTGATATATAATGAATATGGCCATCTGTTCTTTCGCGATTATGACGTCAGAACAGTGCCTGCTTTTTGTTTAATTCCGATTATCATAATGTAATATCAAGCGCACCTTGCCTTCATAAATTTACTTATTTTTCATAACGAAAACGTGGAACCAAATTAGTAGTTGGATAATGTATTTTGTTGGACGTGGGAACGTAAATTTCGTTATATTTGTGGTAATTTTTATTTCTTCCTGCCACGGTAAAAGTCCAGTGTTAGATTTGTGGTTCAGCTTGCGTCTCATAACCTTGAGGAGGCGCGTTCGAATTTCGTCTGTAAACCCATGAATATTTATTTATATATGGACAATTGACACTTTCATTCGTTCGTTCGTTCGTTTCATTTCGTTCTTGACCACAAACCACAACGTATTGCAGAGAATGATCGGCAGACAAAGACAAAAATGGCCTGTGGCTTTAAGCGTTAACGTTCTAAACTAAATTTTAAAAAATACTAATTTGAAACGTGATGGTTGTTGTAAGTCCGACAGTAAAAAAAAATAATTAATCCTTAGAGCGTGTTTACTTATAAGTATATATAAGTATTTACTTATTTTTATCTCTTTGAACGTATTACAAACGAAAGCCATTGTATATAATTTACATTATAGTTAGACTTTATACATTGAAATCCCGAGGGTTGATCATTAAATGTCACAATAATCATGAATCTATCAAAACATTTTAAGTGTGTAAACCAAACATTCATTTCATTTCCATTCTTTGATTATCGAAGTAATGACGTCTACACAAAATTTACCTACACTCTCTGTTAAGCGTTTATATTTTTGCGTATAGCAGTAATGAGTTCTTTTTTATAAAATATATTCGAAAGAAAGAAAAAAATACACATATAAGAAAAGGTAGTATAATTAAAAGAGAAAGTGCACTAGCCCATACTAGAATTCCTTGCGTCGTAGTCAGATAGTATGTTCCATTCGGGAACTTATTTAATGATTTAGGTACTAACGTAATCAATTCTATTTACAATTATTATTATTATTAATTCTTCGTATGCAACTACTGTTAGAATAATACGAAGAAGAATATTTTCTGTTTCACCATAGGACATCATCGATAGTGAAAATTGTGTTTTTAAGAAAGTGGTTAAAGAAAGATGAAGGGTTGTAAATATTTACTATTATTTTAACTTACATCCGTTTAATACATCGAGGCTAAACAAATTTTATATAAATTAAAAAAAAAATACAAAAGAGAGTAAATTGCCTCCTTTTATCTTTAAAGGACTCACATTTTAATTAGCATCCATTTAGATACATGAATTTTACCTTTTAAGTAAAAACAAAGGCCGTTGTCCGTCTCTATTATCAAGTTTTAATTATAGAGAAGAAAACGACTAGCTATTGGGTTATCTTAGGATTTTGTCTTGTTAAAACTTTGTGTAAATTGAACCATAAGTTTCATAGAAAATTTACTTAAGCTAATCGATTGTTGGCACAGAATCCATCGAAAGCTTTGTTTTCGCTTTAAATATTAAAGTAGTATCGTCGTTTTCGTTTCCATGTAAACTGGTGTTCTATTTTCAAAAACTCTTTTGTATGTTTTGTTATTATTGTTTTGATTTTTTTTAAACATCATGACATTAACTCAAGTTCAGGATTTCTACTATTCGTAGAGCTACTGTATACCCACTAACTAGCGCAAGTAGTGACATATTCTAATATGACCTTTGGAATGCTTTGCTTAACTATATTTTAATTATTCTGTGTTACCCATTGCGTGTGTGTGCAATGTATCGCCATTTTTATTTACAACTGTCTGTCTTGAGGAATATAGCACGTTAATACTTATGTATGATTCATGATTACCCTCAATTAGGCATCAAATGAATGCTAAATCTAGTGTGAAAACTTTTTACTAGGATAAAATACGTTAATTTACATAACCAACACGAGAGACGCCTCCGCATCACCCTCACATATTTATGTAAACGTTGAAATGTAAATTAATTCGCTCGTTTACGAAATGTGATATTTTAGCGGTACTTCGTAAAATTTTGAGATGAAAGTGGTTGAAAGAGAAGTCTAATAGATACATACATTAATTAAGTATTTTATGACTGTCATATAAATAGAACCTTAAATGAACTGTGGTATGGCAACTGGAAATATCCTATTACCGTATGGGACCTTTGTTTGGGAATGAAGTCGGTCGGTCCAAGTTATTCTGATACTGATATAAAGTTATACTTTACTGTATTTTTTAAAAACGGCTGATGGCTGACCATGCGTCATACTCGTAAACGGGTGCTACTTTGTGGTGACTGGTCGTACTTGAATTCGTGTATGTGGTGATGTTAGTTATTTCGACTATGTATTTGCTTGTTGTTCCCACGAGAATGTAGATGCGTGCTCCTATTTCACCATGTCTCCTGATGATGGAGGATCTTTGACAATCTGAGACAAATCTTGGTTTTTAATTTATTTTATTATTATTTATGACTTAAGATGTCATGTGGAACATGGTGCAATGGTTGCAAGTCCTTACAAAACGTTATGTAATATAATAAAAAAAACTTGGCGATTAAAAAGAGTGGCGGAGAGTTTAATGCCAGTTCTTCTCTACCGTTTTACGCCCTTCATTTAAGAACTGGCAGTAAACGTAAAGTTAGAAACATTTAATGTATTTTTTTTTTGAACATTTATGCAAATACAATGTACACTTCATTGTGTTACCTATATGCATAAATGATTTTTGACTTTGAGAGTTTCTATTTAATAGGTAATGTGACTCTGCTAAATCTAATGTCCAATTAGGCAACGTGTGGTTATTAGTTTTTGATTGGTTCCATGGCGAACTTATTTCAACGGTAATACGCTTATGGGGGGGGGGGTCGTTAATTATATATTTTTATGGAATGGATCAAACAAAGTACAGTGCAGTACAAATGCAGTAAATTTAAATTGTGTTAAGACTTTTAAAAACATATTATGGTGACATTAAACGGCGATTCGGAAAGTTTGCTAATATGTGCCCGACCTTTGTCATTTCATGAAATAATGGAGGTAATATTTGAAAAGTTCGGTCCGCGCTCATGCCTACCGCAAAGAATTTTGCTTTCCCGACAATAAAATTCCAAGTTACTGAATCATACCCTCGTTCCGCGTGGAATTATGTTTTGTTAATTTGCTCTTTAATGTTTATGAATAAGTTAATTTGTTATACGTGACCAATTAAGAAATTATTAATGCATTTGCGATATACGAACATGATTTTGGCGTAATGATGATTTTTATATTACTTAACGTGTTTGGAAAACTATAATTAAAAATTCCTACAATGTATTTCATTAATTACAATTCGGTACGTAAAATTGTTGTTTTTGATTTATCGATTTAATTATTAAATAATTGAAATCTAGACGAATAGTCGTTATAGAGTAAGTCGATATCGAATAGAAGAATTTTAAACCTTATAAGTCGAGGTTTATATCAGATTAAAAAAAATATAATTGGCGATTTTAGACATTAGACATAACATGTATAACTAACTAAACACACTCACAGAAATACATAAAATAACAATATCAAAAATAAAAATAAATAAAAAAGAATAATAGAGTGATAACAGTTTTTTAAAGAAAAAGGTTTAATTGCGTAATACGTGTGTGCTGTGGTTGTGATTGGCCCTAGCTCAGCATTATGCTGAGGAGCAGAGTTGTTCCACAGCAACGGTCATTCTGCCAGAGACCGCAGCAGCTAGTTATAGCTAGCGATATAAACTCCAACTTTCTGCACTCGCTGGTTCTGTGAATAAAAAAGTGTCTTATCGAAATGAAATACTTCCAGTCCTGTCTTGTACCACCTTCCACCAATTGCTGGTCTTCTAATACAGCAGTACCTCCTCCACTGTCTTTTACTGGTCTCAGTACACTACGACCACACTCCGGCCGGTCACATTGTAAACTATAACTGGTATCTGAATCAACAATTGTCTAGATCTTTATCCATAAGGAAAAAATGTTTTATCGGAATAATGATCTCAAGACAATAAATCATGGCAGTCTAGCTTATTATTTCTACTTATAATTGACCGAATAGGATAGGATATTTTTCTTGAAGATTACTACCCGCTTTCCTAGTGATATTAATTAACTTCGTGCCTTCTATAAGTTTCTTCATTAATTTTCCAACTAGATTCAGTTACGAATGAATAACTCCAGACATATTCTTACAGCAAAGAGCCTTGAGAGTTAACAAGAAATTTCAATTTAATATTATATGGCAGAATAATATGAGTTTTACCAGTAAGAATTCAAAGGGAAGATGAAGTATTCATTTTAAAACCACACCAACTAGACTTATAATCTACATTAATTAACTATATTTTTTATTTGGGTTGACAATTGTTTACTTACGTTAGAAAATTATATTTGTAAATATGTGAAACACCACTACATAATAATATATATTATATTTAATTGTTTTTGATAACATCATACGCCTATTTTATTTTAGTATAGTATGTTCTACGAACATGGTCTTCACAAATAATTCTCAAATACAAAATTTTACTACTTAAAAAGTAAGTATGGAGTTTCTTGTTAAAGCTTTAACTTACAATTTTGACTTTTTATGCCTAATTGAACTGATTTGACTTGACTTTGTTTTACTTAATTTTGCACATTATTTACCTATGTTGGGCGCAGTATTTCGCTAGCCAAAACACTGTATACCATTCGAAACAACAAGTAAATAATGTAATTAATTTGCGTTAATGATGAAGAATTTTTCACTTGCATAAACTAAGACGCGGAAATAACATTTTCAAAGTTTCATATTAAATTTTACAAAAGCACTAAAGAAGCATTAGAATAAACACGATGACTATACACGAAGTTGTATTTTTTCTCACATAGTTCGACTTTTTGACTTGTGTTATTTCTTTCCGATCTTTATTAGCGCCGTCAAAGATGGACAGAAAATCGATTTAATAGATTGTAGGAGAACAAAACCAATATATTTTCCGACACTTGAGCTCGCAGGTAATTGTGGCAGAAAGTTTTGGTACGTGCTCGCAATATTGATGAGGCAGGCCACAGGCGCGGTTGGCTATAGCCGACTCTATCCGTAATATTGCTGCATTTATCCGCGTCCATAGTTTAATTATATTTTCTAAGAAGTTCATTGCGCAGGATTTTCTTTACAATTCTCTGTTCTAATCTCATTAATTGAATTTAAAACCTTTATTAAGTGACGATTGTTTTTAACAGTTGTTTAATGAAGTTTAGCTTTTGCTTGTAACTATTTAACTATTAAACTCTTTTCACAAACAGTTTTTATAATATTGTAACGAATGTTCAAGTTTTTATTATTTATGAACTATGTACGGGCCTTTTTGCACAATATCACACCGTATGTTTTCGTTTCGTAATAGGTTTACGGAAACATCCAAATATATCGCTACATCAGTTTCATTGGTAATTTATGTAAAACAATCTCTGGATGCATACATAATTGTTTCGTGGGGAATGTAGCCCAAAACCTCTGGAGTTAAATAACTGTAAGTTAAATAAACATAGCATACCTTTATACGAATAAAATTCAGAAGATATGTTAAAACAAATTGGGTGTGAAATCCAACTGTGGAGATTATTTTACCACAGTGACCCCAGCTATGCAGTTTCATTTGACAAGGTTGTATAGTGCATATTCCTCGGGGTTTCACGAACTATTCCTTGGCTCACGTCAAACTTTGTTCGCAAATTGTGTAACACGCTCGGACAACACTGGAAATTTGACATGACTTCTATGTTTGGGCTACAGGTGTGAATATTTGGCTAATGTTATTATAGTATTTGAATAACATTTAAATGGAATTGCTTATACTGTTCAAGTATCGTACTTATTTCAGCAAGTTTAAAGAACTAGAACCACGTCTCTCCAAGGAAATTGATTAAAAGACTGCAGACTTGAGTCGCTGGGCTTAGTAGTATCATTGGGTCTTAAAGTCATGTCCATCAGTTTACCCTGTTTCCATTACTGTCTTCAATATATGTTTAATCTTATTGCCTTACTTTTAAAATATAATTCCGATATTTTTTTAAAGCAGGCGAGTGCTTTGTAAAAGAACCACTGCTGTCCTATACGTCGTTAAAGTCTTTAAGAAGCCTTTTCTTTAAGTGATTTCTATCGATTGACTATCATTATGCAGCTGACTCTCCTCTACTCACATTTACGTATGTAACAATAACATGGTATATTAATGAAAATAAAGTAACGCGGAATATAGAAAGAATGGCATTCTATAGTTCTACATAATCGAATTGCAGGTACCAATTTATTATAACCAAATTTGTTTTCAAGAAATATCTGATTCATAAAATTTATTATGGGTCGTGTACAAAGGGTTGATTTATATTATTCCGCATCCAATTCCATAACAAATTATTGTACGTTTTGCTTAACTTGTACAAATTATGTTTCGAATTTATATTCAGAAATTATCCACTTTATTAAGATTATTGTTTGTTGATTCCATTACCATTAGGTATTATGATGTCTTAAATTCCCGGTCGAAGCGTAGATTTTATTTTCTTTATTTATAATTCCAACTAAGCCACATATGGCCAAATAAAAGTTATTAAATCAAACATGTATTTTGAGACCAGAAAAGGTAAACTTTTCGTTAGGTTGCCTATTGTATGACGAAGATACTAATTTAAATACTTATCGAAGGTTAAATCGTAATAACGCATATGCACCTTAAAAAACGAATAAATTTCATCCATTGGACAGCTTTAGAATCATTAGTAATTATGAAGAAAAAACAGAGAGAGAAACAATTTCTCTATTTTATCTACTTAAACGAAGGTCAGTAATTCACGTAAACAAAACTATAATCTACATAAAGCGGGTTATCACGATAGATAAAAAAAACACTTGAGGCATTAGGTTGGTAGGAAGGTAGATTATAGTTAGTAAACCTCTGCTATAAATGGATTAGGCGTTATGTGTGGGCTGAAAGACTTAGGTTTTTCTATTTAAAATTTACGCTTTTGGCCCTGATTTTTTTCTGTTGACTGATAGAACATCAATTAAGATACCCAAAATACTGCGAGACTTCACGTTTTTCTGTCGTATGCAGCATTCACAACATTCTTATCATGTGTCCTGTTTTCTGCGTTTTCTAAAAGGCCGAAAGCGACTTAAAAAGGCAACGGAATAAAACGCTTGTTTTCAAGTTTACGACATCCCTTTTCTTATCTTAATATGGCGATAGGTGCCGAATGAACGATGTTAGGTAGAAGGATTACGACTGGGATAAAGTACGATTGCCAAAACATTTTTAAAGAAACTCATGTATAAAAGGAATACTTACGGATATTAGAATGTGTAATAAATTTTTCAAAGATGAAGTTAAACATGACGGTCAATAGTGTAGATACCCAACGTGCGTATAAATGCGTTCATTTTTACTTTTCGATTCTCAGCAAACCTTTAAAAATCGCAATTTTTATTACTATAGTTATTATTGACCAAACTTTTTCATAAGTCTGACGTGTTCTTATTGGTGTATAATATAGCCATATTATACTGGTTACATAATTGTGTAAACATGACCCTTGACCTCCGAAACTATAAAACGAGGTGATGATATCGCATTTCTCTGGATTCCTATAATCTGAAACAAAATCCTGTAAAAACAAACATTAAGGCTTTTTTATGAATCAGATGTACAATGATATAAGTAATCGTAGTTTGTAATAAACAATCACATAACCGCCGTATTCTTCTTACTGAAAGTTAATTGGAAGGTAGTTGGAATGGAACATACAATACTTTTTGTCTCTGGGTAGCTACAGAAAAATTAATTTGCTAGTTGTTATAATAAATAAATATTTCAAGAGTTACCAGCTGAGAGTATTTATATATATAAAATCATAAAACGTGAATTTTCCTTATGATTCAAATACACTCAAAACACGTTCACTTCAACCGTCGAACATGACCCGGGGGCGCTACAAATCACACAAAAACCTGTTGTAGGTAATTTCCGAATACCCCATGATCTTACAAACTCGAGATACAAGCCTTCGCCTACAAATTGCTTTCAACCTTAACCGCAAATATTTCATCGTTATATTTATTGCCGGGATCTTCATTTGTACGAACGATATGTTCCATAATTCATGTTTTACACTGATTAATACAAAAAGTTTAGATAGCTTTGGATTGATTCTATTTTTAAATCTAAACACTTGTTGAATCTACTTTTATCTGAAACCGTCGTATTAATGGTTGTTATAGCTAATCTCACTTACTGATATGTTTGCACCAGAACAATATGTAAATACTTTTAAAATTCTAAATATATGTCGGAGCAATGGCGCTGGTCAAGCCTGTTGTCATTATACGTCACAGAGTTCGGAAATTAACAACGTCAAACGGTAATCAGTTTACATCCAATAATACTTCTGAGTTATTCGGTTTGCCAATAACACCATGTCTACAAAATAACGACTATTTGATTGTCCATAGTAATAGTCTTAAAAAGTAAATATTAAATTATTTGTTGTGTTAAACAATGGCGTTAGTGTCAATTATCATTTTAAATTAATAACATTAAAGTCGAATTAGTTCAAAACAGTTGGTTAGGTATTTGATTTGTCAATATTTCCAGATCTATAACGTCTATTCAAAGTCAATAATAGTAACTCCATAGTCATAATTATTATTAAAAGTTTTGACTGAAATGTCTCGAAAATTATCCAAAATTCGGGTTGCTATAAACACGCTAGCGCAATTCTGCGGTCGAATCTTTTAAAAGCAAACTTATATCGAAATTTAACGGTTGCTGAGAAATATTATTTGGCATTATCTTCCTGTTTTTGTTAAAATTCAGGTCGTGCTTCTAGTAATTGTTCTTCAGATTCTCGTTTGTTGCTTTGTCAACATTCAATGTCTTTCTGTCGTTAGACGACAATATTCCTATCATTCATTGTCAGTTTCTGCCTTTCACTTTCTATCTTCCTTTCTCCATGCGGAATGTTTGACCATTATTTAGATAGTGCCTTCGTTCCTGTGACTGCTAAATCTTCAATCTATTTTCTCTCTCTCTCACTTACTTCAGTATTTATAACAGTCATAAGACAGGGTAAATATTATAAATGTAATGCGGTTTAGAATTAAACGTGAATTTTTTATATAATTAATTTATTGTAGAGTGTATCAACACGTCGTATCTGGAAATAAATGCGGCGATATTAAACGCAGCTTTGGTGATAAAGGGTTCCATTAGCGTTCATTAATATTATTAATGTAGTTGCAAAAAGTACTTTGAAGTAAGGTTTTTTCAAGGAATACTTTACATACAAAATAACTCTCCAGTGGGTTGTGGGGCAACCAATATATTTTTTAAGTGAAATTTCACACACATTTTTTGGTTACGCGACACATTTTTCCGTTACGTGCCATCTTCTTCTTGTCCCTACCACGATTGATTCGAAGCCATTCATAACAAAAGTATATAATAAGTATAACAATGATAGTAATAAATCTTGTACAATTAATGAAATTCAGTAATAGTCTTAGTAGTAACAAGGTAAAATGAAATAATTGTATTATTTGTATTCATGTCTATGATAATAAAAGCCTTTTGCTAAACTTATTAATAACTAATTTTATTTTATTTAACCAAGTTCTGTAAAGTTGCATACAGGAGATCATTTTTTGAATAATAAGGTCTTATTTTAAATCATAGTTTTAAATTATAAAATGTTGAACGATTCATTGTTATAAAACATAGACCGATGTTGACAGTAAAGTAAATCCGCTTACACCAGACGTTACACGCTTAAAACCCAGGATTAGTATACATCTTAGCCAATTTACGTGACTGCGTGTTACATCGTTGCCTCTTATTCGTTGGATCAGGTGCGAAGTTTTTGTTCCATGGAAAAAGTACGTTGATTACCGCGACCTTCCCCTAATAGGTCTCAATTACCTAGGATGAATAAAAGCTATACTATAAAGCTCTTAAGCTTTTTTCTACCTAAAACCCGGTAGTATTTTAGAGTTGGAGAATAAAATAATGTAGTTCATCAATTTTTTATGTTGATCAAAATTTCAATTTAGTTTTCATATATATTACAAGTTGGATATAATAAATAAAATTTAGGATAATATTATCATTATCTACACTTTACACTAATTAAAAAAGGTAGTAAAATTAAATTATAAGACAGTAAATTACGATTAAACAGTATGTGAGGCGACTAATACGTCACGATATTCTAAAGCTGGAAGACCGGCAGAAGCTCTAGGCAGAAGATGAGTAGATGCTTCCAATTGGAAGTCACTCCACATGACAGCACCACAGAACAGATTCGCTCATAGCCTCAGGGCTGATTGCATATCCCCGCAGGGAGAAAAAAAAGATTTACGTGGTGTGCTCGTTCTGTATTCGATTTCTGGAGAAACGATTATTGATTCTTATGTATTAGCGACAAAAACTTATATAAAACGCACTACTATTACAGATAAGATACATTAGTTTAGCGTAGATTATATTTTTCAATCCAAAAATTATTTTTTAACAAAACATTAAATTGAAATTGAGGTAAACACGCTATCTTTGCAGTAATTTAATTTAAGTGTAATATTTGATTCTATATTACACTAGATTAGAAAAATTACTTCGTTTACTTATTGATATTGGTCTCACGATTTCGATAAAATAAAAAAAAACTGACTAATCATGTCATAATGAAATCATGAATGATAATGATGTCATTATTATAGATTTCACTTCTATAGATCACCTGTATATCGTTATTATATTTTAAGCGTAAAATAATAAAATTAAAAAATACTACTGAATTAAAATATTTGAGTGACAATTTAAACATCGTATTAAGCTCATATATGTCATATTATTCAGGGTAACATTATTTTTTCCCGCGACATTTCCTTTGTGCGAGCAGTTAACTGCCATTTGCATTGCTCCGTAAATATATTACCAGCTTTTGTTTTTCTTTTCGATTATTGTTTGAATTTTCAGGTATTTTTAGGCGTTATGTCAAAGAGTGTGTTTTGCTAACTGAATAAACCTTTATATATCTTTAACCATAGACGAAATAATCAATGTAGATTTAAATATTAAAATGTATTATTATTCTAATAAATAGTAAACAAAGTCATCATTTTTTAAAATTGCTTGTGATGGCTAGCCTATACTCTTAAATGTTTGTAACCGCGCTTTAACATTAATAGGTATTACTTAATAAATAATTTTTATTACAGCGTGTAAAAGGTATAATCTAAAAATCTGCTACTCTAATATTCCTTTTAAATTCTGGTTACGAAAGAAATATAAATTAGTTTGAGTTATCTAAATAACTGTAAAATAGTCCGACAAATAAAAGTTGTTTCTAAAAAAAGTTCGAAAAGTAGACCCATGTAAAATCTCTTTGTATCACAATAGTTTTGCAAACAATCTCTCTAGGCCTCTACAGTTTAGACTTCACGGCTTTGATAGACAGATGAATGGACAGTTACCGAAGTGAAACCAATATGTAGTCTATTTTCCTCTGTTCACACAACGTTAGGCGAAAACGAATTCTGCAATAACTAACTTATAGTAAAATTTATAGAAAAACTACTCATATTAATTATTAATAAAATATAAAGAGTCCAGCCGTGAGTTCGATGGCGATAGCTCCAACTATCAAATAAATAAACATTTTGTTGAAAGCTTAATGTCATCTGGCATAAATTGTTTAACATAAAATTGGATAGGATTACGACTCTAGACTAAGAAAAAACTATCTTGACTAATTTCTGGGTTCTTAAATCTAAGTGACATATCTGTAACCTATCAAAAATAAAAGTGTATTTGACCTTTTGGAGATTATTGGAAACAAGAATATTATATTACAATTTATGAGTGTATGAAAAACTAAAGGGCACATTTATTACTACACTGAAGTTTAAGAATTTATTGGCTGCAAGTATAAGATGATTGCTAACATTTGGGTTGCTCTTCTAATTATTTAATAAAACATATTAATGTAACTTAAATAATGTTACGTTACTCGTGTAATTTAGAATAAATAGATGCAAATTTTAGAGGTAGTTTATCAGTCGCAGTACTAGTAGTCACTTGTCTGACAGAACTTTAGCGACTGGATTGAATAACGATTATTAATTAACTGTCTAGAGATTCAATTAACTCGCTGATTTAACTACTTTACTACGACAGATCTATACTCAATTGTTTACGAGCTTGCTGCCGATGCTTTTACTTCATACTTCACACTTAACATGTTCACATCACGATAAAAAAAACAATTGTGCATGATGAGCATATTTAGTAGCCCCTTTAATTCATTGTAGATGTAGTCTGCCTGCATGTTGCGCCTGGCGAAGTCAGTCCTCACTGTCTGACCGACGACAGCAGCCCTAAATCTTTTTAAAATTAGCTTATAATCATAGAGATCTGTGAGCTTTTAAAATTGTATTTAGCTTCCTTATGGAAAGGAATTTGCTAAGATGGCAAAGCTCTTCGAAGGGAATCTGTATGGCCGAATACCCTCGCTCCAATTCTAAAAAAACTTTTTTATTGGCCGCTCCCCATATGTTTATACAATACGTTTAATGGCAACACACTCATTCGAACACACTCAAGCCTTCTGGCAATGTGAGTGTCCATGGACGGCGATATCACTTAACATCAAGTGAACCTTCTGCCCGTTAGCCTCCTAAATTAAAAAAAATATTAGTGAGAACTGAGTAAGTTACATTTGATAATAATCGTTATTTAATAGTATGAATTATATTAATAGGTATTTATTTTTATATTCTAAGTAAGAAAGAATTGCGTTAAGGGACATATATTAATCATCCATATGCATTCATCATCAATCCTTCATTCGATTATGTATTATAACTTGTAACATACTATATATGTTTACTGTAAATATAATAATTATCTATAAGTATTTTAAGTAGGAATAAGACTATCTTTGCTTCGTGAATTCTTGGCTACTTTTTCACGGAATGTAAAAATTGCAGCGCGCGATGACTACGATTTTTTAGTTTTTTGTTCAAATTGCAATTAGTGAGGAGTTTGCGAATCCTCGTCGTGGTGTCAGAGATTGATGACAATGGAAATTTTATACATCGTTAGTCGGGACCGTGTTAGGTGAGTGTGCTGTTTTTTCAGTAATTCAAGCTGCAGGTAAACTTACATTGACTTTGATAAGTTAAGGAAATTGTGAGGAAAATTGTTTTCTCTAGAAATTTCTCTTTAATTCCAATACGTCTCTAAGTTTTATGACTAAGGACAATTATACAACTGTTTACAACGTGAATATCGGGATATAAATGCAGTTGAGAAAATAGATAAATAGACTATTGTATAATTAAATGGCATGTACGGTTAACTGATCCATAATTTTTTTATGGAACACATGATGTTTTTTAATTATAATTAAAAAATGATATTTTATTGAATTATATTGATAATGTATGGATAAATAATGCTTTTAAATGACGAAATAAATAATAAACGTAGGTATTTTGTATATTTTTGGTTCCAATTCGACTTCAAAGGTAAGGCATAACAATATGGCAATTTCAACGGTATCACCCGTATCGTATTTTCTTATCAAGATGAACATTTTTTGATTGGATGATTGGTGAATCCGGTATAAACCTACTTAAAGAACAGTACAAGTTTCATTAATCTTGGTTACTTATTTTTTGAGATATTGGTATTCACGTATTTCTGAAGGGATCGTGAATAATGTATGTATGTATGTAAATAATGTTCACAGGTCAGGAGTCAGTATATTTTTTTATAACTTTTATGTTTTTTACCGCATTCATAATGTTTCTAAAATAAAAACTTTGAGGCGATATATAAATAATGTTCATAGGTCAGTCAGTCAGTATATTTATATGTAAATAATATATATAATAATAAGAAGCCTCATTTATTTATTTCTCGAAATAAAACGATTTATATAGGATAGTTATATGACCTACACGTAAATAATAAATATAATAGTAGCTATATTTTTTAAGTACCTTTTAAAGAGTTAAGCCTCCTTCAACCGGCTCCATCTCTCAATCTTGAGCATTTTACTGCCAATCTTCCCTACCGACTTCTTTAATCTCGTCATGCGTCAATTTATGCATTTATATTTAATTTGTCTCGTTCCAAAGATTTATCTTCCATCAATTTGACTGATGCAAGCTTTACTCTTATAAATAAGAGCTAAATTAAAACCCTTTTCAGTGATAAATAACACTCATGCCGTTAAAATTTTTTATATCATATCAGAGATGCCTTTAATTACAACCCGTCAGCGTTATGGTGATCAACAATTAATTGATAGCTAATAGCCAATAAATTTTGTCACCGCAACGATATATAACGTAAATCGAAACAATAATTCATTTTCGCCTACGGTATAAAAATAACCCTTGTGGGTGTAGATTTTTCAATCTAAGAGTGTGTTGGTACGATGTCTCATACGATTGTCAATCTTTTCAGTTGTCATGTAAACAAATATGTTAAAGTGGATTTGAGATTACGTATTTTGTGAATGATATATAAAATGTTAGATGATATGTTATGATGATAAATGAATCAGAACTTGGTAAGTAAAAGTTATCTACACTTTCAACGTAAGTTTAATAAATGAGGTTGTATATTTGCGGAGTTTTAGTGCCCCGGGGAACCAATATCATTTTAATCATAGGCCTACTACACACACTGTTTAATTGAACATCATTGAGTTTTTTACGTATATTACATATATATTATGTAATAAAAAAACTAAACTAAACTAGTATATGTACTAATTTAATTCAAATGTTGGACCCTTTGCTTGGCAAAATTGTATTTTATTTTTATAGGACAGGACGCAAACTAGACGGGTCGTATTGAATATGGTGCTAACCGCCCATTAACAGTTGCGTCGCCAGGGGTGACGGGGGTGTGTTGCCGGTCTTTAAGGTAATTCCGTACGCTCTTCTCTTGATATTATTTGGTTAGGCACGCTTGATATTATGATATGATTCATTAATTAGTTAAATTTTATATAAATGTTTCTACAATTGACGTCCACTATAAAAATATGTTTGAAATTCTAAAACGACAAAATAATATGTATTTATGATTTACAAAGTTAAAATTAAGCTGTAGAGAGGAGTAGACTATAATATGACTACTAATATGAGATTGAGGATTATAGACCGGCCAAAACAGATCAAAATTTAATCGGATTTGACGATACAGCAATAGCTGTTATCGTATGGCATGTTATGTAAGATACTTTTATATTATTTATTACTTAACCAGTGTTGCTGTTTTGCACCAACTTAGACAAGACAAAATTAAGCTTAGAATTATTTATAATCTCAGTTGAAGGTTATTAGCGAGATCCTGAGTGAGATTCATGGTGTAATCATAGTTTGGGGCTAGTTCTCAATAAAAAATACAATTTATACAGACTGAGAAGGCTCAGCTTCGGACCTAATTAGCGGGTTACAGGATTTTGTGTCATACTTACGTAGCTTAGTAAAATGTTATTAATATTATATTCTAGTAAATCTCAGTAAAAAATAAGATATTTTTTTAAACAGGTCAAGGTGTAGCTTTTAAGCGATTTGTAGTAGATTCTATAAAGTACGGCCACATAATCCTCTGCTCGAGGTCTAGGCCGATCTACGAGATAGTTTCATGAATAGCATGTACTATAAGAATATATATATTTTTAATTCTAACCTTGGATAATAAACCGGAACAAACATCAAACCTTTTTTGTTATTGAGTAAGTCTTTCCTGTTGATTCATTTGTCATATTCATTGGTAAAACGAATTAGAAAGGCCGGTAATATGGAATGTAAATCCTTAATCCATAAACTCTGCCGCGTGCGTCCAGCGCACTTCTAAGCAGCATCGTATGGGTTTAGCTGAAAGCATAAAGTATTTGATTTATAGGCAATTAAATAAAATAAAAAAGTGGCGCTACAACTTTTCAACCTCAGATTTCTGTATCTGTTTCATAATCATTGGTCAAGTCAATCTAATAGGCAAGTAGGTGATCAGCCTCCTGTGCGGTTTCATCACGATGTTTTCTTTTACCGTTCGAGCGACTGTTACTTCACATAGCAGGGATCGAACCCACAACCTCAGGGATGAGAATCGCATTCTGAAGACACTAGCCAACACTGCTCTTACAAATAATAAAATAAATAAATAAAAACATTGCTCGTGACAGAAAATAATCTTCTTCGTCTTAGACATCTGATTTTATTTATAAGTAATTAGGCATTTTACTTCGGACACAGCAATTTCACGAGAACATCCTATTGCATCGGGCAATGGCTATTACTTATTTAAATATAGGCTCCATTCCCTTAGGAACAAATGCTTATAATGTATGAATTGATACGACATACGAATGAATGGTTATAAACTAGACTATTGTTTCCTAAGGGGCAAAACTCTTTAAATTAGACAAGTAAATTAACAGTAAATATTTGATCGATATTCCATAGTTCTAATGTATAGTACACTAATATTGCGAACGTATAATGTTGCATATAACTGTAATTCATTTAAAAATGGACAACAAATATATCATCGATCTTTCAGCTATCTTTATCATTTAAGCGTTTAGAGATGTGAGTTTTATTTATTCTGAATGAATTGAAACGGAGTGTATATTGATTCAGTTTATCGGCGTTGTAACAACATTCGATATTTATTGTTACCGATACTGTCTGTATGGAGAATCCGCATAATAAGTTAAATCTCCTGTCACGCCCAGCGATGCCCTGATTAAACATTTACTCGAATACTCTAGGCGCATTTCGACGGATCATTCAGCTTAATGCACGTTAAATAGCGTTATATTTGAATAATGATTTTCTGACTGAAGTTATAACGTATCCAGTTGCGCTACAAACTTAATGGGTCTTGCAGATTTAAATGCTATGATCTGACACTTGCCGTCGATTTTTAAATGAGGCTTGCCTTTTGCCTTACGATGTTTTCCTCATAGTACGAGTGAGTGTTAGAAGCACAAATAATAAACTCAATTAGTGCACAGTCAGGGATCTTTGGCAACAGACTCTCACGCTGAAACCACTAGATGACTGCTTTGGCTTTCATATACGACTAAATTACAAATCTTCGTCTTTATAAAACAGAGCAAACGTGCTGGAGGCCAATTTTTTATTCAATTTATTTCCACATAATAATTTGATCGCTACCGTAAAAGCTAATACGGTAGTACTCTACCGTAGTAAACACTAGAATACGTACACCTGGATAACTTCTACTTAAACAAATAACAAAAAAAATATTTTAATCCAAACGGAGTAAACCATCTGTAGACTGTTCTGTATGTGTCATCATTATTATAATAAAATTTAACTAAAAAAGTTTCTTGCCTTTATGGCGCAATTAGAAAAGCATTTTTGGCGACTAAAGATTTTTGAAGATTCGATAAGTGCGCGGGGATTTTAATTTGGTTAATTGCTAGTCACGCTGAAGGAGTTCAAGTTGTTCTTGAGAGATCACGAACGTCTTTATCCAATTTATTTAACGATGTCGCCCTCATTAGATCGTAGTGGACGTTCCTTCGCTTGCGTCTTCGTTAGTGCGGAGTGTCTAACCTGTCCTGATCCAGGTAACCATTCATTAGCCGAGGCAAAAGTCAGATATTTTATAAGTGAACTGCAGTTACATAGGACGTTATAAATGTGCAACAAATTTGTGTCCAAATCCCTTCCGCAGCAACAGAAAACACTTTTTAAACGGATTGAAGCTATGTATTATTATTATTATTAACTTACGGTGTCCTTTATGTCCGTGAGTCATTTCTGCAAAAACCCGTCATCTTTTAGTCGATATCAACTCCGGGGAAATAAATACAGATAATACAACTTTCCTACAGCTGTGATACTTTTGACATTTAACACCTTTTGTCTTCAGTCACCGTGACCACGCACGCTGTAAAGCATGCGAAACGTCGGAAAAATTTAAATTTAAAATGATGTAAATAATTATAAGTTTATAATAATAGTACATAGCTTCAATCCGTTTAAAAAGTGTTTTCTTAGTGTGTAAAAGCTATGATAACAACAGACAATACTATAAGCTGTGTCTTATTAAAAATATTTGTATTCGACAAAAGTTAAATGTATGAATACATCAATCGGTATTAATACAGATAGGGGTTTGGTAGGGGTTGTTGATTAAAGAACCAGAATCATACAAGGAAAGATAGTCAGTTACACATCAATACTCTACGAGAAAGCTTCGATTTCCCTTACTGTTTGTACAGATATTCAATTATTACAGATTAGTTCATATTAAAACCACGGAGCGCTACTCAAAGTTTTCCGCGTTTCTACGTTTTGTTTATGATGTTCTGGTTCATTGGCGTAGCATATTGGAATAGGAGAGTTAGTTATATATTTAAAGATCCTATCTACCTTACTATAATATGTGTACTAATAGTACGTAGAAAAAAAGTAACCAAGGGAACAGAGGCGTCTTTAGAGCACGTTTTATAATAAGACTATGTCCTAGTAAAAATATAAAGGTTTTATGAGCAAAGAAACCTAGGTATATCCTTGGAAAAGATCCCCTATATTACAGCAATTGCGGACATAAGCGAGAAATATTATCGTTTGCCTTATTTGTTATTTATGAGTAAGTGACTACATTCGAATATTACGAATCATAGTAAAATATTACGAGTAATAGAGTTATATATCTTAGGGAATATCTTTTGTCGCCGTGTGCTCGTGACAATATGATGTAGACAATTCCTTAGAAAAACGTTGTGCTTCACTTATTTATCGCCAGTCGCTATCTCGTCTTGTATGGAAGTCTGTTAAGACCTAAATCGTTTAATCATCAGTGAAATTTCGTAGTCAAAAGATCGCTATTAAATATTTTACGTACTAAGGGCTAATGAAGATAAATTTCTTAACGGATAATTCACATACGTGCCTTTGTGTTTCGTTAAAGCATTCGCAAAAATCATTAAACATCATTTATTGTTGCATTATGTTAGACGCTGGTCCCTATACGATTAAATTCTTCTGTTGTTCTCTTTCTTTTACAATGAAGAAAACTTAAAAAAAAGTTACAGTAAAAGGTAACCAAATAATCCGTGAATCAAACAGTTTGATGAAGTTGGGTATGCGTGTGTATGCATGTCTATGGCAGTGTGTTAAAAACCATCCGTATGACTTCGACGTGCCTTGTTCCGCAACTGAGCGTTTTTCAAGGCAGTTTTTGCCGCTACCACCACTATGTGGAACCAGCTGCCCACTGAGGTATTTCAGAACCAATTCCACTTAGGGTCCTTCAGGAAAAGAGCGTACCAATACTTGAAAGGCTGGCAACGTACTTGCGAGCCTTTCGGCAATGTGAGTGTCCATGGGTGGTATCACTAAATTTCAGGTGGGTCTCCGCCCGTTTGCCTCCTATTACATAAAAAAAGTGTACGGGTGTACATTTTATTTGCCTGCTCTTGTATTCGACGTCAAGTTACAACATACTTAAACACTATTTTCGCTAAAGCTTTGTATAACTATTAAGCTTAGAAATAAGGATTATATTCTAGAATGCCATGCCATGCCAAGGGCCATGTACAGGCAAGCTCCAGGAAATTTTGTTCGTAATCTTATGAATACTAAGCGAATGAGTAAAGGAAGCACAAAATACATTGTTTCAGGAAAGGGTGAGTTACATCGTCCTCACGTTCCTGAAATATGATTTCGATAAGTCGCAAGCTATTGGACGGGATCCTCGTTTTTATAAAACGGTTTATTTTACATGTGTCCTGGCTATTTCTAAATTGTGAGATATGATTTCTTTTAAGGGAAATCGTATTAAGGCCACATCTTTGGGAGCTTATTGGGTAGATATTTTCTTTATGTGATATGAAATCGAAATAGTATTTAGTATATTTTAGTATTCTCTTAAAACAAATGTTCAATATAAATTACATAATAAAGTGGTGTGATATTAGCCAATCTATTTTGTTTCTGGTACTAACTTCAGATTAGTTGAAGTGAGTCAACACAGTGATAACGAATTCAGTATTGAGAATTCCACGTCATTTTAAGTTCATCATCAGCGGTATGTTAACAATTAAATGTATTATCCAATGTCATAATTATATCAATTGATATGTTGTTGGTGATTTTCAAATTTCTCTATCAGATTGATTCAAATCAAAGGAATCAGAAGCAGCTTTACAGACCCATCTAGTGCTTTCGAAAATGAAGTCTTGAAATACAAATGCTTCTTGTTAAGTCAAATCTCAACTGGATGGGTTGGGCCAATGGAGTTTTTCTACGAGCGTAAGCTACCTAACCTACTACTCTGGTAAATGTTATTAATTAAACTGTGTGTTTCCTGAAAGAAAACCAAGTTTAGATCAGCCACTTCAATCTCCATACAAAACCCCTTATAATCTGTACAACAACACAATCCCAATTTGAAATGGCTTCATATATTAGACCTTATAGATAACGGTATAATAAACTTACCGTAAATAATTCGTACTAAGTAACAGAAATAATAACGAAACGCACGAGGCCAGAAGGAATAGGTTATTAATCACAAGATATGATGCCGAGAAAAATAATATCGTCACATGTTGCCGACATGTTGAGATTAACACGCTTTTCTGCTACATCGATAATACCTTCTTTATAAGATGTTTGGATGGACTTAATTTTATCGACGCTATTTTCTACGTCTTTTTATATTATTTATAATTATAATGGGTTTGAGAAAACATCTCACGTGTTAAAATGAGGACAATCCAACACTTATGCTGCGGCTCGGAATTCTTTGTGTGACTTTGAAGTGATAGTATTTATGTACAATCAGAGAAGTGAAAGAAGCAAATTATAGTGAATTAAGTAATAAATGGATTGTTTAATTTACTACCTTTGATCTAGCTTTTATTAGTAGTAAGAAAAATAGCAATATAATGTGGACATGTGTGTCTACGCACACAGTTACACATCTGCAACTAGCAAATCAAAAAAATATAACATTTAAGTATTTTATGAGTTTCAACCAGTCTTTCAATTGTGGTGAAATATTGTTGGTGATGCAGTGTACATGCTGATATTTTTTTTTTGTCGAATATGTTAATATGTCGAGTTGGTTCCTCGATGTAAACTTGAAATCGAAGCATGGTTAATTTTTGAATTACTAACTTTATGAATTACTTACTAACGTTTAGACATTAAATATAATTTAACATTATATTTTAATTATGATTTTAGCATTAATTTATTAACTATTTGAGACTATATTACTACTATATACTACTTGTAGATATAAATTAACATTTTTTATTAATTTATTATTATTATTTCTGATGCTGTAGGCGGGGACCGCGGGTCTCCACTTGTCTGACATACTGCTTTCGGTTCATCCATTCTCATTACTTTCAGATGCGTGTTGGTCGCAAATTTTACTTCATCCTAATTTTATTGCAATAAAGGTCTAAGGACTAAATACAATTTCCTTCGTAACAGTTTATATCAATCCGAAAGATTGGTATTTCGCCTCACAGGCAACATTATGTGATTATTTTCTCAATTTACACTGAATATAAAGTTACCAATTAGCTTTTTGACTCCGAGTCAAATGGAAATACAATTAAATTGTAATGCGAAGATTGTTTGTTTTGTAAATACTTTTATCGACTCACAAAATTATTGACGTTCTCTTACATAATGTGTTGTAATGAAGGGTTTACAATTTAAAAAAAGAACAACTTTATTCATCAATTAAAATTGATGTGTGGTGATGTCACCACATTGTATTTACACAACAAAGATATAGCATACATTTTATAATGAGAGTGGTTTGTTCAAACTGTCGATTCGAGAGCTATATTTTAATTTCACACAATAATAATAATTTTAAAAAATTAATTATAGTTACACATTTGTTCAGGCACTAGTCTCTCACACAAGGGATCCCCTTTGTTCCACATTGATTTGTGTGGATCTGTTTCAGTCTAGTTTTCACATTTCTTCTTGATGATGTAAATCATAGATAAGAAATGTGAAACTTATATTTATGTGTCACTTATATTTATCTAAGGTGAATATTCGCATGATATAAGGCAAAATTTTACGAGGCAGCGATCGTCTTTACCGCTGCTAAACAATGTTATTAGTTGCACGAGATTATGACAAATTTGAAGGTTATATTATACTAATGGTCAGTATATATTTGATTAAGAACATTGAATAGAACTGAAATATTTTATTAATTTCTTACTAGACTCGAATATGGGACTATGCATGGGACGTTATTGTTTCAGCGGAGTACCAGACGCCAGACAATGCCATAACATCAGTTTAAGTTGATAAAAGTAGGTACAAGCCTGTTTGAAAATTTATAACTTTCGGATATTGTAAGTCCACGAAAGTTCAGTACACTGTTTATGCAGTGGGTGGGTTGCTATTGTTAGTTCCTATATACGTATAGGTAAAAGTAAAATGCGATTCAGCAACTTTCCGGCTTGCATATTTATGAGAAACTTCCAAAGACTGGTGACGTGAAATAAAAATAAATGGTGGTTTCTTTGTTGCTCGATTTTGAATTTAAATTACGGGAACTATGATTCAATTTACCTATCCACCGTGTACTTTGAATTATTAAAACAATCGTTGCAAATATGTAATATTTTATGTAGGTTATGTTTTGTAATCATCGCATTAACATATACATTTTTGGTAGTATGTTTGGTATAGTCAAATTTCGATGGGTAGATGTAACTCTGAAATTTGTTTATAACAATCGATATGCATTGGTGCCGCATTTTGTAGTTAAATCCAATTATCAACCCATACGTAGTACCTTGTTTCTAGCTAACAAGGAGCCTACTAAAATGTATAATTCTTTATACAATGTTAAAAAATAATATCAAGAAACCGGTATATCTTAGAACAACAAGGCATGGAAAGCTATTCACTTGTCGATCGAATCGATCGAAAATTTAAAAATAAAGAGTCACTGTATTATTAGCTATTAATCTATACACAACCGGGCTTCGAATACAAGGTCTCCAGTTCTCAATTCGAATGCTACTAAAACTATTCGTTGTATTTCGGTTAATTTTATATAATTACTGTTATAATTTTGTCAGACCATAACAGCTTTTAGACACAAATAGCGTAATACAGCTATAATAATTAATATAGCTTATTGTATAAACTGAACACGGGCAAATGACCTCATTATAGTAATGACGAGGCTATTTGAATACCTTCCAAATTCACCGCGCGTGCTACTCCCCAACTTTTTACGATTATGACTACCATTTTTAGTCCTTCTACTTAATTTACCTTCGACTCGCTGACTTGCTCACTTAACCTCAAGAAAACCTTACAATTTATGCAAATGTAACCTGAACTTGGAAATGAAAATTTTAAATGCAATTCTTATTCGGCTTAAGCGATTTCAATTATTGTAATTAATTCGATTGACTGTTTAAGCTTAGTGTCGCTAGTACCTTAATACAGTTAATAAATGCTATTCTATATACGTACCGCCTCTTATGAGACCATTTTTACTTTGCTTTACACATTTTTTTACATAGGACCCCTAATAGCTTATCAGAAACGCAATCAGGCAGATCTGTCGCCGAGAAGCTAGGCAGCATAAATGTCTCCAAAAAGGGACTTTATTGGCTTAAACTAGGTCTGGTGGGCCAAACGTCCTGTTTAACGTACTATTTTCATCAATGATTGTGCAGTACATGTTGAATGTAAGTCGACGTAGAACCATTCAGGTTAGTTGAAAAGAAATACCTATATTTCATAATATTAGCTTTTTATCGTAAGTTTAATTAAGCTTTTTATCGTAACAAATTCTTTGATTTGTCCGTTTTCATTTCAGCAATCTCAACAAAAAAAATCGGTTGTCTGTAAAGTCGGTTTACTGACGATAGTTGAATTTGATAGATATTATTGTTTGATAGATATTTTGTATGGAGAAGTATGTAAATGGAAATCACAATTGAATTGATGAAGTTACACTTATTTGTATGCATAAATACAATTATGTAATTTTTTTAAGCGGTCGCATCGCTCACTCAAGTAGGAGAGAGACAGATGTCGAACGCTGCCGAACGCGGAGGTCGATTGTGCCTCTTTGTCGCTCGTTCCGCGCTCTCGCTTGCACTTCAAGCCTTAAATGGAACGCCTCAGTTCAAGGTAACGCCGCATGAGTCATGTTTTTTCGTGCGTGCAGCCGACTCCATCGAAATACGTCAAAAACTAAAAGAACATCTTTTATGTATATCTCCTCCTCTGTTTTAAAACGTGTTTTATAAAACTAAAATATGTATTTAAAAGTACAGCTTGAAAAATGTTGAAAGTTTTATTTATTTAAAAACATGAGACTAGAATTTAAGATGAGAAACCGTCACTTATTTTTTTTTATTTGCGTTATAGAAATTTACATAATGTGAGAAAAGACCAGCCCGCAAGGAAACACAAACGATGAGAATTTTATTTTTATGCTCACATTTGCGCAATTTGTATACAGAATGTAAATTAGAAAGCGTCTTATTTCAGAAAAGAGCGTCAGGTTATTTGGCTCAGTGTCGCACTCTTACTTGACGAATAAAAATATACATACAATCCGCCCGCCCAGGCTTTTCACCTATATATGAAATAGCATCTAGGCAGATAAATAGAAGTGGAACCTTTGTGGTTTTTATACTTAACTTTACTTGTTACTTCCTTTAAAAATATGGAGAACTCGAATAATACATGATGAATAATTAAGCAAAGTAAAGTGAACTTGAGTAACGCTGCGTATTTGAAACTTAATAGAAACAAGAACATAGTTCGAGTAGTGTTTGCGTTTGTAAACTATACAACTTATATAAATATAGTATAGTACTAAGCGTATTAATATTTTAGCTAAAGTCTTAGTTGTACTCTCCAACTATTGATTCCCATTGAAGATTATTTTGTGTTCGACTATTTGAGTTTAGGGCGGACAAAACTTGCTTATACAAACTTATAACTATAAAAAAGTCTTAAAAGAATTCGTATATATGACGAACGTAAATGAATTCGCTACTTCTGAAATTGTTTTGCCAAATTAAACCTTTGATTGAAATTTTCTTCAATCTTCACTTGGCGTTTAAGTCAATGACTTACGTAAATTGAAGACGGCAAGTGCGCTTTTCATACAGTATTTTTCATTTGCTCAATATAATTTAACATTCAACATTTTATACGCAGTATGTTAAGAATATATTTACTGATCGAAAACATTTTATTTTTTAAAAATAAGCATGTATTACTTAATAAAAAACTAGATAAACCTGTAAAAAATCACGGTATAAACTTTTGCGCTTTTAAGCAGTTTGCCTCTGGAGGAATTATATTTTCTTGTAATTGACAATCGGACCATCTTTCTCTACAGCTACAATAGTTTTGAAATTTAGATTGGACCAGAACTACATATTCCTAATAAATATTTCAACTATCTATCAGGATTAGAAGTGTTTATAATTCCTGTATAATATATGATTGGCTTTTATCGTTGCTTCGTTTAGAAGGAAGATTGAGAGTCGAAATATTTAGTATATATAACCTACGCGTTATGAGCATACTAAAACTAATAATTGGTTTCAATGTCCAATTGTCCAATAGTTTCGAAAGCATATCCCTACATTTTCTTTAATTCGGAATATGACGTCTAAGGCCATTGAATAATAAAGCGATCGAGAAAACTTTTTGTTTCCACACTACAGCCTGCACCTACTGCTTAATTAACCCTTTGTTGAAGAGAAACTTACGTATCGGCGTTGTAAAAATAATTATTGTAGTAGTAGTTGTAAAAAAATAATATTATGAAGCGAATACATAAATATGAATCAAAGAATAGAATTTTTGCTAAATATAAGATTAATATACATTTTAAAATAAAAACATAGCCTGTTTGAATTAATATAAATGTAAATTATGTGGTAGTTTATATACAATGAGAATAATTTATCATTTGTAACTAACTCTCTTTATTAGTGAAATTAACTGTAACATTTATTGGATGCGATTAAAATGAAATTGCCACATTCCAATTATGTCACAGTTACTAAATAATCAATGGGTAATTAAAGCGGATAGTATATAACTATATGATATTGTGGCGAGGTAACACATATAAAAACCTTTCATACAATCTAAAACTAGATAGCAACATTGTTATTTAAGCTTAAAACTTGCCTAATCCAGACTCCTTCAAGAAAAGAGAGTACCAATTCTTAAAAGGCCGTCAACGCACTCGCGGCCCGCGAGTGCGTCGTCTTTGACGTTGAATGTCATCATCGAAGGCATTACTTGACATCAGATGAGCATCCTGCCCGTTTGCCTCGTCTAACTTAAAATCTGTCATAATTCGTATAAGCAGATTTATTAAATATAATAATATATATAAAGTCTAGAATTACGGTTTTGCACCTATGAAATTTTCTTTCTGTGTGCAAGTAGCACTTGTACAGTGAATACAAATATTGTTAGGAGACCTGTCTCAAACCTTAATTTCTATGACAATAAAAAAAAATTATTACATACAAATTATTCAGTAATGGATGCAATCTGAGGCTATTTAGAGTTGCGCGCTAGATGAGACGTATAATAATATAACAACTAAACAAAATACGCACTACATACATATGTTTAATGCGTCAGTAAAAACTAAAATACGAACTATTAAGTAGCGTTATACGTTCACGTATTGAGCTTGCTTATTTAGAATCGGGTATGTTTGCAAACTGAAGGTTTTAACCACCATTCGGAAGGGTTGAATCCTGGACGCATCGTGTTCTGCATACTACTAATGGTTACCAAAACGTGTTGAAATACGCACTGGGTCTTGGGTATGCTGTCCATTGCCTATACTTTGTTTACTATCCATTACTATTAATACAATATGATCTACTTAAACACAACAGCTATTACACCATTTACCAAAATATGATGGCTAACAGTGTGAAATATATAAATATTATTTTTAATCTTTTAATTATTTATGTAAATAATTAAAATATGAGCAGTGTTGGCCTAGTTGCTTTAGCGTGCGACGACCATCCCTGAAGTAGGTCGTAGGTTCGATACCCGGCTGTGCACCAATGGATTTTCTTTCTATGTGCACATTTAACATTAGTTCGAACGGTAAGGGAAAACATCGTGAGGAAACCGGCTTGCCTTAGACCCAAAAAGTCGACGGCGTGCGTTAGGTACAGAAAGTAGGCTGATCACCTACTTGCCTATTCAATTTACAAATGATCATGAAACAGATACAGAAATTTGAGGCCCAGAACTAAAAATGTTGTAGCGCAATTGATTTTTAAATAATTAAAAGAACGTGTAGAAATGTAGACGTTTTACATTCAACATTTATAAATAGGTATTCTATTTCGTATAAAACTTAGATTGATGACGACAAACACAACGTCATACAATATGATTGATCGTAAACAAGAAATGCACTGAACGAAAATAAACCTAACACGAGCTTTGATAAATAAGCCATGAGATTGAGAGTTGCATTATTCGAAGGTTCAAAAATATACTCAATATCACGTTTTAAAGTATAGTTATAAGTTTTGCTAATAAAAAATATGACGTTTAATCAAACAAACAATTAGTTGGGACAGCCACATGATTCCTGAACCCTGAGATGGTGAGTTCGAGAGCCAGCTGAACAAGAATGTAATTAAAAAATTTTAGGATACTTTTAAAGTAGTAAAATAATTATATGTATATAAAGGAAATTAAATCATTAGAACCCAAACCCAAAATGTGTGATCCATTAATTTGTTTTTCTTCTCATCGTTATTAAACTAAAATTGATATATAAAATTTATAATAACTTTAACCAATGTTTGATAATTTCATCATAACAATCTTCAAAGGTTGAAGTGGAGAACATTTTAATTACAACAAAAAGCTTTCATTAAATTTAAAGTTCACTACAAAAATAAGCTTAATGATCCGTAACTGAAACCTGGAGTACACTTAAAGCGAGGTTGAAGGCTTTAACTCTTTCCCTACTCAACCTTGTTACCTTTACAAACGAGCCGCCTCCGTGAGTAGGATACGCAATCAGATATATATATATATATATACCTTGTTTAGACTCTACTAGATAAGCGTTTTAAAAATGCTGAACATACCTTTTTAAATGATTTTCTAATGTTAAATACTGCGTTTCTTTAAATGTAGTAAAGCCTGTCAATTATTGTTTCCAAAAATCAATATATTATCAAATAACTAGCGGTTAAGGCGCATTTCTTCGGTTGTATGGTGATTATAGGAGAGTACATATATGCATATATTTAATTATTTTACGTTTTTTCACGCTAGAAAACAACATAATTGTTTATGTTAATCAAAAGGATTGCATTATGGTTCCAGAGTCACGTTAAGAAAGCTAAAACTGAGTCAGAAATTCCAACAAAAGGAAATGGGAAACTAACTTAAAGAAACCATAATTATCACTAATAAGTATAAAGTAGTATAAACAAAGTATTATATTCTTACAGGAAAGAAATTGTTATACAATCGGGTTGAAACTACGATGTGTTTTTTTTTATTGGAATTTGGCTAAACGAGCTAAAACCTTTCACAGCTTGTTCAGTATATATAAAAAAGGATTCGTTAGTGATGTTTGAAAGACAACAGGATAATTCGTTAGCCGAACAACCTTTCTTTTCTGCTATCTTATAAACTTTGCTTTGGTTCGGAGAGTTACCCCAAAACTTTGATTGTTCATACCCACACTAATCTTAGTAACTTTATACATATAATGTCATAAGTCAGCGACATTTCAGTCATTATTTTTTATTTTCAATGTCTTGTAAAAACTAGATGATTTATTTAAATTTAAAAAAACTTTTAATATCGTTAATCTTTCCTCACGTCCTCAAATAGTGTAGTATTTGTCAATAATGACCACAAAACACACTTTTCTGGTTTATTTATACATAACATAATTACACTCGTTATTATATTATTAATTCTATGTATTAATTATTAACACTCGCTCGTATGCAGAAAGAAAACTATTCAGAAATAATAAATATCACGAAACAGATACAGAAACCTGACCAATAGCCAATAGTTGTAGCGCCACTGGGCTTTTTTATTAAACATAATTTATTTCAATTCAATTCATCAATATGTAATTTGTTTCGTAAGATACAAAAAAAAAACTACCTAATTTGGAGTATTTATATTTAATTATGCAGCACAGTTCGGGAATTAAATTGATATATATTACACTGTAATGTAAAATAATATTGTTTTTTTATATACCTCAAAGTGATGTGAGCTTTGTTATAGTAACTAACACGCTAAAATCAATTACTCTATTTATAAATTCAACCTATGTCATCCGAATATAAACAGGGGAAATAATGGAAACTAAATCGCCCAAGGGTTAAAACAATTGCAGCTTATGGAAATCAAGGCCCGTTGTATTTTAACGGATTAAATATACTTGCAATTAGTGCTGTCCCGCTTGTCCCGGCAGACTAGTTATTTATCGCAAGGTCTTAATTAAAACATCTTACTTTGAGCGAGCCAGAACTATACATATACGTTCAATAAGGCCGCTGAATTTTAATCTGAAATGGTTTACAAGATGGTGATTAATTTTTAAAATCATATTACATGTCACAGCGATAACGAAAGATGTAAATAACGTATAATTATGCAGATTATATTTTATAATCTAGGCCATAAATAACTTACTAACCAGTTGTTATATATGAAGTACACTATTATATGTACCACATTGAAAACATTTTTTTAAAATATTTAACTGCTTGTTATCTGTGTAGTACTTAACAGGTTTATGCTATCAGCTTTCACAAGGAACAAATATGTCTCAAAAGCTTTTTCGAGCGTGTGGACATATCTGGCTTATACGTTGCCTCGGTCGAGCATCACTCGAACACACCATACATTGTAGGCTTTATTGATGTCAAAAGACCCTATGGTCACTAGAAAATCCGCGTGGTTTGGGCCCACTGGGCTACCTTTTTTATCTTCATTGATTTCTCACGCGTCAAAAAAATTAAGGCAAAATTTTCAAACGTATGTAATTAATATCCATCTGACTAAAAGAGATTGAAACGAAAGGTGCAAACTGTTGGAGGGCTTAAATTCTTTAATCAAAGGATCTTGCGGCTTTTGAATGTGCAGAATGCACGATTTAAAACTTCGTTTCTAAAGACTACGGAGATTACGCCAAGTTCCGATGAGCCGTTTTGCAAATTAATTAACTAATTTTGCGCTCCACGTCACACTTGAACTAGCCTCTGAATTTCATTTCAGTTATTCATAGTATCAGCAACGATAATGTTACAGGCGTCTAACTTTTAATGAATCTCCACTTTGACGGATCAATTTTTGCTTCAATTATTTCTGTAAAGATAATTTCATATCTTATTCATAAATGTATTTTAGCTAAGTAATTAATGTTTAGTTCTGAATTCTCTTGTATCACTTTAAATAGAACTGTACAATACATTGTATATATGTATGTAGGTTTATAGTTCCCGAATTAAAACATAATATTGTGTGTTATTGCTTTTTGATACATATACATTTGAATACTGATTAAAATGTAGACGTACGTTAGTACGTCTTTATGTATCACGTACAAACATCTTCTTCTTTCGTTCTTGCTTTAATAAATGTAATAATAAAACCCGTTTTTTTCAATCTGTTCAAATGCCCCAATTCATTGTATTTTTTTTATTCTAAAGGCTTCCATAAGCTTTTTCGAGAAGTATTTGCATGGTTTTCTTATTCCACTTGCTTCCTGCTGATGCATCCTCTTCTCCTTCGTCCCCTTCGTCTTTTTCATAGAGTCTTACTTTTAAAGTCTTAACTGTCTTAAGTCCAGCTTTACAAAATTCGTTGCTAAAAACTACTATTTTGCTATATTTAATTTGTGCACGAAAATAAATTATAACCCATATTTATAATTGTACTAAACCAATTTTGATACAATTACGCCTGTTGATCGATATATGATCTTGAATTAAATAAACTATCAAAATTTAGAACACTGATAATGTTTTATGGACGAGGTTCAAATAGACAACGAATTTAAGCGAACAATATAGTGGAGTGGTCGAGCCTATAAACAAAACAATACTTAACTACGTTGTGCGAGCACATAATTGGTAATTTCTGTGGCCACGCGCCCACGTGACTGCAATTCGTTCATTTACAGTTAAACCTACTATCTTACCTTTAATTTATTTCAATAGTATAAACGGCCTTTACTTAGCTCTCACGGCTGGACATCTATGCAAAAAGTGGAAGCTTGATGGATAATCAGTTCATGCAAAAATTAGTTATGTATGCTACACTAATATTTATTATTAGTTATTATACCTAGTCTAGTCATGCCGATAAAATATGTGAAATCACGCAAAATCGAAGGAAGTTTTAAAAATGATACGTATATATATATACATTCTAAATTCAAAAAAATTAAAAATTTGAAAAACATGCATTTTTAGTTGTAACAGAACTTATGGCCAGACTAGTTATATATCGGAGAATTATCATTACTTCATTGACATTGACATCGGGGATTTAATTGACATGCGGGTAAAGTGCGAGCACGATATTCACGAATAAATATCGTACAATATTTAATTTAGATTGATTCCTTTTAACATTAAAACAATTAAGCCTAAATTACGACTGGGTTCAAAGGGACCGATCTCCCTTTTAATCACAATGTACTAGGCCCTACTCGGTCCAACGTCTAAGCACTACAATGCTCCACTGAATACGTCTTGAAGAACTGTATTTTTATTTGTTAAGTAATTACTTCAAGCAATGAAACAATTAAATAATTACAAAACAAATTAAATTATGATTTTTAAATGAAATAATAAAATAGAAATCTTAATTATAAACTTAAGCAACAATCAAAATCAACTGTCAATTGACTCCATCATAACATCGTATACCGCTGCCGGAAACATAACCTTTTTGCTGTGCGTTCGGCTCGCACTGTCCAGCGTCAACAACCTCTCATTCCTCAGTTGCTCTCGCTGCTTAATGGGTTTCTGGACTCTTAACGGGAGAGCGACCTATTTGTGAAGAATTGAAGTTATTATCTATATATACTTGTATTAATATGTATATATCTATTGAAGAAGATACTGTGATTTAAAAATGTACTTGGAAAAGATTAGAGGATAGCAGGAGGGTTACTGCCAATTTTGTAAATCAATTAATTGTATTTTATTTTAGTTCTATGTTATTTTTAGTTGGATTTGGCCATGCATGGGCTGTAAATAAATAAAGCTCGCTGACATACATATACGTCGAAACTTAAAAATGAATAAAATTAAAAATCATTGAATTCAGACCATTATAAGTTCATATATTGTTAGTTAAAGGATTCTCTATACATATGATTGGAACTATATTTATATAGGTTTGCTTAATTTGTATTTGATGCCACCTGAAAGGTTTCATGTCAATAAAAAGTTGTTTGTCACTGTCCTGCCACAGCTGACATTAATATTTTCGATAGTTTTCTTAAAAAAATGTTGCAGCAGTGTTCATGGCTTCAGCGTGCGACTCTCATCCCTGAGGTCGAGGGTTTGGTCCCCGGCTGTCCACCAATGGAATTTCTTTGTATGTGCGTATTTATCATTCACTCGAACGGTGAATCGTGATTGCCTTAGACCCAAAAAGTCGACGGCGTGCGTCATTCACAGAGGGCTGATCACCTACTTGCCTATTAGATTTACAAATGATCATAAAACAGATGAAGAAATCTTAGGCACAGAGCTAAAAAGGTTGATTTCTTATTTTTTCTTAAGAAATAAATATGTTAATACGTTATGTGCAAAACTAAAATTTTATATGAAACATTTATTTTATTAAAAACAATATCATACTTGTATCCGAATTATTCAATCCCTTTAAACATTTGAATAAACATGCTTGTACTTAGGTGTTTGGTATAAAGAAACAAAATCTCCTTTCTTGAAAGTAAGAACGCCGACCTGGCATTCAGCCAAAGCTAAATTAGATAATGGAGTTTGCGTGCAAAAATATAGGAAACGGAGAACAAAGACAAATGGGACTCTAACTCTGAAATGAAAACGAAATAACGGAGAGGTCTACCCAAATCACGGCCTTGCATCGCAGAAGAACGTGAGTAATTGTTGTTTTGATTGACAATAAAGTTTTTAGAATAACTATAGTTGTAGCATTTACTATTTTATAACCCGTTAAATAAATAATTAAAAAACTCACATTTTATTCATTTATTCACACTTCGTTAGCTTTTACAAAAAAATACATATTAAAAAAATGATTACATAAGTAATTCGGCAACGGGCGGCCTTATCGCTAATAAGCACATTGTCAAATAAAACTACCGATATTTTGATTAATTCACTGCAAGCAGGCTTCCAAGTTAACATTAAGATAACTTATAATATTTTATAACTCTTTACGTAATCCGTCATTGGCACATTTATTTTATTAAATAAATAAAAGTTAAGGCGCGAAGGTTTAGATATCATATAAAATGTTAGCATAATTTATATTATCGACGTCGCATTAATATACGGTGCAATATTATAAAAATATTTTCCCACACGTCTAAATCTGACCGGACTAAATAATAAGCTTGTGATGTTGGCAACAATGATTTATTATATCGCTTTTCGCAGCCAGAATGAACCGTATGAAAAATGATCCCAGTTATTACTCGCACCGTTCTGAGGTTGACGCTTTGTTTAAGCACAAATGAATCGCCTCATGTTTTTACTATATAACGATTTCGCGTTGGCGATGACAAATCGTCTATTTCGATAGCCCACATACTCGACAAAAGGTCACAGAAACAAACGCTTTTTCTCTTTACTAGTTGTGACGGATTTTACCACCACCCTTTAGCAGCACAGTAGTCGCGATATCTATTGTACTACACGAATCGAGACCTAATTAGAAACTGTAACTGGAAGGAACAAAAGAATATTCTAGTCAATGTTATAGTTTTATAAAAGAGCAGGGATGAAATTATTTGGTTTCGAAAACCTTAAAAAATAAGAATTAGTTTTAAAACTAGAATGACCTTATTTTATAAAGTACATATCCATTTCCTGTTAATACAAAGTTGTGTCCATCTAAAAATTGTATAATAACAAAGACGGTACCTACCTTTAGTCCATTTCGAATAATATAGCTTCTTATTACTGTTAGAGTATTGTGAGCGTAGTTAAGACAAGAACACGAGGCGTTCTAACCCTTAAAAGTTTTTAACTGTAAATAATATCATGAGGAAGCAGAGTACAGTCTTTCCAGTCTTTGAGTTTCAATTTAATATTACAAGGGAGTTCATACTGATTTTTACCCATAGATTAAAAAATCCAGAGATACACAGGGCGGCTGTGTGTGTGTGACTAAGGTTTTAAAAGATGAAAAAAATAGGTGCAGAAATATTCTACTCTATGCTCCTCTTGCTATTGACCTTCATTCGTTGTTTACCAACGATAACCACCACCGGTAACGTTGGTTACCTAATTATTCAAGTACATTGCGTGCATTATTCTAAAATTTCCTCTTAAAAAAATTACTAGGCAATACTTTTTTTTCTCATTAATTATAATGATAAGGGATTGGACGGGTATTTTGACTGCGAAAGAGTTGTCGCATCTGACATAGGTCACGCTTCAAGAGACTAACGGCCAACCTATAGTTATGAAGAAGTTTTTCTTAAGGAAAAAAATAAAAATAAATTCAAATATATTATAATATATATAATATATTATATATTATACCGCAGTCACAATACGTAAAGTAAAAGAAAACAAGTTAGTTATTCAACATAGTACAGCCATTGTCCCATCTCTTAGTTTATGAAGATAAACTTTGACAATATTTGTGTTAAGATTCAGCTTTAAACTAATAAGATAAGCCGAATTCAAATTTAACACACTGAATATCACAATTTCCCAAGAGGATGTGTTCGAAACAGAATACGGGTACTAGATATCTCCGAGCCCTGGGCAATAGATCTTAATACTATATTATATTCCTGATTATGAAGCTGGGCTTCGCGACTTTCACGGCATAGAATTACATTCTACCATAGATTTAAAAAAAAAAATTCACTTTTAATTACTATTTTAAAATAAAATTTACTATGTTTCTTGCTTATTGATGCGCCTTTGGCATATAATAGTAAATATTGTTGGTGAAATAATATTTATAACGAATGTTATTCGAATTTTTATGGTGTTGGCACATAATGAATATTAGATACTTATTTACTAATTAACAAGATTATAAAATGCGTAATATATATATAAAAACAACGCATGGTTATTGTATTTCATAGAATTTTAAAATAGGCGCAGTAATTTTCTGAATATCACTTTTGTATCAAAGTAAATATACAGGATAAGTATCCCCAATAAGATAATTAGAGTAGATATCATTATCAATCACTTTTAATACTACACTAAGCTAAAACTATACTTTTTAATTAGAATATAATGAGTAAGAATTTTCAATTTCCTTTCTTCAACTTTGTGATATAATTAAAGTTCAGATTAATGTTCGTACAAGCTAATTTACGTGAACTCCATCCAGTTAGTGCTTGCGTTTTAAGAATCAAAAGATTTTCTTGTTTCCCACTACCGGAAGTTCACACGCGTACAAAACGTTACTTCATAACGTAAACATAAAAATACTGATTACGTCACCATATATTTAAATTAATTAAAAATTTGGAGTTTCTCGTACTATGAAAAATATTTTATGTTATAACATCGTGAAAAAAGGTTTTATAGTTTAAATGTTACAGCGTATTTATTATTAAACTGTATCCAGGCGTTTTACTCTCTTTGTGTTTTCAACTGTGTCGGTCCATACAGCCTACTTCTGGTAGGTAGAATATACTTAATTAGTTTTTTTGTTTATGCTCTCAAACATCATACAAAAAAACGAGACAGTGACATGAGAACTAAAGAAGGCGCAGCGCTAACCCGGTCCCTGCAACTTCCTCAATATCGCAACACACAACTCTCGACTCCCGTCGAATACAATGTATAAACAATAATAATAGTAAATAATTGCAATGCAAGGTTGTTAAAATATCTCGACGAATCAAATTTATAATCGACAATCGTCAACTGTTTTTTCTTTTACGACATTAAAAGAATCCAAAACTGTCGAAATGTGTAAATGTACATTAAAAAACGTCGCGTCCCAACCACTTCGTTTATAACGCACCAGTTAAGTGATAAAGGTTTTCTTTTCTCGCAGCCGGAAATTAATTGTCACCGAACGGAAAATAGGGCGAAAGTCCAATTAATTACTAGTCACTTCATTTATTTAATCCAAGGTCCAACGAATTCTTTCCGATATTAATGTCCAAGTGACGAATCGCGACTATCTGAACAGCAATTTGTTTAAAGATTTTTAACCTGTTTTATTACAGCAATTATTTTTTATCAAGTTTAATTTATAAATGTCGTAATTAATGTTATAAAAGTGTCTTTTGAAATATATTAATGAATCCGCTAAAGTTTGAATTAAATTTCACCTTTTGGCGACGGATCGTCAACTGTTGATTTTTCCAAAGCTTTCTTTATAATAAAAAATCTTTACAAATAATTTGTCAACGTTTAAAATATTCTTTTAAATAAATGGAAATTTCAGTGTTTATGTATTTATTGAAAGTAGTTGTTATAACAGCATGCGACTCTCATCCCTGAGGTCGTAGATTCGATCCCCGGCTGTACACCAATGGACTTTCTTTCTATGTGGGCATTTAACATTCGCTCGATCGGTGAAGCAAAACATCGTGAGGAAACCGACTTGCCTTAAACCCAAAAAGTCGACGGAGTGCGTCAGATACAGAAGGCTGATCCTACTTGCCTATTAGTTTAACAAATGATCATGAAACAGATACAGAAATCTGAGGCCCAGACCTCAAAAAGTTTTTTTTAGTTGTTATAACTATGGTATATTTATATAATTTATCGCTATTTTAATAAGCGTAACAAAAAGATGAATATGACTCGGATAAAACTTTGGTAATGAACACACTGAAAATTTGTATCGACATTTTGTATGCATGTTGCATATGCCTCATGGTTAGAGTAACCACGCGAAACGTTACTATTATTTTCAAGTATTACCTCATTTATTATCTTACAATATAAATAAATATGACATCTAATTGCATCATTGAAAACATTCGTTATTTATGTAGCGTCGTTGGGTCATTTTAAGTTAAACTGCTTTCATTAAAGTAAAAAGCTCTTTGATTAGATTCAGTATAACTTTCGTAAAATAACGTTCAATTTTAAATATTATGCACCGCTTGCAGGTAAGTTAATTTAGTATAAGCAGTCTACGTCTAACTGTCGTGAATATTGTTTTAAATGAAGGCAATGAGATCGCTCGCCGCACAGTGCCCGTTGTACAGCAGTTGGCCCACTTAGTTGTAGTAACGGAAACATTTATTACATGTTAAGTTCTCCTTTATGTCTATACCGCTGCCAAGGACCTAATAGAGTATAAATATTTGAGAATCTTACGTTCGAGGTCTTAATAGTGTGAGATTTAATTTTGTATCACCCATTTCTATCTTTAAAATGTGTTCATTCAAAATAAACGTGATAAACCCGGACTAATTGTTACATAATATAAAAAAATGGACACCGTTGTTTGTATAAGAGATACACGTAATGTCAAATGTCACTGAAGGGTATTGATAAGAATTTTGTCTAGTTAATTTTACTCCCAGATAACGAAGTTGCAAATTGCAAATAAAATGTCTTGTTGTTGTGCATGGTATCAGCACATTGGCTTTATTGCTATAACATAAAATGAGGGTAGAGTTTTTATTGGAAAGAAATCACGCAAGCTGTTGGAACAATAATATATTTTAACTTAATCTATTTTGAGACATACACAAAATAACAATACTTCAAATATTTGTCTATTAACGAATACAGTATAGTGGAATATGAAAAACAAACGCATTTTCCCCCCGAAAATAGAATTTCCCAATGCCGTCGCTAAATCGATCTTAATCTTTACCTTGCACTATGTGAGGGTGGACTCAAGGTACCAAAAAGTGCAATAACAATAAAATTTATTTTAAATGGCTTAATACTTTTGGGAAATCACCCTTCTGCGTTTCGATACCCTTCTTATTGGATTGTCGCATCTGTGCATACAAAGTTTCTGCACACATAAAACGTTATGCCTTATGTATTAATTTTTTTATATTACGCAGCCATAGATAATATATGATGACGGACTTAAAACTGCAATTGAGGTTTGTAGTTTATTTGTATTTTACTATATTTAGTTCTTTGGCTCAAACATTTACGTATTCTTATTATTTAGCGTATTTTCACATAAAATTGTATTGTTTTGTAGTTTGTTAATGTTAGGGACTATAAAATACGAACATACACACGAACAAAAGGTTGACATTGACCCCTGAGTGCCTTTGGGGATTTTCGAGATATATCTGTGTACGGTAGAACAAACGTTCAAATTTAATCTACAATATTACAAAGAATTGTGCTAAAATTGGAAATTTAAACCAAAGTAGAACGGCTACAGATAAAAGATAAATTGTTAAAGATTGGCGAAACAAGTGTTCGGAAAGTAATTATGCAAATTATATGTTAATGTTTTCGTCGGTATTGGTTGTTCTAGCCCAGAAGCTTAAAGATACAGCGTGGGTATTACCATCCACTATAAATAAGGCTTTGTGTTCAAATATCCGGCATCGAATTAATTACGAATCTTAATCCTGTAAATAAAAATTTAAGCTTGGACGTTATTTTTGGTAATACGTATTTATTGTTAGTAGGAATTTTTTGCAACATGTTTGTTTATGAGAATTCATATTTTAATAATATAAACGTACAATAGAAATATTTTAAAACAAATCAAATCTAAACCTAGTTTGACAAGGAGACATCAAAATATGACTTCAACTGATTACAAGATTTTTTAATACGGTAAGACATATTGTTAGTTTCTTACATTTATTTAATTAAATTCTAAACATTTTTATGAATCATATTCCTATGAATCTTGCTACAAGTGTGGATGTGCAATAGTTATGAATTTGACTCGTTCAGTTGTTTACGAATTGTTACGAATTGACTCGATCATCTCTCCGAAGTGGGATGATCGAGTAGGGCAGTTGTGATTATAAAATAAGTTGTGACACATGCGCACGGGCTATTCCTTTGTACAAGTTTGTAAATAAAGTAAATTATAGTGAATTAAGTCATCATTGAAGTGTTTAATTTCCTACCCTAAGAACTAGATCAACTACCGCTAATAATATATTAAAACGTAATGAACGTCTCTCAGATAAGAATGGTTTTAAACTGTATATATAACACTGATAAATGCATTAAATTGTCTAATTTATAATGTAGTTCGCTACCCTCAGAGGATTTGTGTTTAGTGGAAATCGGTGGAAATAGTCGTCGTAAGCGAGGGCTGGTTTCCGACGCGCCATAAATAGTACAAGCACCCCATTCGATTAATCACTACCTACATTTACCAACTGCGACCAAGGAAATGCAAGTAAAAACATTGCACCACATTAGAACTATACCGTCACAAAACTAATCCAGCAGTTTTTTATGTTTTATCTACAGAAGGAGGTTAACGTCGAGATTTGTCCGTAAAACGTGCCAAGTTATTTTAATTGCTCTGGGATTTTTGTGTTTACTTGTTAATAGAACCGTTGCCAACTGATAATGGTTAATGGGTAGTGAGACTGCTCGTTTTAATTTTGAAGCTATTCGAGTTTTGATAAGACCTACGACGATATTTAAAAAAAATGTATAATTAATTATTATAGTGGAGAAAATTATTTATATTAAGCTAAAATATGAAATCGAAACAAAGAGTATGTTATACAAGTGTTTGTCAAAACAATATCTTGTAAATAATACGAAAATTTTATTAGAAAACATGATTTGGTACATAATATGCTGTGAAGCGCCTATAAAAATTTGCAAACATATTTGATTTTTGTGTACGTTTTTGTTCTTAACAATCCATTTTAAATGATATATTTTAAGCAAAATCTGCGAATACTGTACCGCATTAATAATAACACTACTTCTTGAACAATGTAGACGACAACGCGAACTTTACATAAAACTTATTATTCCAAAATACTGGAACAAAACTACAATAAATTGCTGTTTCTATTCTTATCAAGCGATTTGACAAACAAGATTCTAGAGCAAAATGTATCGAATCTGGTATCCCCAAGGATTTATGGCCGTACGATCGTTGCACAGCACACTTGATATACGTATATAAATAAATAGTTTGGCCGAACCTCGTCTAGAGACCAATTAATCACCAGCGCCACCTGTGCATTTTAATGCCGCGAAATGGACATAATTTAAAGTTTGAATTAAGAACGATATATTTAGTCCATGCTTAGTTAATCTGTAAAATTATAACTAAAGTAAAGAAAAGTGTTATGTTATTGAGCAAGGAATGAAGTTAATCTTGAACGGCAGATCGATAGTAGACTCGGAACTTTGATAGGAATAATCAACACATTTAAGATTTTTGTTATGTAATTTGTATGTCTGCAGTGTTGGCCTAGTGGCCTCAGCATGCGACTCTCATCCCTGAGGTCGTAGGTTCGATCCTCGGCTGTGCACCAATGGATTTTCTTTCTATGTGCGCATTTAACATTCGCTCGAACGGTAAACAAAAACATCGTGAGGAAACCGGCTTGTCTTAGACTCAAAAAGTCGACCTTTTCGACTTTCGACGGCGTGCGTCAGGCACAGTAGGTTGATCACCTACTTGTCTCTTCGATTAACAAATGATCATGAAACAGATACAGAATCTGAGGTCCAGACCTAAAAAGGTGTAGCTTCATTGATTTATTTATTTTGAATTTGTATGTGTATGTGTTTTTTGGTATTAGAAGGGCAGACATGATGCGCTTAACGACGTTTCGCCATCGTTCCGGTCATTCTGCTACACTCATTGAGTGAACCTCCTACGGCAGACTTGATCTGGTCATACCAACGCGTAGGTGCCCTTCCGCGCGGTCTAGTGCCTTCCACCAGGCGTTCTATGGACGTAAGGCTTACCTAATGTTAAAAGTTTTTTTTAATTCCAATTCAAGGATACTTCTAATCTATCACAATTATATTTGGAAAAAAGGCTGTTATTTTTATTATTATAGTACACTAGAAATTTAATAAAAGTACTATATAAGTAAAACCAGAGTAAAAAAATACGTAGTGCAATATCATGTACGTAATTATACGTGAAAGTAAAAATACGTAATAATTCAATTACAGCCATCAAACCAATTTTATACAGCTTTATAAAATTGCAAAGTTTAATATTGGCTCAACATCTCATTATAGCTGATTCATATTTTTATTAGACTACGTTGCACAATGAATTTGTTTGCCCACAGTTCCTCGGTATTCTTATAAAATCAACATGGCCAGGAGTAAACATACCGTCTTATTTGACGTAGAAAAGAGGCATTCCATAATAGAACCCTAAAAACAAGAAACAGTAATGAAAGAAAATAATTTTTTTACCGTATTAAAGCTATTTGTATTATTATAAACTTATAATTATTTAACATAGTGTATTGTCTTTGATTTAACATAGCTATCGATATAACATAGCATATCTTTTAACCGGATTAAAGCTTGAAGTATTATTACAAACTTTTTATTTACACAATTTTAAATTTAAATTTTTTCCGACGTTTCTCGGTCACGGTGACTGAAGACAGAAGGTGTTGAATGTCAAAAGTATCACAGCTGTAGAGAAAGTTGTGTTATCTGTATTTATTTTCCCGGAGTTGGTATCGAGTAAAAGATGACAGGTTTTTCTGCAAAATCAAACCCGTCATCTTAGCTTTAATAACATCATAGGTTAAATCCGGCTAAAAAAATGTTTTCTTTCAATGTATAAAAGCTATGTTAACCAAAGACAATACTGAGAAACAGTATTATTTATTGTTTGTTAACTGATTGTTGGTGAAGGAAATTAATCTAACAGTAATTTTATTTTATTAAATAGCCAAATCCTCGAAACCATTATTGTTTACCTAGCAAACCTATCCACACGAAACGTAAACAAATTCTAAACATAATATTATTATGTGTATGTATTTAAATGTATTTGATACTGATTGATTGATCCATTAATTAAACTATTTAATGCGTACTGAGGCTACCTACCTACCTGGAAACCTTTGTCTTTAAATCACCCACCACCATATAAATCGTACAAAATTTTATTTGAAAGATTGCGCAATGAGGGAGCGATGTATGAAGGCGAAGTGGAGGTAGGTTTATGCGCGATGTCCATCTGCATTTCTGCATTGAGATCGTAGACGCTCGTAAATAATCCTTTGGACCTGAAAAACGTTTCAGTGAATCCAATAAAATACGAATCCGCAGAGACTACGCCGCACTGAGCTCGTTACCACGCCTAGACGATTTATTGAGATTTGAAGGCTGAAATATTGTAGGTATTCCATTTTAAAAATCTTTTATGAAATACAAGTTCTATGTCTCGCTCGCATATACTATTTGCTCGCCGCTTCACTCACTTGTGAGACGTAAAATGAATCGGGAAATTGTTTGTTTATTTTACGTCGCTTACGAACATAAGAAAATCGTCGCCGTTAAAAGTTGTACACCTGAAATTGAAATGTCTATCCTTTGAGGGTTTTTTTTAAACAAAAAACGTGCTCCTGCAGGTTTACGGTTAACGACATCAAAACTTTCAGGTCACGCTATAAAAGAAAATTGCACTTTTTCTTGTTAGAATGACATCGAGGACGAGTTGGTCTAATTTGACAGCTTAACGACTGTTGGAGTTCAGTAAAGTTGAAAATAAGGGAAATCCGCGAATTCCCATCGATCAGGAATCTCTTTGAACGGCTTGTATTTATTGCGGCTTTCGATATAGTGTCGGATGTTCACGCGGTTTAATTTAATTGCAAAATACAAAGCAAACAGAGCTAAATAATCAGCTTAATCTACATCATGAATGTGAAATTCGTTTATAGCCTGCGGCGTCCTCGTTCATGTGACATGGGGCACAATGTATCAGAGATAAGGTACTTTCCAAGCCACTGACTCCATTGTCAATCGCATACGCAGCTCACCCTGTCGAAAGTCTAAAATCAGCTTTTAATTTGTAAGATAACTCTTCTCCTATATATGCAGATGAATAGAATATATGCCAAGTGATACTATTTATATTGAAGTTAGATTTTGACTTTGTTGTACCAGTATTAGAGTCTTATACCATTTATCTATTATATAATGGGTATATTAAAATTCACAATCTAATGTAAGGTATAAAAGTGATTCATAGTTTGATATTTCCGCGCCGGCGATAAAATGATAAGCGGAATAAAATTTAGACAGTTTAGTTCTCCGTTAGTGAAAATGGCTTCCTTAGATAGAGAAAACGTATAATGGAATGCAATAACTCTTGACCGGGTGTGCGAAGAAATAACAGTGTGTCATATTTCACAACCCTCCAACAATTTTATAAAAGCGGACCATCTGCCTTTGACCCCTATTCTTTTTATTTCACGAATAATTCGCGTATTCGAAATATGAAATGAAAGGCTTACGTGTAAGGTGTTGGAGTTGAGGCAAGCGATTTTATTGTTCGATTTTGGTGCTTACAGCTTTCCAGAAGAGCTTTGGAAAACACTTTGAGATGAAACAGCTTTAAGATACGTTTCGTTATTGAGGAATTTTATTATTAAACAAGGGATTCTGACTGAGTTTATTGCAAACTTTAGCCAAGGCAAACTTTACTAAACTCATTGCATTTCACACTTATTTTATTAAGAAATAAAAAAACACATTTATGAACGTGATTACTATTCGTGTTTGAATAATCAGTATATGTAAAAGGTCCATAATACAGTTTTAATTTCAAATTACATCGTTTCAACTGGCAATCTTATCATGGCTTAGATAAGACAACACAGCGATGATATCGATTGCGGTGAAATACAATACAATATTACCAAACATCAATGTATAAGAATTTATGCCGAAAGATCTCAATCGGAGGGTGACTGTTGAAAGCTTCCATAAAAAGTTGGGCTGAACGTGTAACGAATAAGCGTCAGTGGAACAGGGGCGAGTGCGGTCATTTCGCTAAACGAAGATCAGAATCGCAAGCTGTTAGCATAGAGATTGCCATCGAATGAAAGCCACTCGAGGTATTCGAGAAAATCGCACGGAATATTGCGGCGCAAAACAACTCACTTCAGCCTCTACTAATATTCTTTCACGCTCTTAGTGTCAGCTCAATTTCTTTACCTTCTATGAATGCTAACATAATTGGCCTCGTTGTGGGGACTGCTTAATTATACCGACTTATGAGATGAATCCTGATCCTGGAATATTAGCAGGCTTAAAGATTATATATTTTCTTTCTGAAATTGTTTCGTCTGCAAATTGAATAATAAATGTTATCTACATAGAGAAATGTTGTCACCTCAAATATAAAGGACAAGGGATAACTGTTCTGAGCTAAGTAACCAGATAACCTAAAGATGAACTACCTGTGACTTTGAAATGGTCAAAGGAAAATTCAGTATATTGAGTTTTGCTAAACATGTTTTATGACATCAAATAATTGTTGCACGACTGAATTATTTCTGTGTATATAATCTTAGAAAAATCCATTTTTTTTTCAATATTATTTACTTCTAGTTCTCAAACCAGACAATGTATTACGTAAAACATTCCCCGTTAAATTTAGTGATTACCTCTACCCAAACCAACACTGCCAATTTGATTATAAAATTGTATGCAAACAAAACCAGGATCGGCAGTGGTTGTAAGAAACAAACAAAGAAAATTCTGCGCTAAAATGGATCAAGAAATCGCGTGCGTCATTCAATAAAATTCCACGAATCTTTGCAAAGTTTTCTATACTTTGGCCCTGATCTTTAATACCATCTATACATAATCAAATTTAAACGTGCCGGTATGCGTAAGTATATTTTAAGAATTGTCTATTAATATATTTATAGGGAGCAAAATAATTGTATGGCTACATTTAGTTAATTGCGGGGTATCGTTATATATTCAAAGCGAAATCTTAAAAGAAATTATAAACTAAACTGTTTTATATTTCACTAGCTGCCCCTGAGACGTTGTTTTACCTTGATACGATTTTTTTTACTTAGCCTACCTTTTTCAAATCTATATACTACAATATACTCGAGCATATGGTCGCTCTTCCGAAATATTTTTTTTTAGCAATTTTCCTCTGAATAATAAGGTTATTGAGGAAGATTTAGAGTTCAAGGAATTAAAAGAAAATACTTGAATTGGTCCAGTCGTCTTCGAGTTTGGACTTAGCAACACATTTTTGCGATTCATTTTCATTTATATCAATTTATTAGTTTCTGTAAATATATTTAAAATCTAAATAAAAGTTAATCTATTTGTGAGCGTTAATGGTGTGGGCGAGTCAGACTGTACGTAGTAAGTTTATTTAATGGTTTTTGACTCAAAACTATTTTTAATCCAGTAAGTTGTGTAATATTTTTTTAGATACGTCAAAGATAAAAGGGTTGTGTTTTGAGCCAAACTTGGCTCTAAACATTGTCAAAACATGATTTACGTAAAATCTTTACTCAAAGAAATGACATTGTGACTAAAATGAATGAAAAATACGAAATTTCAGGCCCATCAATTGTTTTGTATTGAGAAAACTTTCTTTGTCATTTGATCGATGGCCCCTTGTCCATTAGGGCCCTTTTAAAAGTTGGCCTTTGATTTCATTGTATTTCTGGAATAATCACGAAGTTTCGTCAAAGAAACGGAGTTTGTTTTTCTTAGAATAACAGTTAATTGTTGCGGCATTTCTTACTATTTTCATCAAAAATTATGAGATTAGAAAGAATATTCGTATTATCCTTTGATCTACTAATTGCAAAGAACATCTATTAATCTTAATTTCGTTTAGACTCAATTTTAGCTAATAATTATAAAATATAGGTCATAAATAGAAGATGGGCGCGATGGGAGGCGCTGTCAAGAGGCATCGAAGCCAAAGGTTTGCAGGTGCCAATATATTTCCTGACGGCTGAACGGTCAGGTAATTGTGGTTGAAACTTATCTCGGAGGGTGAACGTGAGCTGAATACAAAATAGATAGCAAATTATAAATGTTCAGTGTTTACAAATTTTGAAATTTCTTGTTATTTGGAGATGTAAACTTGAAACCTCTTTGGCTTTAGATAATTGGGAATTTGTTTATCGACGTTGAGCTGGAGACACTATATAATGCTACTATATCTGTTTTTAATATAAAAAGTAATGAAATTACAATGTTTAAACCAAGTTTCTAAATAACGCTTACTAATTGTATTGGCGATTATATAAAGAACTTGGTTAACCTTTATAGAATTAAAAAAACCTAGTGATTGATAAGTGAGGCGGAGAGTTTCTTGCCAGTTCTTCTTGCCCACTAATTTAACATCTTCTGTTGACGTTTATAAGTTTATTTGTGTACCTATATGATTAAAGTTCTTTTGTGTTAGAATTTGAGTTTGAATTCAACTTAAATAATTGTGTAAATATTATTTATTTTATTAAGCTTACTTTAATTCTTATATTAAGCTTACTTTAATTTTTTTACAATACTTTATGTTAAAGGACGAAAGAGATTTGACTTACCAAGAACCTTAGCTGAAAAACAGCAATGGATTGAAACATGTTGTTTCATTGATCATTCCCAGTAGGTGTTAACGTCTTATAGTAGATTATTGTTTTAATTAGGTAAACTATATTAATTATATATAATAAATAAATGAATAATTCCTACGTAACATTTTTATTATGTATTAAACGTCACTAAAACTCGTATTTTTTATACAAGTTTTTTAATCTCTAGTATTTACGCTTGATATTTTTTAAACTACCTCCCAAGAACCTAACGACACCTATATTATGGGACTAAGTTATTCTGCTATAGATATATATTACTTCTGGACCTTAGCCACTGGTAACCTCAGCAAAATCGGCGGTTAGACCGGTTGAGTAGGACCTATAGGTTGGACCCTATATATGAGATCGAATTAGAGAAGATCGATAACAAATTCTTGATAAATTGATAGTAGTATAAATTTCGATTTAATTTTACTAAATTTTCATAGAATTAATCATAAAAAAACAAAGTCAGTGTTTAACTAAAATACTTAACTATCTCTTTCCATCATAGCGTTAACACAATTCGACTGAAAGCGGTGATAGTTTACACTATAATGAAGGGGCTTAGTATATAGAACCCCATTTAGGCTATGGTATCTTTCCATAGAATAACAATAATAGATTATAGTGTTCCTTATCTCTTCATTATGAATAACTGTAATGAGCATTAATGTATGATTCATGTATCGCTAGAAGCGCATTAGGATGCATTGCACTGAGATAATTTGGAATCCTTATCTAATGACTTGGCAAACTTAATCATTATTTTTCTGACAACACACAGAAATGGATTATTTGAGGCCCAGAATAAAAGAGTTGTAGGCTTTTATACCACTCAGGAATGTAGCATATCATTGGTGAATAAAGTTTTAATATCGGTCTAGTAGTATTAAATCCATTTTAATAAATTTAAGAAATGTATTAAAGAAAAGCTGTGTAAAAAGGTCTGGGACTAGTGCTGGACAGGCTACTTCTAGTTAATTTGACATATTTGTTTTAAAACAAGTTTAGTAGTATTAAGTAGCCATAGTAATTTTGTATGATGATTTGCTATTTTAGGCCGGCTTTTTCTCTCGGCCTACACCCTCTGTATCCTTCGCCGATGAGTAGGGATATCAACCGATTAAAATTTAATGACGTGGATTAAGTGATACCAGTATCTTATATTATTTTATTTTAGATTTTTGAGTTTATTTGTTGTAATCATACAATTTTTTCCTCTTCATGAATGAGGATATATTAACCATACAATTTTGCCCTCTGTCCTTATGGTTGGTTTGGATAGGTCACTTAATCTTTCGAAATATTAAGGTACAAACAATTGTGCTAATGCAAAAGCGACTCTAACGCCTCTGAAAAATGGGTTGGTTTGGAAATGCCAGGTTATTTAGTGGGTATAGCTTACCGAGCTTGCTTTGTCAAGATGAAGTCGAGTATCACCCCCTGGGTATGTGGTACAGGAAATGCATTATCATCTCGAAGATAAATAAGGCAACACACACACAATATCTATACCATAGTGAACGGCTATAACCAACGGTAGCTACGAGACTCCGGCCTAGCTCCGGCCGGCTCGTGTCCTATTCAAAAATAAACAGACGTATTATGTACATCTCATGGCCCAATGGGACGTCGAAAACGTGATATTTATAATTCTTTCAAAACACTTACCGGGTGTTAGGGGACGCAGAAACAAAACCGATATATGGTTATATCCTGACAGCTGAGCTCTTAGGTGATTGTGGCGGAAACTTTTATCGGATGTCGAACGTGCGCGAAATAGCGATTCCCGTGTGTTCACCTGCTTACATTTTACAAACATTTGTCAATTCCCCGCACTAATAAATTATATGTAAGTTGTTAAAGTGTAATTTTAACACAGTTAATAGTTTCAGAGTGTGAGTGAGCAGTGTTGGCCTAGTGGCGTCAGCGTGCGACTCTCATCCCTGAGGTCGTGGGTTCGATCCCCGGCTGTGCTGTGTGTGGATATTCTTTCTATGTGCGCATTTAACATTAGCTCGAACGGTGAAGGAAAAACTTCGTTAGGAAACTGGCTTGCCTTAGCCCCAAAAAGTCGACGGCGTGCGGCAGGTACAAAAGGCTGATCACTTACTTGCATATTCGATTTTAAAACAATGATCATGAAACAGATACAGAAATCTGAGGCCCAGACCTAAAAAAATTAATTAATATATTCAGAAGTCTCGTAATACAGCAATAAGTCTAGTAATTGTTAGTCAACAAACATATTTAGTTGGATATTATTAGGTCAATAACTTTAAGCATCTAAAAACATTACTCTAATCTAACCTGATACCCGCTGCTTTCAGTTTGCAAGTGCTTAAAAATACTTTTCTCCCTGCACTTATAATCTTAATATCCAGATTAACTTTGAAAACCTTGGCTGTCTAAGCAACGAAACAATTATTTCGAATATAGATCAAGTCGTGCATATCGTTATAGCAGTCCAGATCAACGAATAATAAGCAAGATAAAAATATCGAATTCAAAAATATTTGGTTTTCACGTTCAAACATAAAAATATATCAGTGGCACTACAACCTTTTTAGGGTTGGGTTTTAGATTTGTGTATCTATTTCATGATCATTTATCAATCTAATAGGCAAGTAGTCGAGCAGCCTTCTTTGTTTGACACACGCCGTCGACTTTTTGGGTCTAAGGCGGTTTCCTCAGATGTTTTTCTTCACCGTTCGAGCGAATGTTATATGCGTACATAGAAAGAAAGTCTATAAGTGCACAGCCGGGGATCGAACCTACGACGTGAGGGATGAGAGTCGCACGCTGAAGCTAGGCTAACACTGCCCATTTTAACTCTAAAACTCTTTTATTTTTGTGACCCACAGACAATAAAATAGTCTTTTTAATTAGTTTCTTCTATAATAACGCCTATTGTCTAGTAAAATGTTGCGCGGAATTTTATTATTAATATTCAAACCGATTGCTCATATTGTTAACGTAATATTGAAAATAAATGTCCTCGGTATTGCATCGCATTTCACTTAACATTCATTTCTATCATATAAATGTGAGACAACACGTTCTTATATTCCGTCTGTCACACCACTAACATAGTTATTTTATTAGCTTATCCTCCTAGTATATTAGCTACTGCATAATGTACATAAGCCCGGAAGCTTGACGAAATAATCAATAAATCAAGCGTATATGTTAGAAAAATATATTTTTAAGCCAGTATGAATTAAGAATTTGTATTATAAATATTTAATCGTAACATTTTAGAGAAATAAAAGGCTTTATTATTGTTTTTATTATATAATAATTTCTGTATTTTCTCTCTTGTAACATTTGCAACAAATAAAAATATTACAGTTAAGAAGGTATTGGGAGACTGGTTTCCAAACTAGGTAAGAACCTGTGATAGGCTTTCATTCCACAGCAAAGTCATACTGAGTAGTATCAAAAAGATGTACTTTTGTACTAAGCAAACAAATTTAGCGCTTTAAATAAGGAAATAAAAACAAAACAAAACAGTCAACTACTTAAGAGATCTATTATATAATCAAAAATACTGTTGATAGATAATTGACATATAATTTGAACACAAGACACATTAAGTGTATGACATATATGACACCGTGGAGTCCCTGTTTTGAATCAGTTATCACCATAATCTACCAAATATCCTTTGGGACACCAGTGATTTAATAGTAAGGTAAATAATTGATTCGGTGTAACGGCCACCCTAGGCTGTAACGCGAGTGAGACGTAGGTATCCACCTCATGATATCCGTAATGGGCACTCGAGCTCAACCGTTATTCTCTACAAATCTCCCATATTGCGGCTTCTCCAACCTCAATCAATACTGCAATGCTAGTTTATTCCAGTTCATTTATATTTTATTCCCGAGTCTTGTTTATTCGGTATTCAAAGTCTGCATTGTGTAAGATGCATCCTATTGTTGCTTCAAACTTGATGCTTGTAAACCCAATTATCATATCTAAATCTTTATTGAAGTATGAACAAGGCGGTTCACGTATTATATTAAGTTAAAAGCTCTACAGCGAAGTTTTGTGCAAAACGTAAGATTTGTTCGTTCAATTTTAATTGCGTTCGCTTCGCGCATTAACGTGAATACCAAGCGCTTTGTTTTAATGACGCACTGGTCAAATTGTAGTTGTACAACAAGCGAAACGCTTTATAGATAACTACTTTTGAAGGCACACTAAAATAATATAATCTTAAAATGGTTCATAGCTGTATGGTTGTGGACTTAACAGTCAAGTCGTACCAGTAACAATTAAAAAAGGCAATATGTTTTATTAATAAATTCATTCTACAGATTGATGAAAATAAGGCCATTTATTCTAAAGTTATTTATTTTGATAAACTGTAACCTCCTCCTCCGAGGCTACACTGCTGAGCGGCGTGATGCTCCTACACTGCTTTCATCTCTAACGATCATATCATATCATAACATAAGGTTTTGTGATACCTGGTGGGTCCATCTACGTCCCCTTGGTCTCCTTTTCTCCATTTTGGCGGTTATCATACGTTTTTCATAGTTGTCTTTTAAGGTTGACTATCGGGCAATGACAAGTCATCATTCTCATTGATAATATTTTTGATATGTATCTAATACAATTATGTAACTTTATATATATATCTCTCTATTAAATGCACTATTTTTTTGTAGTAGAAAGCTTGCAACAAAAATGGTTACCCATATCTACAAGCCTATCAGTTAATTTCAATTTCATTATCTCAATATGTACATTGCTTGGAATTTTCTGGTAAAATAATCTTATAGAAATCGAGATCGGAAGTTTTGTGGTAAACTTGCTGACCTAGCGTTGGGACTGTATGTAGTAATCGGATTTGCGGGTTTTTCGTCCGTTTCTGTTTGTAGCATTCGTTTTTTAAAGTGCAGCTTAATGGGGCTATGAATTATTTGAAAAGAGCTTTTAACAGGGACTTTTGTGTGTGTAAAGATTCGTCCTATTCCTTACGTGTCTGTAATTAGAGTAGGATATCCTGGATGAGATAACTTGATAACGTAAGGTCTTCCCTTGCACTCTGCTTTAGATTGATAACCTAGTTATATCATTATTTTTTGTGTGACTATGAATTCATTAAAGTGTTAAAAATAGTATATCTAAAAGATATAATAACTTGTTATGAGGTTGCTTTAATGTAACCAAAATGCTAAAGGAATTTTCGTAGACAACCACACTGCTCAAGGTATTTAGTGTAAGCCCAAAAACATATTATTAAATATCTTTGAAAAGGCCGGAAAGGCTGACAATTTATTTAATACAATATTTCCAGTCTAACTTAAAGGCAGATGAAGTTTCTCGACGGTTTCATAAGGATTGGAAAGTTTAAAAATCACTCCAGTGCGCCCATACATATACTTCTGAAGTTTCACCTATTTATGGAGTATGCGGGCTCTAACATGAATCTTAAAATTACTTACATGTTCATGCTATCTTCGTAGCACTTTGGGAATGCGCCAGCCCTAAAATATCACCTTAAGATTTTACAGCAGAAATCTCATATTTGCTGTCTGCTAGTTTTGCATTTCTATAAATTGTATGTACTGATATATAAATTTCAGCTATCAAAAAAGAGAGTAATATTTTTTTTATTCAACGGCCTAAAAGTATCTATGACCATTGTAATACATAAATAAATAATACTCAAACAGCAGTTAAATTATATTTTTGTGTGGTGTGGTGGATTTTTGGTGAATCAATCAGATTTTCTACAAGTACATTGAGTACAATATGCAGCCTCCTTAGGATGTTGATTAATAAAATACTTCAAATTAATGATCAGTATTCACTGGGTTTTTTTAATCACAGTGAAAATATAATTTTCACTATAATTTTCTTAAAATATATTATGTTTAAGAAACATCAATCCGTCGTCTACAATCATTTACAAGGACGTTGAGAATAATATGAAGCCTCCTTAGAAAGTTTATTAAGAAAATACTTCAAATTGATGATCAGTATTCAATGTGTTTTTTTAATCACAGTGTTAATATATTTTTCACTATCATTTACATTCATTCATTCACATCATTTACAAGTACATTGTGAATAATATGTAGCCTCCTTAGTGTGTTGATTAAGAAAATACATCAGATTGATGATCAGTATTCAATGTGTTTTTTAATCATAGTAAAATATATTTTTTACTATCATATTCTTAAAGGATATTATGTTTAAGTAGAGCATCAATCCGTCGCGTACAATCATTTACTAACAACATTTAACCACAGTCGAATTTAATTAAGTGTATAAATAAAATTCGATAGAGGTATTTGTTTTCGCTCCCTGATCATTGCTTAGTTGGCTTGGCAGTGATTGCGGCAATTATTCACCTCGCCGCGTCCCCTAGCCCTCCCAGGCTCTAACGGCTCCACTTAATCCAGCCTCACCGTTTGCAAACCCTTGCCTTCAATATTAACTGCCTTTAAATAAGTTTCAAGACACTTATTACGAACCTTAAGAAAATTATGGTGGTTTACCGTCGTGGATACACGATTTCTGATACACGCTAAATACCCATACCATTTTTTATATATTGTTTCCTACCTTTTTATTTTCTCACTTTTTTTAATTATTGAAGTGAAACTTCTTTATCGGCGTTGTAAAAAACAATCCCGTCACATTTTTCAGTTACGCATCACATTTTACCACGGTTGATTCGAATTCGATACCAAAAATATATAATAACGATAACAATGATAGTAATAATTCTATTACAATTCATGAAATTCTGTAATAATCTTAGTATTAATAAGGTAAAATGAAATAATTGTATTATTTGTATTCATGTCTATGGTAATAAAAGCCTTTTTTTAAACTTTATCTTATTTCGCCCCCACTTGGAGAACTGTCGGCGGGAGCTTTACCTCTGGGCGGGAGTTTTACCTCTAGGCGGGAGCTCCTTACGCTGGACTTTTTTCAATTAAGAGCGATTCGAATCGTCGATAACCAGTCACTTTCTTGATACCTTGGCGCAGCGTAGAGATGTGGGTTCTCCATTTACCATGGAGAGTGTTCATAGGAGTTGTTCGGGCAAACACCTACAGCTGGGTTTTATCATCAAACGTCAAGGCAGAATACAAAATACCCGTCGTTTCACAACTGAGCATTTCTTAAGGTCGTTTTTACCGTACCACTATGTGGAACCAGTTGCCTACTGAAGTATTTTTGAACCAATTCAAGGTACGAAACCGGTCCAAAACCGATCGAGTCCTTCAAAAAAGAGCGTACCAATTCTTCTGAATAACACCAGGTGAGTTTCCTGCCCGTTTGCTTCCTGTTACATAAAATAACACAAGTCTTATGAAAAGTTGTATTAAACACCCTTAATTCAAATTATATAAACCCACTTTTTCATTAATATTTTTACGTAAGACGCGTGTTTACTACTTAATGGATGCGTGGTAATGTAAATATCAAACAGATTATATTTAAAAAGCTGTTAAATTATTAAAAGTAATCATTTGTCTTCCCGACAAACCGACTAGTCACGATGTTGTTCTGTTGTACGATGCTGTCACTAAACTAAGAATTAAAGAAATACTGTGTTCACAAGTTCTTGAGAGAAATAAATGTTTCCATTGTAGTTAAGAGCTGAGTCGTTGAACTGGACACCGATACAATAAGTATGTTATATCGTCGTAACAGACCGAATGGCGCAGTCAGGCGGTTTTTATGACCCAACTTGCTAGCCAACGTACGGAGTAAGGCTTTTAGAATATTTATTGTTAGTAATTGTTTAGGCATTCTATTCAAATCGCTTAGATAAAATTTGATGATAATGATATTTCACGAATTGGCAATAAAGTTTTTAAATCATATATACTGTATAGTTTGAGGGCAGTAGCCCTAGTGGGTTGGTAGCGTGTGTCTCTCAACCTTAAGTTTGTGCATTCGAATCATGGCATGCACCAAAAGGCGTTGAAGGTGGTCCCTGGATGATTATTGAAATGAAGACTTCTTTAGGCGCATGAGGGTAAAAAAAATTACGGATGAAACACAATAATAATAATATTAGCGTCACGAAGATGTGCAGCGTTTTTGTCGCAGAAAAGGGAGAGAGTGATTGATAAAGGGCGAACGTGGCATGAAGCAAATATAATAGATGCAATTTTTACAGGATATTTAGATACTGTTGAAACAAGAACTTATATTTCATATTTTACTTATAATATGGCTTTGGTTACAACAATACCAATATAAATCGCGACGAATAATGTAAATATCGAAGAAAGAAATTTAAAAAAAAATATAATTTGTTTCGATACATTTAATATTTTAATGACAATTAAATTCATCGAATTCCTAACATACTTTCGTTTTTTCCTCCCTCTAAGTCTCGGAACTCGAAAGTTTTAGATTTGTATAAATATGAACAAGACTTACAAAATAGTTTATTAAAAAAGTTTCACTTCTGACATGTGAACTTTGTACGCACGCACATTTATTAAATTATTAATAATTAATTAGTATCTATTGAGTTTATACTAGAGATTTTACATGCATCACAAACTATATATGCTTAATCTTTCATCGTATTAGATACATTTGATAGTACAGATAGATTTTATAGTTGTAGTAATAGTAGCGAGTATATTAAAATTATATACCTTATATATGTCATGTAGCTGTTAAAATTTTATGTGGTCAGCGTCAGTGCAAGCTGACTAAGCAATAAATGAACAAACCAATGAATAGATTACCATTGAAAATAACTGTCAAAGCTTAGCAGGCCTACCCATAACATTCCAACTCTAAGCTGATATCAATATTACATTTTCAAGCACGAAATTCCCAGCCATACAGATGAAACATTGAATTTAAACGTCACCATAAGATGTCATAATTATTTATATATAAGACTATTACTGACACTGTGTTGGCCTAGTGGCTTCAGCGTGCGACTCCCATCCCCGAGGTCGTAGGTTCGATCCCCGGCTGTGCACCAATGGACTTTCTTTCTGTGGGCGCATTAAACATTCACTCGAACGGTGAAGTAAATATCGTGAGGAAACCGACTTGCCTTAGACCCAAAAAGTCGACGGCGGGTGTCAGGCACAGAAGGCTGATCACCTACTTGCCTATTAGATTAACAAATGATCTTGAAACAGATACAGAAATCTGAGGCTCAGACCTAAGAAGGTTGTAGCGCCATTGATTAATTAATTACTGACACTGTACCATCAATATTCTTTAGTTACTCAAACATACAACATGTCTTTATTCAATAACAAATTACATTGTGTTAGCCGGTATTGGAGCCCCTGAGCTAAGTCTAGGGAGACCTGTACATCAGGGTCCTCCGCTCTTGCAATTGTTTAATGAAATAGTAACTTAACAGTAATAGAAACCAAAAACTATATTATAAAGAAAAACAAAAAGCTAAGACTTATTACTAAACTAAAGATAAAGGTTTACATGGACATGACTTTTGTACACATCAGAATGATAATCTTAGGGAAGGGATGGATGTGATGGGAGGTGGTAGTATAAGATAGTGTAAATTAAGAATTGTGAAATTATACTTTAAGCAGCAATTCACTGGGTATGAGTTTACACAGTATCCCTACAGGCAAGTAATGCAGTCGAAGTTTCTCGGTCAACCGCTCGCTCACGGTTGCAGTTTTAATTTGGGCTAAGCTGTATGACGTGGTTTAGAACAAATTGTGTTTCGAAATACTCATGGATTATTTTAATAGTTAAACGTTTCAAACTAGATCTATTTATTTTGTTGAGAACAATTTGAATTATAAAGTTCGTAGTACGGTTGCAGTGAATTGTAACTTCGTAATCTATGGGTGTAGTTTTCAATTTGCGCATTTTGTGTGTTTATACGAGTCTTAGTAGAGGACGTCGCCAGTTTTAAAAAAATAAGAGCCAATGGCTTTACCATCAAGTGAGTGTCAAGGCTATTCAACTTCTTTAAGCCACCGGCCTAGTAAAAATTTTGGGAATTAGTGTGAGTGATTAGTTAATTAGGTAAGTGCTAAACAGTGGTAAGTGGAAAAGAATAATAGAAGAACAGTGTCTCCTTCATTGTGACTGTAAGTAGTGTTACTGGACAGTTATGTTATGTCCTTATGAGTCCGAAATAAGGCTAGATCGTAATGTTGAATGATGTCTCAGTAAAGAAATAGTTACTAATAATGACTAATCGCGCTATATACAATATATAGCGCGATTTTATTAACATTAATTAATATTGTCTTAAAATATGTACGTATTTTACATTGGTATATTGATTATAACATTTGCCGTCATCAACAAACATTATATTACTTATAGGCATAATGAAGTCGCTCTAGTCACTGTTATAAGGTAGATTGCTTTTAAGACACAAAACATATTTTTAGTTGATTTAAAGAAATTAATCATAACATAATAGTTTATTTTTTGTTTTTTCTTGCAGATGATACAATTTCTGGTACCAACAGTCGTGATTTTGTTATTACTTCTGCACATCTCTTCAAATAGTCTGGAACAGGGCTGAAACTGTGTTATTGTATTTTAACTCACAAAACGTCAATTTCTCTCTATAAATACTATAATCTATAATCTTGAAATAGGTTTTAATTCACATTATTAATAATGCATTGCAAAAATTATAGATATATTTACAAGAAAATTGCATATAATAAAGTTGGTTCGTCGTTAAATTGTTCAATGCTATTGTTACCCTCGAAGCGTATTCGCGTAGTATTTGGTAAAATAGAGATTAAATTGTGTGGAAATAAAACGAAAACCAATGTACAAATGTATATAATTCATTGAATGAAAATCATAGTTCGGGTTTCAGCGCGGAAGTTAAATAAAAAGTGATATTTTTAGACCATACTTCGTACATATTATAATTACTGTTTTGATTATATTTAAACTACGAACGTTTGAACGATTTTATAAAAACCGTACTTTATGTACAAATGATTAAAATATAAACATTTGTGTTTACAATTTCTCGTGTCATGAAATGTTAATCACCATCATCATCTTGTATAGGTCTTAGCCTCCACAAGTATATCTCACAAACGCAATCTATTTAGTGCTTTCTGCATTTAATAAACGAAGGGGGTACGCACTTTACTACAAAGACTACAAAGATTTTTTTATAGACTTGAGAGCAAACGGGCAGTAGCCTCACCAGATGTCCAATGCCCATAGAAGAGAGCTCGCGAGTCCGCTACCGGCCTTTTAATTATATTTAAAAAGTATTCTATACCATCTGCATGCCACTTGCGTAATCTAAAGGATATTGAACCAAATTTTAAAAGTTTTCACACACTTAAAAACTGTATAAATCGTTATTGAAGCAAAATTTACAAATATAAACGTTTACAAAATTCTTTTACCGTTTGAATACCGTCGAGCGCCAAGCCTCTGAATAAAGGACCTTTTCAAATGTGAAAAGGGGGTTGAAAGAAATCCATTTTTTAATGCAAGGGGCAAAAGGCTGTCGCTTCGACGTCATTAGTCTAAAGAAATACGAGCCCTTTTTAATAACTTCCTTGATAGAAGCCTGGACTTGGTGTATATTATATTTATCGAAGTACGTGAAGTGACCTTCGAGTTATAAAAAGTTGTCAGATATTTGTTAGCTGCTTGATTTGAATTGAAGGTTGCATATCATTTTTTACCTTGTCAAATATCTCTTAACACTGGCGTAGGAAATAAATTATAATTGACAAGGTCAACGTTGTGCAATATTTGGTGAATCTTAAATAAAAATATCTTTCTTAAAATTACGACTTAAGCCGCTTTTAACAGAAATAAAAATCCCAATTTTGTATAAATGATATATGTATCTTGCGAGGTAACACTCTTCATTTCTGAAGATCGAGTTAGTAGCACCGAACAACTTCCTCCTATGTCCCCTGGTCGGCAAGCCTCTTTACCTGTGTGATGGTAATCCCTCTAAGGTTCTTAACTAGATCGGTCCAGCGAGTAGGGAACGGCCACGAAGTCTGGCGTCGTCACGCCATGCCATGGCGTGCTTAGTTATTTCAATGTGTGTGTGAAACAGTTTTGTAACTATAGCCGACTTAGTATGGAGACATATGTTTCCTCAACTGTCTGGGAACAGCACATTAGTAGCTACATAATGATATTATGCATAATAATTATAGAGACTTAAATTTTGTTGAACTGTCGACGTAAAATAATTTTAATAACGAATACATTATTTTACTAAGAACTAAAAGACATTTAACATATTATAATATTTTAATCACCTCGTGTCTAAGTTTATCAAGGCGGGTTATCTTAGTACATATGTATTAATAGAAACTCAAGATAAAAATCTTTCAGCAGCCCATACCAATTTTTCTGAATTTTTTTTGATATCTGAAATAAAAGTGTTTCAATAAGAATTCAAATTTTGATGGCTAACATATATTATATTGTATAAAACAACACAATTTATAAAGCTTAATAGCAAAACTAAATATTTTAATTTTTGATTAAAAGAAGATTGGTTAAAGAACAAAAAATAATCAATAAGTTGATAACATTCTACAATTAAAATTCATTTCTTCTTGAACATCCGGGTTCTATATTTATCTCGACAACTACATTTATAATTACTTTTATTTATGAATATTTAACCTAGTAGCATCTTACAAACAAACTCTAGCCTACTCAAGCATTCTAACAAAAATATCTTATTTTTTATTAAATAATAAATTATTTAAAAAACACATAGAAAAAGACTCACTCTCTACACGAAATACACTTTCCCCACGGAGCTCGAGTACTCCCATTCGCACAATCCCGTATATTAGCTATAAAATCGTCATCTCCTGGATGTCCAGGGGCTGCCACAAAGCCTCCCTCATCAGAATAATCATCGTCTCTTCTTGAACGACTTAAACGTTCAGTTTCCTCTTCTTGTGACGATTCGAAATTAAAACCAATTGTTTGGTCATTTGTATATGTTTTAGATTGCACATGAGCACTAAATATCGCGAGTAAAATAACAAACACAACGTTATTCATCTTGCTCAAATGTATGACTGACGATAAAGTAGGTATATGTCAGACTATTTGTATCTATATTAAGAAACTGATAAGCTACTATGAGCTTAACTTTTTATATTGATAAACTTATACCTGGTTATAAACTGAAGAACCTTCTATTTGCGTAATAATTTAAAGTAACGGAAACGTTTTTACAATAATATAGGGTGATTGTGGAAGGTTGAGGTGTATAATTATCTATGATTTTCGTAAATAAACTAAATAATAAGGATTATAGTTCAAGAGGTTACAGACACTATCCACGCATATTTTGTTTTTTATATAAGAATACGTTTGAAGTCAATTATACTAAAAGCATGAGTTTTTAAATATGTAAGAAATAATTAAACAATGAACTGACGTCTGAGAGATTAAAATATACGGGATAGAAGTTGCACTGCGGGTTTGACTGCCAAAGAAATATTGTTCTTAGTTTTGGTATAAAATAGGATTTATTGTCCTCATGCAAATGCTTAGTATTCTTTTATATATAAGCTGACCAATATTAATCATAATTGTTATATCATCTTTAAAATATACAGCTTTTTGTCCATAAATGTTACCAATGTTAAAAGAAAAACTATCCAATTATATACAACAACAAACCACCACAGATAAGCCGTACAACAAAATCAAGTGGATATCTGACACACAACTAATTCCCGCAATATTTTAATCCAGCAAATACAAAGGAGCCCAATTTGCATAAACTTTCTGTTTATTTCATGTGAGAACTGTATCCGTTTTACGTGGACTATTTTACACTGAATTAGATTTTAGATAGCTGATAGATTTAAGTTATATATAAATCAATTCTTCGATATAATATTTTTAATTCAATGTAGTTACTAAAATCAGCGCGTTCAATATTATAACTCTTTACTTTTAGTATTACAATGTAAATACTGCTAAATCGCTATAATGTGTTGAGCCATATCGAAAAGCAATTCAGAGGACTTTAGTATTAAATGCAAGTTTAAGCGTAAATCATATTAAGGCGATTGGAATACTTAATTTCTAATTTATTGAGTCATTTGAATCGTGAATTGAATATAAAGTTTATTTACAAATAGATAGTAATGTTATAATATGATTTATACCAAAGCCTGTCACGACTCCCACCGGCTGGACTTTTTAAATTTTGGGAATAAATATAGCTCAGGGATCGTGTAACGTTAGCCAGCATCGGGATAATGGGCGTTGACATACCGAACTAAGCGAAAGCTTGATGTACTCGACAAGCAAAGACGGTACTTCACTCCAGGTCATTGCTGTATAAAGAGCAAATTTGGCCTCACATGGAGTACTCTTCTCACGTCTGGGTCGGAGCTGTCTAGTACCAGCTCCTTCCACAGTGCCACTTGGAAGGTTTATATAAATTCAGGCATCGAGTATCACACCGCAATAATGTCAGTGGTGCCTGCCCTTGGTCATCCTAAGTCCGGTTCAACGCAAAGAGGCAGCCCAAAAAATGGGCTTTCTCCTTCGCGAGGTGGGCCAGCGAGTCATCCTCCCTGTGCAGCGGTGGAATGGAGGGCTTACCGAAATGCTCTTGGAATTTGCCCAAGAGATTTTTCGTTTGAAGGTATTGGACGCTAAGTTAAATGCTTTGTCAAGCGGGTCTATGTTAGAATGACACGTTGTCGCTGTGTTCGTGTTTTTCCGAGACTTCAAACCATTCTCGATTACAACGCAAGGCCGTATTGCAAGAACGTTAAAAGCAACTTGCCACCGATCGGCACCGCAGATAATGGAATAAAAATTTTCATACCTTGCACGACTACCTCCGCGACAGAGTGTGCTGCCAATATTATATTATTATCTTATTTTATTTATGTGTAAAATTTTAAATGTAAAAAGCATGCAAAAATGTGCATGGACAACAGCCGCTAATTTTGAGTGCTGATTATACGTGTCATAATGAACATTTACGCGAAACCTCAGTACATTTTTAACCTTTGAGATCGGTTCAAATATAGGATGCTTCAAAGTCTTCAATAGCACCTTAATTATGATAATTAATATCGTACAAAGGCCGTCTAGACAGGTTAATAGGTACTTTCTCAAAGAGAACAAGATTATTAATAATATATTGATATAAAATACATACATTTGAACTTCTTAATAATCCTACTTCAATCAAACTTCAAAACTTTATCCGAATTACCTTGATGGCTGGAAGTCTTCCATCATGGAATCAACTCCAGGTAGGGGTCTTCCCTGGGAGGAACAAACTCCAACAGTTTAAAAAAAGTACATACTCCTGCCTCAGGAGCCGGCCCACCACATTGGGTGCGATGATTGCCCCTTTTGGCCCTCACATAGGCTCGGCCCTATCCTATAAAAATATATTATATTTCCATACTAAATTAATATATCTTGATCGAACTAAACTGAACCACAAAAAACAAATAAAAGGTGATGACAATGTATTTTATACTATCACTAGCTGACCCGGCAAACGTCGTTTTCCCATGTATATATTTTCTAGGAAACATAAAAAAAATATATAAATATTTTTTTTGGGGTGGACACCCCTTATCACATAGGCTGGTTTGAAAGATAGATAGTAGCCGATTCTCAGACTTACTGAACATGCATAATAAAATTCATAAGCCTCGGTCGAGCCGTTTCGGAAGAGTATGGGAACAATCATTGTGACACGAGAATTTTATATATATAAAGATTTCACAAAACTCAGAATGAGCTTTATAGTTAAAAGAAAAGTTTTATTATCTTTTATTTATACACTGATTTTAATAATACACGTAAAATAACTATATTTTGGCTCTCTGATATTGTAAATACCAACTCAATTAACCCTAGCTTAATTTGTATTTTTAAACAAACTTCATTTATATGCGTCGTTAGTTGGAATATTTCCAAAAGATAAAGAGCATTATGTATGCATATTAACGAAAATATTACGGCTTATTCAAGTGTAATAACCGCTGGCTTTGGTCAACCTGTAAAATATTTACAAAACAAAAGGTAAAATTGTAAACTGTTTGAAAATCGTTATTAATAAATGATTGTGGTTTGTCACGTATATCCTAATATAAGTTAACATGGACACCTTATGTTCTAATGTAAAATAAAACATGATTTTTATTTTTCTTTATTTTTAAGTTTCGACGTATATGTATGTCAGCGAGCTATATAAATATAAATATAGAAATATTTATTTATTTATACAGGCCATGCAGGGCCAAATTCTAACTAAAAATAAAATATAATAAATTGATTTACAAAATTGACAGTAAACCTCCAGCTATCCTATCATCTTTTCCAAGTATATTACCCCCATACGCTTCACTCTTCGGTGAAGAATCGAGAAACCCATTAATAAGCGAGAGTAACCGTGGAATGGGAGCTTGTCGACGCTGGACAGTGCGAGCCGAACGCACAGCACACAGGTTATGTTTCCGGCAGCGGTAATAATTGTCCGGAACGTACAGTCTCATGATCTCTCCCAGCAAGTATGCGCTTTCCGTTTCGTTGTTAATTACGCTTAAACCAAATTTGATCACAGCTAAATCCCTACGAAGTTCTAATGAATTATACCCTAAACCTCTATCAAGAACGTAGTAGGGTGGAGGTAAGGGAAACAATTGTACTTTCTTTTATACAAATTGTTGAAGTTGTTGAAGAGGCAAAATATCTTCTCAAAGTACGCGAAATTCACGCTTAGTGTTGAAATATGTGAGAAATCAACGTGTGAAATATTAATAGGAATGTTTATATGCCGGTTTCAAAATGTTAAAACTAGGTGAGGCTTTCAATAGATCCGTGGAAAGGTTAAACTAAATTAATAAATGTTGAGTATGAATCTATAAGCGAGTAGCGGCGTAATTCGTAAACGTATCCTAAACATATTTAAACAAAAATAAATGCAAATTCAAAGAGGCCTAAATGTTTAATGACATTGCACTAATATTAGGTCCTTACATATGAAATCGTTTTGTATGGGAGGAACAAAAAGTCGAATATTTTTAAATATAATATATTTCATTAATCAAAGCATGAACCATTGTTTTCTATGCAATTTTGCCATCTCATAGGTAGTTAGTTCCATTTCATTGATCCCTTTACTAAAAAAACCAGTCGGACGGGAATCAATAAAATCTGTGAAGGCGATTTGGACTGCCCCATCAGAGTTAAATTTTTTCCCTTGCAAGAAGTTGTCCAAATTTCGAAAAAAAAATGGTAATCTGTTGGAGCAAGGTCCGGGGAGTACGCAGGATGTCTTAGACATTCCAATTGAAGCTCGTCTAATTTGGTAGCCGTCTGTTGTGCAGTGTGTAGTCTAGCGTTGTCGTAAAGTAGCAGTGGCGTGGAGCGATTGACCAGCCTAGGTTGTTTAGCCGCTAGCTTTTCCATCATGGTTTGCAATTGCTGACAATAGACATTAGCCGTAATAGTCTGGCCAGATTTGAGAAAACTGCAATGAACAATACCGGCACTAGTCCACCAAACGCTTACAAGTAACTTTATTGGGGTTAATTTTCGCTTGGGGCAGGATTTGGCTGGCTGGCCAGGATCCAACCATTGCGCTGAGCGCTTCCAATTATCGTAAAGAATCCATTTTTCATCACAGGTAATGATTCGGTTTAAAATACCTTCATTATTGTGCCGGTTCAGTAATGTAACGCAGCAGTCGACGTGCGTTTGCCGGTTTGCTTCAGTCAATTCGTGAGGTACCTTTCAAGCTTTTTAATCTTCCCAATTTGCTTTAAGTGAATTAAAACAGTTTTATCACTAACACCGCAGCCTGCAGCTAACTCGGACGTGGTTTGCGATGGATCCGCTTTCACAATAGCCTTCAATACTTCATTATCAACTTGGGTCTCAGGTCGTCCACGGGGCTTGTTCTGCAGGTCGAAATTTCCAGAACGAAAACGTTGTAACCAAAAACGAACTGTGTTTTCTTTTGCAACATGACCGCCATCCACATCATTCACCCTTCGATTCGTTTCCGCAGCACTAGTGCCACGGCGGAGCTCGTACTCGTAAATAATGCGATACTTTAAGTTTTCCATTTTGTAAAATGAGTGACGCAAACAGAAAAAAACAAAAGAAAAAAACAAATGAATGATGGTCATCGAAGCAAAAATACATGAGTAAATAGCTGTACAAATTGAATTTGAAATTCCTAACCAAAGAGGAGGTATTTGAGGTCAAAGTGGCCAGTACGACAAAACGCCAATTTCATATGTAAGGCCCTAATATATGGTTTGCTTTAATTTTTATGCGCGATTCACTTTTCTTTTTTACATAAGTTACTAATAGAAAACTGTTTTAAGAGAGTTACTATTTTCTAAATTTTATAATAAGAAACATATGGGTTGTTAAATTTGTCTTAATCATGAATGTTTTTTTCGTAATAAGATTTACATAATACAGGACTCTTTCTCTGTAACTTCCACATAGAGATACCGATGGCGACGTTTAGGTGACCAAATTTGATTTAGTTCTCCCAATATCCATAGGGCTGATCGTTTTGAGATCGTTCGGTAAAAATTTCTCACTTTTCCAGTTGGGACAGAGTATAGTAGCAATTGCACCCACGGATAGCAAGTAGTCAAATCTCCTTGGTGATATAAACTTGAATTAATATTATTACAGAGTTTACTTGTGGATGATTTTATTATATTTCTTTATTCGACGTCGTTATATAGATAGGAGTAAGTATACTTTAATCCTCTAAAAAGCATATGCTCATTAGAATGTTAATACATCATATTAAATTCCTTGACATAGTGAATTTAGTATCTATGAAATGTCATGTCACGGAAATTTCGTCACGTCACCTTCTCAGCTACAAAGCTATAGATAATATTTCAAATTACATAATAAGTATTTTAAGACAACATAATAACACATCTTATTTATGTAAAATAGAATTTACGTTTTTCCAAATCATATTTTTTTAGTAATTAAATTGGACTCGGTGAAGCCTCCCACGGCGATTGGAGATTTTTTTGCGACTTTGTCTTGATGTTGGAATTTTTTAGACTTGGGTATTTTCTAAAATAATTAATTTAGGGCATCTACATATTTAATATACTATTAGTTAGTTAGGTTGATTGGTCGAATAACAACTGAAGACAGTTGTTATTTAAATAGTACCTCTTTCGTAAAAAAATTGTTTTTTTACTAGAAGTTCCTTGTCCAAGTACTCGTAATATCTTGAAGCCCTTTTGGTTATACGAATCTATTAACGATAAAAAACTCTAATTGTGTTAAATAAGCATATTATACACTTATTTAAAAATTGTAAGGCTACTTGCTAGAAGTTTTAAGTTCTTAATTTCAACCTTACTGTGAGAACTTTAATTATGCCTATTTAACGTATAATCAAAATACGGGAAAACGGGTCGTCTTTAATATTATATTTCAACACAAACTTTCTTGTGTGCTTTATCTTAGTATTTTAAGATAACTCAAAACTTTGCTTTAACCAGCAAAATGTATTTTTATAAAACTTATGCAAGTTTTGTTTTCATTTAAACTTTTGTTCGTAGTTTTCAAAGCATCTCTTAAATTTAGCGAGACTAATTAAATTTTAAATAAAATGTCTTCATCTATTTGAAAGATGTTTGCGCGTTATAACTGACGTTTCCTATAAGCACGAGGCTGTATCATAATGAAACTACTCAAATATGTATATAGTATAGCTGAATTATTTATTTAAGGATCTCTAATATAGACATAGAGGGCCTTTTAATAGGGATGGCAATATGTACCGTCTTTAGTACTGACGATGTCTCTATAAGCTTGAGAATAATTCAAGTATTTGGTAAGTTTCCTACCACTTTTGTTCTAACTTGTCAAAATGCAATTTCCACAGAGATGTGCAAGCATATTTCTGTATCTGGTTCATTAATCATTCTTCCAAACTTTGTTTTAACTCAAAAACATTATTGTAAAAGAACACAATTAAAAAAAAATACTTTACTGTAGACCACATTAAATCGTTCTTATACAAAGCAAAACGGGCTCATTAAGCGAATTCGTAAAAATGCAAATTCCAGAGGAAAGGTGAACTTAAGCAGAGCTGTAAATGTAATTAGATTTTCGAGTTTACAAAGACAATGCTCAGGTTCGTAGATTTACTGCTAGCTGACCCATCTCCCGACGGGGAAGGATAAATGAGACGCCGCGAGGTAGCGATACTAATTATACTGCACCAGGGCGTTATTTTCTTAATCTTATTAGTACTAGCCATTGCCAAACGTCTACAAAGTCTAATTATTAAGTAAATTGACATTTAAAGAATATAAAGAAAAACATTAAATAGTTGTTATTGGAAGCGTACAAATGATGTCTTGTCGTTTCTTGTTTGGTCCACTCGGCACAATTCTGAACTTAATCCGCGATATTTATGTTATGGTGAAAAGGACTACCATTTAATTACCATCATAAAGCACTGCATTATTTATCTACTTATGCGAAGACACAAATAAAACCCTTCAAAAGACAATAAACATGGTGGTAGATATGTATATAACTAAAATCGTATATGTGTTCGAACAGGCTTCAATAAAGAGCGCTTCACTGTTGTAAAGGCATTCCAAATGCTTATTTGCATTCAAGAAGGTTCTCAAAGAAGGGCGTGCAGAGAAAGGGTTGGTGTACTCGAGGTAAAGCTAGATGGAGAGCTCCCTCGGTAGTCATTAGACTAAGCTAATACCATTTAATTTCTAACTTTTCTGACTTATGGACCGGAACTTTATCGAACGTTGCGTTGATTTAGGATCCATTCCTTTGAATATATTTTAGATGGCGATGACTACCATTCTATTTTTTTTATAATTTTCACATGTTTTTGTATTGATACTAATTGTTAAAGGCCCAACGCCCATCTATGGTTAAATTCTTCAAATGATTTCATTTATTTCCTCTTTCCGAAAGGTGCATAACTACTCTGACATTAGGCATTATTGCTGTGTTATAAATACTTTAATTTTAAAATTATTAAAATCAAATTACATCTCTCTAGTGATTCAAAAATCCCTCTAAATCGTTAAATAGGCATCGATTACGCAAACTGTATTACCGTTTGATATATTTTTTTAAACTGAACCACGCCCTCGCTTAAATAAACGTTATCTGAAATAATTACAATGTACTCATCTCTCAACGAGTTTCGGGACTATTTATCAACCTGTAAAGTCTCATTATGATTTAACAATGTATTTTCAGTCAAACAAGTTCGTTCAACCATCGTTAATAGAACGTTGTGTTCGCCGATCACATAATTTCATGGTAATTACGGTTTGAGCCATTTGCGACGCAGACAACTATAAGCTATAAAGCCGTATTGCTTTAAAGCAGGCGCTATTCCAAATCAGATTAGAAATAAAACATTGACACTTTGTTGAATACTTGAGAAGTGAAATCAATTTTAGTGAGTAATCTCGGATTTAATCGCTGAAACTATGTTCCATTTGAATTTACTTATGTGGTACTTTTGTTATGGGTAACATAATTAATGTAAAAACTTAAAGAAATCTATATAGAAGTATAAAGAATTTAAATCACACTTTAATACAAAGCAGGCCTTATTATATTCAAAGTGCGTGGTGAAAAATACGGTACTAACTTTATTTACACTTTTTTAAAGAATTAAATAATAATACTAAAAATAAACGGTGATATATAACTTATCGCGATCATAGGTGATATTTTACAGGCAACCCTATTTGAGAAATAATGGAATGACAAATCATTGTGAAGAAGTGCGAATATATATATATATTTTTAGTATGACATGAAATTCTCTTCTTTTTGTGTCTCACGATTGGTACGCTCGTGAACTTACATCTTCTAAAGTTTGCGGGTTTTTTAATGAAATTGGCTTTAAAAATATCCGAACAATTTTATATTATGGCTAAAGTTGCCAGACTTTTAGAGGCGATTGAACAATTTACCTTAAAAGAAATTTCGTTAAATATGATGGGGATTAAATAATTTAAGAGTTCAATAAAGTTCAACAACCGCCATTGAATGCTATCGGCTAGTTATAATCTCATCGGGCTTAAAATGATTAAGCTTCTAAAAGTAATTTTTCGTATTCTTAGCGCGTTGAACAAAATATGTAAGTAACTTTTGGTATCGCAAGATGCGTTGTATCATAATATAGTTATATTTTTAGTATGTATTCTTAAAGCATCAGAAAAACAGTTGTTTTTGTGAATTTATTATTTATTTATTAATTTAACTTTATAGAAAACACATAGTAAAGTTTATAAGGGATGCAACGGGCAGTCTTATCGCTAACAAGTGAACCCAGGCAACCCTAGTTAGAGAAAAACTAAAAACAGAAAAATTATGAGTAAAGTGGAAGAAGGGCGTAACCAAATTTTGTATAAAAACAATTATAGAACCTTAATCTAAAGTAATACAATTTTTTTTAATAACAAAGTAAATCCTAAAATGTAAATCTCACGGATTCATGTATGGCGATGCAATACAAAAGAAAAGGAAAAACAAGAATAACACAAGTCACGATTGATCAGGATAGGAAAAGGTTAAGAAATGTTATGTAATGTAAATTTATATAAATGGGCTTCAAATACTCGCTTGGCTGAGAAGCAAATACGGCCCGGCCCTTAAACGAGTAGTTAGGTGGTAATTTATGCAAGGGTCCTGCCATGAGCTCGTATTTATGAGCCAACGACAACCTACAACTGAGTTGCATCGCTTATTCATACCATGAAGTTGAAAAAAATCAATCCATTTCTGTTTCCCCGTCACCGCAGCGATAATCAGATTTCGTTCATTCAATTTGTATGAAAATTTGAATAAAAATACAGGTTCATGGAGTAAAAATAATAAGATGTTTTATGGTTCGTAAAATAAAAACTTTATAATTTGTATATTATGGATCTTGAAGATTTCTATTTTGGGTTAATTTTGACTTAAGGAAATGTGTTTATAAGGAAATTATCGACTTCCGATCCGACTTTTTATCGAGTTTATAATTTGCTTCAACGACTTTAATATTTGATTTGACTTGAACCTGACTTGAAGATGGCAGTATACCTGGACATAATTGGGTAAACAATGTTTAATAATACTCAATCAATTAAATAGATGGTATAAATTAAATATTATTTTAATCCAGCTTCCGCCCGCGTTGATTTCATGTAATAAAATTACACATCTATCCCTCTTTAGGAAACTGTAAATAGGGCAAAACTACAAAAAAAAACCGCCGCCTCGTTCTTCATTTTAAAATAAGTAAGAATGACTACTGTTTATTATAATTAAACTTTTCCTTATTAAGTTCATGAATTGTATTATGTTTTGTTAATAAACATAGGTATTTTCAAATTTATAATATGGAAATAATGAACCATTTGAAAATATTCGAGAAAAATATGTCTTCAGGCAATTTTCAATTGGCTATAAACACATATTCATACGTATTTCATTGGGGTCTTTTTCGCCAACATGTCTCAATTCATCGAGTAAATCAACTTGGCTCGAGTTACTTGCTGCATTGAAAATTTCACGGAAACGTTTAAAAATGTTAGTGTCAACAATAATAAGTAAAATAAATATTTTACAATTCTGCCCCGCTATCCCTTTTATTCCATCTACCCAAGTTTCTTGTGGGCATCCTCTTCTTCTCTTCTCTTCTGTCAACTATAATCGCACCAGAAAACTTTAGGTTTTAAATATGGTTGGAAATGAATGGGAATGATTAATTATCTTAAATAAGTTTTAGATTTATTTATATGGAATAGTATGTCGAAGCAAGTTTGACAGTTAACTGAAATAGATGCCTCAAACAGAATTATCGTTCTTTCGTTTGGTCTTGTGATACCATTACGCTTTAGTTAGAAGGAGGAATATCAGGTAAACTACGAAAAAATGCTATTGAATTTAGTTATCTACCCTCATCAGCATCTCAACTGGATTGTTTTAAGAAAGCTTATGACCCCCGAAATTAATTAAGTAAATAATTGTTTCATTACTTGTCTTTATGACGATAAACTAACTTAATCGAGATATTTATTATTTCTGGTATATTAGTAGGTATTATTTTACTATATCCAATCGAGCTAAATAAATAATATTGCAAAATTACATTTCTAATGTATGTATTTGTTGAATTAAGTGCTTATTGGGATTATCGCGCTTAATCGAGTAGTGTAAGGAATAAGCCACCCGAACACACAGATTAGTAGTAATTCCCAACATGTTTCCTACATTCTTAGTTTAGTCTTAACAGTTAGACGTAATGTCCCAATTTTCGTTTGGGAAATAATTTATCGACACATAGATACGTAAATAGTTTTGGAATTTCATGTAAATGAGTTATTAGTCATCATAATTTTACGTTAAGTATATCAATCTAAGTTTGATTGAAATTAATGAATTACTCTAATTTTAACAGTCACTTGGTTTATGAAAACCTTTTTATTTTACAGTAACTCTTTACGAAAACACTGCAATCTTTCAGGTCTGGTCTCGTCTTTTGTTTTTTGTAAAAGGCAAGTAGGTGATCAGCACAAAGTTAAAACTATTGCCATAGTATTAAAGTACGCGATCATATTAAGATGTAATATGTATATGTACGTATTTTGTTTTTAACTAGCTTATCCCTTTGTTTCCTTTTGATATCTTTGTTTATATTTTCTCGCGTGTAGTTTCACTTGAAACTGGCATAAAATGAAAACTATTGCCTATCTATTATTATAAGTAGATGATCAGCCTTTTGCGCCTGACACACGAAGTGGACATTTTGATAATCCCGACGACTAAGGTGTGCCAGTCTCCGTTACCGTACTAGTGAGCCTTAAATGCGCATACACACAGAAAGCCCATTAGCAAAAGCACAGACAGGATTCTAACCTACGGCCTCACGGATGACAGTCGCAAACTAAAGCTCCAGCATTGCTCAATTTTTTAATGGGCAGGGTAAAATAGTTTTTTTAACCAACATAATTATAACTATAAACATTTAACCAACATTGTTCCTTCGTTAAATAAAAACATTTAAATCATGTCCGTGGAGGATAGCCAAGTTAGCCGCTTCGATGTACTCGTTTCGTTTGCAGCACTTGTACACACTCGGTTTCTCAAATAAACAAGCTCCCACGTGTGTTCTGAATAACAACGTACTAACAATTTGATCATTACTGATGTTATTGGGAATTCTTCGCGGATATATATAAATTGAATTTCGAACATTTTAGAGGCTAATAAGTGCTACAGTCAAGTATTTTATAAGATATATTTCATTTTAGAACGCCTGAGGCGTTTGCAGGATTATTTAGATTTATTAATACGTGTGAATATGATTATTTTAATTGAATTTTAAAAGGATTTTTCTCCGTTTGTGGTTGTTTGTTCCAGACAACAGGTTTTGAGGGGCTTACGTTTAATTTTTCTTATTTTTCTCTGCAGTAGAACCTTCCAGAGTTCAAAGAAACAATGATAAAAAAATACTGCAATTGGTATCGAGTTCGATCGAGTTTAGGTCGTACCAACATATTTTTCGATTCATTTTTATTAATTGGCACCGATTTTGAAGTTATTCGGTGATAATTGTATATGTCTGTTGAAATATTAATGTAGCACTAGTTTTATTTATATGCAACTTTACTACATTTAAAAGGCATTTTACAAATATACAATTAATTTAACTTCTTCATTTCATTTTTTAACCTTCATAAGTGTACTTGTTTTCCTATATGAATAAAGTTCTTTTGAGTTTAAGTTTGAAGAGCTTTCGTAAGCATCTACCTCTAGATATAGATATAGGGACGTAGAAGGTTGAGGCTCTGATAATTTGTTGTGAATAAGCTGCCATTGACCGAGGTCTGCCAGTGATGGTCTTATATTGAAATGTATAAAACGTAAAATCCTTTTAAATATACTCCCAGATGTGTATCCCAGAAAAATGACTTTTATTTTATTACCTCTGCTATTCCAACCAATTTAAGGTTACGAATTAATCTTTAATTAGCACCAAAATTATCTTTCCAGATAATTAATAAATTTATTCTATTTAAAAATATTTTTAAGAAATATTTCACAAATATTCAGATTAAATTATAATTGGCTAACTTTGCGATCTAAGGAAAGGAAAGTTGACCCGTCTTCATGTTATAAAGCTGCAAAGTAGGTAATTCTATTGGTTAACTAACTTAGAAAGTTAATCCAAACCAATCTTGGCGCAGACTTTATGTTTTTGCGGATCTTAAATCTTTCTTTAAATAACACTGCCTTTTAATCTCCAAATTTAATATTAACTGGTTTACTTATGTACATACAAATCTTTATATAATTAAAAATCAATGTCAAATTTAAACATTAAACAAGAAACTGGCAAAAATTGAATCTATAACTTCTGCTACACACATTTATACTCTAGCTCTACAATACCAAAAAACGTTTAAATACTTTTGTAAAATATTCTTTAACAATATGTAAAAACGTTCCAAAATATTTTAATAACTTAGTTATCATTTTTTATGCATAAAAGTAACCTTTAATTTGTATTCTTTTTTTAATAAAACAGAGCTTGCAATTACATTTTCTCCTAGAGATAATTCACTTATATTCTCACCGTAACTAGAAAATTTAATTATTTTATAGAAATATTTCAACATGAGCTTGCATTTTATAAATAGATGTCAGCACGTAAGGCATATTAATAAACAAAACTGTAATATAATTTACTACAATTTGACTAATAAAAATCACATTACCTGGTAACTATCTATCGTTTATCACATGTAGTAGAGGTGAAATTGTGTCTTGCATAACTTGATAAACAACAGACATAATATGACAAGACATTACAAAACATGGCAAGACATGACATGGCATGACAAGACAAGACAAGACACTACACGACAGGACAAGACAAGACAATACAAGACAAACAAGACAAGACAATACAAGACAAACAAGACAAGACACTACAATACAAGACAAGACAATACAAGACAAACAAGACAAGGCAAGACAAAACAAGACATGACGTGCTGTGATAAACTGATACCAATCGAGAATAACTAGTTCTGGAGATCAACAATTAAAATAAGTCTACAATACGTTTAGTTTGAATGAAGCATTAATTTAACTTCAAATCTCTATCAGCCATGCAGTTACCAATTTAATGCAGTGAATGGGTTTAAGAAAATATGGTACGGCGTTTTATTCGATTCAGACGGGGAACTGCGCTGCCCGTAGATTGAATACATGCAGGTAAAGCCACTGATTGAACGTTTTAACACCCCATACAGTTCTGTAGCGGTGTTATATTAACAATTTAAAATAACGTGTAATTTATAAACGTTGATTTATGTATTGTATATATATGATATTTATTATATATGAAAATAAAATCGATGAAAGAGTAGAGAATTCTAAGATGTTCATAAATTTAACAACCATAAAAGAATTGAATCAGTTATAGGTTCTAGTAATTATTTAGATTTCTTTAGGCTTAGATTTCTGTATCTATTTCATGATCATTTGTCAATCAAAGAGGCAAGTAAGTGATCCTATGGTGCCTGACACACGCCGTCGACATTTTGCGGTTTTCTCCCAATGTTTTCCTTCATCGTTCGAGCAATGTTAAATGCGCATATAAAACCATTCGTGCACAGCGAGTGATCGAACCTACGACCTCAGGCATGAGAGTTACACACTAAAGCCACTAGGCAATCATCGCTATATGCTAAAACGAAATACGTTCTTAGCTTTAGTTAGGTAAACATTTTCTTAGCAATTTAGTGCATAAAGGACGTTTCGTGAACTTTTAACTTAAACACGAGAATGTCATGGTAAGGTTATGTGTGATTTAAGGCGTTTGTCAGTCTCATGGAATGTGTTTGCGCCTTTTAAGAATAGACTAGGAAATATAAATATATATTATTATGACTATAATAAACCATCATCTCTTGATATGATAAAAAGGAGACAAGCGACAGTTTTATTAAAATTGGGTACATGATTTTGCTTTTATCTAATTTTTCGTTTAAGTCTAATTCGAGGTAAATTCTAGTATTCCATTAAGCTTATTATTATTTGTGTTTCTTTTTCTTAACAAAGGAATTAAGGTTAATACTGTTACAATTGAATATTAACAAAATTTTACATTTGAATTTAGAATCTATCATTTTATATGATTGTTCATTGATATTTTCTTATTTTGGCACCAATACATTTGCGATATAAAAATGGAGTATGTATCTTGGGAAGGAGTACCGAATCACTGTGATTGCATTACACAAAGTAGGTATGGAGTATGGCAATTTTTAAAACTCTTTATACGCTTGGTATTAGTAAAATATTTGTGTACCGGGCTAATAATATGTACAACGAGACCGCCTCTGTTTGTAACAGAAAAAGATCTGGCCGTCCACGTAGTGTTCGTACGAGAAAGATGGTCAAAGCAGTAAGGGAAAGGATTCGAAGAAATCCTGTCCGAAAGCAAAAGATTTTATCTCGGGAGATGAAGATAACACCTAGAACCATGTTTATAAGACGACTTAAGACTTGTAGCCTATACGAGACGTACTAGTCATTTATCAACTGATAATTAAAAAAATAATAGGGTGGTAAAACCGAAACAACTAGTGAAGCGGTACGCAAAGGGAGATCACAGAGATCAGGCTATCTTATAATATATATATATATAAGCGTGATGATCCCTATATACGTGCCAAAATTCGTACATTTTTGCTCTTTTACAATCATGACAAATTCCTATGTTTGTACGTGCCATGGATGTACATTTCGATCACTTATAAGCGTGACGATTTCCCAAATCGTCGGAGTTACGTCCCGAGAGTATAGCCCGACGCAGGCACTCTCTCCTACATACAGTTATTCGTTTCATAGCGATTAACTAAATCATGGGAGTTACACCCCCAGAGCATAGCCAGACGTAGGCACTCTCTTTGACTGTTAAATTGTATTCATTCGGTACATAGCAATTAGTACGTCATTATTTCGCTCATATTCACTCGCTCGTAACACGCGAGTGGTACATATAGAGTAAATCAATAAATCTCTATTATTTAAAGCATCCTGTTGACCCAGGAACCGTACAAATAATAATATATTTTTTTTACAACTGAGCAACATTCTAACAAAAAATATGACCGGTTTTATGCTTAAAGCACTAAGAAAGCTTTCCAATTAGTCGATAGAGGGTAACGTGGGCACTATCCGACTTCGGTGATGGTTTGCTATGGAGCTATGCAGGAGTGACTGAGCCTTTTATGAAAAAGGTATCAAATCATCGGCACAAGTGTATCAAGATACCATTCTTGAGAATGTAATGAAGCCCCTTAAAGAAACTATGTTTAATAATCAAGAATTGTCCTTCCGACAAGATCCGGCGCCAGGTCACAAAGCTCGGTCTACTTGGTCTTCTTGGTTAGAAACGAATCAGAGCTGAAGACTAGCCGTCGTCTAGTCCCGATCTTAATCCGCTGGATTATAATTTATGGTCAGTTTTAGAAAGTACAGCTTGCTCTTAACGCTATGATAATTTGGAGACCCAAACACAATTCGTACGATTGGTAATTAAGAATCTTCCAGTGGAAAGAGTGTGTGCTTTTATTGATAACCTCAACGTTTAAAGGTACTGCAGCCAATGGAGACCACATCAAATAAGCTTTTATGTTTTAAATTGTTTTATATTTATGTATTAAACTTATTCACTGTAAAAGTAACAAATTTTATTTACAATAGAAAAAAATATATTTTTCATTGTTTCAGTATTTTTGGCAAGACTAGGTAGATACGTTTCTACTAGTGTAAATTTTAAAGTATTTTTTTGGTTTTGTCACTAATAAATCTTGGTCTGATCTTAAAAAGACGAATAGGCATCACTCTTTTGTTTTTCTGATGTGTATGTAGGTCATCGCAGTTTAGTGCCAAGCCAGTAAAATAAGTTTTGTAAGCAACTGGTGCCATCCTGTCTAGCCATCTCAGACTATAATAAGAAATCTTACATATTCTATTATCACTTATAATGATTGTATTTTTATTATCGTATGTATAAAGCTTATTTAGACAAAGTTCGTTAGACTGTATAAAATTATCTATCTTTTCTAGTCGGTTCAATCAAGGTTATTAATGATGAAGTATGATGTATGCATAGTGCATAGTGATATTGTACGTATTAATAACATATATCTATTTTCCAATGTATAAGCAAGTTATACCACATTTTTTTTAAATTAAACTGTTGCTTGTTAATGACTCACATTATGCCCTATACCAGAAGTGGAAATGGGCGGGGCATTTAGCAAGATGAACGAATAAAAGATTGACATCTATGTGGAAAGGACCAAGGTGAAGAAGGAGAAGAGGCTGCCATAAAAAGGTGGATAGAAAATATAGAAGCTTTAGTAGGAATCGAGAAAGAAAGCCATGATTAGTTATTTGTAAAAAGCTGGAGAAGGCCTTTACCCGTCAAAGGGTACCGATGAATGTTACTGAAGGAAGTTAGGATATTGACTAAAAATAAAAAAAAATGCATATAACAAATGAAAACTCTAATGCAACATTTGTAAAAAATATTATTTATTATTAGTTTAGATAACAATACAATAGACAACTATTACTTGACAACGAATGTTTACCTTACCAATTTAAATAATCAATCTCAGAAAATCTTTCCTACAATAAAACTAAGTAAAAGTTCGTAAATCCGTTAAGCAAAAACACTTTAAAAAGGGAAAGTGCAATAAATCAATGGCTTAAAAGATTGCATTACAGACGGAGAACTCGCATTTTTCGCACTAAATCCAAACAACAGAATACGCAGTTAGTATCCGTGACGAGAACGAATGAATGGCGCAGCATTTTTCTCGCTAACTCCCCGTCGCCTCCGCAATAAAACATTCATGAATTCAACATTACTGCTCAGTACACGCTAGATGGAACGGGCTTTTCAAATTTGATAAAAGCCGTAAATGCACACGATAGCTGCCTAACTGTGCAGAATGATTAATCATTACCTCAAAGCTAAACTATAATTAGAATAGTAAATATCGAGGCAATATATATATTCCTCGTTTATATATATATATATATATAAACGAGGAATAAAGTAAAAACGTACACAAATATTCATAAATGGTAACTGCTAGGTAACCACCTAACGTAGAGGAACTCAAAATTTGGTGGGTATTTTTCTTAAAACAAATATTAATATTTATGTTTAATTATCCGTTGGATGATCTGACAGCAATTAGTATTTTTGTTAATATCTTAAATTTATTATTGTTGTGTTGTCTTTTTCGATGTGTATTTATTGTTTGTATGTGATGTATATGTAAATAGTTATCGCATTGAGGTAATCTGCCATTGTAGCTTATTTTATTAAATAAATATATTAAAAAAAAACTGTTTTTAAAATTCTTAATCTCTAAAAAATTGAATATTAAACGGGACGTGCTGATACTTGGGTAGACACGTTTGCCCCGTCTCACCTCCTTCGGACAAACAAGAAAGCTGGGGACCCCAGCGAGGAAATGCTGCCAGTGTTAAAGGTACACTACCAAAGGGACTAAACTTTTTGAATTCGTTTTGTTTTTCTTTGTAATAATTTTAATTATTACTTTGTAGGTTTAGGAAATTGTAAATATTATTCAATTGTATTATATATGTAATAAAATATTTGATATTACCAGTTGATACAAAAGTTAGAGATTTCGCTAGCCAACAATTAAGATATCGGCTAAATAGTTCATTTGCGTCTAAAACGAACAAAAACCTTACTAATGACCTTTGACCTTGAAAGGTCAGACTTTTATAGTCTTACATCGAAATAGTTTCAGTCTAACTTATTCAAAATGTACTTATTATTGGATTTAATTCCTATAAGTCCTATTTTCCGTCTTTCTTTTTTAATTTTAAATAATCGTACACCGAGGATTAGACTAAGTCTCTAATTCACGATAAAGGATTTACATCAAACGCTTTGCGCATATCATTACGGGAAAAATCTTTTTCCTCTCAGCAAAGGCTATTAAAAAGGTGTATTGGAGATCTGAGGAATAAAGGTGGAGCTACATTTTTCGAACATCTACGGAATTGCTCACACGTTCTGAAGCGGCTATGCCCAACTTGAATGCAGACTATTTCACAAAGGTACTGCAATTTATATATTTATTTACATTATTTGAGGTATTTTAAAGCTATATATAGTCTTATAGAGCAGTGTTGTTTTATGCCTTTAGAGTGAAACACTCATGCCTGAGGTCGTAGGTTAGAACTCTGGCTGTGCACCAATGGACAGTCTGTCTTTGCGGTAATTTATCTCAGTCGTACGGTGAATAAAAACATCGTGAGGGAACCGGCATGCTAGACTTTGATAATGAAGTCGACGGTCTGTCACTCCACTCGCAGTTACAGATATTAAGTTACCTTACCTAAAAGGTTCTAGTGGTTTGTTTATATTGAGATTTCCTTCTCTTTCATTCTTAACAACAGGAGTCTTATTAAAACTTAATCATCTCTAAACATAATCTGTGGCTGGAATATTTACAAAGACATTGGCGTATGATTTCTTAAGGGCGCTGTGGCGAGAAAAACAACCTAGACTCGTACTCTGTGTACAACCGAAACATTTAATTCCAGCGAAAATCGAACCTATAATGTGAATAAACTAAGCCAAGTTATTAATAAGCAAAGGCTTATAAAATCATGCGCCGGTGAAACCAGGGCTATAAAGAATTCTAAGGCCGTTGTATTGTTATTGACTCGGCCTGTGGAAGGAAATTGCGAGTCGAGAACTTTTGGCTTTTATCAATTATGTATTGTGTTTTAGGGGAAATGTTATATTTACATTGAATCAGATTAATGTAAGTGTCATTGTCAATTACATTGTATTTATTTACTTGTTTATTGATTTATATGTTTTAATAAGGCATCTCATACAAGTTATTGCAAGTATTATCTATATTTCTACTCACAAAAATAGTAAACAGCTCGCAATAAAGATACCTAGTAAATTTAAGTTGAATTTTTGCAAGCAATTATCTCTTTAGAAACCGCTCTTGGAGGCTTTTCAGCGAGGCTTACCTTAAGAAGGTATATTCAGCTTGTTATTAAATTTCAAACTTCTTTCACTTAAGCACCGTAAAAACTGTGCATTTTTTATTATGAAACTGACCCTGATAGCTAATGTAGGTGATACCTCGCGAAAATACTAATAATAATTCATAAAACAAGTTTGAACCCCAGAATAAATACCTTTATGTGGTCATAATACGTTTTAAAAAAAAAATACAGTAAAATTTAAATAACTCGAACCTCGAAATCCTCAGTAAGTCGAAAAAAATTGCCTTCCGCTGAATCCCTAAATACGCAGTATTTCGAATTATTTTGACTTTGTAACTCGAACATAATGTTATTTCCCTACGCAGTATTGATAATATACATTTATGCTCCATAACTAGAATTTAAAAATGAAGACTCTGTAAGTCGTACTTAGTAAAATATAATGTCTTACTTGGAATTCTCCGAAATAATAGCAATAAAATCCAAAATAAATCGGGTTCGGGGCTTATAATCTATTGTTTTTGTCTTGCACACGTGCTATGAATGAATATATTTATGTTGTTAAGTGTTGAGTTTACTTAATTAATATGTAAAAAATAAATACTACAATACTTAAGTTGAATTGTCATTCAAATTCGACTCGGCAAATAAACATCGAAATCGTGTGTCTGTAAGTCGAAATTTCAACAGTTAAATCATATGTAGAAGTTCTTGTTAAGTCGAATACTCTTTAAGTCGATTTTTTTAAATTTCCCTTGACATTCGAGTTATCAAGATTCTACTCTTAATAATTTGTATCTATTATTGACCAGTTTTAAATTATACCACATTTCGTATATATAAATATTCTATTCAAAAGTGTAGTGTTTAAAACACGAATAATATAAAATAAACCATATCAATACTATATCCGGAAACGCTTTCATTGTAATGTTGAGTTGTAATATCGCATAACAGAATTGCTCCGGAGATTAAAACGAAATACCTATCACAAAACAAGTTGTACGAAATAATAAAAATAGGTTTCTCTGTAGCAAGTTTCATCGGCCAGTGGAGCGGTACGAAGCAATTTCTGAGCCGATGTGGACCGTTTTGTTGAAAATAGCTTTCCTTCAATCTGCATTTTCTTGCTGATTTACCAACTTTCATACGAAACTTTGCGACGTCCGTAACTTTGCAGTCGACACATTAAAATATTAAAACTTACCTGAATAAATTTACTAAAATAATTTAGTTTATATAGGTTCAGATGAGTAGACAATTTTGGTTTACCCAGACTAGAAAATTTATATTGAAATTGGCTAAGAAAAGGGAAATAAAAAGCTATTAACCTTACATTTGGATGACACTTTTATGTTAGACTAGATGACCTGGTAAACTTCGTATCACCTACATTTATTTGAGTCAACATTTAAAACAAAATGTTTAAAACAGACCAAAGAGATCGGTGCATATATGACAACTAAGTGACAGTTATTTCTGAAAAGATGAAATATATCTTGGTTTACAATTTAGTTTTGTATTTTTGTTTTCTATTTGTGCTAGGCAGCTATTTATTGAAATATCAATGTTAATAAATACAAAGGAACTTTTTGTGAGCGATTATGATATTATTTTCACTGCTAAATACAAACACTACCGAATTATTGAGATAAATATCTCTTATTGTAGATATTTCTCTCTAAAAAGTATCGAAATAATACATTTCCCTATAATAAAGGGTGTAGAATGTTATCAAAGGATGAAACGTCGCAGATAACGCCGATATCGTGAAATGCGGGTGAAATATTTAAATTGCATATCTCTGTATCGATTTGGGAAAGCTACGATAAAATTTTCAATCATAAAACTTGTTCATAGATATACATAGTACCGCTGATTTTAGTTAATACCACACATATTAACCTAAGCTTTAATTTTTTCAATTTTCTTCAGAAACTACTTAGACTACGTAGGTCTTATATGGCTTGGAGGATATAATCCTCCAATTAAATTCTACATTAAAATACGAACGTGTGCTTACATACATACACATGTGATACCTACGCCCGTATATTTACAGATATTAACTAGCCTTTCAACCGATTAAACAACAGACTACACATGTAACAAAATCCCCTTCGATTTTTTAAATTCAGTATTATTTAAGCCATCCGTAACTGGAAACAAAGTAACTACGTCCCCTTCGATTTTTAAAATGAGGCTCACATAAAATCTCTCTATAACAGGAAGGGTTTCATGGTCGGTTAATATAATAAAATTCTGCATATAAAAACCAAACTGGTTAAGGAAGCTATAAAGTCTCAAGGAACAAAACGGGCCATTACTTTAAGCGCATCCTTACTGCAACAGCGTTACGACTATTTGTCGTAAGAAATGTCATTATCCTACGTCGAGGTCGATAAACTGGAGAGTCGCGACTAAATGGCGACCCGCTGGCTGCCTCCATTACTTGATCAAATCACACATCATCTAGAAAAAACTGTGTGCCATGAATTTTCATGTTTGGTGACGCAATCTGTTCCAATTGGCTCCGACTGAACTTTGGGAGGCATCTAAATCGTTGTACTGTGCTTTAGTAAATTGATTAACGCCCGGGTTCTAAATTGAAATATTTGTTAATTTTACGAATGGTGGATTCAAAAAGTGTCTATGTTTATCAAACATAAAAGTTCAGTAGTAAATATGGGTATATCGTTCGAGTGCTGATTGCACATACAGCCTGACAAATAAAATTAAAAGAAGAAGAAAACTCGCCATGTTGCAAAATTCTATTAGAACTCATTTCGTCAAATGGAAACAATCTTTCAAAGTATGAATTAAATCGTGCTTGGTAATTTTTGGATATAGATTGTTGTTATTACGTTAATATTCCGAAAACTATTAAAACCAGCTGCTAAAACAATTCACAATAAAACTAAGTATTTAATAATTAATATTCAACTATGAGAATATTGATATTTTCCACCTCACCATAGAAGATGTGAGGAAGTTTTTGAAGAGGCGGGAAGACTCTGATTTTGTTTAAGCAGTAATTTAAAATATTAATTATTATTTGCTGTTTCAAATGTTAAATTTCAGTTTTCTTTAGTTTAAATTCTTTTTTAATATTTTTTGTCTGTAAATGTACTTACTTGTTTTCTGTTACATATATATTGTTAATCTATGTAATCTCTTTTGGCTTTCAGTATTGACTAAGTGTTTTGTTTTATAATGTGTATATTAGCTGTAAGATTACTAGTAAATAAATAAATAAAAAAGCCTGAATAATATACCACAACATACTTGATTACACTAACTTTTGCTGTAATGTAGTGCCCATAGCAGGTTTTTTCTTTTATAAGTCGGGCTGTATACGAGGGGAACTGCACTACATTTTTACGTAAAAGCTTTATATCATTTCGTTTACTCTCATCTAATTATAGCCAGATAAGTCTGGCGAGATTGAAATTCTACATCGATTTATTATATAAAATGCCGGCAACGCACTCGCGAGCCCTCTGGCATTGAGAGAGTCCATGAGCGGCGGTATCACTTAACATCAGGTTACCCTCCTGCCCGTTTGCCCCCTTTCCTATACAAAAAAAAGTTTATCGAGACATTTTTGTGTCTGTTCTTGGTAATATTTAGTTTTAATGCTGGGAATATTCTATGCCTATTCATTTAAACTCCTGTTCTAAATCCATTTAAGTTAAAAACTTATACAGCACATAACAGCTTGCAAGTCTTAGCAGCTGTTTCTAACACAAGTTTCAAGTACGTATTATTGTCGTTTTAGTAGTATACTGTATACAGTATTAATATAATATTAACTACTAATAAAAACTACTATAGTAGTAAAACAATTATTGCAGTGAACAATATTACAATGTTTTACTATTTTATTAAGAACAATATAATAATATTGCTTAAATCTAGTTTTTAAACCTGAGTCCTATAAATATTCTTTCGAGATTTTTAAATAATATTTCAATAGATGCATGCTACGTCTAACTTTTACCAAGACAACAAGTAATGCTGACAGCACAAAGAAATATGAATTTACACGTTCTAGTTTTGCCTGCTTTCTTTTACTAGGTTCATACATAGACAAAATTTATTTTGCTAAGTAATTTTTTTTCGTA